>NC_053391.1:128212808-129412808 GCF_905171765.1 Bufo bufo | reverse complement strand
GTTGAATTGAACCTGGAACATCCAGAAGACCTAATGGAGCGATCAACCACCTCATGGGTGAAAGAACACCGTCAGCGACTCCAGACCATCCGCCGTTTGGCAGGCCAGCGGTTACAGGAGAGAACTCATATGGACCGTCCTCCAGTCCAGGAGGTGCCACTGAAGCCTGGGGACTGTGTCCTGTTACGAGAGAAACGCCCCAGAGGCAAATTGAGTGAGCGTTGGGAAGTACAGCCATACAAAGTGATCAAGAGAGTGTACCCTAACCACTTAAGGACCACAGGTTTATACCCCCCTAAAGACCAGGCCCTTTTTTACAAATCGGCACTCCACAACTTTAGCGGTTTATTGCTCGGTCATGCAACTTACCACCCAAATGAATTTTACCTCCTTTTCTTCTCACTAATAGAGCTTTCATTTGGTGGTATTTCATTGCTGCTGCCATTTTTACTTTTTTTGTTATTAATCGAAATTTAACGATTTTTTTGCAAAAAAATGACATTTTTCACTTTCAGTTGCAAAATTTTGCAAAAAAAACGACATCCATATATAAATTTTTCTCTAAATTTATTGTTCTACATGTCTTTGATAAAAAAAAAATGTTTGGGTAAAAAAAAAATGGTTTGGGTAAAAGTTATAGCGTTTACAAACTATGGTACAAAAATGTGAATTTCCGCTTTTTGAAGCAGCTCTGACTTTCTGAGCACCTGTCATGTTTCCTGAGGTTCTACAATGCCCAGACAGTACAAACACCCCACAAATGACCCCATTTCGGAAAGTAGACACCCTAAGGTATTTGCTGATGGGCATAGTGAGTTCATAGAACTTTTTATTTTTTGTCACAAGTTAGCGGAAAATGATGATTTTTTTTTTTTTTCTTACAAAGTCTCATATTCCACTAACTTGTGACAAAAAATAAAAACTTCCATGAACTCACTATGCCCATCAGCGAATACCTTGGGTGTCTTCTTTCCAAAATGGGGTCACTTGTGGGGTAGTTATACTGCCCTGGCATTCTAGGGGCCCAAATGTGTGGTAAGGAGTTTGAAATCAAATTCTGTAAAAAATGACCAGTGAAATCCGAAAGGTGCTCTTTGGAATATGGGCCCCTTTGCCCACCTAGGCTGCAAAAAAGTGCCACACATGTGGTATCGCCGTACTCAGGAGAAGTTGGGGAATGTGTTTTGGGGTGTCATTTTACATATACCCATGCTGGGTGAGATAAATATCTTGGTCAAATGCCAACTTTGTATAAAAAAATGGGAAAAGTTGTCTTTTGCCAAGATATTTCTCTCACCCAGCATGGGTATATGCAAAATGACACCCCAAAACACATTCCCCAACTTCTCCTGAGTACGGAGATACCAGATGTGTGACATTTTTTTGCAGCCTAGGTGGGCAAAGGGGCCCATATTCCAAAGAGCACCTTTCGGATTTCACTGGTCATTTTTTACACATTTTGATTTCAAACTTCTTACCACACATTTGGGCCCCTAGAATGCCAGGGCACTATAACTACCCCACAAGTGACCCCATTTTAGAAAGAAGACACCCCCAGGTATTTCGTGATGGGCATAGTGAGTTCATGGAAGTTTTTATTTTTTGTCACAAGTTAGTGGAATATGAGACTTTGTAAGGAAAAAAAAATAAATAAAAAATCATCATTTTCCGCTAACTTGTGACAAAAAATATAAAATTCTAGGAACTCGCCATGCCCCTCACGGAATACCTTGGGGTGTCTTCTTTCCAAAATGGGGTCACTTGTGGGGTAGTTATACTGCCCTGGCATTTTCCAGGGGCCCTAATGTGTGGTAAGTAGGTAAATGACCTGTGAAATCCTAAAGGTGCTCTTTGGAATGTGGGCCCCTTTTCCCACCTAGGCTGCAAAAAAGTGTCACACATGTGGTATCGCCGTATTCAGGAGAAGTTGGGCAATGTGTTTTGGGGTGTCTTTTTACATATACTCATGCTGGGTGAGAGAAATATCTCAGCAAAAGACAACTTTTCCCATTTTTTTTATACCAAGTTGGCATTTGACCAAGATATTTATCTCACCCAGCATGGGTATATGTAAAATGACACCCCAAAACACATTGCCCAACTTCTCCTGAGTACGGCGATACCAGATGTGTGACACTTTTTTGCAGCCTAGATGCGCAAAGGGGCCCACATTCCTTTTATGAGGGCATTTTTAGACATTTGGATCCCAGACTTCTTCTCACGCTTTAGGGCCCCTAGAATGCCAGGGCAGTATAAATACCCCACATGTGACCCCATTTTGGAAAGAAGACACCCCAAGGTATTCAATGAGGGGCATGGCGAGTTCATAGAATTATTTTTTTTTTGGGCACAAGTTAGCGGAAATTGATTTTATTTATTTTTTTCTCACAAAGTCTCCCTTTCCGCTAACTTGGGACAAAAATTTCAATCGTTCATGGACTCAATATGCCCCTCACGGAATACCTTGGGGTGTCTTCTTTCCGAAATGGGGTCACATGTGGGGTATTTATACTGCCCTGGCATTCTAGGGGCCCTAAAGCGTGAGAAGAAGTCTGGAATATAAATCTCTAAAAAATTTTACGCATTTGGATTCCGTGAGGGGTATGGTGAGTTCATGTGAGATTTTATTTTTTGACACAAGTTAGTGGAATAGGAGACTTTGTAAGAAAAAAATAATAATTTCCGCTAACTTGGGCCAAAAAAGTGTCTGAATGGAGCCTTACAGGGGGGTGATCAATGACAGGGGGGTGATCAATGACAGGGGGTGATCAATGACAGGGGGGTGATCAGGGAGTCTATATGGGGTGATCACCCCCCTGTCATTGATCACCCCCCTATAAGGCTCCATTCAGATGTCCGTATGTGTTTTGCGGATCCGATCCATGTATCCGTGGATCCGTAAAAATCATATGGACATCTGAATGCAGCCTGACAGGGGGGGTGATCAATGACAGAGGGGGTGATCAATGACAGGAGGGGTGATCAATGACAGGGGGGTGATCAGGGAGTCTATATGGGGTGATCACCCCCCCTGGAAGGCTCCAGGGAGACGCCTGTATGTGTTTTGCGGGATCCGATCCATCTATCAGTGGATCCGTAAAAATCATGCGGACGTCTGAATGGAGCTTTACAGGGGGGTGATCAATGACAGGGGGGTAATCAATGACAGGGGGGGTGATCAGGGAGTCTATATGGGGTGATCACCACAGTCATTGATCACGCCCCTGTAAGGCTCCATTCAGACGTCCGTATGCGTTTTGCGGATCCGATCCATCTATCAGTGGATCCGTAAAAATCATGCGGACATCTGAATGGAGCTTTACAGGGGGGTAATCAATGACAGGGGGGTGTTTAGGGAGTCTATATGGGGTGATCACCACAGTCATTGATCACGCCCCTGTAAGGCTCCATTCAGACGTCCATATGCGTTTTGCGGATCCGATCCATCTATCAGTGGATCCGTAAAAATCATGCGGACGTCTGAATGGAGCTTTACAGGGGGTGATCAATGACAGGGGGGTAATCAATGACAGGGGGGTGATCAGGGAGTCTATATGGGGTGATAACCACAGTCATTGATCACGCCCCTGTAAGGCTCCATTCAGACGTCCATATGCGTTTTGCGGATCCGATCCATCTATCAGTGGATCCGTAAAAATCATGCGGACGTCTGAATGGAGCTTTACAGGGGGTGATCAATGACAGGGGGGTAATCAATGACAGGGGGGTGATCAGGGAGTCTATATGGGGTGATCACCACAGTCATTGATCACGCCCCTGTAAGGCTCCATTCAGACGTCCGTATGCGTTTTGCGGATCCGATCCATCTATCAGTGGATCCGTAAAAATCATGCGGACGTCTGAATGGAGCTTTACAGGGGGGTAATCAATGACAGGGGGGTGATCAGGGAGTCTATATGGGGTGATAACCACAGTCATTGATCACGCCCCTGTAAGGCTCCATTCAGACGTCCGTATGCGTTTTGCGGATCCGATCCATCTATCAGTGGATCCGTAAAAATCATGCGGACATCTGAATGGAGCTTTACAGGGGGGTAATCAATGACAGGGGGGTGATCAGGGAGTCTATATGGGGTGATCACCACAGTCATTGATCACGCCCCTGTAAGGCTCCATTCAGACGTCCGTATGCGTTTTGCGGATCCGATCCATCTATCAGTAGATCCGTAAAAATCATGCGGACGTCTGAATAGAGCTTTACAGGGGGGTAATCAATGACAGGGGGGTAATCAATGACAGGGGGGTGATCAGGGAGTCTATATGGGGGGATCAGGGGTGATCAAGGGTGAATAAGGGGTTAATAAGTGACAGGGGGGGATGTAGTGTAGTGGTGCTTGGTGCAACATATTACTGAGCTACCTGTGTCCTCTGGTGGTCGATCCAAATAAAGGGGACCACCAGAGGACCAGGTAGCAGGTATATTAGACGCTGTTATCAAAACAGCGTCTGATATACCTTTCAGGGGTTAAAAAAAAAAACATCTCCAGCCTGCCAGCGAACGATCGCCGCTGGCAGGCTGGAGATCCACTCTCTTAACTTCCGTTCCTGTGAGCGCGCGCGCCTGTGTGCGCGCGTTCACAGGAAATCTCGGCTCACGCGAGATGACGCCAATCAGCGTTAGCGTAGCCTGGGGGAGCCGCCGCGATGACGCCTTTCGGCGTTACAGTTGCGGCAAGTGGCTAATGGTCCGGTTTACGAAGTGCAAGTTGAAAATTAGGAATTTGCTTCACGGACTTTACATAGGAATATGCTACGGCCATGCCGGTCCGCAGATCCTGCACCTATTCAGAGGACACCTTCTCCTCCTGCCCCATACCCAGAATGTGTTATCTCAGATGGAAACGAAGGTGAAGACTGTTGGACCGCTCCTGAAACTGCGGAAGGTCCCCAGGCCGTAGGTGATGAGGCTCCTGCTACAGAACCACTACCGCCTCGCAGTGAGGAGGAACCCGCGACCACACCCAGATCTCCTGCTGTAATGGAAGAGCCCAGGTTAACAACTCCCAGTGGATAAAGTCAGGTCCTACCAGATAGCCAAGACCTCCGGAGATCCAGTAGGTCTACTGCAGGGGTTCCCCCAAACAGGTACGCTGCTGACGAGTTCATTTGGTCTGCCTGTAGGTATTGTGGACAATGTTGTACTGCTGTTTAAATGTTTCATTAACCCCTTTGTTTTCCATGGACTATATAGCGAGGCCGAGGACGGCCACCTTTAAGTGGGGAGGCATGTAAGAGGCAGCCCTGAATCAACCAGCAGCATTTCCAGCACGTATATTTATGCAGACTGTCATGTTTCCCTCTGGCCACGAGAGGCCACTGTGACTAAACAGGAACCTGAGCTGTGCTGGCCAGAGGCTAAGAAAGAGTTAAGAAGTTTTTCCCGGGCTGTTCCAGAAGTTGCTGAGATAACAGAGAGAGATGGACTGCTGAGAGATAACAGAAAAAGACTGGAGCAGCAGGAGGCTATATTAGCTGAGATTTTCCTGACAGCTGTAGAGGACTTCACTGTGTGTTCCAGAAGAAGTGGGACCGTGTGTAGAGACCAGCCGGATCCTTCTTGCCAGAGGTGGAGAGCTGCATCTGTTGTGACCAGAGAGAGAAAGACAGACAAGCAAGCGACCGGACCTGGAGCCAGACTGCATCTTATTGGATCCAAGAGAATCTGCAGAACTGTGAGTGGCATAGGTACTTTCCTGTGATAGGTTATAGAGTCAGGGACTTAGTCAGTGCGCTGTAGAAGCGTCCCCTGGGTAGCAGGGCTAGATAGGAAATTGGTAGTGAGAGTAGCCTGCAAGCTGACTGTTTGCTGTTTAGCTTATTCTGTGTCTATGCAAAATCTCATTACCACTGTTGTTGATTTATGTTCACATGTTCATACCATTCCTGTCATTGACCCATTGCGCCTCTGGTGCGGTGGTACTCTATTGTTACTCAGGTTTTTCCGGCAGTTTCATTTTGCTCCTTAATAAAGCCGGCTTTTGCTCCAGTCACCTTGTCCGCTGTACTGTACTTGAATCCTGCTTTGCGGTCTCTCCCTCCTCTGACCGCTACAGAACCATACAGGCGTTAAATCTGCTACACAGACAGGATCCATTGTGCATCTCATTTTTCCTTCCTTCTGACAGATCAGAAGAAGGGTCAAATAAATGATGTCAGCCAGGCCAAAAGCCAAAATAGTGGACCAGTTATGAAGTGGGGAGGGTGGGAACAGCATGAGTGGACCTATGACATAGTGGTGAGGTGAAAGCAGCATGAGGAGACCACAGTGGCCCAATGACAGAGTCTGGAGGTGGAAGCAGTATGAGGAGGCCACCGAGTGGCACAATGACAGAGTCTGTAGGTAGCGGCAGCAGCAGCATTAGGAGAAGGCTACAGAATGGCACAATGACAGAGTCTGGAGGTGGCGGCAGCATGAGTAGGCCACAGAGTGGCACAATGACAGAGTCTGGAGGTGGCAGCAGCATTAGGAGAAGGCCATAGAGTGGCACAATGACAGAATATGGAGATGGTGGCAGCATGAGTAGCCCACAGAGTGGCACAATGACAGAGTCTGGAGGTGGTAGCAGCATGATGAGACCACAGAGCGGCACAATGACAGAGTCTGGAGGTGGCGGCAGCATGAGTAGGCCACAGAGTGGCACAATGACAGAGTCTGGAGGTAGCGGCAGCAGCAGCATTAGGAGAAAGCCACAGAATGGCACAATGATAGAGTCTGAAGGTGGCGGCAGCATGAGTAGGCCACAGAGTGGCACAATGACAGAGTCTGGAGGTGGCGGCAGCATGAGTAGGTCACAGAGTGGCACAATGACAGAGTCTGGAGGTGGTAGCAGCATGATGAGACCACAGAGCGGCACAATGACAGAGTCTGGAGGTGGCGGCAGCATGAGTAGGCCACAGAGTGGCACAATGACAGAGTCTGGAGGTGGCGGCAGCATGAGTAGGCCACAGAGTGGCACAATGACAGAGTCTGGAGGTGGCGGCAGCATGAGTAGGCCACAGAGTGGCACAATGACAGAGTCTGGAGGGGGCGGCAGCATGAGTAGGTCACAGAGTGGCACAATGACAGAGTCTGGAGGTGGTAGCAGCTTGATGAGACCACAGAGCGGCACAATGACAGAGTCTGGAGGTGGCGGCAGCATGAGTAGGCCACAGAGTGGCACAATGACAGAGTCTGGAGGTGGCGGCAGCATGAGTAGGCCACAGAGTGGCACAATGACAGAGTCTGGAGGTGGCGGCAGCATGAGTAGGCCACAGAGTGGCACAATGACAGAGTCTGGAGGTGGCGGCAGCATGAGTAGGTCACAGAGTGGCACAATGACAGAGTCTGGAGGTGGAAGCAGTATGAGGAGGCCACCGAGTGGCACAATGACAGAGTCTGTAGGTAGCGGCAGCAGCAGCATTAGGAGAAGGCCACAGAATGGCACAATGACAGAGTCTGGAGGTGGCAGCAGCATCAGGAGGCCACAGAGTGGCAAGGTGACATACTGTGGAGGTTGGTGGCAATACCAGTACCCTCTGAAGATGGTGGGTGAAAGAAGGAGGACTTGGCATCAGATGTGTGGCATCAGGCGGGTAACAGTATTAGAATAGAAGTTGAGGCAGGTAGCCAGAAGAAACCGGTCTACACCGGGCACGTTTGGCTCCCGACCTCCCACTGCTGCCACCCTGCTGACTCCCAGCCATGCTTTCAACAGATATAACCGCCGACGTGAATCTGAAAATATATTTTTATTTTTGTACTGAAATAGGCCACTGAACGCTTATGCCACAAATAAGTGCACCAGTGAAATACGTATATATTTTTCTTTTTTTTACTGTAATACGCCCCTATACGCTTTCACCAGAAATAACAGTGCAGTGCGTATATATTTTTCTTAATTTCACTGAAATACACCCCTATACGCTTTCACCAGAAATAACTGCAACAGTGCAATTCGTATATATTTGTCTTTTTTTACTGAAATACACCCCTATACGCTTTCACTAGAAATAATTGCAACAGTGCAGTGTGTATATACTTTTCTTATTTTACTGAAATACGCCACTATACGCTTTCACCAGAATTAACTGCAGAAATGCACTGAGAATATATTTTTCTTTTTTTACTGTAATACGCTCCTATATGCTTTCACCAGAAAAAACTGCAACAGTGCAGTGCATATATATTAGTCTTTCTTTACTGAAATACTCCCCTATACGCTTTGACCAGAAATAACTGCAACAGTGCAGTGCGTATATATTTTTCTTATTTTACTGAAATATGCCTCTATATGCTTTTACCAGAAATAACTGCAACAGTGCAGTGCGTATATATTTATCTTTTTTTTACTGTAATACGCCCCTATACACTTTCACCAGAAATAACTGCAACAGTGCAGTACGTATATATTTGTCTTTTTTTTACTGAAATACGCCCCTATACACTTTTACCACAAATAACTGCAACAGTGCAGTGCGTATATATTTTTCTTATTTTACTGAAATACGCCCCTATACGCTTTCACCAGAAATAACTGCAGAAGTGAAATGCATATATATTTTTCTTGTAGTACTGAATAAGATACTAAGACATAAGCCTCTAAAGGCTTTTCAACATGCAACTCAATAACAAAAAGCTTGAATGACAGAGCTGTCTGATGACTATTTGGATCCCCAAATAATCGTTCTCTGCACTTGTAAATCACTTTCCTATCAATGTCCCTAGCACCTTCTGACGTCTTTCCCTGCACTAAGATGCTGTGAAATGATTCCTCCCTATCCTTTCCCTGCACTTATAAATAGTTTTTCTGTCTTTTTTTCCACTATCGTTTTTCCAATGGCTGTCCCTAGCACCTTCACACGTCTGTCCCTGCACTCTGAACGCTGGAAAATGTCTGACTGTAAGATAGCCGACATATTTATAGGGCTGTGACATCACAGGGCTGGCTGCTCATTGGCTGCATGCAAGCATGTCAATCTGGGTGATCCCGCCTTCCCAAAGTTCCTTGCCCCATGTCCTTAGTCCTCACACGTGTAGCCGCCATTTTAGGAAAAATGTGATTCGTTACCACGAAGCGCGAGGAAATTCTAAACGAATTTCACTTCATCAGCTTCGATTCGCTCATCTCTAGAAGTGACATAACAATTGGGATAACATCTCTAGACATATTTTAAGATGCACGAAATGTATCAAACAATGTAAATTATGTCAATGCAGACTTAAATAATACTTTAACCCCGTAACGCAAAATGCTGTGCATGTACGGCGCGGGATGATGCCAGATGACATTCCGCTGTACATGCACTGCGGGCTGATGGGGCGGGTGCAGGAGCTGCGCCCGCCAGATTACTGCAGGGGTCCGGCAGTCCCTGGTAGCCGGGCACCTGCTGTATCCACCGACATCACTGTTTACAGCGATGCCGCCAGATTAACCCCTTCTATGCCACGGTCAGCGCTGACCGCAACATAGAAGTGGTTTGCGGCGAGTGAAGGAGCGCATCGGGTCCCCGTGCTGCTGTGGCGGGGACCCGATGTGTGACAAGGCATCCTGATGCCGTGTAGAGGCATTGGGACCTGCCTTCTACGGGTGCACAGGAGATCCAGACTCAGGCTGGGTCTCCTAGGCAACCTGTTAGTGTATGACTCATTGTAATCCACTAACAGGCAATGCATTACAATACAGATGTATTTTAATGCATTGCAGAGGGGATTAGACCCCCAAAAGTTGAAGTGTTTTCAATGAAAAAAAAAGTTTCAAGTTAAAAAAAGAAAAAAACGCCCTTTTCGCCCCGTAACGACCGGCTCTATATATATATCACATGATCCACCCCGTCCGATAGACACCATAAAAAAATAAAAATAAAAACTGTGCCAAAAAGCCTTTTTTGTCACCTTACATCACTAAAAGTGCAACACCAAGCGATCAAAAAGGTGTATGCCCCCCAGAATAGTACAAATCTAACCATCACCTCATCCAGCAAAAAAAAAATCCCCTACATAGGACAATTGCCTAAAAAATAAAAAAAACTATGGCTCTCAGACTATGAAGACAATAAAACATGATTTATTTGGTTTCAAAAATGCTTTTACTGTGTTAAATGTAAGAAAAAATTAAAAAAGTATACATATTAGGTATCGTAACGTCCGTAACACCTGCTCTATAAAAATACCACATGATCTAACCCCTCAGGTGAACACTGTAAAAAGAAAAAAAGATGATGTAAAAAAAGCTATTTTTTGGTCACCTTACATCACAAAAAGTGTAATAGCAAGTGATCAAAACGTCATACGCACCCCAAAATTGTACCAATCAAACCGTCATCTCCTCCCGCAAAAATGATACCTACCAAAAACAATCGCCCAAAAAATAAAAAAAACTATGGCTCTCAGACTATTAAGACACTAAAACATGACATCAAAAATTATATTAGTGTATAAAACTTAAAGAAATAAAAAAAGTATACATATTAGGTATCGCCACATCCGTAACAACCTTCTCTATAAAAATATCACATGATTTAACCCCTCAGGTGAACACCATAAAAAAAACACTGTGTCAAAAAGCCATTTTGTCACCTTACAACACAGAAAGTGTAAAAGCAAGCGATCAAAAAGTCATATGCACCCCAAAATTGTACCAATCAAACCGTCATCTCATCCCGCAAAAATGATACCCTACCTAAGACAATCGCCAAAAAAATATGGCTCTCAGACTATGGAGACACTAAAACATAATTATTTTTTTTTGGTTCAAAAATTATATTATTATGTTTTTTTGTGGCATGGAAAGTGACCCAGAATACCGGCAAAGGTATTAATGAATACCAAAGAAATTTGTGGCATAGGATTTCCAGATATCAGAGGGTATATTTTAGCCTGCATGGCTA
This sequence comes from Bufo bufo, assembly GCF_905171765.1. NCBI lineage: Eukaryota > Metazoa > Chordata > Amphibia > Anura > Bufonidae > Bufo > Bufo bufo. Next base: position 129,401,921 of record NC_053391.1, on the reverse strand, counting down.
GACACATACTGTAGCTGACTGGATCAACGGGACAGGTCATTATTCAGCCCTATCCTTGGAAAGAGGGTTCTGTGCCCCCTGGTCATTATTGGCGTTGCTCCATGCTAGGCTAATAAACATCCCAGGTTGGATTAAGCAATCCATACTTATTAAAGACACTATAACAACCTGGAGAATATTGCAAAAAAGGTATTGGTTGTCTTTTAGAATATCTAAGCATCTCCCGTTATGGAATAACCCTGAGTTTAAACAAGGCCAAATAGCTTATTTTTGGAGTGGAACTCTAAAGGGATCATTCAGGTAAAGCAATTACTATATGACAGAGAGCCCAGATGGCTTACGGAGAAAGAATTAACACAAATTTTCCCTGCGCCCATTTCAGATTATACAATTTGCTCAGGTTAAAGCAGCTATCATATCAACTCTTATAGTGGTGTAAAAGGATATGAGTCAAAATACACTAGATAAAATTCTGGAGTTGGGAGGAGGAAGGGTCTCAGTTTCGTCTGTTTATTTTAAAATTAGAGAAGCAGACTCCCAAAGAGAAAGGACTGGGGATTTCAAAAAATGGGAAGAGCAGTTGGGAATTGACCACATCACTCAAATGATGAAGCAAGGGAGGATGAGGGTGAGAAGACATAATATTAATGAAGTATGGAGGGACACGCAACTGAGAATAATACATAGAGCCAGCCATATATGGCTTCAACATACCTCCACATGCAAACAAACCAGACCATATAATGAATTGTCCTAAATGTGGCCAGGGATCCACTGATCTATACCACGGACTGTGGCAATGTGTGAAAAGTAAGCAACTCTGGGAGGAGGTAGAAGAGATGTTTCGGGCTATATGGGGACAGAGAGTAGAAGTTACACCACAACTTTATATATTTCATTTTGAGGATGAGGGAAGTACTAGACGATCTCTTCCCAACCTATTCCATTCGATCTGTATGGTTGTTAAAAGGAGTATACTACAAAGGTGGCTACAAACAGAGCTGCCCACAATATACAACATTATAGAAGACTTAAAAAAACAATTTTTGGGGGGAAAGTTTAGATACAATGAAATCAAAAGATAGACAAACACAAAAACTTTTTCAAAAATTGAAAAAGTTTATTATCACATACATGTCTGATACTGAAATACAAATAATAATGCAGCCTTTCTCCCTCACGGAATGGTACTTGATTGAGCAGATGAAGAGGAGATTGGGAAGGCTGTAGCTACATAACACAGTGCAACCTGCACTACATATCACCTAAAAACAGATACCACTGACTTGCACAGGGAGGATATATGATAATTCTGAATATAAAGTACTACTCAATAAAATTGAATGATGCTCAATAAGATGTGCTGTGAAGATAGCCTAATTATTTGGGGGGGGGGCAGGAATGTTAGAAGACATATAGACATGTAATTTACGTTGTTTGGGTCTGCGTACCCAGATGTTATACTGTAACAGAACTAATAAAAACTTAATAAAATTTTTTAAAAAAAATAATGATATTAGTGTATAAAACTTAAATAAATAAAAAAAAGTATACATATTAGGTATCATCGCGTCCACAACGACCTGCTCTATAAAAATATCACATGATTTAACCCCTCAGATGAAAACCGTAAAAAAAAAATCGAATAAAAATGGTGCGAAAAGCCATTTTGGCACCTTACATCACAAAAAGTGTATAGCAAGCAATCAAAAAGTCATACGCACCCCAAAATAGTGCCAATCAAATTGTCACCTCATCCCGCACAAATTATACCCTACCTAAGACAATCGCACAAAAAATCAAGACTATGGCTCTCAGACTATGGAGACACTAAAACATTATTTTTTTGTTTGTTTCAAAAAAGATAAAAACGAAAAAAGACGACTCAGGGGAAATCTAATAACTATATATAAATATTTTAGGGGTCAGTACAGAGATCTCTCCCATCATCTATTTATCCCCTGGACTGCGACTGTGATGAGGGGACATCCTCTATGTCTGGAGGAAAGAAGGTTTGTACACAAACATAGAAGAGGATTCTTTACGGTAAGAGCAGTGAGACTATGAAACTCTGAATGAGGAGGTGGTGATGGTGAGTTCACTAAATGAGTTCAAGAGGGGCCTGGGTGTATTTCTGGAGTGTAATAATATTACAGGCTATAGCTACTAGAGAGGGGTCGTTGATCCAGGGAGTTATTCTGATTGCCTGACTGGAGTCAGGAAGTAATTTTTTTCCCGTAAAGTGGGGAAAATTGTTTTCTAAAATTGTCACCTATTCTCAGATAAATAGAAAGGAGCCGTCCCATTGAAGCAAAGCAAAGCTATAATACATATGACAACAAAGCTATAATTATATCTACTTGCTACTGCACGGGAAGCAGGTAAACAGTGAGAACACAGTATCTGTATAAGCACTGCATTATCTTCACAGAGTTGATCAGCAGGGGTGCTTTCCAGCCTTTTACACATGCTTTGGTAGCAAAACTAGGAAAATAGCTAATCCAGCCTCACATCTGCAATTAGCTCATTCAGGATAAAAGCCCTTTATTAGGGCAAAGCAGATAGAAACAGCTTTTCTGGTTGCAAGGTCTTTGAGGGGCGGGAGGACCACTGGGTGGGTACTATTTCTATTATGGAGACCAGTTAATATACTTGATGACTATTGTAGGCTAGACAATGCTCCTCTTGATTTCTGAGGGAAATATATAGTAAATTATGATGTCTAATATCTGCTGGCATCGGATAGGCTTAGGAAAGCTAATTTGAATACCTTTCCCAGAAACCTAGAGGAGCACCGCCTGGCCTACAATACTGCACAAACGCACTCCACATACTAGGGGCTCTCCATAACGAGAAAGAGTACCCCTTAGTAACTCTTTCTCCATCCTCTCCCTCTCCCTTTTAAAGGTAGTCTGTCACCTACTTTGAGCGTTTTATACTGCTCATATCACAATAAAGCACAGTTGCCTATAAATAAAATAAATAAAAATAGTACCTGTATTGTGTCTTTCACACGTCCACAGGCTGACAAAAATACTTTTATAAAGATATGGAGATTAGGTCCTGCAAGCGCCCAGGGGCGGTGTTATGGCAGCAAGTGCCCAGGCCCCTCTATGATATGCTGGCATAACCACTTCCCCTGCAGTCCTCTGTCCCGCCCTCCTCTCCTAATTCATCCTCCTCCTCTGGCTTAGATCTTGAGCGAGCGCCGGTCACATGCATGCACACTGTTAAGATCAGTTCCTCTGCCATAGTGGGCAGAGCAGAAACCCAGAGGTGACCGGTGCTCTCACGAGATCTAAACCGGAAAAGGAGGATGAATTAGGAGAGAAGGGTGGGCCAGAGGACTCCAAGGGGAGCAGTTATGCTGGCATATCAGAGAGGGGCCTGGGCAATTGCCATAAATCCGCCCCTGGGCACTTGCAGGACCTAATCTTCATATAAAGTGTTTTTTTCTGCTTGTGGACGTGTGAAAGACACAATACAAGTACTATTTATATGTTGGGCAACTGGGCTATAACGTCACATGAGTGTGGTAAAACTCTCAAGTAAGTGACAGACTCCCTTTAAAGGGGTTCTACAAAAGTATAAAATGTCCCCTCATGTGCCAGGCACCCCACATGGAAAATACTTATCCTGGTTCCCGCTTCTGGTCCCCGCACCGCCGCTGCTTCTTCTCCCTGCACATGGATAAAAACATCCAGTGTCGGGGGGAGGGGGTGCAGCCAATGGCAGGCGGGGACGGGAACAAGCCTCCGTAGCCTCACTGGCGATGCTAGGGAGGCTTGTCCCCGCCTGCCATTGGCTGCCCGGCAAATGAGGGTATATTTTATATTCTTGGAGAACCCCTTTCAATTTTTGCCTCAGGCAACAGTGAACCTGGAATCTACTCTGACCTGCCTCCAGTGTAAGCAGCAGGGGCATTGCTAGGTTAAAACATTTGGGGACTGGGCCCCTGATGCTTTGTCCGAGGCCCTGAATGTCCTGCCTGCCAGCTAGATACAACTGTATTGCCATCCTCAGGACTGCAATACAATTGAATCTAATGCACTGGAAGAGCTGAAGGACATGTGGTGACATCACAGGTCATATGACCAGGCAGTGTAAAACCAGTGTATCTTGCTTTTGACAATGCTAACTAGGAAATGCAATTAAAAAAAAAAAACTCTACCCTTTTATTCTATTTATATGTTGTGTCTTTCTTGTGTAGAAGAGCCAAATTAATTATGACATTTGTATATGGGTTCTCATAGCATAATACACAAAGATGCATTACTCATGTAATTTTTTAGGTGTACTTTGTATTGTATATATAAAGGTTTTTTGTTTATATAATAGTTTTTTTTGTATGTTATTGATATATAATGTTGGTGTATGGCAAGTTAATGAGAGATTGCCTGCACTGGGCTATTCCCACACCCGGAATTGATTGGAAGGGGGTGGTATATCTGAAGCCCTGCAGTGAACCTCTCATTAGGCTACGACTAAGAACACACCTGTGTTCGAAACGCGCCAACCATGCTGGGCTGAAGGTTTGTGTCCATGTGAGTACATGTGCAGTGTCCCACTAGGTAAATGTGGGCGCTACACAAGGGTCAATTGGGCCACGTTGTTCTCCACCTCCTGTGGAACAGGGTCATTGTGTCTTATATGTCATCTTGATGCATAATGTCACTTTATTTATGTTATCTATGTGCATTTTCCCTGCTTTAAATGACTATCAGGCCTGTTAGGGTGTAATTCCTCCTCCAAGACAGTAGAGGGAGCTAGGGAACCCCTAATATAAATAGTCAGGTCCTGTTCAGGGAAAGGAGTAGAGTCAGAAGTTGTGAGGACTTTAGCTAGGCAACAGCTGAAGGGAGCTTCTGACATGGAACTAGACAGCCCAGGTTTCTAGTTGACATCAGGAGGCTAGTAAATGTGGTCCAGCCTGCCTGAGGATAATGAGCCAGAGTTAGCTCAGAAGTTTGTTACCAGGGGAAGAGTTACCTCCTGAGAAACCTGCAGTTCCTACCAAGTACAGTACAGAGCAGAGCAGAAGTGTTTCCAGCCAGACAAGTGAGCTGAAGGGCAGAAGGATCTATCTAATGCAAGGAGACATATACCTGAGGAAGTTTCTTTAACAAGGATAAAGCCACCAATAGGGCATACGGGCCTTGGGATCAAGACAGACAGGAGTTCTGAGGAATAGTGCACAGGATTTCTGAGGAAAAGGTGCAGCCTGATCTGTGAGTGTATTTAACCCTCTGAGTATCTTGCAAGAACATTGTTGCCTGCCATTATTTGTAAAAGCCTGCTTGTGCATTGCTACTGCTATATGGAACTGAACCTAAAAGACTGTACAAAGTTAACTGTTCCAGTAAAGAAAGTTTTGGTTCACTGCAAACTGTGTTCCTCACTTATTACTGCTATCAATCGGTGTGCCACCGTTACCGGCACTGGCGTCACAAAACTTAAAGGGATCTTGCCACAGGCACATTAAACCTGCAACACCCAGGGCACCTCACCTACCACCGGCCTGGTCCCTATATACAGAGAGTGCCCCAGAGGACTACTGTTCCAGCCTCTCCATCACTGCTGTACGCCTGCCCAGGGTCATCTTACAAACTGTGAGTAACCAAGAGCAACCCTCGTTTGCCTAAGTAACCGTGACCTCACTATCGCAATACCCTTCAGGGCTGCGTACTGCACGTGCTACAATAAATAAATAAAGGCAACTGAGTTATTACAAGTGCTAGAACCATCTTTTGTTCTTATAGTGTAAAACCAGGCAGTGACCAGGCAGGTCATGTAAAACAGGCAGTGGTTGAGAAGGACCTGCGATGATGTCACCATCATGTGACTAGTGCAGGAGAGGATGGCAGTAAAGAGGACAAGTCATGGGGAAGAAGCTGTGGTAATGTCTGCTACATGAGGAGATGTAAGTGAAGGGAGAGGCAGAGCAATGCTGGGAGTTGTGCTTATTTAACTGGGACTGTATGTTAGGGCTGAAGGGAGGGATGTTATTTACATGGAACTGTGTGTTGGAGGTGGCTGGGAAGGGGGTCATGTTATTTACATGGGACTGTATGTTGGCGGTGGCTGTAGGAGGGAGTGATGTCATTTACATGGGACTGTATGTTGGTGGTGGCTGTAGGAGGGAGTGATGTTATTTACATGGAACTGTATGTTAGAGTGGGCTGGGGGAGGGAGTGATGTTATTTACATGGGACTGTATGTTGATGGCCGCTCTGGGAGGGAGTGATGTTTCTTACATTGGACTGAATGTTGGAGGCGGCTGTGGGAGGAGATTATGTTATTTACATGGGACTGTATGTTGGAGGCGGCTGTGGGAGGCAGTGATGTTATTATCATGGGACTGTATTTCGGAGGGGGCTGGGGCAGGGTGATGTTATTTACATGGGACTGTATGTTAAAGGCGGCTGTGGGAGGGGATTATGTTATTTACATGGGACTGTATGTCGGAGGCGGCTGTGGGAGGCAGTGATGTTATTTACATGGGACTGTATGTCGGAGGGGGCTGGGGGAGGCAGTGATGTTATTTACATGGGACTGTATGTCAGAGAGGGCTGGGGGAGGCAGTGATGTTATTTACATGGGACTGTATGTTGATGGTGGCTGTGAGAGGGAGTGATGTTATTTATATGGGACTGGATGTTACAGGGGTCTGAGGGAGGTAGTGATGTTATTTACATGAGACTGAATGTTAAGGGGGCAATGTTATTTACACGGGACTGTATGTTGAAGGTGGCTACTGGGGGGCCGGATGTTATTTAAATGGGACTGAATGTTGAGGGGGTGATATTTACATGGGATTACATGTTAGAGGCAGCTCGGGAGGGGGTGATATTATTTACTTTGTACTGTATGTTGAAGGCAGCTGGGGGAGGGAGTGATGTTATTTACATGGGACTGAATGTTGAGGGGGTGATGTTTACATGAGATTGCATGTTGGAGGTGGCTGGGGAGGGGGTGATATTATTTACATGGGACTGTATGTTGAAGGCGGCTGGGGAGGAGGTGGTTATTTACATGGGACTGTACTTTGGAGGGGGCTGTGGATAGAGAGCGGTGTTATTTACATGGGACTGTATATTGGAGGGTGCTGGAAAGATGGTCTGATGGTATTTACATGGGACTATATGATGGAGGGAGGACTATAACTACAGGAAGCACTGCAAATTCAGGGGACGTTATGGGCGTTCTTATTACTACTGGGGGCTCTAAAGGAGGGACTTATAGACCCACCTTATTTCTACCAAGAGCACTATGGGGGGCCTTATTACTACTGAGGGGTCTGTAGAGAGCTTTATTACCACTGGGGGTATAATAGGGGGCCTTATTTTTACTGGGGGCTCTGTGAGGGTATTACTAATACTGGAGGGCTCTTCTACTAATGGGGGAACTCTTACGGAGCGTTATAATAGTTGGGGGTACTGTAGGGGGCAGTATTACTAATAGGGGCATTCTTGGGGAGCATTATTAATGTTGGGGGCATTGTAGGAAGCAGTATTACTAATAAGGGCACTCTAGAAGGGAATTACTATTGGTGGGACTTGGAGGAGCACTATTACTATGTGACAGGGGTTCAGGATAGTATTTGGGGGTATTGGGGAGCACAGCGAGCAGCAGGATATCACTGTGGGGACTCCAGATTGGGAGATGATGATAGAAATGTGAGGACGCTAAGATGTCTGTGTGTCACACTCTGCAGAGATGAGGCGCGGCTGAAAGAAGTTGAACAGATCAAATGGAGAACATGATGATGAAGAAGATCTACATTGGAGGACACATCACCTGGGAGGCCCTGGATGTGAGAGGTATGGGGTGCTGTATAGCAAGTACAGCAAAATGTTAGGCCCCCCAGAGCGTTTAGCTTGGGGGACACATGGGGGCAGTGGCACCATTAATTTTAGTTAGGTAGGGTTTCTCTGTTTGTCTCTCCTCTCCCCCCCACCCTGTTTGCTGTTTTACCGCTTTATATTTCAGAATTACCTGAGGAGATTTCCTTGGACCAGTTCCAGCTGGTTACCACAGAATTTTCTGAGGCAGCTGCAGATCCGGCGATGATTGGTGGAAGCTGTTGCTGGGGGAGAATACCGCTCCCTGATTTGTCTCCTTGCTTACGGCGGGAAAGTTGTCCTTTTCAAATTTTGGGTCTGGCGGCGCTTCTGGGCCAGTTCAAAAAGACCGGATTCGTTGCTGGACCTGCAAGATGGAAGCCATACTGAGTCGCCTGATTGAAAAGGCTAAAAAGAGCCGGTGGAGGAGACTGGCTGAGAGTTCGCCTAGAGATGTTACCGCTGCCGCTGCCATCAACGCCACCGCTGCCGCCGCTACCATCTTCATACATGCCTGCTTCACAGCTGACAGTGGAGCCGCCGGTGGATCATAGCGCCTGAGTGCCGGAGCTTCTCCTGCCTGTTCCTGGGGTTTTTCAGCGTCGGGAGGAGGGGCTGACTGCGCGCCCATGCAAAAGAGCTAGAAAAGCTAGGGCCGCTTATACCCCTCCCCGGCGTCTGGTGTTAGGCAGAGAAGCAGGGACGCCGGCATACCTTTTTCTTCCAGTAGGTCCTCCAGGACAAGAGAGTCCAGTGTACAGAGCGCTCGCAGCTCCAGCGATGGAGTGTCTTACAGCAGCAGCGGGAATCCTTAGGAAGAAGAATCCTCCCCCTGCATGGGAGTGCGTGCAGCTTTCTGTCAAGGTTATATCCTGGAATCATTGGGATTACTTGTTGTGGGGTTCCCACTTTCTATGGTAGAGCCACTTCCGGGTCCCCATGGAAGTTCATCCCAGCCATTTACGACATGGGTAAGATCAATGTGGTGTCTGATCCCTTGTTGTCTGGTCTTTTTCAATTGATTGTGGATTCAGCTGGTAAATAAAAGGTTAATGTAGCTTCAGATGTCTGGAGCTCTAGTGATGTTAAAGCGACTAAATCTCTTAATGCTGATGTGGTTAGTAATACTTTTCCTTTGCTTGATAAAGGTTCTGACGTTAAAGAAGTTTGCATTAAAGAGGCGTTAGTGTGTGAGGTCTCGCCTCTAGGTTTCCTGACAAGCGCCCAACGAGTTAGGGAGGGTGCTTAGGTACTGTGGTCCCCCTCCCTTCCAAATCCCCAGGTTTATGCGGGTCATCTGGCCCCTATTATGGGCTGGTCAGCTAAGGGTTAAGGCAGATAGGCTTGGATGATGTGTCATGAGCGGTGGAGATTGGGTGTTAACCCCTCCCTCTAAGGAGGTTATATAACTCTTCCCCCAGCAGCAGAGCTTCCTCTTGACCGTGGAAGCCAAGTTTGGTAGGTCTGGCTCTGTCCACTCCAAGATGACCGCAAGAGATGCTTCCTTAAGGATGCCCTTCTGGCGAGATATTCTGATGAAGGGGGAGGGCTGGCTGCATTCTTTTTTGAGCAGCCTGAGCTCCCCTCAGCCCTCCTCCTCTGCTTCTGTTGCCAGGGATGGGACGGTGCAGCTGCAGGCTGCTGGCAGCTCCATCACTTCACAAGGGGGCCGGCGGTCCGCACGGCGTACCCGCCCTCCCGCCCGTTTAGGTCACAGCCCGCCCGTTACCCCCTCCGCTCCCCCTCGGTCTTCCCGCACTCACCGTGGCTCCCTGGGCGGCGCCTGCGCAGCTCCGTCCAGACGGCATATTAGTAATGCGCTTCAGTGCGCTTTAGCCCCGCCCCTTCCGCCTTCTTCTTCTCCCTGCGAGCCGGAACTAGTCAGCGCATGGCAGGCGAGTGCTATACAAGTTATGGGTGCTCAGGGCAGTGCTGCAGCACATGATTCCCCCCGACCCCACCTCCTTCCCAGTCCACAGCGCCAGCTGTTGTTTTAGGGGCTTGCCAAGGGGGTTTAGATGTTGCCCCTATGGGGATAAATGATGGCCAGGTTGAGGCAGCTAGTTTACAGAGGGAGCCCCCTATGGTGGTCGACATCCCCCCACCACCACCCCACCCCCTGCTCCCATTGCTAGGTCGCGCAGGGAGATTTCAGGATCTTCTACCTCATCTCAGGAGAGCAGGGGGCGTTACCGTCGTCATTCCCACAGGCGCCGGTCCCGTCACCATTCCAGGGTTTCCGGGAGGAGTAGGCGTTCCAGGTCCTCTAGATGGCGCTCTCCGTCATCTTTGGATGGATCGACGGGCGCATCTGAGGAGTCTGGTCGGACGGCAGGTCCGAAGCGTAAGAGGCTGGTGCCTAGTCATGCATCCAGGGCTCCCAGCCTGGCTCCAGCAGCGGAACCCCGCGTTGAGGTCCCGGAACCCGGTCCTTCTTCAGCGTCTGCGACTGTGACACCTGGTGAGTACCAATATACCATGGCGTGGGGGGCCGGTGGGGTTAGTGCTGATTTGGAGTCGATGCTTAAAGCATTGCTAGTTAAGTTATCTTCTTCTCCTACCCCCTTCCCTTCTTTGAAGCAAGCTCCAGTTTTGGCGGGGGTCCATAAGGACTCCTTCTTTTCTGGCTTTAGCCCTCTGGGATGCCATGTGGATGATACAGTAAGGGAAAAAATCTGGTCCAACCAATATATTGTCAGGTCATTGATATCGGTGGACCAGCATACAATAGACAAGGAGAGACGCTTTTCTGATAAGCCGTTTGAACGTAAACCGAGGGTCGCCAAGACCATTAATAACTGGTTGCAAGCTTTCTCTGTCTTAGGTTGCATCATGGGTCAGCGCCACCCTGACTGCTGCTCGGAATTGTTCGTCTATCAGGACACTATTTATAGCGCTTACAGAGCCCATGGCGGTAGCGCGTGGTGGAGATATGATGAGGAATTCCGTTGGCACTTGGCGTTGGATCCGGAGGTGGGTTGGGGGGTTAATGCCACTGATGTTTGGCTTTGCCTCATGATGTCACAGAGGCAGACTCCCTTTCCAAGTGCGGCCACTGGTCCCGGAACAATTTCTGCGCAGGGACCAGTGGCCATTCGCCACCCAGGGGCGTGCTGGCTCTTCAATGAGGGTCATTGTAAATACGCAGGGTTGTGCAAGTACAAGCATGAATGTTCGGCCTGCGGTGGCAACCACGCTGCTAACCGATGCACTCGCCCCCCAGTTGTTGGTATGGCTTGTCCAGTTTGATTGGTTACGGAATACAGCGCTCTGCGTTCTGGGGGGTCTAATTTCTTCACTCATCAAGATGGTTCACCCTGACTAAATTCCAGTTTACAGCTGTTTTTCGCACTTGCTTGGAGCGAGTGGGGGTTGAGCCGAAGGAGTTCGGCACCCACTCGTTTCGTATTAGGGCTGCTATGGAGGCAGCCAGTGCAGGCCTGACAGAAGCTGAAGTTATGCGTATTGGCAGGTGGCAATCTGCCTGTTATGCCTGGCGGAGGCGACCCCAAGGACCCCAGTGAGCGTAGTCGAGATGTCCCCCTGGCTAGACATCTACCCCAATAAGTCGTCTGCCTCTCAGCTTCGCTTCGGTTTCACATTTGGTTTCTTCATACCATTTGTGTTGAGCAGGTTTCTGATGTTCTCTGATAACCTACGGTCTGCTAGGGAGCTTCCCGAAGTCCTACGGGAGAAGTTGGGTAAGGAAGTTTCCTTGGGTAAAATTAAAGGGCCATTTCAGTCTATTCCTTTTCCTAACCTCAGAGTGTCGCCTTTGGGGGTTGTTCCCAAGAAGGAGCCGGGGAAGTTTTGCCTCATACACCACCTGTCCTACCCCAAGGGATCGTCGGTGAATGATGCCATTCTTCCTGAGGATGCCTCCATGTCTTATGTATCTTTCGATCGGGCAGTGGCGTTGGTTAGGGAGGCGGGAAGAGGCGCTCAACTGGCGAAATCAGACATTGAATCAGCCTTTAGACTTCTGCCTGTCCACCCGGATTGTCATCACCTTCTGGGATGTTCTTTTGAGGGCCGTTTTTATTATGACCCATGTCTCCCCATGGGATGTTCCATCTCCTGCCACTATTTTGAGATGCTTGGTTGTTTTTTGGAATGGGTGGTCAGGCATGAGGCCGTATCCTTGTCAGTCATTCACTATCTGGATGACTTTTTGTTCGTTGCCCTGGGATTGGGGGATGGTTTTATTACCCTCCTGAACATATTCTTAGCACGTATGGCAAGGTTTGGGGTTCCCATATAAGTTGAGAAGACGGAGGGACCGGTTACGTGTTTGTCCTTTTTGGGCATTGAAATTGATTCTGTTGAGATGGTTTTTCGATTACCCCGCGAGAAGATTCGTAAGCTGCAAAATTTTCTTGCGGCCCGTAAGGTTACCCTTCGACAGTTGTAGTCATTGTTGGGTCTGCTTTGTTTTGCGTGTCGAGTAATGCCCTTGGGCTGCGTTTTTTCCAGGCGCCTGCCGCTAGCTACCCGCGGGGCTAAGTCCCCACATCCCCGTATTCGCCTCACAAGGTCGCTCAAAGCTGACTTGGGTGTTTGGCAGGCTTTTCTACACTCCTATAACGGGCACACGTGTGTTATCTCTGAGGAAGTACCAAACTCGGTTCTGTCTCTTTTTTCGGATGCCTCCGGTTCCTGCGGTTTTGGTACTATTTTAGGTAAGGAATGGTGTTCTTCTCCTTGGCCGGATTCGTGGCGCTCTCTGGGTTTCTGTAAAAATTTGACGTTGCTGGAATTATTCCCGATTGTGGTAGCATTTGAGATTTGGGGGCGGAAACTCTCGGATCATCACGTGTGTTTTTGGTCTGACAACTTGGGGGTAGTTCATTGTATTAACCGTCTGTCATCTTCTTCTTTGCTGGTGATTGCGCTTTTGCGTCATCTGGTTTTGCGCTGCTTGGAGCATAATATTTATTTCAGGGCTCGCCATGTTCCAGGTGTTGATAACAGAATTGCTGACGCTCTTTCCCGTTTTCATTGGCAGGTTTTTCGGGAACTTCTTCCAGAGGCGGAGCAAATCGGGGAGGAATGTCCGCAGCATCTATGGCGTTTGGTGGTCAGCAGCTGATGTCCCTTATCGGTTCTTCGGTGGCTCCGGCGACTTGGCAGGCTCATGTAGCAGCGCAAGACAGGCTCTGCTTAGAAGTGACGGTTGAGTGGTTGCTCAAGTTGAGATCTATGGGTGTGTCTGCGCCAGTGGCTCAGCGCCGGTTGTCTGGGGTGGCCTTTCACTTCCAGCTTTGTGGTTGGCCTGATGTCTCCAAACATTTTATTATTAGGCAGGCTCTGAAGGGTTGGAAGAAGGAATATGTTCTTAGGGACTGTAGGCGTCTCGTTTCGTTCGGCCTGTTATGCAGGCTGGTCGAAGCTTGTTCGGGTGTGTGCGTTTCGCCTTTTGAAGCTGCATTGTTCTCTGCCTGTTTTAGTTTCGCCTTTTTTGCTGCCCTTCGGGTGGGCGAGTTGCTCTCTCCCTCTGGTAAGAGACCGGGGATTTTGCTGTTTCAGAGATGTAGTCCTTGGTAATGGGGGAATCAGAGTTTTGGTTCGCAGATCTAAGATGGATCAGTTTGGCAGAGGGGTGTGGATCCCCCTCCACCAAGTTGTTGGTATGGCTTGTCCAGTTTGATTGGTTACGGAATACAGCGCTCTGCGTTCTGGGGGGTCTAATTTCTTCACTCATCAAGATGGTTCCCCCCTGACTAAATTCCAGTTTACAGCTGTTTTTCGCACTTGCTTGGAGCGAGTGGGGGTTGAGCCGAAGGAGTTCGGCACCCACTCGTTTCGTATTGGGGCTGCTATGGAGGCAGCCAGTGCAGGCCTGCCAGAAGCTGAGGTTATGCGTATTGGCAGGTGGCAATCTGCCTGTTATGCCAGGTACATTACATTAGGCCGGATCTTTTGATTTAATAAAAAATAAATAAAAATGATGATGAAAATAATAATAAAAGGATGACATAATAATACAATATGAGAAGTAAGGTAGCTGTAAAAAAAAAAAAAAGGAAAGTAAATGATGTCGATTTATGTTTTCAATTATGTACAGTACAGACCAAAAGTTTGGACACACCCTCTCAGTCAAAGAGTTTTCTTTATTTTCATGACTATGAAGGCATCAAAACTATGAATTTACACATGTAGAATTATATACATAACAAACAAGTGTGAAACAACTGAAAATATGTCATATTCTAGGTTCTTCAAAGTAGCCACCTTTTGCTTTGATTACTGCTTTGCACACTCTTGGCATTCTCTTGATGAGCTTCAAGAGGTAGTCCCCTGAAATGCTCTTCCAACAGTCTTGAAGGAGCTCCCAGAGATGCTTAGCACTTGTTGGCCCTTTTGCCTTCACTCTGCGGTCCAGCTCACCCCAAACCATCTCGATTGGGTTCAGGTCCGGTGACTGTGGAGGCCAGGTCATCTGCCGCAGCACCCCATCACTCTCCTTCATGGTCAAATAGCCCTTACTTTCAAAGTTTTCCCAATTTTTCGGCTGACTGACTGACCTTCATTTCTTAAAGTAATGATGGCCACTCGTTTTTTTTACTTAGCTGCTTTTTTCTTGCCATAATACAAATTCTAACAGTCTATTCAGTAGGAATATCAGCTGTGTATCCACCTGACTTCTCCTCAACGCAACTGATGGTCCCAACCCCATTTATAAGGCAAGAAATCCCACTTATTAAACCTGACAGGGCACACCTGTGAAGTGAAAACCATTTCAGGGGACTACCTCTTGAAGCTCATCAAGAGAATGCCAAGAGTGTGCAAAGCAGTAATCAAAGCAAAAGGTGGCTTCTTTGAAGAACCTAGAATATGGCATATTTTCAGTTGTTTCACACTTGTTTGTTATGTATATAATTCCACATGTGTTAATTCATAGTTTTGATGCCTTCAGTGTGAATCTACAATTTTCATAGTCATGAAAATAAAGAAAACTCTTTGAATGAGAAGGTGTGTCCAAACTTTTGGTCTGTACTGTATGTCTCCGTGCGGATTATGTGGGTATGTTTGGCATGTTTGTGGCCTTTATTTACGTATCGGATTTGTGCTGTTTTTTCTTTTAGGTGTGGTACGCTCTGCGGTCTGGTTGGTTGGCCACTCGTACATATTTTGGGCAGCTCAGAGAGCGGAGTGCAGGCCCGGAGGTCGAACGCTGGGATTTCGGGAGGTGGATGTCTCCTGGAGGGGGATCCGAGGTCTTAAGTGGTCTCAGATTCTCACGGAGGTGGTAGACATCAGTTTTCATTCTAGGGGCCCTGTGATACTCGTGATTCATGCTAGGGGCAACGACCTATGCCTCTCACTTTTGGCAGAGCTCATGACACTCATGCGCTCTGATATTGAAAGGTTCTCGTCCTTTTTTGCTGAGATGGTTTTAGTGTGGTCGGAAATCATTCCCCCAGTGGTTTGGCATGGGGCCAGGGATGCTGAAGCTGCTGAGAAGTGTAGGAGAACAGTCAATTCCCGCATGTCCCACTTTGTGCGGTCTCGTGGCGGGATTGTTGTGCGTCATCGCCAACTGGAAGGTGATAATAGGTCTCTCATGAGGCCAGATGGTGTCCATCTCACAGAAATTGGCCTTGACATCCTTATTTCCGGCCTGTAGGACGGGATTGAACAGGCTATGTTTTTGCTGGGTGGTGGTCGGAGCCCCGTTTAAGGCAACAGGTTCTCCTCCGTGGCAGCATTTGTTACAACGGAGAGTTGGTGATAGCTGATGGCGTACTTGCCCGCCGGGAGTCCGGCGGTTGGCATACCGCTCCAAGATTGCAGTTCTTTGGTTTTGCCGTTAAAAATAAACAAGCTGTGGCCGATCATCACCCAGCTAAAGGTTAACCCTGTTGTCCGACTGTTCTTTCATTTAGTTCTGGTTACAATAGGGGTCACTCCCTTTCAGGCAGAGGTGTCGTTCTCCTTTCCCCTCCCTGAATTTCCAACAGTCACTTAAATATCAGCATTAAGGAGAGGATTTGGCGCTCTGAATACGTGGAAATTATGTCACTTTTGCCATCAGCTAAAGAACAGGTGTCTCGTGCTGACAAGAAAGATGAGACGGTGGAGGAGGAAAGGAAGCGTTTTTTGCCCAGGTCATTAATTGGTTACAAGCTTTTTGTATTTATTCAGCGGTACTGGGCGAATAACATCCTGTTTTTTGTTCTGGTTTGTTCCAACATCTTGACATTATCATTGAAGCTTACCGTAATTTCGGTGGTATCGCGTGGTTTCAATACAATGAAACTTTTCACCAGAAATTAGCAGTTTACCCTTCCCTTAAATGGGGGGGTAAAAGATATTGGCTTATGGGTTAATTTAATGTTACCCCAAAGATCAATGTTAAATCATCAAATCCTTCTCAACCTACTATGAGGAAGAGTGTTTGTTTTGCCTTTAACGAGATAACTTGTAAATGGTAAAATAATTGCTGTTACAAACACAAGTGTTCCTTTTGTGGCGGCGGTCACCCCATGGTTCGTTGCTTCAAAAGGAACTCACAGTCCGGCCAGCAACAGCTTGGTGCCAGGGAGCAGGTTTTTAAAAGCATTGAGTCCAGTCAATCTGGCCGCAATGCTCCCTTGGATAGAGCGGTACCCAGACCGCCTGAAAGCTAAATTATTTTTTGATGGATTCAGTGAAGGTTTCTTTATTCCTGAATTCCCTGGTAAGGGTTGTTGCTGGGCTGAGAATCATAAGTTTGCTTTTTGTTCATAAAGAGGTTGTAAACCTTAAGTTACAGAAGGAATTGGACTTAGGCAGGATTGCCATTTAGCAGCCCGCCTTTTGAAAATTTTAGGCTGTCCCCTCTAGGGATCGTGCCTAAAATAGAGGCTGGTGAATTCAGGCTCATCCATCACTTGTCATTTCCGTATAATGATTCTTTAACCACTTCACATCTGGGTCATTTGCCCCCTTCCTCACCAGGCCTAATTTTGCAAATTTGACATATCTCACTTTATGTGGTAATAACTTTGGAACGCTTTTACTTATCCAAGCCATTCAGAGACTGTTTTCTCGTGACACATTGTACTTTATGCTAGTCATAAATTTGAGTCAATATATTTCACCTTTATTTATGAAAAAATCCCAAATTTACCAAAACTTTAGAAAAATGTGCAATTTTCAAAATGTCTATTTCTCTGCTTTTAAAACAGAAAGTGATACCTCATAAAATATTTATTACTTAACATTCCCCATATGTCTACTTTATGTTGGCATCATTTTGTAAATGTAATTTTATTTAGGATATTAGAAGGCTTAGAAGTTTAGAAGCAATTCTTAAAAATTTTAAGAAAATTGCCAAAACCCACTTTTTAAGGACCAGTTCAGGTCTGAAGTCACTTTATGGGGGCTTTCATAGTGGATACCCCCATAAATGACCCCATTGTAGAAACTACACCCCTCAAGTTACTTAAAACTGATTTTACAAACTTTGTTAACCTTTTAGGCGTTCCACAAGAATTAAAGGAAAATGGAGATCATATTTTTTTATTTCACTTTTTTGGCAGATTTTCCATTTTAATCCAATTTTTTTCTTTAACGCATCGAGAATTAACAGCCAAACAAAACTCAATATTTATTACCCAGATTCTGCAGTTTACAGAAACATCCCATGTGTGGTCATAAACTGCTGTATGGGCACACGGCAGAGCGCAGAAGAAAAGGAGCGCCACATGGTTTTTAGATACCATGTCCCATTTGAAGCCCCCCTGATGCACCCTTACAGTAGAAACTCCCAAAAAGTGACCCCATTTTGGAAACTAGGGGATAAGGTGCCAGTTTTATATGCCGATTTTTGGGTAAATATGATTTTTTGATCATTCACTATAACACTTTATAGGGCAAGGTGACCAAAAAATTGGTTGTTTTAGCACAGTTTTTATTTATTTATTTTTACAGCGTTCACCTGAGGGGTTCGGTCAAGTGACATTTTTATAGAGCAGACAGTTACGGACGTGGCAATACCTAAATGTATATTTTTTCTTATTTATTAAATTTTTACACAATAATAGCATTTTTGAAACAAGAAAACTATGTTTTAATGTGTCCATGTCCTGAGAGCTATAGGTTTTTTATTTTTTAAATGATTTTCTTATGTAGGGGCTCATTTTTTGCGGGATGAGGTGACGGTTTTATTGGTACCATTTTGTGGGACATGAGCTTTTTTGATCACTTGGTGTTGCACTTTTTGTGATGTAAGGTGACAAAAATTGCTTTTTTTGACACTGTTTTTTTTTTTATGGTGTTTATCGGACTGGGTAAATCATGTGATATATTTATAGAGCCGACTGTCACAGACGCAGCAATACCAAATATATCTATTTTATTCATTTATTTCTATTTAAAAAAAAAAATTTTTTCCTTATTTGGGGATTATTATTTTTTTCATGTGAAACCTTTTTTTATTTTTTTATTTTAACACTTTATTTTTTTATTTTTTATTTTACACTTTTCGTCCCCCATAAGGTCATGCAAGACCTCTGGGGGACATTTAACTTCACTTTTTTTTCACTATTGATTTCTCCTGTAACTGGGGCTGACATAGTAGCCCCAGTTACAGTGGAAAGACCTCACAGCTCCTGCACTCTCCCGGCCCCGGCGGTCACATGACTGCCGTGCCAAAACAGGAAGCGCATAGCACTTCCTGCTCTGTATACACAGCGCTCGGTGAGCGCTGTGTATATAGCGATCTAGAAGGCAGGGACACCTGGGCACTGTCCCTGCCTTCTCTAAGGGTTGCCCTGCTGTCACTGACACCGGGCAACCCAATCTGCAGGTGCATGATTAGCGTGCAGCTGCGATCTCTGAATGGACATTCCAGAACGTCCATTCAGAGATGGAGAACCACATCCCGGATGTTTAAAGTCAACGTGCGGATGGGAGGTGGTTAAATAACATGGTTGATAAGTCTTGTGCCACTGTTGAATACACCTATTTTTACTTAAGCGGTTTGGAGCTAGTGCATTGATTGCAAAGGCTGATATCAAATCAGCCTTTCGCTTGCTCCCGGTTAAACCCTGGGGTTTTAATTCCTTGGGTTTTCAATTCAATGGTTTTTATTATTTTATCAAATGCCTACCTATTGGTTTTTCTTTATCTTGTTATTATTTTGAGCACTTTTTGACATTTGTTCATTGGGTTTTATTATGTTTGTTCCCGTTTGGTGGTATTTTACATTATCTTGATGATTTTTTATTTGTTGGCCCTCCTGAAGTTAGTATTTGTTCTGATTTGCTGTTTAGGTTCTTGGATATTTGTAGTAGTTTTGGTATTCCGGTTGCGGAAGAAAAAACGGTTTGTCCTGGTTTATGTTTAGAGTTTCTAGGAATTATTATAGATTCTGCAAAAATGGAGTTTAGGTGGTCAGAAGTTAAATTAGATAAAATCAGGTTGTCAATAGTCTTGTTATTAAAAACAAAAGAAATGTACATTGAAAGAAATGCAGTCGGTTTTGGGGTCACTTAATTTTGCCAGCAGGATAATACCGATGGGTAGAGTTTGTTCTAAGCGCCTTTATTTTGCTACTAGGGACCTGAAATCCCCCAGTTCCCATATTCGCCTTACTAAATGTTTAAAAGAGGATTTGTCGAGTTGGTTTGAATTTTTAAATGCCTTTAATGGTGCGAGTTGTTGGCAGGAGGAATTTGTAGATTCTGTTGCGCTGGGTCTTTTCACAGATGCGGCTGGTAGCTGGTGCATTTTGGAATGGCAGTTGGTCAGTGGAACAATGACTTATATCTTGGGTTAATTCTGGTGTTACTACTAACATAGTACTTTTAGAACTCTTTCCGGTAGTGTTAGCAGTAGTGATTTGGGGTGCTGAATTCAGAAATAAAAGGATTTTATTTCATACTGACAATAAAGGTGTCCTTTTTGCTATTAATACTTTGTCATCCAAATCTGAGCTAGTAGTGAAGTTATTAAGACACTTGATGCTTTTTTGCATGCAATGTAACATTTGGATTAAGGTGAAGTATGTTGCAGGTGCATCCAATAGCTTAGCGGACTCTTTATCTCGTTTTCAGCTCACGAAATTCCGGGAACTTTCTCTGGAAGCAGAGCTAGAAGGGATCCCTTGTCCTCATCATCTTTGGGACCTTATTTGGGATTAGTTTCTGAAAACATTAAATGTTCTCTGGCACCCAGAACATGGGCTGCATATGCAGCTGCATGGAGGGACTGGGTATTGTTTAAAGACTCGTGTCATGTTGATGCTAAGTGTGACGATGTTAGTTTAGGTTTGTTATTTGTAGCTAGCTTATGTAAAAGGAACCTGTCCTTTTCTGCAGTTTCTAAAACTGTTTCCAGTGTTCCCTTTTTTCAGAAGCTATATGGCACACTACCAATATCTTCTTGTTTTCATATTAGGCAGATGTTAAAGGGGCTATAAAAAACGTTTCTGCAATATTGATGATAGAAGGCCTATATCGATCAAATTATTGTATGATCTGTATAATGTTCTACCAGAGATTTGTGTTGATTCGTTTGAAGTGTTGCTGTTTCGTACGGCTTTTATTTTTGCATTTTTTGCTAACCTAAGAATCGGTGAGTTAGTAGCTGCTAATACATCAGTCTGCTCTGGGTTACAGTTCTCGGACGTGTCAGTTAAAGATAGTTCTGTTGAAATTTTTCTTAAGCGTTCAAAAACAGACCAATTTGGTAGAGGTAGGTTTATAAGACTAAATGAATGGGCTGGTTCAATTCTTTGTCCTGTGGCCATTGCTAGGGCCTGGGTGGCTGTTTGTCCATCAGTATCTGGTCCTTTCCTCTTACATAGTAACTGTTCTCCTCTAACCAGATTCCAATTTTGCGCTGTTCTTAAAAAATGCTTGAATCGGTTGGGCTTGAATGATGTTAAAATATCATCTCACTCATTTAGGATCGGTGCGGCTACTGAAGCAGCAAGATGTGGCCTGGATGAGTCTGTGATTCGTCGAATTGGCTGTTGGGATTCTCATAGAGTTAAGCTGTATGTTAGACCAGATTTAATTTTATAGGACTAAATTAATTTCTGTTTTACAGGCAGTCATTGTGTGGTATGGATTGTGGGCCACTCGTTTATATTTTGGGCACAGAAGCGAGCTGAACAAAGATCTTATTCAGCAAATTTATCATTCAGCAGCTCGCCTTTGCACGCCCTTTGGTGGGGTGTTAGAGGTCTAGTTTGGAAGCGTTTAATTGCAAAATGTCCAGCTCCTAATCTTTTGTTAATTCATGCTGGGGGCAATGACATTGGTAAAATGAAGACATGTGAGTTGTTATGGGAATTGAAGAGAGATTTAGCTTTACTTAAATGCATGCTACCTAATACTAAATTTATTTTTTCTGAAAATGTTTCAAGGCTGATTTGGGATGGAGAAGACTTAAAGTTCTGTGAGAAAATTAGGAAAAGGATAAATAGGGCGATGGAAAAATTTCTTCCATTGCTCGGTGGCTTTAGCTAGAGGCATGTGGATTTGGAGGGTTTTGTGCCGGGATTGTTCAGAGCAGATGATGATATTGGCACTGATATTTTTAATCTCGGTCTGCAAAATGTAATTGAAAAATGGCTGCAAAGTTTGTGGGGGGCCTCGCCTTTTTAAGGCTTGGCTTGTGGGGCTGTATCACTTAGTGTTTCTGAGTGGATTTCGGTATTGTTCTGAAGATTAATTTATTAATGCAGATGATTTTAATTATTTATTAAATTATGTATTATATTATGGTATTACCCTTAATAAAGCATTGCGGCCATTTTATTATATTGATGAAGTTGTAGTGTATTTATTTCTAGGGTTAAGTTATACAGGTATGATTGATGCCATTTGCCTCCATGTTAGCATGTTAGACCCCCCAGAGCGTTTATCTTGGGGGACACATGGGGGCAGTAGAACCATTAATTTTAGTTAGGTAGGGTTTCTCTGTTGTCTCTCCCCCACCCCCCTTCCCCCTTGTTTGCTGTTTTCCCGCTTTTTATTTAAGAACTACTTGAGGAGATTTCCTTGGACCGGTTCCAGCTGGTTACCACAGGATTTTCTGAGGCAGCTGCAGATCAGGCGCTGATTGGAGGAAACTGTTGCTGGGGGAGAATACCGCTCCCTGATTTGTCTCCTTGCCTACGGTGGGAAAGTTGTCCTCTTTAAATTGCGGGTCTGGCGGGGCTTCTGGGCCAGTTCAAGAAGACTGGATTCGTCGCCCCGCCCACCCTCCCCTTATTTTGTCATAACGTCGCTTTGCTTTATTAGAGGGGCTGTATTACTCAGTGTTTCTGAGTGGATTTCGGTATTTATTTAATGGTTCTGATGGTTCATTAATTTATTAATGCTGATGATTTTAATTATTTATTAAATTATTTATTATATTATGTTATTACCCTTAATAAAGCATTGCGGCCATTTTATTCCATTGATGAAGTGGTAGTACCCCTTCATTATGTCCTATCTGTGCCCCTTTCACAGTAGTAATGTCCTATCTGTGCCTCTTCACAGTTGTAATGCCCTCTTTATGCCCCCTTCACAATAATAATCCCCATTGTGCCCCCTTCATAGTAATAATCCCCATTGTGCCCCCTTCATAGTAATAATCCCCATTGTGCCCCCTTCATAGTAATAATATCCATTGTGCCTCCTTCACAGTAATAATGCCCCTTAATAGTAGTAATGCCTATTGTACCCCTTCACAGTAATAATGGCCATTGTGCCCCTTCACAGTAATAATGCCCTCTGTGCCCCCTTAATAGTAGTAATGCCCATTGTGCCCCCTTAATAGTAGTAAAGCCCATTGTGCCCCTTCACAGTAATAATGCCCTCTGTGCCCCCTCGATAGTAGAAATCCCCATTGTGCCCCCTTCATAGTAGTAATGCCCTCTGTGCACTGTGCCCCCTTTAGAGTAGTAATGCCCTCTGTGCACTGTGCCCCCTCCATAGTAGAAATGCCCATTGTGCCCCTTCACTTTAGCAATGCCCTCTGTGCCCCCTCCAAAGTAGAAATGCCAATTGTGCCCCCTCCAGAGTAGAAATGCCCATTATGCCCCATCCAGAGTAGAACTGCCCAGTGTTCCCCCTCCATAGTAGAAATGCCCATTGTGCCCCCTTCACATTTGCAATGCCCATTTTGCCCCCTCTGTGTTAAAAACAAAACACATAACTACTCACCTTGTCCCGTTCCTGAAGCTCACAGTACTCTCTCCCCTGCAGACACAGATCGCTCTGCAGCACTGTGTGGGCGGAGCTTATGCAAATATCTGGACAGCAGGCTCCGCCCACAGAGGCCAGAAGCGCGATCTGTGCTCAGTGCTTCAGCAATGAGCGCTTACATCTGTATTAAACTGCCCACCACTCCCCCCCTTAGCACGCCACTAGTCACAAGTACATACTAAATGGTAAAACACTGGGTAACACTGACATGGAAAAGGACTTAGGCATTTTACTTGCCAGCAAACTAAAAGGGGTTATCTAATTTCTCAAACAGCCCCCCCATGTGGTGGGCCCCTCACAGGTAATATACTTACCCCGATCCCGGTGCCGCTCCTGGTCCCCATACTGCCGCTGCTGCTTCTCACTGCACTCCCGGTGTTGGGAGGGAGCACCCAATGGCAGGCGGGGACAGGGACGAGTCTCCCTAACGTCACCCGCGAGCGGTGCTGGGAGCGGGGAAAGTATATTACCTGTGAGGGTCCCAGCACATAGGAGGGTTGGTTGAGAAATTGGATAACCCCTTTAACTGTAGAAACCAGTGTCAGGCAGCTGTTGCCAAGGGCAATAAGATTATAGGGCTTCAAAAGAGGCATAGACGCCGTGATGAGAACATAGTCCTACACAAATAAAGATTTGTTTTTACACTGCTTGGTTGCTGTGGATAGGGTTCCCACCCCAGTAGTACTAGATAAGTAAATCACAGCAGGATCTTGTTTTCATCAATCAATAGTGATGTTTATTTTAACACTTTAAATTTGACATGCGGCTTTGGTATTTGTGTAAATGTTTTCGGCAAAAATGCCTTCGTCAGACACTACGAAAATCTAGATATTATCAGATATATATTCACACGTTTATGCATATCATTTTACATATAAACCCAAAAGGTCAGTTACAATTTTCACAACATCATGGAGGATGGACCTCAAGTTCCAGATCTTCTCTAGGGAGAGCTGGACTGGACCACAAGTTGTAATGTAGGAGCCTTCTAAAACACAATATTGGCACTGATCCATTTGCATATTCAGCCAATGGGACACCAACTGTATCACAGGTAAATTAATCACAATCTGGTCACAATCTGTCAGACCATTCACTGTGGGTGCTCTTGTCTGTCTAGAGATTTTATTTAAGGAAAAGAGAGTAAGAAGAAATGCAGATAAAATGGATATTCACTTATTCTGATATGATCTAGAGACCAGAAGAAACTCCAAATGACAGTAATGAATCTATGCTGCTGTCCTGGACTTCAATAATAATCATTAATGAATATAGCTGGTAGTTATTGGCCACTTTTATTCTCCCCCAAATGGAACTTACCTGTGCCGCAATTTAGGGAGGAAATCAGAAGGAACACACTCAGTTCAGTGCTCTGGAGCACAATGGTATCTGGTGTGCTGCGTCCGTCACCAAAGCCGCATGTCAAATTTAAAGTGTTAAAATAAACAGCACTATTGATTGATGAAAACAAGCTCCTGCTGTGATTTACTTATCGAGAACATAGTCCTGCCACTTTACAAATCACTAGTCAGACCACACATGGAGTAAGTACAGTTCTGGGCTCCTGTGAACAAGGCAGACATAGCAGAGCTGGAGAGGGTTCAGAGGAGGGCAACTAAAGTGATAACTGGAATGGGGCAACTACAGTACCCTGAAAGATTATCAAAATTAGGGTTATTCACTTTAGAAAAAAGACGACTCAGGGGAGATCTAATAACTATGTATAAATATATCAGTCTGTACAGAGATCTCTCCCATCATCTATTTATCCCCAGGACTGTGACGAGGGAACATCCCCTGCGTCTGGAGGTAAGAAGGTTTGTACACAAACATAGAAGAGGATTATTTGCGGTAATAGCAGTGAGACTATGGAACTCTCTGCCTGAGGAGGTGGTGATGGTGAGTACAATAAAAGAGTTCAAGAGGGGCCTGGATGTATTTCTGGAGTGTAATAATATTACAGGCTATAGCTACTAGAGAGGGGGCGTTGATCCAGGGAGTTATTCTGATTGTCTGAATGGAGTCGGGAAGGAATTTTTTCCCCTTAAATGAGGAAAACCGCGGATTCACAAAACAAGGGTACCGACCATATGCCCTGCACCACGGTGTGGACTTATTGACTTTCATGGGTCCACAATACGCAGGATGCAGCCAAAGATAGGACATGTTCTATCTTTTGCAGCACAAAGACTTAGTTTGGGAAAAACATAGAAGTCAATGGGTCAGTGCCACAGCGCCAATGCCCACGTTTTGCAGATATGTGGTTTGCCGTCTGCAGAATGGTCATCACGCGGTTGTTTGTATGCAGCTTTAGTTGTCACAGTTCATCACAGTTTAGGAGGGATACATATTGTAAGCACCATCTCTGCAGTAAGCATGGCAATACATTAAACACTGCACTGCTAATGATATAACATAGAGATACCATATGGATCTGATTTTTCATAGTTCCATAACCTGGAAGACAGTTTTTTGCTGGTTATTTATAGAAATGTCATTATTTAACTCCTCCTGGAAGCTCTGGCTTTGTGAAGGCCTGAAGAAATATGCCACTTCATTTTTTTTCCTTAAGTGTCTGGCAACTCTTCCAACCCAAGAAAATCTAGGCTGTCATGTGTGTAGCGCGCTGCTGTCTGCCAGTAGATGCATGTGACCAGCTGCATGGGGTAGGTGGAAGCAGGGGTCCAACATCTGAAAGGAAACAGAATAATACAGGGGAAAAGTGGTTATATTCACATATGAACCAAATATCTGGTCTCAAGATGTTTTATGTGACTGTGTTATGTAAGCCAGTGCTTTTTTCCCAAGCTGTTAATGTCCAACCCTGCTACAGTCACAACACAGGGATTTTTCAAGAGAAATTCTAGATGATTAAAAGAAAAACTGTTCAGTTTGTAAACGAAAACTGATTCTCACGTTTTGCTTTTCTTTTTATGCAGTTTCAGTACATTTCACGTATATCCCAACCATTAGAGATATGGCAGGACAGTCCTGGATTTTGGATGCTGTCCCACAGTCCCGGGAGAGCTGTAGCATGCCCAATTGCAACTGTATCTGTGTCCACTATATCTGTGTCCTGTTAGCTCAGTTTTTCCCTTCCCCCACGACAGCACCACAGAGAGAGGATCCACCTCCAGGGACAGGAAACCTACAGAATAAAAGGTGGAGCCTCTCTACACCCGTCAGTGGTTTCCTGTCCCTGGAGTAGGAGACCTACAGTTTCTTTTTCAGGTCACCTACCGCTGGTCTTTGCTTCCTAGGGGGTCCCTAGAGGGCTAACGGTATCCTGCCGGGGTCCATCGCGCTGAGGTTTAGGCTGTCAGGATCCTAGGATACAGGGGAGCTCCGGGGGCTCCCCTGCTTCTTGTGGCAGGTGCGTGGGCATCTTCATTGAAGTGACGCCACGCCATGTGTTGGACGCTGGAGCCGGTCTCTTCCAGTGGGGGAGGAGCTTTGGTGCGTTCTTCCGGATTCACGTGATGACGTGCTTCCGGCCTTCAGCGTGTAAAGAAGCCTGCACCACTGCAAACACTGAAGCAGTGAAGCAGATGTGTGCCCCATTTTGAGGACAACTCATCACGGAAGGACTGCAGAGCTTCAAGCTTCCAGGTTACGAAAGTATGATTTTCTGTGCCATATTCCTTCCCCCCTCTCACTCTTTGCAATGGGGGTCGCATGTCATAATTTGACCCCTGGGATAAATCGAATACTTTAAAGGGATTCTGTCATCAGAATTTAGGCCTATAACCTAAACATATGGCGAGGTCCCTACTAATACACAGAATCCTAAAGTGACCTTATCAAATGCGCCTGTGGCTCTATAATCATATAAAACAGGTTTATATATCCTGTCACTCACGTCAAAATGTGTCCAAGGGGACGTCTCACGATGCAGGGTGCCCGGCTGCAGCCATCTCCTTTTGGTGCCCAGCGCCGCCCTCTGAATTGAAATCTCCGCCCTCCCTTCCATTAGAGCTGCCTACCTCAGTTCATCGTTCACTCCTGGCAGCGGCCTCGGAAGGCTATGTCAGTCCTCGGGTCCCTAGTGTCCTGTATTCCGGCAGTAGAATGGGCCCAACTGCATTCTGCAGATGGAAATTTTAGAGGCATTCACGAAAAGCAAGGGGTTCCTGGATTCCAGATTCGAATTCCAAGCAGTATAATAAAAAGTCTTGCATGGTGGAAAGACAGAAAAAATCTTATACAAGGGTTTCCATGGACATATCCAGATCCAATAGTTCTCACTACGGATGCAAGCCCTTGGGGGTGGGGGGGCTCATATTCTGGGTCACAGCTTTCAAGGTCAATGGTCCCAAATTCAAAAGTTCTTCTCCTCCAACAGGAAAGAGCTGTTAGCAGTAAGACTGGCGATATTGGCTTCCCAATCCCTGGTGGTTTAAAATCATCTCAGGGAGACAATCGGACTACTGTAGCATATATCAATCACCAGGGAAGTACAAGGTCAGCCTCCCTCTGGTTAGAGGCAAAACGTATGTTGCATGTTTTGGAGGGGAAAGTATGCCACATCTCGGCGCTCCATATAAAGGGGAAAGAAAATAGCCAGGCCGATTTCCTGAGCAGATGTTGTCTGAGACAGGGGGAATGGTCTCTAAACCAGTCAGTTTTTTTTGAAGATCACAAAGCTCTGCGGGATGCCGGTAATAGACCTGTTTGCCTCCCGTCTCAACAAGAAGATAGATCGGATCTGCTCTCCAAACCCCAGGGAATTCCCTTATGGAATGGATGCCCTTCTGCTCAATTGGGATTTTCCTCTAGCCCAGGGCTAGCCAACATGAGGCTCTCCAGCTGTTGTAAAACTACAATTCCCACCATGCCCTGCTGTAGGCTGATAGCTGTAAGCAGTCTTTGCATGCTGGGAGTTGTAGTTTTGCAACAGCTGGAGAGCCGCAGGTTGGCCATCCCTGCTCTAGCCTATGCTTTTCCCCTGTTTCAAGTATTGCCCGAAGTACTGAAAAAAAATCTGAAGGGACAGAGCGAGAGTGATATTAATCGCTCCATTTTGGCCGAGAAGGGCATGGTTTACTCTTCTCCGACTGATGTCGGTTTCAGAACCGTGGGTGCTCCCGGGGATCCCGGATCTGTTGTCCCAGGGTCCAGTCTACCATCCAGCAGTTCAAGGTCTTAGCTTGACGGCGTGGAATTTGAAAGGGTCCTTTTAGGCAAAAAAGGGTTTTCTCAGGAACTGTTTGCCACCCTTCTTAAAAGTAAAAAAGCAGTCACTATCTCTATTTATGCAAGAATTTGGAGGAAGTTTATAGATTGTTATAATCTCAATCCTAGCTCATTGCCTAGTTCTGTACCCATCCATCATATTCTAGAGTTTCTCCAGAAAGGGCTAGCATTAGTGCAGCATACGGGTAGGTTACCCGACACTGCTAGAATGTAATGTGTGTTTCCCTTTAAGCCAGTTAGGCCTGGTGCAGGCAATCTTTATTCCAGCCAGCAGAGGGAGCCCCCCAGTTCAGTATAAATAGGCTAGGGCCTAGCCAGGAAGGGAGTTCAGAAGTTTCTAGAGCCTGAGGAAGCTGAGAGAGAGACAGAGGCATGTCAAGGAAAGCAAGAGGTACTCAAGACTACAGAGGAGGTACTTGATAGAGATAAAACCAAGGATATACGCCAGAGCTAGGGCATTGGACCTTGGAGAAGAGTTTCTATGTTCCAGGATCAGTCAGGAATAGAGTGCAAGCTGCCTGTCCTGCAAGTCCTGTGTTTAACACTCTAAAGTCACCTTGCTATATATATATATATTGCCTGCATCAACTGTATTGAAAATCAACTGTCTTCAAAGGAACTGCGCTTCCGTCAATGTCCCTAAATGATGACTACTAAAGTTTGAATTCTGTTTTAACATCACGTGGTTCCTCAGTTATTCCTGCTATCAGCAAACGGCGTGCCACCGTTTAATTGGCACTGGCGTCACGAACATTTCTCATCATCACCTGCCCTTGCAGAGAGTCAGCCGTCTCAGGTTAGTGTCTATTGCACTACAACACCCAGGAACATTAATACACCTAACTTGAGTACGCTGCACCTCTCTTTTGGCGTCACGAACAGGATACGCACGCTTTATAGTGCAAGAAGCGTGAACTTTGTGCCTTATACAGTTGCCCTGTGACCAAAGTGACAAATTGCCTGTTTTATTAAAGTGGACTTTGTGAACTGAAAAACATACCCAAAGTGTGCCTAAAACCTCTAAAAAGCGCTGTACAGTGTTGCGCTATCAAGAGGAAGAAAATCGCCACACCGGAGTGTGGTTTTATGGACTTTTCAACAACCCTGCTTGCTGTCAGGGAATGGTGACCAAGATGGCCACCGGCCGCCTGGAGTAAAGTTTCCCGCGCTGCTGCGGACCTTCGTGGGCGGATCCCTGCAAAGACACAGAGAATCCCGCCCCTCGTCATCATCGCACCGCCGCAGCCCTGTTTCTTCTACGTCACCGCGTACTCTGGACGTCCGCGGTCTCTCGAGATTTGGACTGCGCGAACCCGGCGATACCGGTAAGGACTTGTAACCGGAGGGAAGGGGATTGTTCCGGCCCCTTTAGTCGCCAGCGGCCACATCGTAATAAGCTAACATGTCAGAACCGGGAGTGCCTGAGCAGTCGACCCCGGGAGAGCTTGCGGCTCCTAATCATCCTACAACCCCCAGCATGATGCCCTTTACCATACCTTACTATTTCGGGGCCCCATGGTTTCCCCGCTACAGAGGAGAGACCCATACCCTGAGAGACTTTAAAGAAAAGTTGCTGGCATTATTCAAACTGTACCCCATAAATGCCGATCAGCAAATGGAAATCCTGCTAGCGCAGCTGGAGGGAGCTGCCCGCAGGGAGGTATTATCCTGGCCTGCTACTGAGCGGAGTACTCTAGAGCAGATATTCACCCGCCTCAGGGCCACTTTTGAAACCAGGACTGCCTCAGAGATAAAGATGCACTTCTTTGGCAAGAAACAGAAGCCCGGTGAGTCCCTCCGTGACTATGCCCTATCACTTCAGGAGGCTTTAGGGGCTGTAATCCAGATAGATCCCAAAGAGGCTGATAATCAGGACCAGACCTTGAGGGAACAATTTATCAACGGGGTGTCTAGTGAGCAAATAAGGACCCAACTAAAGATGCTGTCCGCCCAGCACCCTAACAGTGCCTTTCTGGACTTTAAAGAACTGGCTATAAAAATTCTGGGGTCAGCAGTATCTACGGAGTTGAGCACCCCACCTGAGTCATCAGCCTGCAGGCCAAAACCGCTTATCACTAACCAAGCTCAGGCCGGTCAAGCTGTTCAAGTGTCAGCTACCGATACTATTGCCATGCTGACAGAGCAAGTAAATCACCTCACTAAAAGTCTAGAGAAAGTGTGCAGAAAAATAGAGGAATGGGAAAAAACCCATAATGACAGAAGAAGAATTCCTGTCACCTCCTAGGCCGTTCCCACCTCCTTACCAAGAGACTCACCCCAGGGATCCTGGGAGGCGTAATAGAGATCGCAAGCGGCCCGTGTGTACATACTGCAAAAAGCTGGGACACACAGAATCCACGTGCTGGCAGTTAAACGGGCAACCCCTGAGGCTGAGGACCACCCCTCGGGAGGTAGAACACTAGGTCCAGAGGATCCAAATTGGATGCCACGTTATGTAGGATCCCATCCTAAAATCAATATAGAGATCAACGGGGTCCCCTTTGAAGCCCTATTAGATACTGGGTCTCAGGTCACTACTATTCAGCTGCCCGCCTTTGAAAGATTCTGGGACACCAACCAATTGACCCAGCCGCCTGAATCCTGGGTGGAGATTATCGCCAGCAATGGCAAACCAGTAAAGATTCATGGATACTGGGAACCCACCCTGCAGGTGGGAGAAGTAACCTTACCGCAACAGGGGGTGATAGTAGTACAGGCCGGCGACAGAGGAGGACATCCTGTCATTCTAGGCACCAATGTCTTCAAAAACTGTTATTCAGAAATACTTGCCGTATTACACCAGACTTTGCCCACTGCTTCCTCTGCATCCAAGAGGGTGATTCAAAAGACTATTATGGTGTTAAGTGCCCAGCAGAGGTTTGCTAATGGGAAAGGAGAAATTTGTACTGCCAGGATTAGTGATATTAAGCCTGTGACTTTGCCTCCTAATTCTCAAACTCTTTTATGGTGTCGTGCTGTCCTGGGAGTCCAAGGCCGAGATTATCCAGCCCTGGTAGAACCAATCCAGATGGAGGATTACCCTTATGTGAGAGCTGCCAAGTGCCTGGTGACCGTCTCCTAAGGTAAAGTACCTGTCCGTCTGATTAACCTGAGTGATCATCCTGTTGCGCTTACTAAGCATTGCCGTGTTGCCCAGCTGTCCCAGGTGTCCTTCCAAGACATCATTCGTCTTCCAGTGACAGAAAAGCCGCCAGCTGCAGTCAGCGGACGTCCGTCGGTGACCCAGCCACAAGTGCCCTGGTGGGAAGAGCTCCATGTGGGGGACGAGACTACCCCCCAATAACAACAAGAAGGGATTATACAGCTTGTCAAAGAGTACCACCAGGCCTTCAGTAAGCATGCTACTGATTATGGAGAGGTGAGTGCCATACAACACACCATACCTACTGGCTCTCATCCTCCTATCAAGGAGAGATACAGACCCTTACCGCCTACTTCATATCAGACTGTAAAAGAAATGATCCAAGAGATGAAAGACTCTAATGTAATCCGGGACAGCCGTAGTCCGTGGGCTGCACCCCTGCTCCTTGTAAAGAAGAAGGACGGTGGTATCCGTTTCTGTGTGGATTATAGGAAAATTAATCAAATAACCCACAAAGATGCATACCCACTGCCCCGCATTGAGGAGTCCCTAACTGCTCTGGGCTCCTCTGCCTATTTCTCCACATTGGACTTGACCAGTGGCTACTGGCAAGTACCCATGGCCCCTGCAGATAGGGAAAAGACTGCTTTCACTACTCCCATGGGCCTGTTCGAATTCAATTGTATGCCGTTCGGGCTATGTAATGCCCCAGGAACTTTCCAGAGACTAATGGAGCGGTGTTTGGGTCACAAAAACTTCGAAACAGTGCTGCTGTATCTAGATGACGTCATTGTGTACTCAAAAACATATGAAGACCATCTGAAACATTTGGCAGAAGTATTTGAAATCCTTATCAAATATGGCTTGAAGGTAAAGCCATCCAAGTGTCACCTGCTCAAACCTGCAGTAAGATACCTGGGGCATGTGGTAAGCGGAGAGGGAGTGCAACCTGACCCTGATAAGTTAGCAGCTGTCCGTAATTGACCGGTTCCTACTACTGTCAAGGAAGTGAGGGGTTTCCTTGGTTTTGCCGGCTACTATAGACGTTTTATCCCCCATTTTGCTCAAATAGCTGATCCTATCCAGGAGCTCTTGAGGGGGCAACCCAAGAAAAGTCCTAGAACTCCTGTGCCCATTAAGTGGAATGAGGAAAGAAAGATAGCGTTCCAACTGCTAAAAAAAAAACTGACCGAGCCTCCTGTGTTAGGTTATCCAGATTATAGCAAGCCTTTCCATCTTTATACCGATGCTAGCAAGCGAGGCCTGGGAGCTGTGTTAGTCCAAATCCAAGAGGGAAAAGAGAGAGTGATAGCATATGCAAGCCGCTCCCTGAAAGGAGCTGAGAAAAATGACCAGAATTATAGTTCCTTCAAACTAGAGTTTCTGGCATTAGTGTGGGCGGTGACAGAAAAATTCAAGGATTATCTAGCCGCCACCCCGTTCATTGCATTCACTGACAATAACCCTCTGGCACATCTAAATACAGCTAAATTAGGGGCCTTGGAGCAGAGATGGGCCTCTCGCCTCGCCAACTATGATTTCTCTGTAAAATATCGTGCTGGACGTACTAATGATAATGCTGACGCTTTATCCAGGCTTCCCACAGAGACAGCTCCTGATGATGTGCGAGATGCTTGGGAAGATGTAGAGATGCCGGCTTTCTATAACAAATTTGCTCAACAGGATCAGGCTCGAGCTACCAATGACAGAGCTGCAGTTCCTTCACCCTCCAGTAGGCCTGATCCTAAAGAAGAAAGGTGGGTGAAACTACAGTCTGAAAGTAGAGTGCTGGGTGAGTTGTTGGACTTCATTACTAGTGGCAGAGCCCCTGAGAGGATTCGGCGTAAGAGTGCAGATCCTGAGCTCATCAAACTGTGGAGACAGCGCCATCAACTCTTCATACAAAAGGGCCTATTGCTACGGAGAAGCCTAGACCCAGTGTCCAACGAGAGAGTGCACCAGATTCTCATACCCCGACGAGATGCAGGTATGGTGTTGGAGATGTACCACAATCAATCCGGTCACTTTGGGGTCCAAAAGACTGAGGCCACTATCCGCCAGCGGTTTTACTGGGTGGGCATGAGAGAAGACATGGAGAAGTGGTGTCGGGAGTGTGTAGCCTGTGCCTTAAAACGAAGTGAGCACCATGATCAGAGGGCACCACTGAGACCCATTGTAAGTACTCGTCCTCTTGAACTTGTCGCCATCGACCATGTGAAACTGGAGCCTAGTCGCTCAGGGTATGCTTATGCCATGACTATTATTGACCATTTCACTAAGTTTGTTGTAGCGGTGCCTGTGAGAGACCAGACAGCCAAGACTACAGCCGAACTGTTCTGGAAGCATTTCCTCTTGCCCTACGGATGTCCAGAAAAGATCCTCACCGATCAAGGACCTGCTTTTGAGTCCCATCTGTTCCATGAACTGTGCCGCTTACACAACTGTAAGAAGATCCGGACAACGGCCTACCATCCTCAAGGTAATGGATTATGTGAAAAAATGAATCAGACCTTGATAGAGATGCTGAGGGCCGTGCCTCCTGAAACCAGAGGAGATTGGCCTAATCTGTTGCCACAGCTCATGTTCACATACAATCATACCATACATTGTTCCACCGGGTATACCCCCTTTTATTTGATGTTTGGGCGTCAAGGGACATTGCCTGCTGATCACTTCTTGGACATACATGTACCTGATTGCATCAACCCATTACCTAATACCGACTGGGTTGCTGAGCACCAAAGGCGATTGAATACAGCCAAAGCTATTGTTCAGGAACGTATGGACTATGCTAGGGACCGACAGCAGAGAGACTATGATCAAGCAGCCCATGCAGAACCCTTGACAATAGGGGCTGTGGTATGGTTAAAAAATAACCGCCGTACCAGTAAACTGGACAGTAAATGGGAGCGAAGTCCCTATGTTGTCACTGCAATCCCAAATGTTGGAACTCACACTTATGAGATCACCCGGGAAGGCAAGGGATCCCAAATTGTACACCGAAACCGGTTAAAGCTCTGCCTGACACCAGAACCCCGTGCCGAGAGTTCTGGATCTGAATATCCTGTGTCAGAGTCAGCAATACAGCCCGAGGATCCTATGCAGGCTGTCAGTAATCTAAGATATGACGCTGATCCCATGCATTGGCTTCTGACACCGTGGCTGAACTTGTTGGTGCCCGCTCCAGCACCTACTGTATCTTCACCTCCAGAAGAGCCGGTTCGAAATGCCCCGGATCCAGTTACCCCTGTAGTGGATATTGTTGTTCCTGTTGTTCCTGACCAAGATCTCACTGATGGAGACCCTCCTGTTGTTTCTCTCTCTTCTACCTCGTTGCTAAGGGAAGAAGAGACCCCTATATTGAGAAGGTCTACCCGGATGACCAGGGGACGCCCGCCAGTCCGTTTAGGAGACTTTGACTATTCTGGTGGTGTCTCCTCCCAAACAGTTGCTACTGGTAATGCCTTGCTGGACATTTGTGAGCAAGAATGGACTCCTCCACGTGAGCCCTTGCCTGTGATACACCCACAAGAAACTCCTGGGTAGTTCTGTTATTATACTGTCACCAAAGACCATGGACTAACCTGGTTCACCCTAAGTCCGCTGTGCCAGGTCAGCGGCCGTGCCTAAGAAGCAAGAAGACGCCCCTTTCCCTTGTGTCATTTGTTCATTGAGTTACAAATGTTAAATCATTATTTATTGTATTTATAATGTAATGCATATGTTATGTACCATGTTATGCCGGTTCAGGAAGGTGTGTGAGTACGAGGCCTTACTCACGTTAAAGTCTGGGGGTGTGCAGCATACGGGTAGGTTACCCGACACTGCTAGAATGTAATGTGTGTTTCCCTTTAAGCCAGTTAGGCCTGGTGCAGGCAATCTTTATTCCAGCCAGCAGAGGGAGCCCCCCAGTTCAGTATAAATAGGCTAGGGCCTAGCCAGGAAGGGAGTTCAGAAGTTTCTAGAGCCTGAGGAAGCTGAGAGAGAGACAGAGGCATGTCAAGGAAAGCAAGAGGTACTCAAGACTACAGAGGAGGTACTTGATAGAGATAAAACCAAGGATATACGCCAGAGCTAGGGCATTGGACCTTGGAGAAGAGTTTCTATGTTCCAGGATCAGTCAGGAATAGAGTGCAAGCTGCCTGTACTGCAAGTCCTGTGTTTAACACTCTAAAGTCACCTTGCTATATATATATATATTGCCTGCATCAACTGTATTGAAAATCAACTGTCTTCAAAGGAACTGCGCTTCCGTCAATGTCCCTAAATGATGACTACTAAAGTTTGAATTCTGTTTTAACATCACGTGGTTCCTCAGTTATTCCTGCTATCAGCAAACGGCGTGCCACCGTTTAATTGGCACTGGCGTCACGAACATTTCTCATCATCACCTGCCCTTGCAGAGAGTCAGCCGTCTCAGGTAAGTGTCTATTGCACTACAACACCCAGGAACATTTATACACCTAACTTGAGTACGCTGCATTAGGTTTTGACAAAAGCACCCTTAAAGTTTAGGTTTCGGCTCTTTCTGCCCTTCTCCTTCAGAATTTTTCCAGTGATCCATGGATTATCCGATTTTTTAGAGCCGTGGATAGGAGTACTCCTATTCAGATTCCAATGGTAGCCCCTTGAGATTTGAATGTAGTCCTGAAGGCCTTAACCCAGCCACCCTTTGAGCCTATTGATTCCTGTGACATTAAACACTTGACTTTAAAACTGGTTTTGCTTTTGGCACTTACATCAGCCTGTAGAATTAGCGAACTACATGTTAAAGATCCTCCATTTATAACGATCCTGGAGGATAGGGTCATTATACAACCTGATCCTGCCTTTTTGCCGAAAGTTTCATCACAGTTCCGTAGATCCCAAGAAATAGTGGTTCCTTTCTTTTGTGACAATCCCAAGTCCCCTAAGGAAGAAGAGTTTCATACCTTAGATGTGAGACGTTGCCTGTTGCGTTCAATCGACTAAGGATTGAAGAAAGTCTTCTGCCTTGTTTGTCCTATTCTCGGGACTAAACAAGGGTAAGAAGGCTACTATGGCTCTCTGGCTAGGTGGATAAGACTCTGTATTTCTCTGTCCTATTTAGAATCTGGTTTGTCTCCTCATGTTTCGGTAAAGCCTTATTCCACGCGTTCTATTTCTACTTCTTGGGTGGAAAGATCTGGTGCATCCATTGAGCAAATTTGTAGAGCTGCCACGTGGTCTTCTCCATCTACCTTTTTTCGACACTATCGTTTGGATATCAACTCTTCCTCTGATCTCTCCTTTGGTAGAAAGGTTCTTCAAGCAGTGGTCCCTCCCTAGGAAGGGTTTTGTTCTCTGTAATTCTCTCTGTGGTGCTGTCATGGGGGGGAAGGGAAAAATGATGATTGCACTTACCGGTAATCAGATTTTCCAGACCCAACGACAGCACCCTTCCTTATTCCCTCCTTGGGTTTCCTTGAGATTTCCATTATCACTGGGTGTTGCAAAAAAAAAAAGTGTGTTTATGTTGTATATGATAAGCTGGATTAACTTAGGTTGGAGTCCCTCTCTTGCTCTGTAAACCACTGACGGGTGGAGAGAGGATCCACCTTTTATTCTGTAGGTTTCCTGTCCCTGGAGGCAGATCCTCTCTCTGTCATGCTGTCGTGGGGTCTGGAAAATCCGATTACCGGTAAGTGTAATGATCATTTTCTACCATTCATCAACCAGTGCTCTTCCCCTGCAGGGAGGCATGATGCAGATCACACCAGCTGACCTAAGCAGGAGACAGCCCAAGCCAGGGAGCCATTCATCAGGGGAACAAGGCTAGGTGAGAATTACTTTTTCTTATTTTATTAAAACTACAGGGCCATCACTACTGTGAGGAGGAACTAAGTGGGCAACACTATTGTGAGGGGGCAGTACAAGGTCATTCTTAACTAATGTAAAGAGGCACTCAATGGCATAGGTACTGTGTGGGGGAATTCTTCTGTGGGGGGACTACTTGGTGAGGGAACTAAGGGGGCAATACAAGGGCATTCTTGCTGTGAAGGGACACTAAGGCACACTGCTATGAAGGGGGCATGAAGAGTATTGTATTAGGAATGGGGCATAACTACAGTGTAGGGGCACTAAGGGAACATAATTACTGCCTGGGGACACTTATGTGGGTCTCATACTGTGTAGGGCACTCATGGGGATACTGTGTGGGGAGCTACTTATGGAGACATCATACTGTACTTCATGTGGGGCATTTATGGAGGCATCTATCTGTATGGGGGAACTTAAAGGAAGCTTATATTTTATGGGTGCTTCATACAGTACTATGTGGAGAGGCACTCACTCTATGTGGGGGGGGGGGGGCTTTTATGAAAACATTCTGCTGTGAGGGGGACACTTAGGGTGTATTCTGTATTCCAGTTAATAGATAACATATGGTGGGGGGTGCTGTTACTTATTTTGCTTTGGTGGACAGGAGATGCAGTATGCCCCTGGGAGGGTTATTTAACTGTAATTGATTGCCATCAAGACCTGAGAGAGAGAGAAAATGAGGACCTTCTGGTTGACAAAAATATCACTCCCACAAGAGCACTGACAATGGTTACTATAAGACAGCCTTATTATTTCCCAAAATCTTGTATGAGAGTCACTTTTTAAGCCCTTGACCATAAGATGATACCCTACTTAAGCCAGACACAGCACATTTCAAAGGAAAATAACTTTACTTTGGCTGAGGCAAAGAATCATAAAGTTTAGAAACAGTAGCACTTATCTTGGCGTTTACAGTCTCTAATGGCACTTGTGGGTTATAGTCTCAGATGGGTACACAGTGATGCAGTTACAGTCTCACAGAGCAACTCATAATATTCAGGAAATGCAAGCCTACTGTGGGCTTGGCACTGTCTAAGGCACAGCTACAGGTTGTGGAATCATGGGTTCCACCTGCAGTTGGTACATGAGCATGCTGGAAGTGGTCCAAATCCACTTCTGTGGTTATGAAGCACCCACCTGGGCAGACCCAAGCAACACAGCAGTCCATTTTAGGATTAAGGCACTGGAAGCGGCCCATAACCACTCAGCAGAATTCTCAGGTCCGCAACATTAGTCCTGTGCATTACTTGTCTCACACATGACAGACTCTCTGTACAATCTCAATATATACACTCAGCAACAACTACCAAGTGTTCTGTTTGAATGTTCTCTTATGTAGTGGGTGTGGGTCAATGCTTCCATTAAAATATGTTAAAGGGATTCTGTCATGAGATTTGAGCCCTATAAGCTAAACATATGGCCAGGTCCGTACTAATAACATGAATCCTAAACTGCCCTTATTTAACCTGCTTGTGGCTCTATTAGCCCAAAAAACTGGTTTTTATAAGCTGTCACTCACCTACCTAAGGTGCCCAAGGGGTTTTACGTTAACCCAGGGTGCCCGCCCTCACCCCTCGCCGTCTGGTGCCCAGCGCCGCCTTCCTCACCTATGCGCAACGAAGCCGCTGCCAGGAGTCCGCGGTGCATCAGGCTGAGCCTAGTGCGCAGGCGCCGGATCTAGCAGAGGGACGGGAGGATTGTGGAGGCGGGGCTTAGGTGAGGAAGGCGGCGCTGGGCACCAGACGGCGAGGGGTGCGGGCGGGCACCCTGGGTTAACGTAAAACCCCTTGGGCACCTTAGGTAGGTGAGTGACAGCTTATAAAAACCAGTTTTTTGGGCTAATAGAGCCACAAGCAGGTTTAATAAGGGCAGTTTAGGATTCATGTTATTAGTACGGACCTGGCCATATGTTTAGCTTATAGGGCTCAAATCTCATGACAGAATCCCTTTAACTGGAGTGTTTCCCTGGAGCTTTTATTTCCCACTCCCAGTCGGCAATGCCCAGTTCAGGATAGCATCTTCACCTACTGGAACACAGGGCCTGCCCGGACCATTGGGCGCTCATGGACTGGACTGTCCTGGACACTACATATCACTGCACCTGCATCATCAGATGGTCATCTTTCCCATCAACCACTCACCCACCTCAGGTAGAAGGATACACAGGATGAGAAGGTCTCTCTACAATGGCCACCTTAGTATTTCCACGGCCCTTTGCCCTTTTGGTTCTGGTTACTACCGACTCCTGAGTCACTATTGGGCCACTAGCCATTGGTTCCTGGCCCTCCTTGTCATAGTATACTATGTGTCAGAATGTCTACCAATTGGTTCTTTGGGTTCATTAGGCCGTATCAAAGCAGCAGCCCAACTGCTACAGTTGCCATCTATTAAGTTGAATTCTATCAGCTCTCCAGAGGAGAGATATTGCAACAATATATACAGGAGCACCCATTTGTACAACTGGAGACTAGAAGACTAGAGCAAAATAGCTGAACTTGATACTTTGTATGCTAATTGTTAGTTTCTTTATTTCTTATGGTAAGTCAATTTTTTTTAAGAGTAGTCGGAGACACTTCCTACACTTTGCTGACTCCCGTCGTCAGGTGAATGGAGCTCGAAGGCACAGCAGATGATGTCACTCACCAGCATCTGCGCAACTGTTCACCTCTGAAGCCTCATGTTGAAAATAGAAGAATGGATAATGGATCTCGTGGTGACTGTATATATTTTTTTATTGTTTTATTATTTCCATTACCAATACCAGTAATTTTTATGCAGTCTGTTATTTTAATACCAATCTTAATATAGGTGATAAGGTCATTGATCAACAATCATTTTTCAAAGTAATATTTGTGATGATAGACATTATGACAATTTATGATGCACTGGAATGGTTATCTCTTTTGATCTTTCTATTGTAATTAACAAGTGCCATGAGCCATTGTACAATTCATATTTATCTTTCACCCATTGTAACCAGGGATTTTATACTTAGTGATTTTTTATTTTTTTTAGATACTTGATGTGTTGGATAATGTCGTTATAATACCATTTGTCATTTACATTCATTATGCCACCATCATATTTGAAGCCATGTGATATTACCTGTAATATACACATCCAATTTAATGTTCTAATACTTCTCAATGGATGGAATCAATCAACACAATTTAAGACTGGTTATACTGCATTAGTTAGCTACCGGTGCTGCTTTTTGTATCTGTTTTTACTAACCTACTTAATGAAGTGTTTATTGATATTATAGGGGGGGGGGCATGGCCTGATGCCGAGCTGAGAGAGCGCACGCGCCTGAGCTCCGGCGGCCGGCAGCCACATACATCGCGGACGAAGCTTCCTCTGGGCCCCTGAATCTCCCTCCCAGCCTCCACAGTGCCTCCAACAAGCGGGGAAGCAAGACCATGACAAGGACAAAGAAAACGCTAGGTCCTCCTACTAAACTGACCTCTATCTTCTCCTCAGCACTGATCCAAGATGGCGCCCGCTCCCCTCATGAGACATCACAGGATGCGCAGGGATCCTCATACAAGCGTTCCACCAGACTCCAGACCACCTCAGGAGCTACTGAACACTCCTCACTGGCAAGTAAATCTTCTACTCCCAGCGGGGGCTCATTCCAAAGTTCCCCATTAGGGGGCAATTCTGGGGGTGTTTTCAGGTCTGAGAAAAAGGACATAATTACATTATCTGTCATGCAAAACCTAATAGCTGACTTAAGAACTCTATCCACTCAGACATACAATCGGCCCTAAGCACTATCAGAGCTGACATTACAGCTATTGGGGATCGAACTGCTCATTTAGAGGAGAAAATGGAGGAGTTTAAAGAAGCACACAACTCCATGGTTGATTCTCATAATGAAACACAGGATGATGTGGCAGCCATTAAGCTAAAACTAGCGGATCTTGAATAGTGTTGAGCGCAAATATTCTAATAAAGATTTTTTTTTTGTGAATATCGCAACTTCGAGAATTCGCTAATATTTCGAATATAGTGCTATATATTCGCTATATCGAATATTCATAATTTTTTAACATCTGAAAACATGATTCCTCAATGCTTCTTGCTTGTGGGCTAATGAGTCATTGGCCCACAAGCAACTTAAGCAGGAAGGAATCATGTTTTCATATGGAATTTTTTTTTTACGAATATTCTAAAAAACAAATATATAGCAATATATTCACCTTTTTTTCCCCCCCAATCTGTACAGTTGTTTGCATACTCCTCCCCGACAAGCGTCCCTGTCACCATGGGAACTCCTCCCCGACAAGCGTCCCTGTCACCATGGGAACGCCTGTGGGTTAGAATATACTATCGGATCTGAGTTTTCCCTGCGATCGTGAAAACTCAGATCCGATGGTATATTCAAACCCACAGGCGTTCCCATGGTGATGGGGACGCTTGTCGGGGAGGAGTATGCTAACAACTGTACAGATTGGGGGAAAAAAAGGCGAATATTCTAAATAACGATTATATTCGCTATATATTGCTATATATTTGTTTTTTAGAATATTCATCATATTCTAAAACAAGAATATATAGCAATATAGCGAATATTCGTTAAATACAAATAAAGAGCAATTTAGCTAATATAGTGCTATAATCTTTTTTTATAGTCTTTTTTTTTCTCTTCTGAGCTTCAGATTTGGAAAAAATTGACACAATTAAAGAAATATATTATAGCAGTATATTAGCTTAGCTAAATTGCTCTGTTTGTATTTTCTCGAATATTCGCTATATATTCTTGTTTTAGAATATGACGAATATTCTTAAAACAAATACAGTTGCAAGAAAAAGTATGTGAACCCTTTGGAATGATATGGATTTCTGCACAAATTGGTCCTAAAATGTGATCTGATCTTCATCTAAGTCACAACAATAGACAATCACAGTCTGCTTAAACTAATAATACACAAAGAATTAAATGTTACCATGTTTTTATTGAACACACCATGTAAACATTCCCAGTGCAGGTGGAAAAAGTATGTGAACCCCTAGACTAATGACATCTCCAAGAGCTAATTGGAGTGAGGTGTCAGCCAACTTGAGTCCAATCAATGAGAGGAGATTGGAGGTGTTGGTTACAGCTGCCCTGCCCTATAAAAACACACACACCAGTTCTGGGTTTGCTTTTCACAAGAAGCATTGCCTGATGTGAATGATGCCTTGCACAAAAGAGCTCTCAGAAGACCCACGATTAAGAATTGTTGACTTGCATAAAGCTGGAAAGGGTTATAAAAGTATCTCCAAAAGCCTTGCTGTTCATCAGTCCATAAATGGAGAAAGTTCAGCACTGCTGCTACTCTCCCTAGGAGTGGCCGTCCTGTAAAGATGACTGCAAGAGCACAGCGCAGACTGCTCAATGAGGTGAGGAAGAATCCTAGAGTATCAGCTAAAGACTTACAAAAGTCTCCGGCATATGCTAATATCCCTGTTAGCAAATCTACTGTACGTAAAACACTAAACAAGAATGGATTTCATGGGAGGACACCACAGAGGAAGCACCTGGATGTTCCACAGCAGTATTGGCAAAATATTCTGTGGACAGATGAAACCAAAGTTGAGTTGTTTGGAATAAACACACAACACTATGTGTGGAGAAAAAGAGGCACGGCACACCAACATCAAAACTTCATCCCTACTGTGAAGTATGGTGGTGGGGGCATCATGGTTTGGGGCTGCTTTGCTGCGTCAGGGCCTGGACGGATTGCTATCAACGAAGGAAAAATTTATTCCTAAGTTTATCAAGACATTTTTCAGGAGAACTTAAGGCCATCTCTCCACCAGCTGAAGCTCAACAGAAGATGGATGTTGCAACAAGACAACGACCCAAAGCATAAAAGTAAATCAACAACAGAATGGCTTAAACAGAAGAAAATACGCCTTCTGGAGTAGCCCAGTCAGAGTCCTGACCTCAGCCCGATTGAGATGCTGTGGCATGACCTCAAGAAAGCGATTCACACCAGACATCCCAAGAATATTGCTGAACTGAAACAGTTCTGTAAAGAGGAATGGTCAAGAATTACTCCTGACCGTTGTGCACGTCTGATCTGCAACTACAGGAAACGTTTGGTTGAAGTTATTGCTGCCAAAGGAGGTTCAACCAGTTATTAAATCCAAGGGTTCACATACTTTTTCCACCTGCACTGTGAATGTTTACATGGTGTGTTCAATAAAAACATGGTAACATTTAATTATTTGTGTGTTATTAGTTAAAGCAGACTGTGATTATCTATTGCTGTGACTTAGATGAAGATCAGATCACATTTTATGACCAATTTGTGCAGAAATCCATATCATTCCAAAGGGTTCACATACTTTTTCTTGCAACTGTACATGAGTATGCTCTTCTCCCATGCCCTAAGTATCCCCAAACATCCTCAAAATCAGCTTCCTGACAGAAGCGTGTCAAGGGAGACCCTTGGACAGAAGTATAGCCCCCCCCCATAGAAACCCTGTCTATAGTCAGATTGATGACACAATTAAAATCCCCAATAACTAATGAAGGGCAGTTAGGCCATTGATAAATAAAAGTTAGCAAGGAGTTAAGCACATAAAGGGAGAACGGAGGTGGAATATAAACAAAAGCTACGAAAACATAATTCTCCCGCAAGTTTACAGTATAAGAAAACAAATCTCCCCTGCTCACTGCTCATCAACAGAGGATGCCTTGCAGAGAAAGTCAATCACCCTATAAATAAAGACTGTCACTCCTCTAGAATAACTGGTAAAGGTGGAGTGATATGTCTGCGCAGCCCATCCCCTGCCGATCCACCGGGAGGTCTCCTCAGAAAGATGAGTTTCCACCAGACAAACAATGACTGGTAGTTGTCTCCACATGAGATCAAAGACCGCTTGTCTCTTTAATTTATCCCCCAGCCTCTGAACATTCCAAGTAACAATTCTAACTGACATTAAGTCAAAAAATAAAACTCCCTACCTATGGAGATTTTTAAAAAGCCCTTCCTCCCTCCCTTTATCCTATGAGACGCATCGCAACTCTCCCCTAAGTCCCCAATCCACTTGATCCGCCACATCCTGCAACAGATCTCTCAACTATGAGCATCCCTCCCCCTCTCACTACAACCAAGCCCCACAATTGCTACCAAACAAGAAAAGGAAAAATACTATTTAATCAGACA
Organism: Bufo bufo; assembly: GCF_905171765.1. NCBI lineage: Eukaryota > Metazoa > Chordata > Amphibia > Anura > Bufonidae > Bufo > Bufo bufo. The sequence goes on along the minus strand of NC_053391.1, from coordinate 129,357,598 downwards.
TTATTCCGATCAAGCCAGTCCATAGCAAGATCCGAGGTATCAAAAAAGTGGGTTCCATCCTTAAAGATGATCCGAAGTTTAGCTGTATAAACAAATTAATACTTCATATCATTTTCTTGTAGACGCTTTTTAACCGCAGTAAAAGTACGTCTCCTTTCCTGGGTCTCTTTGGAAAAATCTGTAAAAAAAGCAAATTTATTCCTATTATATACAATAGGAGGACACTCCCTCGCCCTTATTAGTAACATATCCCGTTAGACCAATATGTTAACCAGAAGTGTCCGTTGCTGCCTCCCAGGGATTGGTTTACCTCCGGGGACCCGATGTGCCCTTTCCACTAAAAACAGTGGGGAAAAATGCTGTTTTCCAAACTTCTCCAAAATCAACAGTATTCTCACAATACATCTCCTTGACCTGTCCTCCAGGTCCACCACTTTTTTTCTAAGCGTATTAAGATCCGTCTTAACGGTAGAAATCTCAGTTTTTGATATTTACGTTCTCCACAATATTAACTCTGTCTCGAATCTTGGATACGTCCTCCCTACTCAGGACTACATCAGTCTGAATTGATGCAAGCTGCATTGAAATGTTCTGTATTAAGTCCCCATTTTGTTTTACTGTCAAAAATATTTCTTTTAACGGGGAAGAATCAGCATTAGATAATTCTCCTTCCTCCACCCTCTCTATGCCCTGAGATTGGAAGAATTCTTTCATTACTTCCTCCGCCGTGTCCGCAGAATGATTATTTCCTTTGGAGCTAGTATCCCGCAGCCCTTTTTGTCCTGCTCTCGTAGTGATCTTTGGAGACTTTAAAAACTGGTCTATTTTTGCCACTTCAAGAGATCCTGGGGCTGGTTTTACCCCAGAGAAATCCGCTGAGCGCCTATTTTGCTTAGGGACCTTTTTTTTCCCTCTCTTTTTTTTTTTCTCTTTCCCTCCTCTCCCCTTTTCCTTCCCTCCTTTTTTCCATTCTTCTTCCTTTTGTTTTTCTTTTTTTCCTTTGGAAAGATCTCACCACTCTTCTTGAAGAAAATCGGTAGGATTCGGCAGGATACACAAGCTCCAGGAGGAAGCATACAGAGTGGAGGAGAGGAGCTGGTAGAGGAATCCACGTGGGCAGCAAGTGGGATTGACGAAATCGCAGCCACAACGCAAACAGTGTTGGATTCAGCCAGGTAAATATCATCCATAGCAGGGCATCGCAATCAGATGAAGCAGCCCCACATTAGAAAGGGGTCCGGTCTGGAACTAGGGAGCTCTAGGGCTCGGGAACAGCTCCTAACACCGGATAGCAAGCAGAACAGGACACGCGGTGGAGCGAAGCCAGAGGAGAGGGGCAGGTCGTGACGTACCTAATCTACGTCATCACGTCATCGCAAGTGCAGACCACTTAAAGTTACAGAACAGGGTCACCAAGTGCTGAGGTGCATAGTGCATAAAAGTCACCAACGCTCTGCTGACTCAATAACTGCAGAGCTCCAAACCTCCTCTGACATTAACATCAGTACAGAAACTATGCTGTACTGGGAGTTTCCATGGCTGAGCAGCTGTGTGCAAGTCTTATACCACCAAGCAGATTGTTAAGTGTTGGATGGAGTGGTGTAAAGTATGCCGCCACTGTCATTCTGATGGTCCAGTCTGGGTTTTGCAAATGGTAGGAGAACGTTACAGTTGAAACAATGTCAGGCAGGTAACGTTTGGTGGAGAAGAGATAATGGGGTTTGCTATGGGGTTGTTTTTCAAGGGTTGGCCTAGGCCCCTTAGTTCCAATGAAGGGAAATCTTAAAGGGGTTATCCAACACCTATAATGCCTCCCAAAATGCCGGGGTACCTCATATAGATTTGACTTGTATTCGGGTCGGCTCAAGATAAGTACGCCTACCTACCTACCTACTATGCTAAGCAGTAGGGGTATGCCGAGACTGCTGTACGGAGGGTAGGCTAAAGGGGCCAAAAATAACAAACATAGCTCAGGGCAATAGTGTTATTAACAAAATTACAATACCAGATTCCTGAAAGCATTAAACATTTCACACTGCGGATTTGGTATATATCGTGCATAACAAGCCGACTGCCATCTGTCCAACTTCTTAATAACATGCACTGAGACGTTGTGCTTGGAGGCGGCGAAGCCGCGGCAATGCGAAAGGAATGCCCTGTGATGGAACTGGGACTGACCCCAACATTCCTCAATAATATTCGGATGAATTTGAGAAAGTTCTGACAACTCAAAGGCGCAGAACCCAGCTTCAGCAGAAGAGCATCCCCTGGGGTTGTTTCGGTAAAGCGTGTCCATTCCTGCACTGCCATAACTGGGCACCACTTATTACCAGTGGGGAAGTATCTAACCTCTGTGAGCTGACCCACTCGGGCCATCTTTGTGGACGTTAACTTAGCATGACCCACCCATGACAGCTGATCTTTCCTCAGATAGCTCTGGCATGTTGTGGCGCAGGTGAACTCGCCTGGTCTGAGGAAGCCATAGAAGGCTAGGTACATGGTTGTCTTGATCAATAAACTAGTGTGCTTACTGAAGGGGTTTTGCGTAGTTTATCTGAAAGCAATCTGAACATTGAACCTGTAAATGGCTGTCGTGTAGGGCGGGCCACAGCGGAGCCCTTATGGATACCCTTCAGTAGCATTCTAATTGGATGGGCTGAAAACAAGGAGGGTTGATTAGGATGCCGTAGATACAAATGATGTTGAATCCCAGCCGGGTATAACTTAAAAGTGCTAAATGACAGCTTGTGGTGAGAGTGTGCAAAAATGCGGCAAAGGCCAGTAGATAAGAAATGTTGCCCACTCCTGCCGAAGAATGGGTTCTCTTAAAATTACAGAACGAGGTCCATGCCTTCTTATATATCCTCAGGGTGTTACAGGACAGGGCTTTAGTCATAAGGGACCTGGCGGTGGCGAGATGAACCGTTAGTCCATCACTAGCTGGCCGAGCCTGGGCACTGGTGATGGTACGCGGTCTGCTTGTGGAGAGACCTGCAAAAAGAGAAGAGCCAATAGCCCTGTATGGAAACCTGCGGAAAGACCATTGATAACATACTGTACCCAGTCTGCATGTGGATGGGACCCTAACAGGATAAGACAACATCCCTGTACAGACTAAAGGCTAACACAAGCTCTGGTATGCTGAGTTTCTATTCAACCTCACGTCTTTAGATTTGAGGACCACGAGACCTCCCCACAGACTATGGTCTTGTTGTCTTGCGCCTCATGAGCTGTTATGAGTAAGGACGCTAAGTTCACGTCCTTGCCGTCAATTATTTCCTGTCGAATGTTGGCTGGAACGAAGTGAACGGTGCGATAGGGGGTACAGAACCTGACCCACCAGCAACACTAGCCTGGAGGCTAGAAGAACCTGTCGGACTCTGGCACACCAAACGGGCAGCTGTATCGCCTGCCTCAACCGACTCTAGCCTGGCCTGAAAGTTCAACATTGATGACGCCATGGAGTTGATGGCCGCGTGCAGTTGCGTAAGCGAGGTCTGAATAGTGTCCACGGACATCACCTGCGGATTTAGAACCTCTGTAACTGAAGACAGAAGTCGGAACAGTTACGCCTTCCTTGCAGAAGCTGGAAATGGAATGCCTCTTTTGGATAACTCTGCCATCAACTTGGGCACAGTCCATGACCTTAATGATGGTGTGAAGTCTCTTGCGGAATGTGACACCACGCTCCCAAGGGGATGATGATGTATCATCAATGATTCTTGAGACATCCTACAAAAACACAACATGATTAATGCAGAAGATGAATACCCAACACCAGTTTGTGCCATTCACCAGTATAACGGACCACCGATGTGCCAAGAACCGCCGTACCAGCACACGAGATGCCGTCCAGCATGCGGAGCACCCCTTCACCGAAGTGACTGAATATGGGAAGATGTGTACATAGCAGAATTAAATGTGATCTAAGTAGCCTTGCAAGCCCCGAATGAGTGTAGACTGAGACATGAGAGTGGACGAGGCATACAGTGTAGGACCGTATCCTGTGGTCGTGACAGGACTTAAACGTGTCTGTAGACGTGACAGACGTATCGAATTGATGCCTGTAGTCGTGACAGGACTTAAATGTGTCTGTAGACATGACAGACGTATCGAATTGTTGCCTGTAAACGTGGCAGGACCTAAGGTTTTATTTTTTTTTATTTTTTTTTATCGAGTCTGTGGCCGTGACAGGCTAGCCGAGGATATAATAGACACATGAGAGACCTGTCAGACAGACAGACTTGCCATAATCAACTTTGTAAGTGGAATGTGAGTACGCACCCACAATGCTACTGTACCTGGCAACTGCTACCTTGCTGATGAAATGTCTGAACGTAGCTGAACATGTTAAAAACTGAGTATTAGCAACTGTACCAACCCCCTAGTCTTAAATCTACTCCCGTGATGCACAATAGCTTACTTTGACCCTGATGCTAAATGTGTCTACTAAGAATAGCTGCGTCTGCTGGTACGAAGCCGTGCATCGGGTGGATAGAAGGAGCCACAAACCTATGGACGCATATATAAAAGAAAAACCTGTAGACAATTGACCCAATAATTGATAAGTAACGCACTGCTTGAGATGACCCCACTAGAGAAGATGATGGGCAATTACCTTGCGACACACGCTACGGAACCTTACTACATTACAATGTGCCGAGAGAGGAGTCGCGCTGACTCCTGCAACCTGAGAGTCTGCCGCGTGGGGAGCCGATTTTTATTATTTTCATTTTTTTTTTCTCAATCCACACCCAATTATTATTATTATTATTTTTAACAACCCAAACTCCCACACTTTTTTTTTTTTTTTCTTCGAACCACTATCACCTGCTGCCTGGAGGCTCCAGCAGACCAGATGAATCAAGAGCCTACCAGAAGCAAAACAGCCTTGCATGCACCCCTGCCTCACTACGAGCATGGCGGCCCGTGCTATATATTATAATGTGTCGAGAGCGGAGTCGCGCTGACTCCTGCAACCTGAGAGACTGCCGCGTGGGGAGCCGATGCTGCCAGGCAAAAACGTTCCGGTGTGGTGGTGCTCCCTTACCTAAAGATGCCGACACACCGCTGGCCAGACTGAGAGGACGAAAGACCGCAGTAAGTCACTTACATTCATGAATCAGGAAAAGCAATGCAACCAAGGTCCCTGTGCAGCCAGACATAAGCCTGATGGGACTGAATATAGCCTATGTACTGCCCTGTCCTATGATGTAACAATATCGGATATACATATAAAACACTCATCATTTTTAACCCATTTTATTTTATTTTTCCTGTAACACACCTTTTCCCCCCTTTTTTTTTTTATTCTTTTTTTTTTTATTCTTTTTTTTTTTTACCATTGTAATACTACACAACCATAACCAGAATGTATCAAGACATGACAGGCAAATGTAAGCTGTAATAACACCGCCGACCAGCAGATGGCATGCTGGGACAACCTAAGGCAGCAGAGCACGGCTCTGAACACATGGAAGCCGGCTCTGCCGCCCGCCAAGACGTGCAGGTAACAACGAGCGGTGTGTCAGTGCCGATCCCTCCCCCCTGCCCAGGAATGAAGCCGCAAGGCCCCGATCTTACCGCTGGAAGACGTGAATGCTGGGATGTAGACATCGATGCCGGTGAGAGGCAGAGACCGTATACTCATGTGCGTACAGGCGCCCGGAAGTGACGCAGTAAGGCGCAGCCGGTAAGGTAATGAGGAGTCTGCGGCTTATAAGCAGTATAACCCCGCCTCCCCTCTCACAAATGCGGCAAATAGCCATTTGCCTATAACTTATCCCACTCCCCGACACCCACGTCTCTCCTGATGCAAGCATGGCCGCCGTTGTACCTACCCCTTGCCAGGGCTGTATTTAATATTGATTGGACCCTGAGCAAGACCTTACTTGGGCCCCCTGGATCCCGCCTTCCCCCACACTAGCATGCAATCACACCCTCCACCACAACACAGACACAAAAAAAATAAAAATATACACACCTCGTAGAGTAGTAAACTTTAATAATGATGAGTGGCCACTAGAGGTGTTCCTTGGCAGTAATGTAAATACTGTTTCTTTTCTGAAAAGGCAGTGTTTACATTGAAAAGCTTGCAGAGACATGCTATAGACACTACAATAACTACGTTTAGCTGTTGTGGTTCTGGTGACTATAGTGTCCCTTTATATAGAGAGAAAAAAAAAGAATCAGCACAAAAGTATCAAATAAAATGGCTGTATCATTATTCTAAAAATTAAAAAACACAACTTCTGACACATATATATACTGTATATTCCTGCGTATAAGACTACTTTTTAACACATGAAAATCTCTTTAAAAGTCGGGGGTCGTCTTATACGCCGGGTGTTGTCTTATATGTCGGTATACGGCATGCTGAAACTTACTTCCCAGCCGGACTGGAGAAGCTGTCCTTCTCCAGCTTCAGGGACAGGCACCCTCTAGCTGAGCCACCGTGCGCTGCATCCCGGCCAGCCGCTCCTTAAGCAGCCCCCTCTCCCTGCTCTCAGTGGTTTTCTCGTGCCGGCAGTATCACATTGCGCACTACCGCTCAGATCGTCTTGAAGACAGGGAGGGCTGGGCAGGCAGGGAGAGCTGACCCACCCAATCCAAGCAGGCTTTGTATGCAGTGTGCACAGAAAATACCGGTACATCGCTTGCCGTGATTGGCTGGTTGTTGTATACTGGTTTGGATTGGCGATTCTGAGGGAAGGTAGGGGGAAGCAGGAGCATCTGCACTTCAGCCAATTCTAATGTTGGAACGGCGGATCTCTAATGAAGTTTGGCTTGCATCTTATCTGTGGTGAAAAAACAGAGTCTATCTGGGGAGCAGATACATCTGGTGGTAAATACAGTAGAGCACCAGTATCTGTACATACAGTACAGCACCAGTATCTCTACTGGTTCATACAGTACAGCACCAATATACACAGTACAGTATACAAATGGCTAACAGTCAAGACCCCATCATGGCTCTACCAGCAAGAAGAAAGAAATATGAAGCCAGTTTCAAACTTAAAGTTGTAAACTATACCAGGGAACATAATAACTGCACTGCTGCAAGACAATATGGAGTAACAAAAAAGATGGTTCGGGACTGGAAAGCAAATGAAAAAGCATTAAAGAGTATGCCAAGGGGTAAGTGTGCATTAAGAAGAGGCACCCCACATTGGCCAGAACTCGAAAAACATGTAGCAGACATGTTGAATGAGCATCGCCAAAACGGTTATGTAGTGACACGAAATAAAATAAGTTTGTTTGCACTTCAGTGGGCCAAAAAATAACCCAGATTACAGCAACAGATTTAAGGCCACTGTATCCTGGTGTACTAGATTCTTGGAAAGGCATAATATGGTACTGAGGCAAAAGACGAAAATTGCACAACAATTACCTGCAGATCTTAATGCCAAAGTAAATAGCGTTGGAGGGGTAGTCTTATACTGCGAGTATACCCCAAACCCTATATTTTAACTGGAAAAGTTGGGGGTCGTCTTATACGCCCAGTCGTCTTATACGCCGGCATATACGGTAGTATTTTGCAGAATACTTTTTTTTTTTTTTACAATGGGCAGATAGTACTGTACTACTAACCCCTCCATCCACCCCTACATACAGGGTAATACAGTGCCACATACCTCTTACATCCAGTGACGTCTCTTTTATGTAGATGTTCTCTTTCCTCATCTTCTTCTTTCAGACCTTCAGACCAGACCACCATTTTTCAGACATTTCTCGTGTCTGCTTTTCCATCATCCTCCCATCTTCTGGACAAATCATCCTACCACCCCCAATACTATGCCGCTGTGCTCCCCAATACTATACTGCAGAAACAGATAAACCTCCTGATAATAGTAGTACCATGCAGATAGTGCCCTTCAATAATTATTGGCACACAGTGCCCTAAAATAACTGCGCCCAGCAAATAGTGCCCCTGACACTAATAGTGTAAACATAACATCCCCCAAAAATAATTGTGGTAAGCTGATACTGTGCCAAGGTGCCCCACAGTAATAGTGCTCCCAAAAGTCCCACCAATAGGAATAATTCTCTGCTAGAGCACACATGGTAGTAATAGAGCTCCTACAGTACCCCCAACATGTACCCACTGTGCCCCGGAAGTAATAATTCTCCCATAGTAATCAGTTCCCCATAGACCCCCAGTAGTAATAAAGCCCATCATAATGCCCCCCAGTAGTAACAATTCTCCTTATAATGTGCCAGTGCAAAAAATACCCCCTTTTAATGCCCCCAGTTAAGCTAATGTCCCCATAGTGCCCCCATAATGTGCCAGTATAAAATTCCCCTATATAGTGCCCCCAGTAAATGCCCCATAGTGCTCCTCTCCCCCCTTCTTCCTAGTGCCACCCATAATGTACCAGTGTAAAATGCCCCATATATAGTGCCCCAGTAGATTCCCCCAGTGTCCCCCATAATTTGCAAGTATAAAATACCCCTTCTTAGTGTCCCCATAGATGAGCCCATAGTACTTCTCTCTCCCCTTCCCCATAATACCCACCATAATGTGCCCCAGTATAAAAATACTCCTATACAGAGCCCCCCTTATAAATACCCCTTCTTTGTGGCCTCAGTAGAAGCCCCCATAGTGTTCCTCTCCCCCCTTCCCCCATATAAAATACCCCTTCTTTGTGGCCTCAGTAGATGCCCCCATAGTGCCCACAATAATGTACCAGTAAGAAGTGCCCCCATAGATGCCCCCATAGTGCCATCTAATAATGTGCCAGTAAAAAGTGCCATCAATAATGTGCCAGTAAGAAGTGCCCCCACAGTGCCCCCAATTATGTGCCAGTCAGATGTGCCCCCATAGATGCCCACCAATCATGTGCCAGTAACAAGTACTCCCATAGATGCCCCTCAATCATGTGCCAGTAACAAGTACCCCCATAGATGCCCCCCAATCATGTGCCAATAACAAGTGCCCCATAGATGCCCCCAATCATGTGCCAGTTAAAAGTGCCCCCATAGATACCTCCATTTATGTGCCAATAAAAAGTGCCCCCATAGATGCCCCCAATCATGTGACAGTCACAAGTGCCCCCATAGATGCCCCCCAATCATGTGCCAGTAACACGTGCCTTCATAGATGCCCCCCCAATCATGTGCCAGTAATAGGTTCCCCCATGGATGCCCCCAATCATGTGCCAGTAACAGGTGCCCCCATAGATGCCCCCAATCATGTGCCAGTAACAGATGTCCCCATAGATGCCCCCCCAATCATTTGCCAGTAGTAGTACCATATAAAAAAAATAAACACTTATACTTACATCCATCAGGCTGGCAGCGATGCGATGCAGGCCTCTTCCGGCCTGTGTCCTGCGTTGTACGGCTCAGGCGGCGCGATGACGTCATAGCGCCGCTTGCACCAGCCTCTAATAAGCTGCAGGCCAAATGCCTGCAGCCTATCAGAGGAACGGGGAAGGGAGACGCCTGTCCCTCCCCTGCTGCAGCACTTCTATCTGTATTGCTGTCCTGATGATGGCGATACAGATGACTATGGAGATGAGCGCTTCTACAATGGAAGCGCTCATCTCCCTGTGCCCTGCTGCCGTCCCCCCACGTCACCAGTGGCCAGCGGGGCTCAAGAGGCAGCTGCCTTGGGCCCCCCAGGAGCAACTGGGCACGTGGCAGCCCCGTGTTTAAGACGGCCCTGCCCGTTGCGCAGATGAAAACATCTGGTGAAGGTGGGTGCAGCCTATAGCAGGCCATGATGGGGACGAGCCTCCCTAGCATCATGGGAGACGCTAGGTAGGCTCATTCCCGTAGTAGCCTGCTATTGGCTGCGCCCCCCGTCACGGATGTTTTTATCCATGCATTGAGGAGATGCACTGGCGGTCGTGCGGGGAGCAGGAGCGACGCGGGTGGCGGGAAGAGGGGTAAGTATAACCTATATGAGGTGCCCGGGTATTTTGGGGGGTTATTATATATGTTACATATCCCCTTTAATGCTTTATCATATAAAGACATTTTGGACAAGTGTATGCTTCCACCTTTGTGAGAACAGCTTGTGGAAGACCCTTTTCTCTTCCAGAATTATTGTGATCCAGTGAAGAAAGCAAGATCCATAAAGGGGGACCAACTCCATATGAATGCCTATGGATTTAGAATGGGTTGTCATAAGAGCTCCTATAGGTGTAATGTGTAAGCTTCTCAACACTTACTGTATCTCCATGTGTAATTAGGTAGATACTAGACACATCTCTTTATTAATCTAAGACTAGGATGCAAGAAATTTAATTACATAGCTAAAACTAGCCTCCTTTTCATACTCTGCAAATGATACTTTTATGCATATGTATATCCAATTAGTCATATTACAGTATTTTGCAGTAATGGTCTTGGTGCCTTGAGATTTTATGGCCTATTATACATTCTGTAAGTTCTTTGTAGGTAGTGATACCATGTAATGAATCAACATGGGAGTTGTTCAGAAGTGACAGAGGCAATATTTAGACATCTAAAAGAGGAAGCACTGCAATTTGTACTTTACTTTCATCACACCAGGGACTATTTCACAACTATTTTATATATGTTATGTAAAAAGGATGGTCTATGCTTATTCTTAACAGAGTTGTCCCGCTTATGAAAAACATGACATCTTTCTAAAAACAGTGCCACATTGTCTACAGGTCATGTATCTTATTGCAGCCCAGCCCCATTCTCTTCAATATAGCTAATTTTCAATGCCACACATATATTGTGGAGGGTGTAAGGGATCACTCTCTCTCAGGGGGTCGCAATCACAGACTTCTCCTCTGACAATGGGGTTCAAGTCCAAAAGGTGCTTTATTTTGGCACTTCAGCACCATCACACACGTAAACATTGAAAATAAACACCTGCCCGTCTGGGCTCTACCTAATACATGTGTTGTCTCTACTTCACCTATAGAGCGCCGTTCACACACAGGATTAGATACGGCTTCCTCAGCCATATACGGTCCATCAGCCTCCAGGCTGTGACCACACCAGCACCCTTGGGGGGAGATGGTCCAGAAGTCCTCCCGACTCTGACCATGCAACCCTTTTTCCGTAGGCATCGCTGGGCCCCCCAAACTTCAGGCTTTACAAAGCCTCTTGGCCCCTCATCCCTCCTGGCTGAGACCACACAGAGCCTCTCGGGCTTCCCTCTCTCTCAGGCTTCCTCAGCCTTTCTTCCTCCAAGTCATACACAGAGGGTTGTTTTATCCCTCCTTGATTACAGCAGCAGACCTCACCTGCGATCACCTCCGGCAAAAGACAATACATGTAGTGGAAACCTATCCCCCAGTCCACATGCAATTCAGCCCAGAACAACATCTAGACAAAACTGTCTCGGCAAACTACACTTTGCTGAAACCACTGCAGCTTTCTGGATTTCAGTTATCTCACCCAACTGAGGTATCTAGGTGGGATATACATGCCCCCCAGCACTTATACTGTACACAGTGACATAACCACAAGGGGTTGACAGAATCAACCATATTATTTAATCCCACACAACCCCTTTACCTTGTAGTCGTATTCCTCTTAATATAATGCAGACATATTGTTGTGACTGCACTAATTATTTTCACTGTGCTTCCTATAGATGCATTGCCAGAGCAAGATTAAGAGTAAAGGAGGCCCCTGGGGAAAAAAATGTTGTAATGGTTACCTCCTCATTGAAGTGGTTGTCCAGGATTTTGATATTGATGGTCTGTCCTCAGTACATGCCAACAATATCAGATTAGCTGGGATCCGACACCCCATATCACCACTGATCAACTGATTGTTTGTAGCTCTGCTGTTGGAACTATACAGCTCCATCCATTGTGTAGTAGACAAAGCTGGTACTGGCTCTGTCTACTACACAATGGACGGAGCTGTTCTGGCTCTAGCTTCTGGTGCTGCAGCTACAAGAAAGCAGCTAAATAGTGGGGTGAAAAGTGTCAGACACCCACCAATCAAATATTGATAGCCTATCATGAAGATAGGCCATCAATAATAAAAGCCCTGGACAACTCTCTTAACTGATATGTTAAGTTACTAGACCAATCTGGCCAAACAAATTAGTCAACTACTGGTGGATCCTGCCAACGTCAACAGGATTGACTTCCAATGTAATTGTGTATGGACAAAGCTTGTCCCCCAATATCTGTGATGCTTTCAAACGCCAATGTACTGTGTCTTTCTCACTACAGTTCTGCATAGTTATATGCGAAACTTAAAAACCATGTCTGATAAAATCTATGAAATTAAATTTAGTCATCATTTTCTTAATAAAACAGATATTAAAGGAAACAGGAGTGACTAATGGTTGCCATAACCATTCACGGTACTTTTTTAGTGTTGGGCTGATATATCCTTTAAAGGCTATGAACACCTTTAGGAGCAATTTTTATGATTTGATTTTACTCATATTTGGCTAAAAATCATTTTTAAACCACTTTCTGCAGCTATTTTTGTCATAAAGGATTACCGTATGTTTTGCCATATAAGACGCACCCAGGTTTTAGAGGAGGACAATAAGAAAAAAAATTTTTAAACCAAAAGGTGTGCTTTTGGTGGGTTTTGAACTAATGGTGGTCTGTGGATGACACTATTATGGGGGATCTGTGGATGACACTGTTATGGGGGATCTGTGGATGACACTGTTATGGGGGATCTGTGGATGACACTGTTATGGGGATCTGTGGATGGCACTGTTATGGGGGATCTGTGGATGGCACTGTTATGGGGGATCTGTGGATGGCACTGTTATGGGGGATCTGTGGATGGCACTGTTATGGGGGATCTGTGGATGACATTGTTATGAGGGGGATCTGTGGATGACATTGTTATGAGGGGAATCTGTGGATGACATTGTTATGAGGGGGATCTGTGGATGACATTGTTATGAGGGGGATCTGTGGATGACACTGCTATGGGGGGATCTGTGGATGACACTGCTATGGGGGGGGATCTGTGGATGACACATATATAGCATCTTATGCTATATGTGTCATCCTCAAATCCCCCCCCCCCCCGATAACAGTGTCATCCACAGACCCCCCCATAACAGTGTCCCTGTGTAAAATAGTGAATGACCCCCAATACAGGGGGTGGGGGCCGGCATCTGATGATGTAATGGCAGCGGGGCCCGGTGCAGTCACTGTATTCAATTACACCGGGCCCCACTCAATGTAGTATTAATAGGTAACGTGTAGGCATGGGCGCTGTTTTAAACTATAGTAATCCTCTGCAGCATAGAGAAATCCAAGTAGATCCGTACTCACTTGAAACTCCTGTAGGCAGTCCGGGCGGGCGACGGCAGCTTAATGTCATTCACTACATCACGCCCCTGCTCCTCCCACTTTATGAATGAATCAGGCGGAGCAGGTGCGTGACGTAGTGAATGACGTTACGCTGCCACCGCCTGCCAGGCATGCCTACAGGAGTTTCAACTGAGTACCGTACTACATGGATTTCTCTATGCTGCAGAGGATTACTATAGTTTAAAACAGTGCCCATGCCTACATGTTACCTATTAATACTACAGTGAGCGGGGCCCGATGTAATAGAATACAGTGACTGCACCGGGCACTGCTGCCATTACAACACCAGATGCCGGCCCTCCCTGCTGATACACGGCCGGCCGCGCTGTGCAGCATCACGGTCGGCGATGTATCAGTGTAAATGGCAGTATTCGCCCCATAAGACGCACTTTTTAAGACACTTCTTATAGGGCGAAAAATACAGTAACTCTTTGCCTAGCTGTGAGCATCTTACTTTCACTTTCTCTTTCACCACTATCCACTCATAGACACTTATTCAAGCCATATTCTTCTTAGTAAGATAGGAATTAAGCTTTAATGACTATTTATGAGGTCAGGAGGTCACATATAAGGAGCCATTAGCTGAGCTGCCTACAAGACACAGTATAAATACAAAGCCTGGAGAATCTCAAGGCTGTACAGAGAAAGAGGCTGAAAATGTTTAATACCAACTGAAAAAAATGTTTTTATCTCTAAATGTGTACAATGCAATAAAAATGCCTTCTAAGGTCTCCATATCCCCCAAATGTATCTTATATCAAATTATATCATATATCAATAACAAGCAACTTGTTATCAAATCAAAATAGCAATCAAAAGTGGAACTAACAATTTCAATTGACTACTTGTTGAAAAATATATTTTTGCCAGTTCATAGCCATCTTCTACTTTCACCTTATAGATTGCAACGTGCTGCAAGATATACTGTGTATATATATTGTGACACAGTGAGAGGTTTGATCTGGGAAAACAGGTATTTTCCTGCCAGCATGTGCTGCTGGACTGATTTCCAGCCAGATTGTCATGCCCTGCTCAGGCTATGTGCGGAGGTCTGCTAGGTTAGCAGCACGTGTGTAGCCTTTTGTTTTTGGAGTTGAGCTATATCCGCCTCCCTTCAGGTGCACTGGGTCGTTGGTTTGAGTTTAAAGTACACCCACTCCCAGTGTCCTGTGTGGGTTATAGCTTCTGTCTGGCTCTGTGAAAGGAAGGAAGGAAGGATGTGCTGTTCCTGCTCAGAAAAGATACGTTGGTTTTTGTTTTCTTGTGGTTGGCTGTCTAGGCTGTTAGAGAGATGCCTGCCCCCTCCAGGTTCTGAGGGAGAAGGCTGCCTCTATTCCCCTTTCACCATCTTAGGGATTTTAGGGAATTTTCAGCCTAGGCACGAGGACACGTTATTCCCACCTTCAGGGTCTGAACGTGGGCATAGAAGTATAGGGAGAGCTGGTAGGGATTTGTCAGGAGGTGACCTTGGTCCCCAGCTTCTCGCCTAGACACTTGTTTGTTTATTTTCTGTGTATCTGGTATCCTGTCCGTCGTGACAATATAACCCGCCCATACTTTGACTGCCATTGCTCAGCGGTTTTAAGATGGAGTCAATTGATGCGCTAGTTGATCGCATGCAGGGATTATCCCTAGAGGTTGCGGATCTGCGTAATTCGGTCACACGGTGTCAGAATGCTCTGGCATCAGGTGCAATAGGAGGAAGTCAAATTTATGGGGAGCCTAAATTCGCTCTCTTTGATAGATTTGCAGGGGGTGTGGATGACTTTATCCGGTTTAAAGAGTCATGCAAGTTGTATTTTCGGCTGCGTCCATCTTCGTCTGGTGATGAGAGTCAGAGGGTAGGGATAATCATTTCTCTGCTTAAAGGGGACGCGCAATCCTGGGCCTTTTCTCTGCCGTCCGGTTCTCTGGCCCTCTGGTCGGTGGAAGAATTTTTTAAAGCCTTGGGATTAATTTATGATGACCCAGATCGGGTCTCGATGGTGGAATCTAAATTGCGTAATTTATTACAAGGTGAACATACTGCAGAGGCTTACTGCGTTGAGTTTAGGAGATGGGCTACCGAGTCAGAGTGGAATGACACCGCGTTACGTAGTCAGTTTTGTCAGGGGTTATCTGAGAGATTGAAAGATCCCCTTGCTTTTCATGAGTACCCGGATACATTGGAGAATGCTATGTCTTTGGCAGTACGGTTAGATAGACATATTAGAGAGAGGTGTAAAGTTCCCTCCGCGCAAGGGATCCCTTCAGGGAGTGGTTTCGTCTCACCTGCTCCCCAGGGTGATATGACATGTAACTCTGGGGTAGGGGAGGAACCCATGCAGCTGGGTCAGATATCTTTCCATTCTGGTAGTAGGAACTTTAGGAGGTTGCATAAACTATGTTATTACTGTGGAAAAAGTGGTCATTTTATTTTTGCTTGTCCTTTTGTTAAACCGCATGTTGATGAGAAAGAATCACAAAGAGGTTTACTTAAAGAAGAAAAAAAACATTCCTGACTCTTGGTAGTGTGAATGGAGTGGTGGAACAAGCAGGTATGCAAGCTCCCTGTAATACTCATTTTCTCCTTCCAGCTATGGTGGAGCTAGACTCAAGACATTTTTTTGTTGAAGTATTCATTGACTGTGGTGCTGGGGTAAACCTTATTGATTTTCTTTTTCTTCAAAATCTGGGTCTAAGTACTTGCACTTTAGAAAGAGAGATTCCGGTTTTCGCAATTGATTCTTCCCCTCTTTCTCAAAGGAGTCTCACTCATATTGTTCATGGTATTCTGTTAAGGGTGAGTGATTCACATGTTGCAATTATGTCTTGTTTTGTCATGAAGGACTTGCCCACTCCTATAGTCTTAGGGTTACCGTGGTTGACAAAACATAACCCAATTATAGATTGGCAAGCAAGACAGATCATTGGTTGGAGTGAATTTTGTTCGGATAATTGTCTTGGCACATCTATCTCTGGTGTGTCTACTACGGCTCTACCTCAGTATCTCTCAGATTTTGCGGATGTCTTTTCGGAGGGTGGGGCTCAGGAATTGCCCCCTCATCGTGACTATGATTGTCCAGTTAATCTCATCCCAGAGGCTAAGTTGCCAAAGTCTCGGCTTTACAATATTTCTCAACCTGAAAGAGACGTCATGCGGAAGTATATTGCCGAGAGTTTGGCAAAAGGTCATATTGGGCCATCTAAGTTTCCGGTGGCAGTGGGTTTATTCTTTGTAAAGAAAAAGGATGGATCGCTGAGACCTTGTTTGGATTTCCGGGAATTGAACCGTATTACGGTCCGTGATCCGTATCCCCTTCCTTTGTTCTCCGATCTTTTTGATCAGATTGTTGGAGCCAAAGTGTTCTCCAAGTTGGATTTAAGAGGGGCCTACAATCTGATCAGAATCAAGGAAGGGGATGAGTGCAAAACGGCCTTCAACACGCACGAGGGTCATTTCGAGAATCTGGTTATGTCTTTTGGGTTAACTAACGTGCCAGCGGTATTTCAGCGATTCGTCAATGACATTTTCCATCATTTTGTGGGGAGGTTCGTGGTAGTTTACTTGTGAGTACACGTGCTGAGCCTGCACGTACGATGTAACACCAAAAAAGAGAACAAGGCTAGCACAAATAATGATGGATGTAAACTTTATTATAGTCTCAACACGAGACAAAATGTATTAAAATACACATAAAAACACAATACAATGGTAAGTGGGGAGCACTCAGAATAATGGAGCACCACTGGATAACAGAACGTGTCAAGGCTAGAGAAATGATAAAAATATCCTAAAATATGTACGTATGGCACAAAGCCAAATATCAAATGTATGAAACCTAGCCAAGGCTACCAGAACTAGATCAGGGTGAGGTACAATACATGCCAAGATATAAAGTGCATAGTGCAGAAAATGACAAAGTGCATAAGTATATCACATTGAAATAGCCATAAAAAAGCCATGAAGTAAATACCTGAGTGGTGAACCAACAGAGCCCCAACGCACTTTTCGCGTAAGCTCTCCCCCCTGAAGAAGCTTACGCGAAACGTGCGTTGGGGCTCTGTTGGTTCACCACTCAGGTATTTACTTCATGGCTTTTTTATGGCTATTTCAATGTGATATAGTTATGCACTTTGTCATTTTCTGCACTATGCACTTTATATCTTGGCATGTATTG
This sequence comes from Bufo bufo, assembly GCF_905171765.1. Classification (NCBI taxonomy): domain Eukaryota; kingdom Metazoa; phylum Chordata; class Amphibia; order Anura; family Bufonidae; genus Bufo; species Bufo bufo. Next base: position 129,340,152 of record NC_053391.1, on the reverse strand, counting down.
TACCTCACCCTGATCTAGTTCTGGTAGCCTTGGCTAGGTTTCATACATTTGATATTTGGCTTTGTGCCATACGTACATATTTTAGGATATTTTTATCATTTCTCTAGCCTTGACACGTTCTGTTATCCAGTGGTGCTCCATTATTCTGAGTGCTCCCCACTTACCATTGTATTGTGTTTTTATGTGTATTTTAATACATTTTGTCTCGTGTTGAGACTATAATAAAGTTTACATCCATCATTATTTGTGCTAGCCTTGTTCTCTTTTTTGGTGTTACATTGGATGACATTTTAATTTACTCTCCTGATCTGAAGACCCATCATGATCACATGAGACAGGTTTTGACGATCCTTCGGGAGAATAAATTATATGCCAAATTGGAGAAATGTGTGTTTTCTGTGCAGGAGCTTCCGTTTCTGGGATATCTGCTTTCTGACTCTGGTTTTCGTATGGACCCCAAAAAGGTGCGGGCGGTTCTGGAATGGGACCGACCGGAGAATCAGAAAGCTTTGATGCGGTTTTTGGGGTTTACTAATTATTATAGAAAATTTATCTTGAACTATTCTACCATTGTAAAACCTCTGACCGATATGACTAAGAAGGGAGCCGACGTCTCTGTTTGGTCGGATGAGGCATTGCAGGCCTTTTCGGCTATTAAGGAATGTTTTGCATCTGCTCCCATTCTGGTGCAGCCCGATGTGTCTCAGCCATTCGTGGTGGAGGTTGATGCATCAGAAGTGGGGGTTGGAGCAGTGCTGTCGCAGGGTTCATCTCCTGGTAAATGGGTTCCGTGTGCTTTTTTTTCCAAGAAGCTCTCGGTCGCCGAGAGGAATTATGATGTAGGAGATAGGGAATTGCTGGCCATCAAATTGGCCTTTGAGGAATGGCGTCACTGGTTGGAGGGAGCGTCTCACCCCGTTACAGTATATACGGATCATAAGAATTTGGCTTACCTGCAATCTGCCAAGTGTCTGAGTCCTAGACAGGCCAGATGGTCACTGTTCTTTACCAGGTTCAATTTTGTGGTTACTTTTCACCCGGGGGTTAAAAACGTCAAGGCAGATGCGTTGTCTCGCAGTTTTCCTGGGGGATGTGATTCAGAGGATCCTGCTCCGATTTTGGCTGATGGGGTGGTGGTCTCCGCTCTGTACCCCGAATTGGAGATGGAGGTGTTGGGAGCCCAGGAGGGGGCTCCTGGTTCTTGTCCCCCAGGGAGGTTGTTTGTTCCTGATGGACTGCGATACAAGGTATTCAAGGAACATCACGATACTGTCCTTGCTGGACATCCTGGTGGTAAGTCCACCTTTGATCTTGTGTCCCGGAGGTTCTGGTGTCCCGGGTTACGTAAGAGTGTTGAGGATTATGTAGCAGCTTATGAAACCTGTGCACGGTCAAAGTTTGCTCATACTCGACCGGCTGGTTCACTTCTTCCTTTGTCTATTCCGTCTCGTCCTTGGACGCACTTGTCTATGGACTTTATTACGGATCTGCTGAGTTCCTCTGGGAAAACAGTAATTTTGGTGGTTGTTGACCGTTTTAGTAAAATGGCTCACTTTGTATCGTTAGCCAGTCTGCCCAATGCCAAGACTCTTGCTCAGATTTTTGTTGATAATATTGTGAAATTGCATGGCATTCCCTCGGATGTGGTTTCTGATAGGGGCATGCAGTTTGTCTCCAGGTTTTGGAGAGCGTTCTGCTCTCGGCTTGGCATTCAACTTTCGTTCTCTTCTGCTTTTCATCCGCAGTCGAAAGGACAGACAGAGCGTACTAATCAAAACCTGGAGACCTACTTCAGGTGCTTTATGGCTGAGAATCAGGAGGACTGGTCCTCATTCTTGTCCCTAGCAGAGTTTGCTTTGAATAACCATAGGCAGGAGTCCATGGGTAAGTCGCCATTTTTTGGCGCATACGGTTTTCATCCTCAGTTTGGTACCTTTTCTGGGACTAGTTCCTCTGGGATGCCAGAGGAGGAGAGATTTTCTTCTGCCTTGTCTTCTATCTGGCGGAGAATCCAAGTGAATTTGGAGAAGATGGGTGAGAGGTATAAGCGAATGGCTGACAAGAGACGTATGACTGGTCCGGACCTGTGTGTTGGTGATCTGGTGTGGTTATCTACTAAAAATATTAAACTGAGAGTACCATCTTGGAAACTGTGTCCAAGATTTATTGAACCTTACAAAATATCTGCGGTGGTCAATCCAGTAGCGTTTCGTTTGGATCTTCCGCAGACTTGGAGGATCCATGATTTGTTTCACAAGTCTTTACTGAAGAAATATGTGAAACCGGTGCAACCATCGCCATTGCCTCCTCCCCCTGTTCTGGTTGATGGAAATTTAGAGTTCGAGATCTCCAGGGTTCTCGACTCAAGAGTTCTTCGGGGTTCCCTTCAGTACCTGGTACACTGGAGGGGATACGGCCCTGAGGAGAGGATGTGGGTCCCGGCTCTGGATGTTAGTGCCAGCCGACTGGTGAGGGTTTTTCACAGATTCCACCCGGATAAGGTTGGGCCGGGGTGCCCGGAGGTCACCCGTAGAAGGGGGGGTACTGTCATGCCCTGCTCAGGCTATGTGCGGAGGTCTGCCAGGTTAGCAGCATGTGTGTAGCCTTTTGTTTTGTTTTGGAGTTGAGCTATATCCGTCTCCCTTCAGGTGCACTGGGTGGGGTCATTGGTTTGAGTTTAAAGTACACCCACTCCCAGTGTCCTGTGTGGGTTATAGCTTCTGTCTGGCTCTGTGAAAGGAAGGAAGGATTTGCTGTTCCTGCTCATAAAAGATAAGTTGGTTTTTGTTTTCTTGTGGTTGGCTGTCTAGGCTGTTAGAGAGACGCCTGCCCCCTCCAGGTTCTGAGGGAGCAGGCTGCCTCTATCCCCCTTTCACCATCTTAGGGATTTTAGGGAATTTTCAGCCTAGGCACGAGGACACGTTATTCCCACCTTCAGGGTCTGAACGTGGGCATAGAAGTATAGCGTGAGCTGGTAGGGATTTGTCAGGAGGTGACCTTGATCCACTTGACACTTGTTTGTTTATTTTCTGTGTATCTGGTATCCTGTCCGTCGTGACACAGATATGGTCAAATACTGGACCGGATTTTAAATGCCGGTCCGGGTTTTGGCAGCTCCTGGCTTCCTTAAAGGGTTTCTACCATCAGAATTTCGATGTGCTAATGTCAGCACTACATAATAGTATGTTTTTTACATTTCTCCCTGCAGCCGTTTTGCTAAAATACACACTTTTGTAATATGCTAATGAAACTCTAGGTGCTATGTGGGCATAGATTCAGCACCTAGAGGCTCCGTCTACTCACCCTTTATCCCGCCCAGGTCCTCCGTTCTGCCCGCCCTGCTCCTCTTGATTGATCAGGTTGAGCCCATGGACACTAACTATGGCTACCATCAGTCGCTATATGCCAGGTGGCTGTGTGCAACAGGTACCCCAGAGTGTTTAGATCACTTGTGGAAGTGGGAGACACTCCGGCGGAGGTTCTGCTGGACTCAGGGAGTCTGGTGACCCTAGTAAGGGCTACCCTGGTGCGGTCCACTGAGCATACTGGCCGGAAAGTCGGGCTGATGTGCATCCATGGAGACTTAAAAGACTACCCCACTGTGCTGGTGTCTCTAACCACGGTGGCCGGTAGATGGGCCCACGAGGTGGCTGTCGCCACAAATTTGCTGTACATTATGAACTTATAATAGGGAGAGACTTACCGGCACTGTGGCCTGCTATGAGAGTGACTGATACCCATGAGACAAGGGTAACCCTAGCAAAGTGGCCCGACTCAGGGAGGAGACCAGAACCCTGGGAACCTGAGACTGAAGGGCCAGCGGTAGGACAACCCCACTAAGTGTGGTGGTGGGAGACATGGAGGACTTGCCGCCGGGTCCTGAATCGGGAGACCTCAAGTCTCCGGGGATAATTTTGGTACCGGCAAATGTTGGGACCCAACCCTATCCCGTGCTTGGGAAAATGTGTTAATAGTAGATGGTGAACCACAACAACCTGGGGCAGAGTCAGTGCTTCCCCGTTTTGTGGTTCATCAGGATACGTGTCACGATACTAGTGGAATACTGCTGGAATCCAATGGCAGGGACAAGGCCCGAACACAGGAAGCACCGGAGTCTTGAACAGTAGGCAGCAGGACAGAAGGATGAAGCAGAGGTAGGCAGGCCGAGCCGTTACCAGTAGCAACGATGCAGGATTGAAGGATGAAGCAGAGCCAGGCAGACGGAGCCGTTACCAGTAGCAATGATGCAGGATTGAAGAATGAAGCAGAGCCAAGGTCAGACGAGCAATGGGTCAGGGCAGGCGGCACAGGAACGTAGTCAGGCAATCCGTGTTGGCAACAGGAGATAGCAGGGTAAACCGCAAGGAGGAGGAACAAACCGGAGAGCAAGTTCCAAGTGAGAGGACTGCACAAGCAGGAGCTCAAACACAATACTCAAGCAATTAGTAACAGGCTTGAGAGGTTTAAATGTGAAACTGGAAGTAAGATGGCACCCAGCTGAGACACAATCCACCATCTTAACTGAGGGAAAACTTGAGGGCAAGACAATCTAAACTAAACAGACATAGCAGGATGATTCCTGACAATATGTTGTATCAGGTAAACCAACTACGGGGTGAGCCTATTTAACAGTTGGTTGTCCTCAAGGCTTATCGCAAGCTTGTGTTAGATCTAGCCCACAAACACATTCTCGGGGGTCACCTGGGGCTGCAGAAAACTCAGGATCGTATTCTACAGCGGTTTTACTGGCCCAGCATATTCAAAGAAGTGGAAGAGTTATGCAAGTCTTGCCCGACCTGCCAGATAACCAGCCCCCAGCCACATTTCCGTAGTCCCCTAGTACCTCTCCCGATTATCAAAGTACCGTTTGACCGAATAGCTATGGACCTTATAGGCCCTGTACCGAAGTAAGCCAGAGGGCATCAACACATCTTAGTCATTCTAGAATACGCCGACATACCTCGGCCAAACTCATAGCTAAGGAGTTAATGGAGATGTTTTCCCGAGTAGGACTACCTAAAGAGGTTCTGACTGACCAAGGGACCCCTTTTATGTCCAAGGTGATGAGGGAACTCTGTAAGTTGCTGCACATAAAACCACTACGGATGTTCGTTTACAATCCGCAAACGGACGGTCTGGTAGAACGGTTAACCAAACATAAAAAAATATGTTGAAAAAGATAGTGTCTAAAGATGGGAAGGACTGGGACCTCCTTCTGCCCTACTTCATGTTCGCAATGCGAGAGATACCCCAGGCCTCTACTGGCCCTTCGAACTGCTATATGGTAGACACCCTCGCGGTCTCTTGGGTGTAGTCAAAGTGGCGTAGGAACAACATCCCACTCCACATAAAAGTGTCACTGAGTACGTTACCCAGATGCAAGATCGGATAGAGACAGTTTGCCTCTTGTTAGGGAGCATATGGAGGCAGCTCAGCGAGCCCAGAGTCGGGTCTATAATTGGCAGGCTCGGGTCCGGTTCTTTAACTCGGGTTATGGTTCTGGTACCGACCGTGGACAGTAAGTTCCTGGCTAGGTGGCAGGGGCCCTACGAGATACTCGAGAAAATTGGAGATGTAAAATACAAGGTAAACCAGCCAGGGCGGCGAAAGCCAGAGCAGGTTTACCATGTGAATTTTCTCAAACTGTGGAAAGATAGGGAAACCTGTACAGAAGACAGCCCGCGGCCTGGTTTTCTAGGAGAAGAGGTACCGGCTGTAGCTGGCCAGCTAAGACCTATCCATGGGTCAGTAGTTCGTTACTATGGTGGAACTGTAAGTAAACATACAGTCAGGTCCATAAATATTGGAACAACAACACAATTCTAACAATTTTGGCTCTATACACCACCACAATGGATTTGAAATGAAACAAACAAGGTGTGCTTCAACTGCAGACTGTCAGCTTTAATTTGAGGGTATTTACATCCAAATCAGGTGAACGGTGTAGGATTTACAACAGATTGCATATGTGCCTCCCACTTGTTAAGGGACCAAAAGTAATGGGACAATTGGCTTCTCAGCTGTTGCATGGCAAGGTGTGTGTTATTCCCTCATTATCCCAATTACAATGAGCAGATATAAGGTCCAGAGTTCATTTCAAGTGTGCTATTTGCATTTGGAATCTGTTGCTGTCAACTCTCAAGATGAGATCCAAAGAGCTGTCACTATCAGTGAAGCAAGCCATCATTAGGCTGAAAAAACTAAACAAACCCATCAGAGAGATGGCAAAAACATTAGGCGTGGCCAAAACAACTGTTTGAAACATTCTTAAAAAGAAGGAACGCACCGGTGAGCTCATCAACATCAAAAGACCCGGAAGACCACGAAAACAACTGTGGTGACTGACCGAAGAATTCTTTCCCCGGTGAAGAAAACACCCTTCACAACAGTTGGCCAGATCAAGAACATTCTCCAGGAGGTAGGTGTATGTGTGTCAAAGTCAACAATCAAGAAAAGACTTCACCAGAGTGAATACAGAGGGTTTACCACAAGATGTAAACCATTGGTGAGCCTCAAAAACAAGAAGGCCAGATTAGAGTTTGCCAAACGACATCTAAAAAAGCCTTTACAGTTCTGGAACAACATCCTGTGGACAGATGAGACCAAGATCAACTTGTACCAGAGTGATGGGAAGAGAAGAGTATGGAGAAGGAAAGGAACTGCTCATGATCCTAAGCATACCACATCATCAGTGTAGCATGGTAGTGGTAGTGTCATGGCATGGGCATGTATGGCTGCCAATGGAACTGGTTCTCTTGTATTTATTGATGATGTGACTGCTGACAAAAGCAGCAGAATGAATTCTGAAGTGTTTTGGGCAATATTATCTGCTCATATTCAGCCAAATGCTTCAGAACTCATTGGACGGCGCTTCACAGTGCAGATGGACAGTGACCCAAAACATACTGCAAAAGCAACCAAAGAGTTTTTTAAGGGAAAGAAGTGGCATGTTATGCAATGGCCAAGTCAATCACCTGACCTGAATCCGATTGAGCATGCATTTCATTTGCTGAAGACAAAACTGAAGGGAAAATGCCCCAAGAACAAGCAGGAACTGAATACAGTTGCATTAGAGGCCTGGCAGAGCATCACCAGGGATGAAACCCAGCGTCTGGTGATGTCTATGCGTTCCAGACTTCAGGCTGTAATTGACTGCAAAGGATTTGCAACCAAGTATTAAAAAGTGAAAGTTTAATTTATGATTATTATTCTGTCCCATTACTTTTGGTCCCTTAACAAGTGGGAGGCACATATGCAAACAGTTGTAATTCCTACATCGTTCACCTGATTTGGATGTAAATACCCTCAAATTAAAGCTGACAGTCTGCAGTTAAAGCACATTTTGTTTGTTTCATTTCAAATCCATTGTGGTGGTGTATAGAGCCAAACATTTCTGAATTGTGTTGATGTCCCAATATTTATGGACCTGAGTTTACATATAACCAGTTCAGTATACAGTTCTAATCACTATATTAACAGTAGGAACATTATATAACTGTTTTAAATACCTATTTTGGTCTCTCTGCTTCCATAAAACACAGCTCTTAGTGGAGTGAATGTCTGTTTAGCTTCTCTCCTCTGGTGTAATGATACTAGCTAGGGGAATTTCCCAGACAGGCTGTGTGAGAGGCTGGCTGTGATTGGTCAAAACTCCTGCCCAGCAACAACAGTTTAACTCTATGTTTTCTGTTGTTTCTGCTGTATCATTGAACTTAGCTTTCATTAAATAATGAATCTTAAAGGCATATTATCTTTTCTGCTTCTGTAAACACAATATATATAACAGTTATATGACATCCAAACATGAAGTCATTGTAAATAACTCTGCTTTTGTCTTTAACACACAAACATAGTAACTGTATTAAGGTTATTGGCAGGTCTAGCTGTATAAACACACAAACTATATTAGCAACCTAGGACAGGTCTTAGCTGGCCAGCTACACCGGCCCCTCTGTGTGATGCAAGAGAGGCGGCTGCCACAGTAAAAATTGCTGGTCAAATAAGTGATGATGGAGGCAGCATGTCCGGTAAAAAAAATCCCTTTATTGGGAACCGCTTATGTGAACAAACGTGTAAAAAAGGTAGTTACGTTTCGGCTAACACATAGCCTTTATCAAACACCCTGTTTGATAAAGGCTATGTGTTAGCCGAAACGTAACTACCTTTTTTACACGTTTGTTCACATAAGCGGTTCCCAATAAAGGGATTTTTTTACCGGACATGCTGCCTCCATCATCACTTATTGGACTATATATACAGGAGCCTTTATGGATCTAGGGCTCCAGGCAGGCTGCTGCATTCTGGAAGACTGCAAGATCTGGTGAGTGCGACTCCACATTACTACCTTTATACAGTAAAAATTGCTGACAGCCTCTCCTCTAAACAAACTCAGGAGGCCAGGGAGTTCATTATTTGGAACACGGATGTGTTCTCGGACCTCCCTGGACGCACTTCCATAATCCAGCATGACATTGTCACTGAGCCTCAGGCAAAAGTCAGATTAAAACCATGCCGGGTACCTGAGGCTCGGCGAAAAGCCACATCGGAGGAGATGCAGCTAATGTTGCAGCTAGACATCATTGAGGAGTTAAAAAGTGAGTGGCCCAGTCCTATAGTATTGATACCCATGCCGGACGGGACGTTGCGGTTTTGTAACGACTTTCGAAAATTTACAGAGGTTTCCAAATTCGATGCATATACCATGCCCCGGGTGGATGAGCTCATCGAGAGGTTAGGACAAGGCCGGAATTTTTCTGTTTTGGACCTCACGAAAGGGTACTGGTAGGTGACCTTAACGGAGGCTGCCAAAGAGAAAACTGCCTTCATCACGCCTGAGGGGCTGTATCAATATAAGGTCTTACCCTTTGGTCTGCATGGCGCCCCCACACTTTTCAGTATGCTTCGGCTTACCTGGATGATATTGTCATCCACAGTACCGATTGAGAAAGTCACCTACCCAAAGTGCAGGCTGCAGTGGACTCCCTTTGGAAAGCTGGCCTAACCTCTAACCCAAAAATATGTGCGATAGGGGTAGAAAAGACTAAGCACCTGGGGTATGGCGTTGGGCGCGGAGTCATTAAACCCCAAGTGAACAAAATAGAGGCGATATGGAATTGGCCCCAACCTGGCACCACTAGGCAAATAAAGTCATTCCTGGGAATGGTGGGCTATTACATGAGATTTGTTCCCCACTTTTCTACTCTAGCCGTGCCCTTGACAGGGCTCTTGAAGGGACGAAAATCAGTGATGGTTCGCTGGGATGATCGGGCGGAAGAGGCTTTCTCTGCTTTGAAGTTGGCCCTGTGCGGGTCCCCGGTTTTGGTGATGCCCAACTTCAAAAGGGAGTTTATAGTACAGACTGATGCCTCCAAAGTAGGCCTCGGTGCTGTATTGTCTCAGGAAGTCAACGGGGAGGAGCATCCCGTTGTCTTCCTTAGTCATAAGGTCACCCCAGCGGAGACTCGGTATAGTATAGTTGAGAGAGAGTGCCTGGCTATCAAGTGGGCACTCGAGTCTCTCCGCTATTATTTATTGGTGAGAAAATTCTGCCTGGTGACTAACCACTCCCCTCTCAGGTGGATGAGCCAGGCCAAGGACAGAAATACCCGGGTCACCCGATGGTTTCTCTCCCTACGAAACTTTACGTTTTCGGTGGAACACAGGGCAGGCCGGTTACAGGGAAACGCGGATGCCCTATGCCGGGTACACTGTCTGGCGTGTGTTCACCCCCTCAGGGTTGAACAAAGGGGGGGTATGTGACACAGTGAGAGGCTTGCTCTGGGAAAACAAGTATTTTCCTCCCAGCATATGCTGCTGGACTTATTTCCAGCCAGGTGAGGTGAAATAAAGGACCTGATTTTAAATGCCGTTCCGGGTTTTGGCAGCACCTGGCTGTCCTTAAATAGGCAGCTGGGCTCAGAAACGATGTCTCTGTGTTGGGATCTGGGAGTCTTGTGTCTGGATTAAGGCTTACTACCTGTTTGGCTGAAAATAGGTTGGTGCTGCTATGAGCAAGGACTCTTTGAGGCAGAATTACCGCATGGTGTGAATCACCACCAACACCGCAAGGTGACTTTTTGTTTGAATATGACTACTTATTTTGTCACTTGCCTAAAGTGTGAATAAAACACTGAACTGTTTGATCCAAAGAACTTGTTGTTGCCTCTATACTGCGTCCGCTAATCTTGTCTACCAGAGCGAGTCCCCACAATATACAGGGAGTGCAGAATTATTAGGCAAGTTGTATTTTTGAGGATTAATTTTATTATTGAACAGCAACCATGTTCTCAATGAACCCAAAAAACTCATTAATATCAAAGCTGAATATTTTTGGAAGTAGTTTTTAGTTTGTTTTTAGTTTTAGCTATTTTAGGGGGATATCTGTGTGTGCAGGTGACTATTACTGTGCATAATTATTAGGCAACTTAACAAAAAACTAATATATACCCATTTCAATTATTTATTTTTACCAGTGAAACCAATATAACATCTCAACATTCCCAAATATACATTTCTGACATTCAAAAACAAAACAAAAACAAATCAGTGACCAATATAGCCACCTTTCTTTGCAAGGACACTTAAAAGCCTGCCATCCATGGATTCTGTCAGTGTTTTGATCTGTTCACCATCAACATTGCGTGCAGCAGCAACCACAGCCTCCCAGACACTGTTCAGAGAGGTGTACTGTTTTCCCTCCTTGTAAATCTCACATTTGATGATGGACCACAGGTTCTCAATGGGGTTCAGATCAGGTGAACAAGGAGGCCATGTCATTAGATTTTCTTCTTTTATACCCTTTCTTGCCAGCCACGCTGTGGAGTACTTGGACGCGTGTGATGGAGCATTGTCCTGCATGAAAATCATGTTTTTCTTGAAGGATGCAGACTTCTTCCTGTACCACTGCTTGAAGAAGGTGTCTTCCAGAAACTGGCAGTAGGACTGGGAGTTGAGCTTGACTCCATCCTCAACCCAAAAAGGCCCCACAAGCTCATCTTTGAATATACCAGCCCAAACCAGTACTCCACCTCCACCTTGATGGCGTCTGAGTCGGACTGGAGCTCTCTGCCCTTTACCAATTCAGCCACGGGCCCATCCATCTGGCCCATCAAGACTCACTCTCATTTCATCAGTCCATAAAACCTTAGAAAAATCAGTCTTGAGATGTTTCTTGGCCCAGTCTTGACGTTTCAGCTTGTGTGTCTTGTTCAGTGGTGGTCGTCTTTCAGCCTTTCTTACCTTGGCCATGTCTCTGAGTATTGCACACCTTGTGCTTTTGGGCACTCCAGTGATGTTGCAGCTCTGAAATATGGCCAAACTGGTGGCAAGTGGCATCTTGGCAGCTGCACGCTTGACTTTTCTCAGTTCATGGGCAGTTATTTTGCGCCTTGGTTTTTCCACACGCTTCTTGCGACCCTGTTGACTATTTTGAATGAAACGCTTGATTGTTCGATGATCACGCTTCAGAAGCTTTGCAATTTTAAGAGTGCTGCATCCCTCTGCAAGATATCTCACTATTTTTGACTTTTCTGAGCCTGTCAAGTCCTTCTTTTGACCCATTTTGCCAAATGAAAGGAAGTTGCCTAATAATTATGCACACCTAATATAGGGTGTTGATGTCATTAGACCACACCCCTTCTCATTACAGAGATGCACATCACCTAATATGCTTAATTGGTAGTAGGCTTTCGAGCCTATACAGCTTGGAGTAAGACAACATGCATAAAGAGGATGATGTGGTCAAAATACTAATTTGCCTAATAATTCTGCACGCAGTGTATATACTGTGTGTGTGTGTAAGGGCTTTGTTTTGGGTCAACAAATGGGTCCACATCATTGGGTCCAGCCAGCCAAGTTTCCTGAAGTATAAACCGATAAATAGTAAAACAAACCAGATCAAACTTGATCCAATAAAAGCGCTCTTTACTGAAGAGTGATTAACAGGCCATACATAAAATGTCACGGCGGACAGGATATAAAATACACAGATAACAAAACAAACAAGTCGGAGTCACCCCTCCATCCACTGCTGCACCGCGACGCGACTCCGCCAGGCGCCGGCTTCTGTGGAACTAGGATTATTGCGGCGGCGCGCAACATGACGTCACGACGCTGACGGAAGCGGAAGGATCCATTACCAGCGGTCGGACGGAGCCTAAGGCATCATCAAAATGTGAGTAAATAATTGTGTAATTAAGGGGTGTGTGTGTGTAATTAAGTGGGGGTTTGTAATTAAGGGGGGGTGTAATTAAGGGATGTGTGTGTGTAATTAAGGGAGGGGTTTGTAATTAAGGTGGGGAGGGAGGGGGTGTAATTAAGGGGGGGGAGTGTGTAATTAAGGGGGGGTGTAATTAAGGGAGGGGGTGTAATTAAGGTGGGGAGGGAGGGGGTGTAATTAAGGGAGGAGGTGACGTGTAATTAAGGGAGGGGGTGTAATTAAGGGGAGAAGAGAGGGGGTGTAATTAAGGGGGGGTGTGTAATTAAGGGAGGGGTGTGTAATTAAGGTGGGGAGGGAGGGGGTGTAATTAAGGGGGGGTGTAATTAAGGGAGGAGGTGTAATTAAGGGGAGAACAGAGGGGTGTAATTAAGGGGGGGAGGGAGGGGGTGTAATTAAGGGGTGGTGTTATTAAGGGAGGGGGTGTAATTATGGTGGGGAGGGAGGGGGTGTAATTAAGGGGAGAAGAGAGGGTGTAATTAAGGGGGGGGTGCAGGATTTGTTCATTTTATTGATGGGGATTTGGATTTTTTTTCTTTTTGGTGCAGATGGAAAGTGATTTTTTTAAGGGGGTGCAGGTTTTTATTTTATTAAGGAAGGGTTAAGGGGTCTATTAAGGGGTGGTTAATAGGTTTTATTAAGGGGGGTTAATGAGTTTATTTCGTTAAGGGGGTGTGCAGAGGTTTATTTTATTAAGGGGTTTTATTTTTATTTATAAATATTATTGAAAACATTGAAAAAAGTTGGTGCATGTTTTCTTAACTTTCTTGGGGGGGGGGGGAGGGGTGCCAAACAAAGGGTTCGCCCCGGGTGCCAAATGCTCTAGGTACGCCCCTGCTCCTAGCAAATCCCTAACAGCTTTCCCTATATTCTGCTAAGCCCACATTCAGACCCTGAAGGTGGGAATAATGTGTCCTCATGCATGGGCTGAAAATACCCTAGAATCCCTGAGATGGTGAAAGGGGCAGCCTGCTCCCTCAGAACCTGGAGGGGACAGACTCAAACAGCCTAGACAGCAAACCAAAGAAATCCGAAACCACTTATCTTATCTGAGCAGGAACAGCCAATTCCTCCTTGCTTGCTTCCACTGCCTGACAGAAGCTATAACCCGCACGGTACACTGGGAGTGAGAGTAATTTAAACCCACGACCCCACCCAGTGCACCTGAAGGGAGGCGGATCTAGCACGACTCCAAAACAAACAAATGACTAGACACGTGCTGCTAATCTGGCAGACCTCCGCACATAGTCTGAGCAGGGCATGACAAAAACACGTTTTAGGGTCCTGCCCCTTTATTAGTCACAAAATGATTGATCGTTATGGGCAACAAAGACAGTTTCTGTTTTAGACAGTTTTGATACATTTGCCCAAATATGCTCCCTAAAAGAAATGCAGTTCAACTATTTGTGTTATTAGTTTAGTTAGTGTCTGTAATTGTGACTTGTGATAATCAGACCACATTAACTGGTTATTGAAAATGGAAATCTATATAGATATAAAGAGTTCACTTAATATTTTCTTGCAATTGTGTGTCACGGCTGTATGTGAGCAACAAGAGCATACACAGTAAATAGAGCTACTGACCGGACCCAAACTAGGGAGGATAAAGGGTGACCCCTGTCAGACCCTCAAAGCTCTCCCTATGCTGCTAAAGCACATGCCCGGATCCAAATGGTGGAACGAGGCATGCCCGCATACCTAAGACTGATGACCACTGTAACCCCTACAATAGTGGAAGGGGCACGGCCACCGGTGCCCTGCTCAGTATATGGAGGGAACCGTGGTCGCCTCAGATCCAGTCAGAAAATAAACAGATACACAACAATGTCTGCACACTTAGCTGAAGGAGCTGCAGCAGCAGAGAAGACGGATCCAAAGACAGCTGGCAATATCCGGAGTACTTGCTGCAGCAGAACACAGGTCCAGTGAAATGATAGCTTGCAAGAGAAGATACTCAAGCAAGAGCTACAACTCAAATGAGAAATATAATCCACACCCTACAAAAGGAGGAGGGGTGATTTAAAGGCAGGGAAATCGAACGCAGGAGGAACAGCTGGGAGGAAGGAAACAGAAAGTAAAAACCTCATCACAGGGGCGGAGAAACAGAGCAGTGAGAACTCCTCCAAGCTCTAGTAGTGACATCATCACAGGGGTGGAGAAACAGAGCTGTGAGAACGTCTCAAAGCTCTGGTAGTGACAGTACCCCCCCCTCTACGGGTGGACTCCGGACACCCAGGACCCACCTTCTCAGGATGAGCCCTATGAAATGCCCTGATGAGGCGAGTGGCTTTAATGTCCGACACCGGAACCCACATCCTCTCCTCAGGACCATAACCCTTCCAATGAACAAGGTACTGAAGAGAACCGCGGACAATGCGAGAGTCCACAATTCTGGAAACCTCAAACTCCAGATTGCCATCAACCAAAATCGGAGGAGGAGGCAAAGAGGAGGGTACCGTGGGCTGGACATATGGTTTTAAGAGAGATCTGTGAAATACATTATGTATCTTCCAAACCCGTGGAAGATCAAGACGGAAGGCAACAGGATTGATGACTGACAAGATTTTATAAGGCCCAATAAACTTGGGACCCAATTTCCAGGAGGGAACCTTCAGTTTAATATTTCTTGTAGACAACCACACCAGATCACCCACATTCAGGTCCGGACCAGGCACACGTCTCTTATCAGCCACACGCTTATACTTCTCACTCATCTTTCTAAGATTACTCTGAATCTTTTGCCAAATGGTAGACAAAGACGAGGAAAATCTCTCCTCCTCAGGTAAACCAGAAAGAGCCCCTCCCGAGAATGTCCCAAACTGCGGATGGAACCCATTTGCACCAAAGAATGGTGACTTATCAGAAGATTCCTGACGACGGTTGTTCAGAGCAAACTCAGCAAGAGGGAGAAATGAACACCAATCCTCCTGGTTCTCTGCCACAAAACAGCGCAAATATGTCTCCAGATTCTGATTGAGGCGCTCAGTCTGACCATTCGACTGCGGGTGAAAAGCAGAAGAGAAGGACAGCCGAACCCCCAGGCGAGAACAGAAAGCCTTCCAGAACCTGGACACAAACTGCGTGCCTCTATCGGAAACAATATCAGAGGGAATGCCATGCAATTTAACAATATGGTCGACAAAAGCTTGCGCCAACGTTTTAGCATTGGGTAAACCAGGGAAAGGTACGAAATGAGCCATCTTGCTAAAACGGTCCACCACCACCAGGATCACCGACTTCCCTGAGGAACGAGGAAGATCCGTGATAAAGTCCATGGACAGGTGTGTCCAAGGACGGGAAGGTATGGGTAACGGGAGAAGGGAACCTAAAGGCCTTGAACGAGGGACCTTAGCGCGAGCGCACGTCTCACAAGCAGCCACAAAACCCTCCACCGACTTACGAAGAGCCGGCCACCAAAATCTCCGAGCAATGAGATCTACCGTGGCTCTACTCCCGGGGTGATCAGCAAGAACAGTATCATGATGCTCCTTGAAGAGTTTGTGACGTAGCTCAGGAGGCACAAACAACTTCCCAGAAGGACAACGGGCAGGTGCCTCAGTCTGGGCAGCCTGGACCTCGGCCTCCAAATCAGAATATAGAGCAGAAACAACTACCCCCTCCGCCAAAATGGGACCCGGGTCCTCGGAGTTTCCTCCTCCCGGAAAACAGCGAGAGAGAGCATCAGCCTTCACATTTTTGATCCCAGGGCGGAATGTAACAACAAAATTGAATCTGGAGAAGGACAGAGGCCATCTGGCCTGTTTCGGATTCATACGCCTGGCCGACTCCAAGTATGCCAGATTCTTATGGTCGGTAAAAACGGTGATAGGGTGCCTGGCCCCCTCCAACCAATAGCGCCATTCCTCGAAAGCCAACTTGATGGCCAACAACTCCCTATCTCCCACATCATAGTTTTTCTCTGCCGGGGAGAGTTTTTTAGAGAAAAAGGCACAGGGTCGCCATTTGGCAGGAGAAGGGCCCTGGGACAAAACCGCACCCACACCCACCTCGGAAGCATCCACCTCAACAATAAAAGGTAAGGAAACATCGGGATGCACCAAGACGGGAGCAGACGCAAAACTCTCTTTAATCTTAGAAAAAGCTGCAAGCGCCTCCTCCGACCAAGAGGAAAAATCCGCCCCCTTTTTTGTCATGTCAGTGAGGGGTTTGACAACAGAGGAATAATTCAAAATGAACTTTCTGTAATAGTTCGCAAAACCCAGAAAGCGCATCAATGCCTTCTGATTCTCAGGAAGCTCCCACTCAAGTACAGCACGGACCTTCTCCGGATCCATGCGAAAACCAGAAGCAGAGAGGAGAAGACCCAGAAATTGAATCTCCGATACCATAAAAAGACATTTCTCCAGCTTGGCGTACAATTTATTTTCCCACAGAATCTGCAGAACCTGAAAAAGATGATCTTGATGGGTCTGAACATCAGGGGAAAAAATCTAAATATCATCAAGATACACCAATACAAATTTCCCCTTTAAATGGTAGAAAATACTATTAACAAAATGCTGAAAGACGGCCGGAGCATTCATCAGGCCGAAAGGCATAACGAGATTCTCGAAATGCCCGTTAGGGGTATTAAAGGCCGTTTTCCATTCATCCCCCTCTCTGACCCTGACCAGGTTGTACGCGCCTCTCAAATCCAATTTGGAAAAAACCTTGGCCCCAACAATTTGGTTGAAGAGGTCCGGGATCAGAGGAAGGGGATAGGGATCGCGAATCGTGATACGGTTCAGCTCCCTAAAATCTAGGCAAGGTCTCAGAGAGCCATCTTTTTTTTTTAACAAAAAAAAACCCTGCGGCAACAGGTGATTTTGAGGGACGAATATGCCCCTTATCGAGACTCTCAGAGATATAGGTTCGCATTGCGATTCTTTCCGGTTGTGAGAGATTGTAGAGGCGTGCTTTTGGCAGCTTGGCGCCGGGAATGAGGTTAATGGGACAGTCAAACTCCCGGTGAGGAGGTAGCTCCTGAACACCGCTCTCGGAAAACACGTCCGAGAAATCAGAGAGAAATGATGGCACAGTTTTAGTAGACACCTCTGCAAAAGTCGCTGTGAGACAATTCTCTCTACAAAAGTCACTCCACTCATTTATTTGCCTTCCTTGCCAATCAATAGTGGGGTTATGTCTAGTGAGCCAGGGTAACCCCAAAACTAGAGGAGAAGGCAATCCGTTAAGGACAAAACAAGATATATCCTCCACATGAGTGTCACCTACAGCTAACCGGATATTGTGAACAATGCCCTTCAGAGATCTCTGTGAGAGTGGAGCAGAGTCAATAGCAAAAACAGGTATATCCTTTTCTAATGTGCAAACCTGAAAACCATGCATGGCTACAAATTGAGTGTCAATAAGATTGACGGTCGCTCCACTATCGACAAAAATCTCACAAGAAATGACTTTGCTCTCTAGCGCCACCCTGGCAGACAGGAGAAAACGGGAACTGCAGGTCAGAGGAAAAGCATCAATTCCTACATCAACTTTGCCCAAAGTAGCAGATGAAGCAGAATTTGATGATTTACCTTTTGAGGTTTTTCTCTTATTATCCCTCTTAGTACAGTTCAAGAATCTCCTAGACGGACAAACATTTGCCAAATGACCTATGCCCCCACAACAAAAACACACCATACTCTGAGGACTAAATCCTCTTTTATCAGGGGCAAGTCGACCTAGCTGCATGGGCTCCTCCTCAGAGGGGAGCGAGATAGGATGAGGCCCCTGCACACTGAATGAGTCCGCACCACTGCCCCTAGATTGACAATGGCTGGACAGAGAGGTCTCGTTTCTTTCTCTTAGACGCCTGTCAAGGCGTACCGCCAATGACATGGCAGACTCTAAGGACGTTGGTCTCTCATGGAAAGCAAACGCATCTTTCAATCTCTCTGAGAGACCATGACAGAACTGACTCCGGAGTGCAGCATCATTCCAACCTGAATCAGCTGCCCATCTCCGAAATTCAGAATAATAAAGCTCCGCAGACAGTTTGTTCTGGCATAAAAAACGTAAGTTAGATTCGGCCAGAGCAACACGATCCGGGTCATCATATATCTGCCCCAGGGCCACAAAAAATCTTTCCACGGATCGAAGGGAGGGATCCCCTGATGGCAGTGAAAAAGCCCAAGTCTGAGCATTACCCCTGAGCAGGGAGATGACAATCCTCACCCTCTGCTCCTCATTACCAGAGGAGTGGGGACACAAGCAAAAATGGAGTTTGCATGCCTCTCTGAAGCGAACAAAATTCTCACTGCCCCCGGAGAACGTTTCCGGAAGTGAGACCTTTGGCTCGCAACAGACTCCATGGGCCGGAGCAGAGCCCAATACTTGAAGCTGAGTCATAGATTGACGGAGATCCGTTACCTCCAAAGAAAGACCCTGCATGCGGTCAACCAGGCCAGAAAGCGGATCCATGTCAAAAAGGACGGTTTTGGTGGATTATAATGTCACGGCTGTATGTGAGCAACAAGAGCATACACAGTAAATAGAGCTACTGACCGGACCCAAACTAGGGAGGATAAAGGGTGACCCCTGTCAGACCCTCAAAGCTCTCCCTATGCTGCTAAAGCACATGTCCGGATCCAAATGGCGGAACGAGGCATGCCCGCGTACCTAAGACTGATGACCACTGTAACCCCTACAATAGTGGAAGGGGCACGGCCACCGGTGCCCTGCTCAGTATATGGAGGGAACCGTGGTCGCCTCAGATCCAGTCAGAAAATAAACAGATACACAACAATGTCTGCACACTTAGCTGAAGGAGCTGCAGCAGCAGAGAAGACGGATCCAAAGACAGCTGGCAATATCCGGAGTACTTGCTGCAGCAGAACACAGGTCCAGTGAAATGATAGCTTACAAGAGAAGATACTCAAGCAAGAGCTACAACTCAAATGAGAAATATAATCCACACCCTACAAAAGGAGGAGGGGTGATTTAAAGGCAGGGAAATCAAACGCAGGAGGAACAGCTGGGAGGAAGGAAACAGAAAGTAAAAACCTCATCACAGGGGCGGAGAAACAGAGCAGTGAGAACTCCTCCAAGCTCTAGTAGTGACATCATCACAGGGGTGGAGAAACAGAGCTGTGAGAACGTCTCAAAGCTCTGGTAGTGACATTGTGCAATGGACTTTGTGGTTAATGAAGGAAATGTTTGCGACACTGCTATACAATATATTCGGAAAGTCTTCAGACCCTTTTACTTTTTTCATACAGTTGCAAGAAAAAGTATATGAACCCTTTGGAATGATATGGATTTCTGCACAAATTGGTCATAAAATGTGATCTGATCTTCATTTAAGTCACAACAATAGACAATCACAGTCTGCTTAAACTAAAACACACAAAGAATTAAATGTTACCATGTTTTTATTGAACACACCATGTAAACATTCACAGTGCAGGTAGAAAAAGTATGTGAACACTTGGATTTAATACCTGGTTGAACCTCCTTTGGCAGCAATAACTTCAACCAAACGTTTCCTGTAGTTGCAGATCAGACGTGCACAACGGTCAGGAGTAATTCTTGACCATTCCTCTTTACAGAACTGTTTCAGTTCAGCAATATTCTTGGGATGTCTGGTGTGAATCGCTTTCTTGAGGTCATGCCACAGCATCTCAATCAGGTTGAGGTCAGGACTCTGACTGGGCCACTCCAGAAGGTGTATTTTCTTCTTTTTAAGCCATTCTGTTGTTGATTTACTTCTATGCTTTGGGTCGTTGTCCTGTTGCAACACCTATCTTATGTTGAGCTTCAGCTGGTGGACAGATGGCCTTAAGTTCTCCTGCAAAATGTCTTGAAAAACCTGTGAATTCATTTTTCCTTCGATGATAGCAATCCGTCCAGGCCCTGACGCAGCAAAGCAGCCCCAAAACAAGATGCCCCCACCACCATACTTCACGGTTGGGATGAGGTTTTGATGTTGGTGTGCTGTGCCTCTTTTTCTCCACACAGTGTTGTGTGTTTCTTCCAAACAACTCAACTTTGGTTTCATCTGTCCACAGAATATTTTGCCAGTACTGCTGTGGAACATCCAGGTGCTCTTGTGCATACTGTAAACGTGCAGCACTGTTTTTTTTGGACAGCAGTGGCTTCCTCTGTGGTATCCTCCCATTAAAACCATTCTTGTTTAGTGTTTAACGTATCGTAGATTCACTAACAGGGATGTTAGCATATGCCAGAGACATTTGTAAGTCTTTAGCTGACACTCTAGGATTCTTCGTCACCTCATTGAGCAGTCTGTGCTGTGGTCTTGCAGTCATCTTTACAGGACGCCACTCCTAGGGAGAGTAGCAGCAGTGCTGAACTTTCTCCATTTATAGACAATTTGTCTTACCGTGGACTGATGAACAGCAAGGCTTTTGGAGATACTTTTATAATCCTTTCCAGCTTTAATCTTAGTTCTTCTGAGAGCTCTTTTGTGCGAGGCATCATTCACATCAACAATGCTTCTTGTGAAAAGCAAACCTAGAACTGGTGTGTGTTTTTTATAGGGCAGGGCAGCTGTAATCAACACCTTCAATCTCATCTCATTGATTGGACTCCAGTTGGCTGACACCTCACTCCATCTAGTTCTTGGAGATGTCATTAGTCTAGGGGTTCACATACTTTTTCCACCTGCACTGTGAATGTTTACATGGTGTGTTCAATAAAAACATGGTAACATTTAATTCTTTGTGTGTTATTAGTTTAAGCAGACTGTGATTGTCTATTGTTGTGACTTAGATGAAGATCAGATCACATTTTATGACCAATTTGTGCAGAAATCCATATCATTCCAAAGGGTTCACATACTTTTTCTTGCAACTGTATGTTATTATGTTGCAGGCTTGTGCTAAAACACAAAGTAAAGTTTTTCCCCATCATTCTGCACTCAGTCCCTCATAATGACAAAGTGAGAACAGCATGTTCAAAATATTTGCTAATTTATTAAAAAGGAAAAACTAAAATATTGCAGTGATATAAGTATTTAGACCCTCTACTCAGTACTTAGTTTACTTAGGCTATTACAGCCTACAATCTTCTTGTGTATGGTGCTACAAGGTTTTACAACTGGATTATGGAATTTTCTGCCATTCTTCATTGCATATCCTCTCACGCTCTGCCAGGTTGGATGGGGAACGTTGGTGGACAGCCATTTTCAGGTCTCTCCAGAGAAGTTCGATTGGGTTCATATCAGGGCTTTGTCTGGGCCACTCAAGCACATTCACAGAGCTGTCCATAAGCCACTCTTGTGCTGTCTTGGCTGTGTGCTTAGGGTCATTGTCTTTTTGGAAAGTGAACCATCATTAAGAATATTAAGAATTAAGAATATCCCTCCATTCTGTTTTCCTTCAACCCTAACCAGTGTCCCTGTTCCAAGAGCTAAAAAACACCCACAGCATGATGCTGCCATTAGGGATGAGCGATTTGACTTTGGATGAAACATCCGAAGTCGATTTGCATAATACTTAGTTTGAATACTGTACGGAGTGAGCACTCTGTACAGTATTAGAATGTATTGGCTCCTATGATCCGAAGTTATTACTTTGCGAAGTCTCCCGAGACTTCGCATAATAACTTCATAAATCAATTTCTACTGTGAAAAAACATTTCCCATACTCGGGTTCGATGCGAATCGACTTCGGATGTTTCATCCGAAGTCGATTCGCTTTTCCCTAGCTGCCACCAGTAGGCATTGTATTGGACAGGTGATGAGCAGTGTCTGACGCTTAGAATTGAGGCCAAAAAGTTCTGGTTCAGTTTTGCTTTCATCAGACCAGAAAATCTTGTTTCTTAGAATCCTTTAGGTGCTTCTGAAAGTTTCTCCCATCTGCACACACAATCTTTGGACCTCAACCAGACTGACCATTGGGTTCTTGGTCATCTCTCTTCCTTAAGGTCCTTCTCCCTAATTACTTAGTTTGGTGGGGTGGCCAGCTCTAGGAAGAGTCGTGGTTGTTCCAAACTTCTTCTATCTATGAATTATGGGGGCCACTGTGCTCTTGGTACCTTTAACTGCAGCAGAAATGTTTTTGTAACCTTCTCAAGATCTGTGCCTCCACACAATCCTGTCTGTGAGCTCTACAGGTAGTTCTTTCCTTGTGGCTAGAAATGTCGTGAACATAAAATTTTCAGTTCGCGAACGGCGAACACGAATTTCCGCAAATGTTCGCGAATGGGCGAACCGGGCAAACCGCCATAGACTTCAATAGGCAGGCGAATTTTAAAACCCACAGGGACTCTTTCTGGCCACAATAGTGATAGAAAAGTGGTTTCAAGGGGACTAAAACCTGGACTGTGGCATGCCGGAGGGGGATCCATGGCAAAACTCCCATAGAAAATTACGTAGTTGACGCAGAGTCGGGTTTTAATCCATAAAGGGCATAAATCACCTAACATTCCTAAATTGTTTGGAATAACGTGCTTTAAAACATCAAGTATGATGTTGTATCGATCAGGTAGTGTAAGGGTTATGCCCGCTTCACAGTGACAGACCAAACTCCCCGTTTAACACACCGCAAACAACCGCAAACAGTCCATTTGCGCAACCGCAAACTCGCCATTTGCACAAGGTTGGATACCTTGTCCTCACTGATGTCATTGAAGGTCTCTTCCTCCACCCAGCCACGTACAACACCAAGGGTCCCCGAAAGGTGACAACAAGCCCCCTGGGACGCCTGCTGTGGTTGGTCTTCCACCTCCTCAAAGCCACCTTCCTCCTCTGACTCCTCTGATTCAGACTCCTCTCTCTGCGTTGCCGCAGGTCCAGCAATCAAGGACGACAAGACTGCTTCTGGTGGTGATGGTGACCACAACTCTTCCTCTTTATGCTCATCTACGGCCTGATTGAGCACTCTTTGCAGGGCACGCTCCAGAAAAAACGCATATGGGATGAGGTCGATGATGTTGCCTTGGGTTTGACTGACCAGGTTTGTCACCTCCGCAAAAGGACGCATGAGCCTACAGCCATTGTGCATGAGCGTTCAGTAACGCGGCCAAAAAATACCCAGTTCCGTAGAGACTGTCCTCTTTTTTATTTATTTTTATTTCAAAAATCTGTTCTTAACAGTTTAATCTCTGTTTTGTCCCCTATCAGGGGCCAGTCTGGTGTATGGTATAGATTTTAGGAACCGGGAGATGGAAAAAGATGCTTGGTCGGTCCTCTTACTTCCAATTTGGGGCACAGCGCGTGCGTCGTGCAATGTACT
Source organism: Bufo bufo (assembly GCF_905171765.1). NCBI lineage: Eukaryota > Metazoa > Chordata > Amphibia > Anura > Bufonidae > Bufo > Bufo bufo. The sequence continues at coordinate 129,316,743 of NC_053391.1, read as the reverse complement.
ATGCAATCCCAATATGAGTGGTATGTTAAGTAGTACTATTCCTATCAGTTTAATCCCTGTTACTTCCCCTATCAGGGGACGTGTATGGAATAGATTTTAGGAACCGGGAGATGGAAAAAGATGCTTGGTCGGTCCTCTTACTTCCAATCAGGGGCACAGCGCGTGCGCCGTGCAATGTACTATGCAATCCCAATATGAGTGGTATGTTAAGTAGTACTATTCCTATCAGTTTAATCCCTGTTACTTCCCCTATCAGGGGACGTGTATGGAATAGATTTTAGGAACCGGGAGATGGAAAAAGATGCTTGGTCGGTCCTCTTACTTCCAATCTGGGGCACTGCGTGTGCGCTGTGCAATTTACTGTGCTACCAGATATGAGTGGTATGTTAAGTAGTACTATTACTATCAGTTTAATCCCTGTTACATCCCCCATCAGGTGACGTGTATGGAATAGAGTTTAGACAACTGCAAAGAGTTGTCAATAGTTGACACACTCATGACATAAATTTTATTCCTCAGTGCGTCAATCTTGGTGTAGCGATGACTGTGCTTGTGCGCACGTTTGGCAGATTGCAGGCGATGGCATTTTTTCAAAGCCTATGGTCGTGCTGAGGTAGTTCAGTGACAGTTGAGTGACCCAGAAAACAATGATTCTGCAGTGTGGGCCCATTGTTGGCCTAGTAGGCTTTAATGATCACCTTAGATGATCACAAAGAAAATTAATGTTTTTTCTATGCAAAATTATCCAGCCGATCGCTTTTGGTCTGTTCACAATGAAGCAACGACCTTATCTCATCTGGGGTGTGCCAACATTGCCATTGCCAACACACTCATAGAGGTGATCGCTTCATTGTGATACGCAAGCCCCTTCACCACAACAAGGTAACGATCACGAAGGGGAATTGACACATGTATGTGCCTTTTTTTTTGTTTTGTTTTTGCAGCCACAGTGCAGCACCAGAGGCCAGAAAAATTAGGCATGTACACATGCCTGAAAAATTAGATATTTAGTTGCAGCCGCTGCCGAAGCAGCGGCCAGAAAAATTGATGTTTTCCAGGCAGAAAGTGCACTAAAACATTTTGGCTTGAACCCTAGTTGGTGGCGGAGAAGTCACGCAAGTCATCCGGCATGCAGAGATAAAATACAGCAGCGTGTGGACCATTTTTAGCCCAAGGCAGCTCATCTCATCACCAGGCCTTTTTTAGTCAAATGTATCGCCCACTGTCAGTCCCTTTGGGATCCATGCCTCATTCATCTTAATAAAGGTAAGGTAAGCTAGACTTTTTTGACCTAGGCGACTTCTCTTCTCAGTGACAATACCTCCTGCTGCACTGAAGGTCCTTTCTGAAAGGAAACTTGAAGCGGGGCAGGCCAGAAGTTCTATCGCAAATTGGGATAGCTCAGGCCACAGGTCAAGCCTGCACACCCAGTAGTTAAGGGGTTCATCGCTCCTCAGTGTCGATATCTGAAGTTAAGGCGAGGTAGTCTGCTACCTGTCGGTCGAATCGTTCTCTGAGGGTGGACCCCGAAGGGCTGTGGCGATGCATAGGACCGCATGTCCTCCATCAACAACATGTCTGTAAAGCGTCCTGTCCTTGCCGGCGTGGTCGTGGTAGGAGGAGGATTACTTTCACCTCTTCCCCTGTTAGATTCCCGTTGTGCTGTGACACCCTTATACGCTGTGTAAAGCATACTTTTTAACTTGTTTTGGAACTGCTGCATCCTTTCCGACTTCCGGTAATTCGGTAACATCAGGCACTTTCTGCTTATACTGGGGGTCTAGTAGCGTGGCCACCCAGTACAGGTCGTTCTCCTTCAGCCTTTTTATACGAGGGTCCCTCAACAGGCACGACAGCATGAAAGACCCCATTTGCACAAGGTTGGATGCCGAGCTACTCATGTCCCGTTCCTCATCCTCACTAATTTCACTGAAGGTCTGTTCTTCCCCCCAGCCACGTACAACACCACGGGTACCAGATAGGTGACAACGAGCACCCTGGGATGCCTCCTGTGGTTGGTATTCCTCCTCCTCAAAGCCACATTCCTCCTCTGACTCCTCTTCCTCTGACTCCTCTTCCAGCGTTGCCGCAGGTCCAGCAAGCGATGCAGATAAGGCTGTTTCTGGTGGTGATGGTGACCACAACTCTTCCTCTTCCTCTTTATGCTCATCTACGGCCTGATCCAGCACTCTTCGCAGGGCACGCTCCAGGAAGAAAACAAATGGGATGATGTTGCTGATGGTGCCTTCGGTGCGACTGACTAGGTTTGTCACCTCCTCAAAAGGACGCATGAGCCTACAAGCATTGCACATGAGCATCCAGTAATGTGGCAAAAAAATACCCAGCTCCGCAGAGGCTGTCCTAGCACCCCGGTCATACAAATTCTCGTTGACGGCTTTTTCTTGTTGGAGCAGGCGGTCGAACATTAAGAGTGTTGAATTCCAACGTGTCGGGCTGTCGCAAATCAAGCGCCTCACTGGCATGTTGTTTCGCCGCTGAATATTTGAAAGTGCGCCATGGCCGTGTAGGAACGCCTGAAATGGCCACACACCTTCCTGGCCTGCTTGAGGACGTCCTGTAAGCCTGGGTACTTATGCACAAAGCGTTGTACGATCAGATTCAACACATGTGCCATGCACAGAACATGTGTCAACTTGCCCAAATTCAATGCCGCCAACAAATTGCTTCCGTTGTCACACACCACTTTGCCGATCCCTAGTTGGTGCGGAGTCAGCCACTAATCCACCTGTGCGTTCAGGGCGGACAGGAGTGCTGGTCCGGTGTGACTCTCTGCTTTCAGGCAAGTCAACCCCAAGCTGGCGTGACACTGTCATATCCGGGATGTGGAATAGCCCCTGGGGAGCTGGGGGGGTACAGTTGATGTGGAGCAAGACGCAGCAGCAGAAGAGGACTCAGCCGAGGATGGAGTAGGAGGAGTAGAGGAGGTGGCAGCAGGCCTGCCTGCAAGTCGTGGCGGTGTCACCAACTCCTCTGCAGAGCCACGCATTCCATGCTTGGCAGCCGTCAGCAGGTTTACCCAATGCGCAGTGTACGTGATATACCTGCCCTGACCGTGCTTTGCAGACCAGGCATCAGTGGTCAGATGGACCCTTGCCCCAACACTGTGTGCCAGACATGCCATGACTTCCTTTTCCACAATAGAGTACAGGTTGGGGATTACCTTTTGTGAAAAGAAATTTCGGCCGGGTACCTTCCACTGCGGTGTCCCAATAGCTACAAATTTTTTGAAGGCCTCAGACTCCACCAGCTTGTATGGTAAAAGCTGGCGGGCTAAGAGTTCCGACAAGCCAGCTGTCAGATGCCGGGCAAGGGGGTGACTCTGTGATATTGGCTTCTTACGCTCAAACATTTCCTTGACAGACACCTGACTGTGGGCAGATGAGCAGGAACTGCTGAAGGCGAGAGGCGGAGTGGCGGATGGTTGAGAGGGGGCAAGGAGGACAGCAGTGGTTGACGTGGCTGAAGATGCTGGACCAGGAGGAGGATGGCGGCTTTGAGTTTGTGTGCTGCCTGTACTCATGCGTTGATCCCATAGGCATTTGTGATTTGAGATCATGTGCCTTCGCAAAGCAGTTGTACCTAGGTAGGTGTTGGACTTCCCACGACTCAGTTTCTTTTAGCACAGGTTGCAAATGGCATCGCTGTTATCAGAGGCAGACACACAAAAAAAATGCCACACTGCTGAGCTTTGCAATGACGGCATTCTGGTGGTGGCAACAGCATGCGTTGATTGACTATCCTTGTGAGGAGAACCTTCCTCTGGTATGAATCCACTTGCTGCAAATAACCTTCTGCCTTTCAGCTTTCTACTTTTCTGGTTAAAATTAGCACTGCTCTGTACTTTGTAAACTGCAGGATAACTTCAAGAGGGAACTTCTTCTCCTGGAGGCAAGCTAGGAATCTGGGCTATCTAGCTGCATTTCAGAAGCTGCACTTCAGCTAACACCTGGCTAAAATCAATCCTGGCTTCTGACCACACTCTCCCTCTCTGGACTGGACCTGACTATATATACTAGGGGGTTCCCTAGCTCCCTCTACAGCTTGGGAGGAGAAACTACACCCCTAGCAGGCCTGGTACACAGGAAATTATACATTACAATGCAATATAAAATACCATGACCATGTTCCACAGGAGGTGGAGAACAACGTGACCCAATTGACCCTTGAGTAGTGCCCACCTTTATGTAGTGGGACACTACATACACCGCTACTTTGAGGTTGCCCGTCCTCAGCGCAACATAGCGGGCCCGCCCAGCTGCACACTGTGACCTGAAAGACAAAAATGCAAAGCAGGCATATACAATAATCACTACATTTGCAAGGAAAATATCAGGCAGCTCCGCTGGCAAAGGAACAAGTGCAGTGAAAAGGGGCGTCGTTCTCTACGCAGGATAATATAGGGAACAGGGGTGCTGACCTGGTACAGCATATCAGGAATAACCAGGATAGTCCATAATAATAAAATACAATAGTTCCATAAAATAGCATCTCAGAGGCCCACATGCGTTGTGGTCATCTCTGTGCACAGTTCTTGAATTAAGATTGCACATAAAAGTCACAGCACAGAACTCTACATTTCAGGGATACTTTCCCCTGGCAAGTCCTGGTAGATAAAAGTAGTGCTGTAATATCCCTATTTAACCTGAAAAGGGGGTTAAAAAGGGTAAGGTGCAAAACAGCAGGCACAACTTGGAATGGAACTCAAAGCAGGCAGGATGTCCTGGAAAACAGCATGGCAGAAGAGCAATGGAATTCTCAGTGGCCTTTCAACCACCACTGGGCCGTGGGTAAACTGGCAGCAGCTCATTGTGCCAAAACATAGGACTCCTGTCCTGAAACAATTAGATTCACTATATGGGTCTCTCAGCTATCATGGCCTAGCAGGCCTACTCACAGGTATGTGTCAAATTCGTCCTGATCATCAGAAGTGGTGCAGCCTGGTTCCACTCTGAGTCTTGGCCTGGGACATACACTCACCTAAAGAATTATTAGGAACACCATACTAATACGGTGTTGGACCCCCTTTTGCCTTCAGAACTGCCTTAATTCTACGTGGCATTGATTCAACAAGGTGCTGATAGCATTCTTTAGAAATGTTGGTCCATATTGATAGGATAGCATCTTGCAGTTGATGGAGATTTGAGGGATGCACATCCAGGGCACGAAGCTCCCGTTTCACCACATCCCAAAGATGCTCTATTGGGTTGAGATCTGGTGACTGTGGGGGCCATTTTAGTACAGTGAACTCATTGTCATGTTCTTAAAACCAATTTGAAATGATTTGAGCTTTGTGACATGGTGCATTATCCTGCTGGAAGTAGCCATCAGAGGATGGATACATATTCTCATTCTGTTTACGCCAAATTCGGACTCTACCATTTGAATGTCTCAACAGAAATCGAGACTCATCAGACCAGGCAACATTTTTCCAGTCTTCAACAGTCCAATTTTGGTGAGCTCGTGCAAATTGTAGCCTCTTTTTCCTATTTGTAGTGGAGATGAGTGGTACCCGGTGGGGTCTTCTGCTGTTGTAGCCCATCCGCCTCAAGGTTGTGCGTGTTGTGGCTTCACAAATGCTTTGCTGCATACCTCGGTTGTAACGAGTGGTTATTTCAGTCAATGTTGCTCTTCTATCAGTTGAATCAGTCGGCCCATTCTCCTCTGACCTCTAGCATCCACAAGGCATTTTTGCCCACAGGACTGCCACATACTGGATGTTTTTCCCTTTTCACACCATTCTTTGTAAACCCTAGAAATGTTTGTGTGTGAAAATCCCAGTAACTGATCGGATTGTGAAATACTCAGACCGGCCCGTCTGGCACCAATAACCATGCCACGCTCAAAATTGCTTAAATCACTTTTCTTTCCCATTCTGACATTCAGTTTGGAGTTCAGGAGATTGTCTTGACCAGGACCACACCCCTAAATGCATTGAAGTAACTGCCATGTGATTGGTTGACTAGATAATTGCATTAATGAGAAATAGAACAGGTGTTCCTAATAATTCTTTAGGTGAGTGTAGATTGACACTTGGCTGGGCCCACAAAATAGTATTGTCTGGAAGCTGGAATGCAAATGGACCTGTCCATTGTACAGGCTCCGCAAGTCTGGAGGTTATCGATGCAGGAGGCTCCACAGGTCTGGGTGTCATCTGTCCTGTATGACGGACCCGACTTCTAGCATAACAACGTTTTTCTGCAGGCGCAGTGATGGTGGCTGCTGAACTAATGGCGACGGGATCTTCCGTTGCAGGCCCGGGGTGAACAGAGTCCATGGATGAATCGCCATCATCCGATTGTTTTTGTGCTACTCTGGACGCAGTAACTTGGTGCAGGCCATCAAGGTGAACTTCTAGCCTGGCGATCTGTTCTTCCAAAGTCCCTTGTGATGTTCTGCAGCAGGGATCCAATGCTGTCGCAGCAGGTACAGGTGATGCTTCACGACTTTTTCCTCGGCGCAGGACGTCAAGGGCTTCATGGAACTTGTGCATATTCTCTATTTCCACTTGCGTCTTTTCCCTGCGAGGTAATTCAGGTGAAGGGTATGGACTCACCCGCTTTTCCAACACCGTAGGTTGCCAGAAGATGTTGGGGCCTGTGAATGAACCCCTCTCTTGGTAGGTATTGCGAGCTGGCTCGGACGGAACCTCTGGCTCGCATTCTTCCCAGTCCTCCGGTTCCAGCTTGGGACGGGTTACTGCCGTCGCATAGGGACCCCTCAGGCCCTCGGCGGGCGTAAATTCCACTTCTTCTCCTTCGCGGAGGTTATGTAAATGTTCGGGTAAGAAACTGCGTTTTACAGACCTCCGATTCACAAAAAGGTCTCGGCCTGTGAAGAAGTCCTTGATGAACCCAAAACCCCGGCTTTTATCAAACGTTACCACCACTCCCATCCTTCTCTCCAGATGGGGCTGAGTATTCGCATGGTGCCCGTATACCATCTTCGTGAGCTCCTCGAAGTAGATCTTTTTCTCGGTAGTCTTTCGTATTGCCGCGGCGCGTACCTCGGCCATCAGCAAAGGCCATTGCGCAGTAGGCTTGACAAATCCACCACGCAAGCCAAGGCACGGCTCGGGCTGCGACCGCGGTGGGAAGCAAGGTGGCCTCTCCGGTCCCGGAGTATAAGTGGGTGGCTCTTCTCCCTCTCTGACCATCTCAGGCTCCGGGGTCTTGTTCGCAGGTAAGGCCATTCCGGTAGGAGACTCTCCACTCTGCAACATGCCCGATCCTTCTACTGCACACATCTGGGCGGCACGTAGGACTTCGCACATGACCTCCCACTGCTCCGGGAGGCCGCCCCCTAGGTACTCCAACATGGGGGAGGCGGAGTCCATATTGATATACATGTAAATTAGATGAAGAGGCGGTGGCGCGAGCATACAGTCCTTCCCGCTCTCTCAGTAGAAGGCGCCAAATTCTTCCCGCCAACAAAACACAGCGATGGCGCAGCAATAATTCAGCTTAGGCGGCCATCTTTAAGCATAAGGCTGTCAATTCACTGACAGCAAGCGGTGACTCAAAAAGCAGCAAACAGTCCACAATATACAGTTTTTCACACTGCGATTGTCCACAGTTCTTTGGCCCAACAATTTTCAAATAAACGGATAGGGCATTTATCACTGAATAGGCAATTATGGCACACAGTTCAGATTCCACTATGGCGTAGGAATATTCGCATCCTGTTCGTGATGCCAAAATATGCAATACGCCAGTCCTGCAGGGTGAGCGAATGTGAGGTCACGGGTTAATGGGCAGACCGAGGGTGCTCTTGGTACTCACAGTTTATAGAAGACCCTGGGCAGGCGTACAGCAGTGATGGAGAGGCTGGCACATGGATCCTCTGGGGCACTCTCTGTATATAGGGACCAGGCCGGGTGGTAGGGGATGTGCCCTGGGTTTTGGAAGTTTAGTGTGCCGGTGGAAAGATCCCTTATAGTTCGTGACGCCAGTGCCGGTAACGGTGGCACACATATTTGTTGTAGGAATAATTGAGGTACACACAGTTGTAGTGAACCAGAACTCCTTTTTACTGAACAGTTCAACTATTTACAGGCTTCAGATAAAGTTCCATATGCAGGATAATGGTATCAGGCAGGCTTGACATAAATGGCAGGTAAAATCCTAGCAAGATAACTCAGAGGGAATAAACTCACAGATCAGGCTGTACTTTCTGCAGAATCCTGTCTGACTTTCTCCAAGGCCCGGATGCCTAATAGCTGGCTTTATCCTTGGGAGGGGAACCTTCCTCTGGTATGAATCCACTTGCTGCAAATAACCTTCTGCCTTTCAGCTTTCTACTTTGCTGGTTAAAATTAGCACTGCTCTGTACTTTGTAAACTGCAGGATAACTTCAAGAGGGAACTTCTTCTCCTGGAGGCAAGCTAGGAACCTGGGCTATCTAGCTGCATGTCAGAAGCTGCACTTCAGCTAACACCTGGCTAAAGTCAATCCTGGCTTCTGACCACACTCTCCCTCTCTGGACTGGACCTGACTATATATACTAGGGGGTTCCCTAGCTCCCTCTACAGCTTGGGAGGAGAAACTACACCCCTAGCAGGCCTGGTACACAGGAAATAACATGACATTATACATTACAATGCAATATAAAATACCATGACCATGTTCCACAGGAGGTGGAGAACAACGTGACCCAATTGACCCTTGAGTAGTGCCCACCTTTACGTAGTGGGACACTACATACTATGCGTGCAAGCTACTGTGACACCAGATATGAGTGGTGGCACTGTGCACTGGCAGTAGTTGGCACAGTACACACTGTAGGCCTAACACACACGCTTGCAGGCAACTAACTGCAATTATATTACAGTCAAGAAAGTGTTGTTTTTTTAAATGTAATCTACTGTGACACCAGATATGAGTGGCACTGGTGGAACTGTGCACTGGCAGTAGTTGGCACAGTACACACTGTAGGCCTAACACACACGCTTGCAGGCAACTAACTGCAATTATATTACAGTTCAAAAAGTTTTTTGTTTTTTTTATGTAATCTACTGTGACACCAGATATGAGTGGCACTGATTGCACTGTGCACTGGCAGTAGTTGGCACAGTACACACTGTAGGCCTAACACACACGCTTGCAGGCAACTAACTGCAATCATATTACAGTCCAAAAAGTTTATTTTTTATTTTTATGTAATCTACTGTGACACCAGATATGAGTGGCACTGTGCACTGGCAGTAGTTGGCACAGTCCTGACACACACGCTTGCAGGCAACTAACTGCAATTATATTACAGTCAAAAAAGTTTTTGTTTTTTTTTTAAATGCAAGCTACTGTGACACCAGATATGAGTGGTGGCACTGGACAAGTGGGCACAGTATACGCTGTGTGCCTGACACACACGCTGGCAGGCAACTGCAATTAGATTACAGTGGAAAAAAAAAAGCAGACTGATGTACTAGCCCTAAAAAGGGCTTTTTGGGGTGCTGTCAGGACGCTGTCCTTACAGCAGATCAGATGAGTCTTTCAGGTCTGGAGTGGACACTGAATACACTGGCCTAACTATCGATTTCCCTATTAAATCAGCAGCAGCAGCACTTTCCCTCCTCTCACTAAGACTGCAGCTTCCGAATGAATCTAAGATGGATGCTGTCCTTGCTTTTTGCTAGGAGGTGGGAGGGTCTGGGAGGGAGGGTATGCTGCTGATTGGCTGGAATGTGTCTGCTGACTGTGAGGTACAGGGTCAAAGTTTGCTCAATGATGACGTATAGGGGGCGGACCGAACATCGCATATGTTCGCCCGCCGCGGCAAACGCGAACAAGCGATGTTCGCCGGGAAATGTTCGCCGGCGAATAGTTCGGGACATCTCTACTTGTGGCTTGTTTTTTTTAGACCTTATAAATCATGTCCAATCAACTGAATTTACCATAGTGGTGTCCAATCGAGGTATAGAAACATCTCAAAGATAATCAAGAGAAATGGGAGGCCCTCATAGCTAAATTTCAAGTGTCATAACAAAGGGCCTGAATACTTATGTCCATGTAAAATTTTAATTTCTCCATTTTAATAAATTAGCAAAACTTTCTAAACTTATGTTTTCACTTTCTCATTATGCGGTACTGAGTGCAGACTGATGGGGGAAAACTAGATTTTTTTTAGATTTTCGCATAAGGCCGCAAATCACCACAATGTGAAAACATTTTTTCCAAGTGCATTGTATATTAATTGTGCTATTGTTTGCAGTATTTCTCTATATTTAAAAGCCATCAGCTGTTCCCTTGCTTCTAAAAAAGGGGTGGAGACCTCCACCTAATTTTGGTATGGTGTCCCCACAAACACTGTCTATTAGATTTTAACTATATTTAAAAACTTTTAATGCACCAATATTCTTTGAAAAGGTATGATTTTATATATTTTTTGTAAATACACTTCAGACATAATTTTTTTATGGCATTCATCTAACAGTATTGGCCTTTCCGTGCTCCCACCTGTTCCTGTCACATATTGAATTAACATTATATTACTCGAATGTTATTGTGTACAACTCTGTACTTATATATTTTTCATAAGTACGAAACACCTACCCACTGCCCAATTCACCGCCATTAAGTGTACAGCATTACTGTATTTGATTTGCATATTGAATATATAGTTTATGTAGTGCCAGCGATTTAGCGGAAACTGCACACTAACAACCCTCTGCAGTATAAGATTATACTAGCAGAATCGAGGCAATGAAATCGTTATTGTAGACTAAATGGTTGCCTAGCATCACTATAAAGAATGTGTCATGTCCCTGCCGTTCAATAGTCATAGAACATCAGTATATTTTTGGAATCTTTTTATATACAGTTTGCCATTCTATACAGATATTCATAAGGCCTCATGCACACAGCCGTTGCATGAATGGGTCCGCAATCCAGAGCTGCGGTGCGGAACGGAGGCACGGAACCCCACGGAAGCACTACGGAGTACTTCCGTTGTGTTTCTGTCCATGCCTCCGCACCTCAAAAAAATAGAACATGTTGTTTATCGCGTTTTCAGGGGATGTGACCGGGCCTGGAGGGGGAGTAGAGCCCAAGGCGCACCACAGCTTCGTCTTTACTCTCCACGGGACCTCTAGGAAGTGCTTCAAGCTCTGGAGGGTGAAGACAGCACATAGCTGTGATGTGCCTAAAATTGAGTGCTGCCTGAGTGAGGTACCTGGAGGTGGAGGTGGACCCAAGGCGCATCAAAGTTGTGTGCACTGCCTGAGTCAGGGACCCTGGTCCAAAGTTTGCACTGGTGCCCATAGAAGTCAAGTTATGCCACTGGACTGCAGGTTGGCTCAGTCTTTAGCACTATTGCCTTGCAGTGCTGTGGTCCCAGGTTGGAATCCAATCAAGGACAACATTTGCATGGAAATTGGATTTTCTCCTATTGATGTTGGATTTTCTCCAGGTACTCCTGATACAGATAACCTAATCTCATGATAGTTCATCAATATCTGATTAGTGGGAGGATTTGACACCTGACACCCCCACTGATCAGCTTTTCCCTGCAGCCTCCATTCAAAGTGTAGTAGCCATGCTTGCTTACTGCAGCTCAGCTTCTATTTACTTGAATGGGAGTTGAGTTGGCCCAGCTTGTATGAATCCTTTGGATCTGTGTAAGTGCAAAGTGCCAGTTCTGGAAGTGGAGGTTGCCGATTGTGAGGGCGTCAGATAGGTCATGAATATTAGGAGCCAGGAAAATCCTTTTAATGAGTCTCCTATAAAAACTGACCCTAGTTGTGCTTTAAATAGAATTGATAGATTGTGAGCCCCACTGAAGGACAGGGAATGGTGAGAATCTCTGCATAACACAGCAGAATATATTGGTGATATATAAGCAACAGAAATAAATCAGTTTGTATTACATGGGAGGGCCAGACAGCCCTAGCTCATAGTGTGATCCTGACTTCTACAATGCATTCGGAAAGTCTTCAGACCCTTTCATTTTTTCAAATTTTTTTTATGTTGCAGTCATGTGCTAAAATAACAAAATCACGTTTAATCCATTTAATCTGCACTCAGTACCCCACAATGAGAAAGTGAAAACATAATTTTAAAAATGTTTGCAAATTTATTCAAAAGGAGATCCTCTGCTATGACACTTGATATTTAGCTCTGGTTACCTCCCATTTCTCTTGATCATTTTTAGAGTGGAGTCCACCTATGATAAATTCAGTTGATAGGTCAGTGTCTTTCCAAAATATGTCCAATCTATAGAATATTTCACAGCTGACAATGCATATCAGAGCAAAAACAAGCCATGAGGACTAAAGAACTACCTGTAGAGCTCAGAGACAGAATTTTGTGGAGGCAAAGATCTGGACTAGGGCACAAAATAATTTCTACTGCATTGAAAGTTCCTAAGAGCACAGTGGCTTCCATAATTCTTAAATGGAAGAAGTTTGGAACAACCAGGACTCTTCCTAGAGCTGGACGCCCCACCAAACTAATTAATCAGGAGATAAGGGGCTTGATAAGAGATGTCCTTGAGAACCAAATAGTCACTCCAAAGTACTACACAGTGAACACCATAAAAATGAAACTCTAAAAAGAATGGCGGAATTGTGTTGGTTTGTTGTCCCCCCAATTTTTATTATACAATTCATCTGATGTACTGTAAATGGTGCCATTAAAAATATATCGTAACTCACTCTGCATAAAACAAGCTCTCCTACAGTAATGTTAAAAAAATACTAAACTTGCCTGCATCCGTACGGGACTAAGGGTGGTTTCAAACATCATTTTTATAACGTTTGGCCTGGTGTTTTATGCTGCATGTGTTTTGGCAAAAAGTGCCACAGATGTTTGCTGCAAATCAATAGGGAATTTTACAAGGATCCCAAAAAGCCTAATGCAAGTCCTTGGGCTGACTGACCTATGTTTATCTAGTTATCTATTAGATGCTTTAAGGTAAACATATTCTTATTGCAGTCTATGGCATGAACGATCAGAAGACCGTACATACAAGTCACCTAAGGGGGACTAAAAGGTATAGCGAAAAATGTAAAAAATAATTGTTCTTAAAAATAGACAGAATTGCCAGACGGAATGCAAAACGGAAGCCTTTAAGAGGCATTCCGTTTTGCTCCGTCCTAATAGAAGTCTATGGGCAAGCATAAAGGATGCATCTGGTTTCCATTATGCAGGATAGAAACAAAGTCCTGTCCGTTTTTAGTGCATAGTGAATGCTGTAAAAACTGTATTTTTTTCAGCCTCACCCCTCAAAGAATTTTTTTCCTGTTTTTCAATGCAAACTACAGTAAATTAAATGACGCCATTAAAAATACAACTTGTCTGTCAAAAAAAGAACTCCTCATATGGCTACATGAACAGCAAATTTAAAACGTTATGGCTCTTGGAATGTGGGGAGTTAAAAATAAGTGTCCTTAAGGGGCTAAAACATGTGTACCCTTAGAGGAGGTTGCCCAGAAAATAAAAATAGTTTCCAAAAGGCCAGAGTGCTCTTTAAAGCTGCAGATGGTTCAGCACTGCCACGCACTGGAGTAGTTATAGGAGTCGCAGTTATGATTGGGCCCCTAAGCCAGTTGGGCCCACAGGGCCCCCCATGCCAGTGGTGCTGTATTTTTCCCTTTATAAGATGCAGTGCATCTTATAAAGGGAATGCTAGTGAGCGCTTCTATTATGGAATGGAAGCGGGTGATCCTATTGTTCATGCAGGCACTTCAATTATCTTTTCTGTGCAGCTTTATGGGGACCAGTGACCACAATAGCGATCCCTCGTCCACATACTGTGAAGGAGATTAATCCACTTCTCGACCAGTGGCCAGGGGTGCGGGACATGACTTGCCACCCAGCACTGTACATGTGCGGTGCTCTGATCAGGTGGGTGCATGATCAGCGGCAGGGTCCCGGCTGCTCCTGACAGCCAAGCCCCTGCTGTATATTCCGGCATCGGTGAATGCACAGATGCCGATGCAATTAACCCATTCTATGCCGCAATCAACGCTCCCTCCCCTTCCCCATTGGCTCCCAGCGCTGTGATGACGGGGGCTCGATGGCTGGAATCGCAGCTTAATCCCTTACACAGGCATCGGGGCTTGCCTTGTTTGGAAGCCTGTGAGACCCAGCCTCCAGGCTGGGTCTCATAGGCAGGCTGTCAGTGTATTACACTGACAGTCAATACATTACACTACACATGTACTGTAATGCATTGTCGAGGGGATTAGACCCCCAAAAGTTGAAATGCCATAGTGGGACAAAAATTTTAAGTAAAAAAAATAAATTTTAAAACGTCCCTTTCCCATAATGGAGTCATAGAAAAATGTAATAAAAAAAGGAAAAATTGGCATACTAGGTATTGCTGTGTCTGTAACGACTGGCTATATGTATTTTAAAAAAAAAAAGCTAAATAAAACGGTGCCAAAACAGCCATTTTGTGGTCACCTTGCCTCACAAAAAGTATAATACCAAACAATCAGAAGGTTATATGTACACCAAAATGGTACCAATCAAATCGTCATCTCAAAAAATGAGCCCCTACATAAGACAGTCACCAGAAAAAATAATAATATGGCTTTCAGAAAATGGCAACACAAAAACAAGATTTTTTTTCTTTTCAAAAATGCTTTAACTGTGTAAAACTTAACAAAAATAAAAAATAGACATATTAGGTTTCACTGCGTCCATAATGACTGACTCTATAAAAATATAACCTGATCTACCCTGTCAGGTGAATGCTGGAAAAAAATAGAAATAGAAACTGTGTCAAAACATTTTTGGTCACCTTACTTCACAAAAAGTGTAATGCCAAGCAACCAAAATGTTATATATACCCCAAAACAGTACCAATGAAAACGTTAACTTGCAAAAAACTAGCCCCCACATACAGTAAAATAATCATCCAAAAAACAGGCTCTCAGAAAATGGCAACACAAAAATAAGACATTGTTTTCTTTTCAAAAATGTTTTTACTATGTAAAACCTAACAAATTTTTTTTTTGACAAATTGGGTATTGTCGCATCTATTACAACAACTTGCTCTATAAAAATATCACATGACCTACCCCATCAGATGAAAGCTGTAAAAATAAATAAATAAAAAGTGCCAGAACAGCCATTTTGTTTCACCTCACCTTACAAAATGCAGAATATTGAGAGATGAAAAATGTTGTATGTACCCCAAAATTATGTCAATGAAAATGTCACCTCACCCTGCAAAAAATGAACCCTGACATAAGACAATCACCCAAAAATTTTAAAAAATTATGACTTTCAGAAAATGGCAATGGAAAAATATGATTTTTCTTTATACAAATGCTTTGTGTAAAAGTGGTAAAACATAAAAAAAAAATATATAAACTTGGTATCTCTGTAATCATACTGACCAGCAGAATAAAGACAACAGGTTATTTTTCCTGCATGGTGTACACCGCAATAACAAAACCCAAAAAGCAATGGCAGAATTGTTGCATTTCTTTATCCTGCTTTCCCAAAATAAAAAGTGATCAAAAAGTCATATGTGCCCCAAAATAAAACCAATGATGATGGCAACTCATACCACAAAAAATAAGTCCTCACACGGAGAAAAACATAGTTGTCAGAAAATAGCTGTACTGGTACCGCAGAGACTGTTCAATACCAACATGGTGCCTATAAATACATTATACATAATACATCAAAATCTGCACTGTAAAAGCCCTATGGCGCTCCTTCCCTTCTAAGCCCTGCGGTGTGCCCCTACAGCAGTTTACGACCACATATGGGATGTTGCCATATTCAGGAGAAAATGGGAAACAATTATGGGGTGCTTTTTCTACTGTTATCTCTTGTGAAAATGAAAAAGTTGGAGCTAAAGCAATATTTTATTGGTTGAAATTAATTTTTTTTATTTTTCATAGCCAAGTGTTTCTAAATTCCGTAAAACTCCTGTCAAAGTGCTCAGTACACCCCTTACTAAATTCCTTGAGGGGTGAAGTTCCCAAAATGGGGTCACTTTTTGGGGGTTTCCACTCTAGGGGTACCTCAGGGTCTCTTCAAATACAACATGGCAATCTGTCCCTTCTGACCACTGCCATGTGCTTATAGAGCAGTTTACGATGACATATGTGAGGTTTTTGTAAACTGCAGAATCAAGGTAATAAATATTGAGATTTATTTTGCTGTTAACCCCTGCTGTGTTGCAGTAAATTGGATTAACATAAAAAATCTGCAGAAAAATGAAATTTTTAAATTTCATCTCCATTTTACTTAAACTCTTGTTGAATACCTCAAGGATTAACAAACATAGAAACAGAAACATAGAAATATAGAATGTGTCGGCAGATAAGAACCATTTGGTCCATCTAGTCTGCCCAATATACTGAATACTATGGATAGCCCCGACCCTATCTTATATGAAGGATAGCCTTATGCCTATCCTATGCATGCTTAAACTCCTTCACTGTATTTGCAGCTACCACTTCTGCAGGAAGGCTATTCCATGCATCCACTACTCTCTCAGTAAAGTAATACTTCCTGATATTACTTTTAAACCTTTGCCCCTCTAATTTAAAACTATGTCCTCTTGTAGCAGTTTGTAACATCAGTTTTAAAAAATTTGAGGGGTATAGTTTCTAAAATGATGTAATTAATGGGTGGTTTCTATTGCATAAGCCCTTCAAAATCACTTTATAACTGAATTGGTGCTTAAAAAATTTTGGGGAAATTTTCTTGAACATTTGAAAAATTGCTTCTAAAAAATTCTAAGCCTTCTAACGTCCTAAAAAAAAAAAAATAACATTTACAAAATGATTCCAACTTAAAGTAGACCTATGGGGAATGTTGGTTGATAACTATTTTGTGAGGTATTACTATCTGTCTTAAAAGTAGAAAATTCAAATTTAGAAAATTGTGAAATTGTCCACATTTTCTGTAAATTTTGATTTTTTTAATAAATAAAGGAAAAAAATATTGACCCAAATTTACTGCTAACATGAAGGACAATGTATCACCAGAAAACAATCTCAGAATCAGTTAGATAAATGAAACCATTCCAAAGTTATTACTACATAAAGTGAGATGTCAGATTTGCAAAAATAGGTCTGGGCAGGAAGGTGAAAACTCTCCTGGCGCAGAAGGGGTTAAACTCCAAAGGAAGAGAATCAAATGTAACTTTGAAAAATATTATAGAAAACCACTAGGTGGCAGCAAATTACTAATAAATAGATATGTTTCTTACGCTGGGTTCACTGTTTCGTTTTCCGTTCATTTGATCCATCAGAAGAACAGAAAACAAACCCAAAAAAATGATCCTGCATTTTAAGTATCCGTTATACTTAGTTACGTACATTTTGCATCAGTTTTAGCCGTTTCCATCTGAGATCCGTTATTTTAGATGGAAAATACTTTGTGTAGGACTTTTTTCCATCTAAAGTAATGGATCTCAGATGGAAATGGCTAAACAGATGCAAAATCTGCAACCCCTATAATGCCTCTCAAAATGCCTGGGCCCCTCACAATGGTACTTACCCCGACATCCGCATTGCTCCTGATGCCCGCATGGCCGCTGCATCTCCCCGTCGCGTGGATCAAAACACCTAGCGACGGGAGAAGGGAGGGGGCAGCCAATAGCAAGCAACGACGGGAACGAACCTCCCTAGCATCGCAGTTGACGCTTGGGAGGCTCATTCCTGTCGCGGGCTGCTATTGGCTAAAACCCCCCATTCCCCCACCCCCTCGCCAGATGTTTTCATCCACGTAACGGGCCGTGCGGTCATCAGGAGCAAAGCAGGTGCCGGGGTAAGTATGACCAGTGTGAGGGGCCCGGGCATTTTGAGAAACATTATAGGGGTTGGATAACCCCTTTAAAATACAGGATCCATTATAGTGTTTTTTTTTGTTTTCTGTACTGATGTATCAGAAGAACGGAAAACGAAACTGTGATGCTAACCCGGCCTCATATACCAATACTATTGGTTAAACTAAATGTATCCAGAGCAAAGGTATCATATGCAATAATTTTGTCATATTCATTTTATAATTTATAAATTACATGATACATTTTTTGCTTTTTTAATTTTTTTATCTAAACTTCATAGTAATTTGATATTAATGCTCTTTCCTGAGTATAGGTCATCAATATCAAATTGGCAGGTATCTGACACCCGGGACCCCGTCCGATCAGCTGTTGAAAGAAGCCTCAGCACTCCGTGATGTCACCATACATCCATCATGTGGCCTAGATGCAGCTCAGTCCCATTCAAGTGAATGGGCCTGAGCTATAATAGCAAGCACGGGTGCTGTGCAATGCTACGGCGAGCATAGGGGCCTCTTCAATTGAAAAATGAACAATTGAACAATGTATATTTTTTGTTTCTAGTGAGCACACAATGATCGAGATAGTAAGACAAAGATACCACATGACGCATGTCCTGTAATTTCATAAAATGAGTAGAAGTGGGTATTTAGTCAAGTAATGTGGGCATTTCAAAGAACTTTTACTAAACTGATGCTTCTAAACTTCTGAAGCAAAACTGTAATCCTTTGGCTACAGGAAAACACTAAGGCCTCTTTCACATGGCGTTGCATGTGAGGGCTGGATAGGATGCGGGTGCGTCGTGGGAAAATGCAAGATTTTTCCACGCTAGTGCTAAGCGTTTTAATGCATTTTGCACGCGCGTGAGAAAAATCGGCATGTTTGGTACCCAGACCCGAACACGGACTTCTTCACAGAAGTTCGGGTTTGGGTTAGGTGTTGTGTAGATTTTATTATTTTCCCTTATAACATGGTTAGAAGGGAAAATAATGGCATTCTTAATACAGAATGCTAAGTAAATTAGGGATGGAGGGGTTAAAAAAAAATAAAAAAAGAATTAAACTCACCTCATCCACTTGTTCGCGCAGCCTGGCTTCTCTTCTTTCTTCTTCTTTGATGACCTGGGAGGAAAAGGACCTTTGGTGACGTCACTGCGCTCATCACGATAGACCATGTTATGAGCGCAGTGACGTCACCAAAGGTCCTTTTCTCCCGGGTCATCAAAGAAGAAGAAAGAAGATGAGCCGGGCAGCGTGAACAAGTGGATGAGGTGAGTTTAATTCTTTTTTTTTATTTTTTAACCCCTCCATCCATAATTCTGTATTAAGAATGCTATTATTTTCCCTTATAACCAGGTTATAAGGGAAAGTAATAAAGATCGGGTCCCCATCCCGATCGTCTCTTAGCAACAATGCGTGTAAATCGCACCGCATCCGCACTTGCTTGTGGATGTTTGCGATTTTCACGAAGCCCCATTCACGTTTATGGGGCCTGCGTTGCGTGAAAAACTTACAATATAGAGCTTGCTGCGATTTTCCCGCAACGCACAAATGATGCGTGAAAATCATCGCTCATGTGCACAGCCCCATAGAAATGAATGGGTCTAAATTCAGTGCGGGTGCAATGCGTTAACCTCACGCATTGCACCCACGCAGAAAACTCGCCCGTGTGAAAGGGACCTAAATCTTGTAATGAAAAACAAAACTGAACAGAAAAAAAACAGTGTCAGCATTTTCTGCAGCACTGCAAAAAATTGTTCATTTTCTTATGCTCCCTTCGATTTTTGTGGCGGACAGTGCTTGTGAGAGCTTACCAAATGGGTACCATGTGTGGCTTTCTGTTACTGTAGCCAGCTGCCTTACAGGCTACATACACCTTTAGGCCTCTTTCACACGACCGTATGGCTTTTTCAGTGTTTTGCGGTCCGTTTTTCACGGATCCGTTGTTTCCGTTTTTTGTTTCCATTGTGTTTACGTTTCTGTTCCGTTTTTCCATATGGCATATACAGTATACAGTAATTACATAGAAAACATTGGGCTGGGCATGACATTTTCAATAGATGGTTCCGCAAAAACGGAACAATTGAAAATTTCCAAGTTTAAATTTCTATAATACATACTAATACCTCCAAAAATAGTTATTCCTTTACATTCCCCATATGTCTACTTCATGTTTGGATAATTTTGGGAATGACATTTTAGTTTTTGGGACATTACAAGGCTAATAAGTTTAGAAGCAAATCTTGAAATTTTTCTGAAATTTTCGAAAACCCAATTTTTAGGGACCAATTCAGGTCTGAAGTCACTTTGTGAGGCTTACATAATAGAAACCACCCAAAAATGACCCCATTCTAGAAATTACACCCCTCAACGTATTCAAAACTGATTTTTACAAACGTCGTTAACCCTTCAGGTGTTCCACAAGAGTTAATGGCAAATGGAGATAACATTTCAGAATTTAGATTTTTGGGCAAATTTATCATTGTAATACATTTTTTACAGTAACAAAGCAAGGGTTAACAGCCAAGAAAAATGCTATATTTATTGCCCCGATTCTGTAGTTTGCAGAAACACCCCAAGTGTGGCCGTAAACTACTGTACGGGCACACAGTAGGGCGTAGAGGGAAAGGTGCGCCGTGTGGTTTTTGGAAGGCAGATTTTGCTGGACTGGTTTATTTACACCATGTCCCATTTGAAGCCCCCCTGATGCACCCCTAGAGTAGAAACTCCATAAAAGTGACCCCAACTACGGGATAAGTTGGAAGTTTTGTTGGGACTATTTTTAGGGTACATATAATTTTTGGTTTATCTATATTACATTTTTGTGAGGCAAGGTTACCAAAAATAGAAATTCTGAGATTTCATCTCCATTTGCCATAAACTGTTGAGGATCACCTAAAGGGTTAATAAAGTTTGTAAAATCAGTTTTGAATACCTTGAGGGGTGTAGTATCTTAGATGGGGTCACTTTTATGGAGTTTCTACTCTTAGGGGTGCATCAGGTGGGCTTAAAATGGTACACGGTGCCAAAAAAAAAGGCCATCAAAATCTGCCTTCCAGAAACCATACGGCGTTCCTTTCCTTCTGCTCCCTGCCATTTGGTCATACAACTGTCATGCCCCACCCTGACTATGTGCGGAGGTCGGCCAGAATAGCAGCACGAGTTTAGTGTTTTGTTTTGGAGCCGTGCTGGATCTGCCTTCCATCAGGTGCACTGGGTGGGGTCATTAGTTTAAATAGCACTCCAGCCCAGTGCTCTGAGCGGATTATAGGAATCACTATGGTCTTGGAAGCTAGGAAGGAAGGTTGTCTGTTCCAGCTCAGAAAGATAAGTGTGGTTTCAAGTTTGATTGTTTTGTGTCATCTCTCCCATCTAGGTTCTGTGCGAGCAGGCTGCTCCTATTTCCCCTCTTCACCATCTCAGGGAATTTAGGGTGTTTCAGCCCAGGCACGGGGACACATCATACCTACCAACAAAGGTCTGCATGTGGGCTGAGCAGTGCAGGGAGAGAGGTCAGGGATTAGCTAGGAGGTGACCCTTCCCCTGCCTCTCGCATAGAGCCTGGTTGGTGGTTTATCTGTTAGTCTGAGTGCACGTCCGCCGTGACAACAGCAGTTTACAACCACATATGGGGTGTTTCTGTAAACTGCAGAATTAGGGTAATAAATATTAACTTTTGTTTGGCTGTTAACCCTTGCTTTGTTATTGGAGTAGTGGTGTCCTTCCGTATTCCCCTCCTGTGACACACACTGCACCTTTTTTGGGTCCGTCCCTTCTTTCCACCCCTGACACACAATTTAAGTCAATAGGGACGGATCCGTTTTCTCTGACACAATAGAAAACAGATCCATCCCCATTGACTTTCAATGGTGTTCATGACTGATCTGTCCTGGCTATAGAAGACATAATACAACCGGATCCGTTCATGACAGATGCATGTGGTTGTATCATTGTAGCGGAAGTGTTTTTGCAGATCCATGACGGATCCGCAAAAAACACTAATGTGAAAGTAGCCTTAGTCACGAGTGGTATGATATGCGGATGTGGACCCACTGTGCTAACTACCTGGAGTGGTAGGCTGTTGACCCATGGGGAACAGGGAAACCTAAGCAAAGCACCAAAGGAAAATGCTATACTTGCTGTTGAGAAACAGGCTGATGTCTGGCAGGCGAAGTTCGTGCAGGTCCATAATACAGTCCAGAAGTCACAAGTGCGAATTGCAATGAGGTTTTGAGGTCCACATTATACCAGTAACTGTTATATAGCATATGCACTTTATTATGAGTCTGTATACGATAGCTCTTAGTCATTTGTTGTGTATATAGATATATATATATATTGCAAGCCTGCAAGGGGGGGTAGCGTACGGTTCTGGACATTCACGGAGGCACAGATGACATAAAGTTCACGTCACTTTTATTTAGGGTCCGATTTCAGGAGGTTTACATCAATACATGCTTTTTAGTGGAACCCAGGATTTCCAGTATTGCAGTAACAAATCACAAAACAAAAGCCTTCCCGTCTGGGACTAACTAATAACACAAAGAGTTTGTCTCACCTAGGCTACAGTTGTTAGGCTGACGTTCACACAGCAGGTAGTTTGCTCACTGGTCCTCAGTATTCACAGCACCGTGTGCTGTCCTTGCAGGCCTTCTCCTAAGTGAGCCACAGCACTCTGTATATAGTAACCTAACGAGGTTAACTGCCTTAAAGTGTTTCAGAGCATACCAAAAAACTGGCCTGGAAGGAAGGGAACGGTTGCTCCCTCTGCCAACCTTAACAACCGTTCCGCATAATCCAGGCCCCACGTATTTCCAGAAAGAATCCTGCCTAACCAATTATTTTGTTCAGGACACAGCACTCCCTGGATTACACTTACTTCACCCAGGTGAGAAATCTGGGTGAAATATACCTTCCTTCCACCAGTATTCCACCTGCATGACCACTATATATATATATATATATATATATATATATATATATATATATATAAACTCACCTAAAGAATTATTAGGAACACCATACTAATACGGTGTTGGACCCCCTTTTGCCTTCAGAACTGCCTTAATTCTACGTGGCATTGATTCAACAAGGTGCTGATAGCATTCTTTAGAAATGTTGGCCCATATTGATAGGATAGCATCTTGCAGTTGATAGAGATTTGAGGGATGCACATCCAGGGCACGAAGCTCCCGTTCCACCACATCCCAAAGATGCTCTATTGGGTTGAGATCTGGTGACTGTGGGGGCCATTTTAGTACAGTGAACTCATTGTCATGTTCACGAAACCAATTTGAAATGATTCGAGCTTTGTGACATGGTGCATTATCCTGCTGGAAGTAGCCATCAGAGGATGGATACATGTTCTCATTCTGTTTACGCCAAATTCGGACTTCACCATTTGAATGTCTCAACAGAAATCGAGACTCATCAGACCAGGCAACATTTTTCCAGTCTTCAACAGTCCAATTTTGGTGAGCTCGTGCAAATTGTAGCCTCTTTTTCCTATTTGTAGTGGAGATGAGTGGTACCCGGTGGGGTCTTCTGCTGTTGTAGCCCATCCGCCTCAAGGTTGTGCGTGTTGTGGCTTCACAAATGCTTTGCTGCATACCTCAGTTGTAACGAGTGGTTATTTCAGTCAACGTTGCTCTTCTATCAGCTTGAATCAGTCGGCCCATTCTCCTCTGACCTCTAGCATCCACAAGGCATTTTTGCCCACAGGACTGCCGCATACTGGATGTTTTTCCCTTTTCACACCATTATTTGTAAACCCTAGAAATGGTTGTGTGTGAAAATCCCAGTAACTGAGCAGATTGTGAAATACTCACACCGGCCCGTCTGGCACCAACAACCATGCCACACTCAAAATTGCTTAAATCACCTTTCTTTCCCATTCAGACATTCAGTTTGGAGTTCAGGAGATTGTCTTGACCAGGATCACACCCCTAAATGCATTGAAGCAACTGCCATGTGATTGGTTGACTAGATAATTGCATTAATGAGAAATAGAACAGGTGTTCCTAATAATTCTTTAGGTGAGTGTATATATATATAGATATAACTTTGTTGGTTCATAATGTGTGCACTGAATTAGGCCCCATGCACACGGCCGTTGCACTTGAATGGGTCCGCAATCCAGAGCATGTTCTATTTTTTTGCGGTGCGGACGGATCACGGACCCATTCAAGTTAAATGGGTCTCAATGCATCCAGGCCGCCACACGGATGTTGCCCGTGCATTGGGGACTGCAAATTGCGGTCCCCAATGCACAGAACGGCCGTGCAACGGCCGTGTGCATGAGGCCTTAGTTGCATTTTTGCACTGGCACTTTATTATTAATTTCACTTTGAGTGTTGCTTGCACTATATATTATTGTTGCACATTTTTTTGTTTTTTTTATAGTCTGCTCAGTATGCAATTATGCTATAGAATTGTGATAGTTCAGACTAATATTATGGTATAATATTGATGATAAACTAGTAATATCATTGGACCTACATTTGATATATTTTTAAACTTTTTTTATATAATATTTAGATTTTTGTGTAATGAAATCCCATTGATGTATTATAATCATTATTTTTAATAATAAAATATTTTTAAACAATACTATTTTGCATTGTTTATAAGGATTTTTTTTTTTTTTTTGGTCTTTGTTTCATGTGTGGCAAAAGGCTTGATACTTACAAAGTCTATCAGTGAAGACAGTGTTTTAAGAGTGCAAACAGTTGTAAGAGACAAACTGTCTCTCTAAATAACATCTTACTCTCTGCATTCCCTTCAACTTCCCTTGGCAACAAGACTCTGGCAAGCGTCTCCCCTGCAATGAAGATGGATATTTAAACTCCACAGCACTTCCTACATGTAACACAGTTCTGCACAGGGCAACATAGTAACTCCTAGAAATTTAGAAAGAAAAACACAACACAAACTATAGTAGAAATATTGATAGATCTTTATTAGTTCATATCCATAATGATAACAAAAATACCTAAAATATGCCTCACAGTATGGGGCAGCAATAAATGCCACATAAAACAAATGTCCCCACCCCCTTATGATCCATATAACTATAAATGAAAAGCACGCACCCCTCTAAAATTAATTCAACAGATACAAAAATATACAAAAAATGGCAAGTGATGAAAAGGTATCCCAATGAAGTAAGGCTAGTGAAATAAAAATGACCGCACACAGAAGTAGCAATGCAGTGATATACATTAGCCAAATGTAAAGCAGAACATAAATGCATTAATAATGTCAGCAGCATACAATCTAGAGAGCCATCAGTGCTTATAATGGGTAAAGGAATACAGACCAGGGTGGTGGCGCTGAAACTACCCCAGTACAATCAGTAGATGTGATGTTGTGTGATCTTCATGACATGCAATAGTAAGTAACATAATTAGTATTAGTTTTGTACTGTTTCTCTGCGTGTAATCACCTTGCATTCTCTTTTCTAGTCCGAAGACTGGAATACCCCTTTAAGGCTGCCCCTACCTACATGTATGGCAAATTGTTGAGGTTTTGCGATGCGGGTTTTGGCAGCACAGAAAGTGCAGGTGACGCAAATGGTTTTTATGTGCTTAAGGCCCCTTGCAGACAAGTGTGAGTGGATTTGGTCCGGATGCATTGCGGATGCGTTTAGTGAAAAATGTGTGATTTCGCAAGCAAGTTCGCAAAACAGTTTTCTGCTGTTGAATCAGTGGCAGATTTTAGCAGTGTGAATATACCCTTAGGGTATGACCACATGAAGTAGCCGTGCGCACTAGGGATGTGGACGTCTGCAGCCAAGTATCGCATGCCGCACACAGCTGCATCCTATTGGCGAACAACCGGATTATATTAATAATGGCCCAACTCAGCCACAGGCGCCACATCTCAAAGCCAGCACAGGCACTCCGTGTGGTCATACCCTAATGTGTTACCATCAGTGCAGTAGGGAAAGGATTTCTAATGAATTCAACTAGTGTTGATCGAGCAGCAAAGTGCTTGTGTGCTCTGGCCGTACACATCGGTATACTCGCGTGAGCATCCGAGCACAATGGAAGTTAATGGGAGAACCCCAGGCACCCCCTGCTCGGAAGGTACACTTCAACTGTGAGAAACAGAATCTAAAAAAACTCCAATTCATTTGCATTTTACTGCATGAATAAGTATTTGATCACCTACCAACCAACCAGAATTCTAGCTCTCACAGACCTGTTAGTTTTTCTTTAAGAAGCCCTCCAACTCTGCACGCACTGTACTGTACTGTATTAATTGCCCCTTGTTTTAACTCGTTACCTGTATAAGACACCTGTCCACACACTCAATCAATAACAAAAAAAGGTTAGAAATGGATGAAAACCCCATCAAAATGGTTTGGAAACAGCATTAAGAGGATAGCTGGATGCGTCTTGGACTCCTATTATCTACGACATACAATAGACAACCACACAAAGGCTATATGCCAAAAGCCAGGTATGTGCAAGCCATCAATCTATCCATGAGACAGATGACAGGCTTAGTCGGCATACCTTACAATGGCAGCCTTGTGCACAATGAGACATTCCAAACCAGCTCTCATCTGACTATTAGTCTTGTCTTAAGACTATGAAACCAAAAGATGGCGCTGTTCATGAGTAGTGTAGATCGTGAATTTTCCATGCAAATGGTTTTTCAGCTGAAAAACAAGGCCGATTCTGCTCATTTGCATGTCTTTCCCATATGCCCATGTTTTTGCTGTCTAACCACTAGCATTTTCTTTATGGAGACGGTGTTGGCAAAATGCCTGAAAAACCACCAAGAGCCCCACCATGCTGCATTTTTTAAAAGAAACCAGAAAGACCAAAAGCTTCACCTAATGAACAAAAACCAGTAGCCAAAAAAACGCTTGTGTGTACTGTGCTTCATATTTCCCATAGACCGTCAGCTAACATCCACAGCTGCAAAAAAAGCACCAAAAACACAAGTGCAAAAAAATGCTGCATAGAACACCACAAATGTGCACAAAAAAACACTAAAAAGTACATGTGAAAACACCCTTAGGCAACATATACAGTGGGGAAAATAACAATTTGATACAGTGGCGATTTTGCATGTTTTCCCACCTACAAGGATTGGAGAGGTCTGAAATTTTTTATCATAGGTACACTTCAACTGTGAGAAACAGAATCTAAAAAAATTCCAATGAATTTGCATTTTACTGCATGAATAAGTATTTGATCACCTACGAACCAACCAGAATTCTAGCTCTCACAGACCTGTTAGTTTTTCTTTAAGAAGCCCTCCGACTCTGCACGCACTGTACTGTACTGTATTAATTGCCCCTTGATTTAACTCGTTACCTGTATAAGACACCTGTCCACACACTCACTCAATCAATCACACTCCAACCTCTCAACCACGGCCAAGACCAAAAAGCTGTCTATGGACACCACGGACAAAATTGTACACCTTCACAAGCCTGAGATGGGCTACAGGACAATAGGCAAGCAGCTTGGTGAGAGGGCAACAACTGTTGGCGTAATTATTAGAAAATGAATGAAACACAGGATGACTGTCTGGGGCTCCATGCAAGATCTCACCTCGTGGGGTAAGGATGGTTCTGAGAAAGGTCAGGAATCAGCCCAGAACTACACTGGAGAGCCTGGTCAATGACCTGAAGAGAGCTGGGGCAACAGCCTCAAAGATTACCGTTAGTAACACACTATGTCGTCATGGATTAAAATCCTGTAATGCACGCAAGGTCCCCCTGCTTACTCCAGCACATGTCCAGGCCCATTTAAAGTTTGTCAATGACCAACTGGATGATCAAAAGAAGGCATGGCAGACGGTCATGTGGTCAGATGAGACAAAAATAGAACTTTTTGGTATCAACGTTTGTCAACGGTTATTCTGAGGTGAATGTACCTGCACTCGTCAGATCGCAGAATATACACAGCTTACGGCCAGGCAAGTACCAGCTTGGGAGAAGTGCTGGGAATCCCTGGTTCTGTTGACTTCTCTTCAATATATTTATTAATGATCTTGTAGAAGGCTTGCACAGTAAAATATCACTTTTTGCAGATGACACTAAACTGTGTAAAGTAATTAACACGGAAGAGGACAGTATACTGCTACAGATGGATCTGGATAGATTGGAGGCTTCGGCAGAGAAGTGGCAGATGAGGTTTAACACTGACAAATGTAAGGTTATGTACATGGGAAGGAATAATGCAAGTCACCAGTACATACTAAATGGTAAAACACTGGGTAACACTGACATGGAAAAGGACCTCGGAATTTTGGTGAACAGCAAACTAAGCTGTAGAAACCAGTGTCAGGCAGCTGCTGCCAAGGCCAATAGTATAATGGGTTGCATCAAAAGGGGCATAGATGCCCGTGATGAGAACATAGTCCTGCCAATTTACAAATCACTAGTCAGACCACACATGGAGTACTGTGTAAAATTCTGGGCTTCTAATTGCCCCTTGATTTAACTCGTTACCTGTATAAGACACCTGTCCACACACTCACTCAATCAATCACACTCCAACCTCTCAACCACGGCCAAGACCAAAAAGCTGTCTATGGACATAACGGACAAAATTGTACACCTTCACAAGCCTGAGATGGGCTACAGGACAATAGGCAAGCAGCTTGGTGAGAGGGCAACAACTGTTGGCGTAATTATTAGAAAATGAATGAAACACAGGATGACTGTCTGGGGCTCCATGCAAGATCTCACCTCGTGGGGTAAGGATGGTTCTGAGAAAGGTCAGGAATCAGCCCAGAACTACACTGGAGAGCCTGGTCAATGACCTGAAGAGAGCTGGGGCAACAGCCTCAAAGATTACCGTTAGTAACACACTATGTCGTCATGGATTAAAATCCTGTAATGCACGCAAGGTCCCCCTGCTTACTCCAGCACATGTCCAGGCCCATTTAAAGTTTGTCAATGACCAACTGGATGATCAAAAGAAGGCATGGCAGACGGTCATGTGGTCAGATGAGACAAAAATAGAACTTTTTGGTATCAACGTTTGTCAACGGTTATTCTGAGGTGAATGTACCTGCACTCGTCAGATCGCAGAATATACACAGCTTACGGCCAGGCAAGTACCAGCTTGGGAGAAGTGCTGGGAATCCCTGGTTCTGTTGACTTCTCTTCAATATATTTATTAATGATCTTGTAGAAGGCTTGCACAGTAAAATATCACTTTTTGCAGATGACACTAAACTGTGTAAAGTAATTAACACGGAAGAGGACAGTATACTGCTACAGATGGATCTGGATAGATTGGAGGCTTCGGCAGAGAAGTGGCAGATGAGGTTTAACACGGACAAATGTAAGGTTATGTACATGGGAAGGAATAATGCAAGTCACCAGTACATACTAAATGGTAAAACACTGGGTAACACTGACATGGAAAAGGACCTCGGAATTTTGGTGAACAGCAAACTAAGCTGTAGAAACCAGTGTCAGGCAGCTGCTGCCAAGGCCAATAGTATAATGGGTTGCATCAAAAGGGGCATAGATGCCCGTGATGAGAACATAGTCCTGCCAATTTACAAATCACTAGTCAGACCACACATGGAGTACTGTGTAAAATTCTGGGCTTCTGTGAACAAGACAGACGTAGCAGAGCTGGAGAGGGTTCAGAGGAGGGCAACTAAAGCAATAACTGGAATGGGGCAACTACAGTACCCTGAAAGATTATCAACATTAGGGTTATTCACTTTAGAAAAAAGACGACTGAGGGGAGATCTAATTACTATGTATAAATATATCAGGGGTCAGTACAGAGATCTCTCCGATCATCTATTTATCCCCAGGACTGTGACTGTGACAAGGGGACATCCTCTGCGTCTGGAGGAAAGAAGGTTTGTACACAAACATAGAAGAGGATTCTTTACGGTAAGAGCAGTGAGACTATGGAACTCTCTGTCTGAGGAGGTGGTGATGGTGAATTCACTAAGGCTACTTTCACACTAGCGTTCGGAGCGGATCCGTCTGATGTTTCATCAGACGGATCCGCTCCGATAATGCAGACGTTCGCATCCGTTCAGAACGGATGCGTCTGCATTAAAACTTAGAAAATTTTCTAAGTGTGAAAGTTGTCTGAGCGGATCCGTTCAGACTTTACATTGAAAGTCAATGGGGAACGGATCCGCTTGAAGATTGAGCCATATTGTGTCATCTTCAAGCGGATCCGTCCCCATTGACTTCCATTATAAGTCTGGACGGATCCGCTTGCCTCCGCACGGCCAGGCGGACACCCGAACGCTGCAAGCAGCGTTCAGGTGTCCGCTCACTGAGCGGAGCGGAGGCTGAACGCTGGCAGGCGGATGCATTCTCAGTGGATCCGCCTCCACTGAGAATGCATTGGGGCCAGACGGATGCGTTCGGGACCGCTCGTGAGCCCCTTCAAACGGAGCGCACGAGCGGACACCCGAACGCTCGTGTGAAAGTAGCCTAAAAGAGTTCAAGAAGGACCTGGATGTATTCCTGGAGTGTAATAATATTACAGGGTATAGCTACTAGAGAGGGGTAGTTGATCCAGGGAGTTATTCTGATTGCCTGATTGGAGTCAGGAAGGAATTTTTTTTTAGCCTAAAGTGAGGAAAATTGGCTTCTACCTCACAGTTTTTTTTTTGCCTTCCTCTGGATCAACTTGCAGGATAACAGGCTGAACTGGATGGACAGATGTCTTTTCAGCCTTATAAACTATGTTACTATGTTACTATGTAAATCCACTCGCCGTGGTTGGAGGAAGAAGAAGGATGAGTACAACCCCAAGAACACTGTCCCAACCATGAAGCATGGGCGTGGAAACATCATACTTTGGGGGTGCTTTTCTGCAAATGGGACAGGATGACTGCACTGTATTGAAGGGAGGATGGATGGGGCGATTTATTGTGAGATTTTGGCCAACAACCTCCTTCCCTCAGTAAGAGCATTGAAGGTGGGTCGTGGCTGGGTCTTCCAGAATGACAATGACCTGAAACACACAGCCAGGATAACCAAGGAGTGTCTCCGTAAGAAGCATTTCAAGGTCATAGAGTGGCCTAGCCAGTCTCCAGACCTGAACCCAATCAAAAATCTTTGGAGGGAGCTGAAACTTAATGTAGCCCCGCAACAGCCCCGAAAACTGAAAAATCTGGAGAAGATCTGTATGGAGGATTGGACCAAAATCCCTGCTGCCGTGTGTGCAAACTTAGTCAAGAACTACAGGAAACGTCTGACCTCTGTAATTGCAAACAAAGGTTTCTGTACCAAATATTAAGTTTTGTTTTTCTATTGTATCAAATATTTATTTAATGATATAAAATGCAAATTAATTATTTGAAAATCCTACAATGTGATTTTTGGGGATTTTTTTTTAGATTCTGTCTCTCACAGTTGAAGTTGATATGAATTAGAGACCTACAATACCATCCATCTCAAAACTGTTGGGAATCCCAGTAGACGGACACCAGGATCAGAAAGTGATGGCATATTGTGTAGACAATAAGTTGGGAATACTGCTTTAAGGAAATATAATGGAACAAAGATACAATGACTCAGAATTGAAAAAGAAAAAAACAAACAAAAACTACAACCTCATGTAAAAATATAGAGGATACAGAGAGAAAACACATTTGGAAGCAAAATGCAAATCAGTGTAATTTTCCACAATCTAGCCAAGCATCATTATTACAATTTGTATTGTTCAAAACAATTTCTATAGATTCCATTTAGATTTTAGACACTTTACGTAATTATTCAAAACAATCCTAGCTGCTTACAATATTCTGCTGACTACAAGTGCTTCAATTTGACACAGTGGAAAAAACTGTGTACAGACACTGATCCAGCAGGAGACTCTGTGAAATGAGTATATTGTCTTCGCCATAAAGACCTTACAGTAAGAACAGTATAGAAGAAGGGGATTGCCTATAACAGTGATCTCAGCTGTCATTTGCTTTTAAAGTTACAGCTTTTATAAAACATGGATAAACTCTATAATCCATCCCCCAAAATCCAGACCCCACACCAGACCCCAATCTTCAGACCTCAGACCATACCCCAGACCAGGCCTTATAATACAAAATACAAAATTCATACTAGACCCAAGACCTCAGACCATACTCCATACCAGATCCAAAAATTCAGACCCTAAATCAAACCCCTTTAATTACTCACTTGTCTTTGCTCACATCTGTAGGCCAGGCTCTTCTTTGGCTAGCATTAGGGTGTTGGGTGTATTACCACACATGGCATCCTGAAGCTGGCCGGTGCCCGGCACCAATATTTTGTGAACGCCACTGCACAAAACATACCTGATGCCGATCATGTGTTGCTGTGTCTGTATCTGAAGAGAAGCTAGTCCTGCAGAGGAGGGCCCAGGAGCGAGGAGAGAAGGGCTTGTTTTAATGTGTCACTAACCCCTCTAAAAAAGCAGCAGCACTCAAAAAAGTCTCATGTGTATTTGTTCTCTGGAGACTAACCTCACTGGCCACTGGGAGCACTGGGCAGCAGCAGGAGAAGGCACTGGCAGCCAATGAGTGACTGCACTGGTGACTTGTATTGCTGCTGCCCAGGAGCCACAGGGGCTGTTACTAGCACTAATGTAAAAAGGAGACAACATTGGTGCTAATGAAGGACGGGTGGCTCCACCTTGACTTGGTATGCGTTGTTGTGCATGTAAACACGTGCCTGCCATGCCCTTACATAAAACATACATACATGGAAGGAGTTAAAATCTATGCCCCAGTGTGTGGCTGCCTATTGTTCTTGTGTATTGCGGTGTTCATATTTATTGGACGTTACAAAATTTTTGCCCACACACTCCACCCTCTGACCACTGGATTAGAAAAACATGTCCTCCCCGACTCCCCTGAATTTCCTCTGTAGACCCTAAGGTTACTTTCATACTAGCGGCAGCCTTCTCTGGCAGGCTGTTCCAGCGGGGGAACAGCCTGCCGGATTTGTGCCGCCGCTAGTACACCGTGCTGCCAGAAGTGCGCTCCGGCCCCATTGTCTATAACAAACATGCCAAGAGGCGGCTGGAATAAAACAAATGGGATCCAGCAGCAGACATCTTCTAGGGCAAACATGACCAAGACGTGTGTATCAGGACCATTTCTTTATTTTTTTAAAACAGCCGTATGTCAACGTTTTTCTGTGTATGGGTACTCCTTTTTCAAGTCTGCTGGAACTATTCTCCACACGAGGATTTTTTATATTCACAGCAGACATGCTCCTATAAGATCTAGTGCCCAACAGAAGGGAAACAAATGAAGCACTGATTACATTTGGGGCAGCTTTACCCCTGTATAAGGTGGCTCCTTAAGACTCTATGTAGACTACAGTTTAAAGTAAAACTGGCTTAGTTGCCCATAGCAACTGATCAGATTCCACCTTTCATTTTCCAAAGGAGCTGTTAAAACTGAAAGGTGGAATCTGATTGGTTGCTATGGGCAACTAAGGCAGCTCTACTTTACAACAGTTTGATAAAAGACCCCAATATTGTATATCAAATATCTTTAGGATATGACTTAAATGTATAATAGGCGTGAAATAATTAGTGTGACGTCTGGAGGAGATGTGAGCAATTAATATTGACAATTACATATTGGATTAATCTGATAAGTAACTGCTGGACAGTTACGGGACATACATTTGCCAGGATTGCCCTTAAAAATATGGACTGTTGGGCGTGTTCCACATATGGTATGTCTGTCCCTGACATGAGCCCACAAAACACTGGAGTTTTGTTAAAGACTGATCGAAACGGCACTCTAGGTGGTCCTGTTGTCAGGGGCCCAGGTAAATAAAGAGCCCAGTCCTACTTGTAGACTGTTGTGAGGTTTCCCACAGAGGAGGACCTGTCACGTCTCCTGACATTCTGTTTTAGCAACTACTTGCATTCCCCATGTAATACCAGTTCTGAAGCATCTATTCTCATAACTAGAGATGAGAGAATTAATTCTGAATTAATTTGTCACGAATCACGATAAATCTGGTATACACAGGCCACTTGTCACGGCGGACGTGCACAGTAAAACAGATAACACACCAACCAGGCTCTGGACGAGAGACAGGGGAAGGGTCACCTCCTAATTTATCCCTGACCTCTTTCCCTGCAATGCTCAACCCACAGACAAATCTTGATGGTAGATTTGCTGTGTCCACCAGCCTATACTAACAGAACCCTGAACTCCCTGAGATGGTGAAGTGGGGAGAAAGGAGCTGCCAGCTCGCACAGAACCTGGATGGGTAAGATGACATAAACAACCAAACAAGAGAAGACACTTATCTGCTGAGAGCAGGAACAAACAGCCAACCTTCCTTCCTAGCTTCCAAGACCACAATGATGAGTATAATCCGCTCAGAGCACTTTAGCTGGAGACTGTTTAAACTAATGACTCCACCCAGTGCACCTGATGCGAGGCGGATCCAGCACAGCATCAAAACAATACTAGACTCGTGCTGCAATCCTGGCTGACCTCCGCACATCGTCAGAGTGGGGCATGACACCACTCTGCCTAATCATATGCATCCTGGTGGTCCAATCATAGTGTGAAGGCTTAGAACCTAAACTGCAGGGAGAGTGTATCACCGCGTGCATAACGTTCCAGTGCACCCACATTCATAGTAAATCTGTTGTGTAGGTTCTGTGCCATCTATTAATCAATATGGACATGCATCTATAACAGAACAGATTAAGTATAAATGGCGCAGCAGATGAACTAGATAAACACGCCTATATGTTAGACCACCTGTTGAGATTAAGTCTGATGCACAGTAAGTCTATGTATAACCGAACAGATTAGGAATGAATGGCGCAGCAGGTGAACAAGATTCACAGGGCGATTACACTGTCCCTGCAGTCTCTCTATGCTCTCCATATAGTGTCTAAAAACTCTCCCAACGATCTCCCTATACTGTCTCTGCACTGTCCCTATCCAATACCCTACAATTAAAAGCTTTCTAACACACTGCCCCTAGCGCTTGCCACATCTCTCCCTATGCTCAGTTCACAGTGAAATGGGGGCGACCGTGCAGGATGAGGCTTTTATAGGGCTTTGACATCACAGGGGATGGCTATCTGCTGATTGGTTGGCAGCATAGTATTAGGGGTCATATCGTGTTCCCTTTCACTTTGTAAAACGTGTAGCCGCCATTTTAGGAAAAAAACAAGTAGTTACCAAAAAGCTTGAGGAAATTTGGATTTGTGGCGAATCAAATTTTTCCTGCAACCCGGATCGAAATCCATTTGTTTCACTTCGGGTCGCTCAACACTACTTATAACCCCATGATGTGGCATTCCTTTATTATTCCTTCTAAAAATGATGAATGAATTGCTAGCAGTTTGCAATGAAGATTCAGATGCATGTTACCAGTCAGGAGTGTGTTCCTGCACAGTCTGCCAATCGCACTTATTTGATTATGTCAGACTGTGCAGTGACACGCCTGCAACTGGTAACACCCATCTGGGCCTTCATTGCAGACTGCTAGTAATACATTCATAGACATCTAGAAGGAATAGTAGAGGAATAGTGAGTAATAGTACAACATAGAGTCATAAGAATAGATGCTTCAGAATTGTTAATGCAAGCAGTTACTGATACAGACATGTCAGGATCGGTGACAGGTCTTCTTTCATGGGCAATGATGTGAACACCTGCTTCCCAGCAGGTGTTGGAGGTTGATAAATCTAATAGGGAGTTCTGGGGTCCAGACAGTGGCGTAGCTATCGGGGTGGGAGGCTGGTCCAATTGCGACCGGGCCCCTAGGTCAGGGGGGCCCATAGGGCCCCCCAGGAGAGATGGAGTAAAGCGGGCCCCGCAAGTGTTTTATTATTAAGTGCGGCGGGCCCTCCCTATATTCTGTGTGGCTGCGCTGCGCTTACTTGTCAGCGCGAGACCCGTGACCTCCACGGCGTGTCTCGCGGGATCACAGCAGCCAGGAATGACAAACCTGACGGCCGCCTCAGCCCTCAAGTGAGGAGAGTGGAACATACAAGAGTAGGTCGTTTTTGTTTATTTTTATGTAAAAAATGGCACACACCGGCGTCCGGCTTCATACGGAGGGGGGACATGAATGATGATCAGTGGTGCCGTGAGGCAGTGTGTCTGAATTCATAAGGGCCCAGACCGGCCATAATAGGGCAGCAAATAATGAGGAGCCCGGGGGCAAATGAAAATGAAATACTCTGTGGGCAAAAATCGAAATGTATAGAGGGAGTGGGCGGGGGCAACATGAAATATAGTAAGAGTCTCACTGAATTTCATTTTGCCCCCATTCCCTCTATATATTTAAAAAAAATTGCCCACAGAGTATTTCATTTTCATTTTGCCCCCTCATTATTTGCTGCCCCTGGCTGCCCTCATATGGCCGGCACAGGCCCCCCCTTTCTGAATTCAGACACACTGCCACACGGCACCACTGATCATCATTCATCTCCCCCATCCCTCATATGAAGCCAGTGTGTGCCATACATTAAAAAATAAAATAAAAATACTCTAGTGACTAGAGTATTATAATTTTTTTATGTATGGCTTCATACAGAGGGGGGGGGGAGGGTATGGGTAGGGGCAGAGGCTGGTGGGGGGCGGGGGGGGGGGCGGAGTTTCGCGAGGGGGGCCCCAATTCAAAGTTTGCCCTGGGGCCCATAGAACTCTAGTTACGCCCCTGGGTCCTGACCATATGTTGCTAGATGTATAGTCATAGTCAGCCATAGTCATTGAGAGAAAATGGACTGAGGTGTAGAAATTCATAACTAATAAACTTAAAAGGGTTTTCCAAAACTTGATAACTGATGACCTATTCTCAGGATAGGTCATCAGTATCTGATCGGTGGGGTCCAACACCCAGGATCCAGCCGATCAGCAGTTTGAGAAGGCACCGGCACTTGCAGTAGCGCTGCGGCTTTCTCCCAGCTTAGTCTAGGCCATGTGACTTCATGATCATCGATCACATGGCCTAGGCGCAGCTCAGTCCCAATGAAGTGGATAGGGCTGAACTGCAATACCAACCACAGCCACTATCAAATGGATGGTACAGCGATGTGCTTGCTGAGCAGAGAAAAGACCGCAACGCTACTGTGAGCGCCAGTGCCTTCTCAAATAGATGATTGTCGTGGATCCCAGGAGGATAAGTCGTCAGTAGAAAATTCTCTGAAAACCTTTTTAACTCTGAAAGCTTTGACTTTACACTTTGGTTTCCACTCCCGAATTCCTCCACTCACATTCAAAGCTGCTTATACAAATTATTCTACTGGTGGGAAAAGAGCAACTCCGTCCATTGAAGAGTAAGAAGTTATTCTGATTTCTAATATACATTCTGTATTAATTCTTTACATTTTACAAGGTCTCTGCTTGAAGTTATTCAATAGGAACCTATATTATTTACTTGTAATGATCACACAGACACTCGATATTTGCAGTGACTGTAATATCCTTTAAAGTACAAGATAAGCATTTTCAAAGTTGCTCAATATCGTCTGTAGATGTTTGCAAATTGTTCAAAATTTATTTTCTTAATTCTGTCTGAATGAAAAAATAATAATATATATATATAATATTTCTGTAATTTGTTCTACTGCCAGCAGATGTCAGCATTTTACATCACACATAGTGAGATAACAAAATCAAGGCAAAACAATACAGAAAGCTACCAAGAAATAATTTCTAATAGAACAGAATTGAACAACAAATGTATTTCTTTGTTAAATATTTCTAAGATAAAGGAGTTGTCTGATAATATTCCCTTTTAAATAGTTGTTTGCGTTTTCAATTCTGATGACTTGTCCACAGGTCATCAGTATCTGATCGGTGGCGGTTCAACTCACGGTGAACCTGTCGATCAGCTGTATGAAAAGGCAGCGTGCACCAGTGAGTGCTGCCAGTGAAGTCACGTTAATTGGTCATGTGGCCTAGACGCATCTCAGGACCATCTAAGTAAATAGGGCTGAGTTGCGATCCCGAGCACAGCCGGTATCCAATAGACGGCACTGTGCTTGGTGAGCTGACAGAAGGTTGCGGAACTCACCAGAGCGGACTACCACCGATCACATACTGATGACCGATCCAGAGTATAAAACACAGCATAGAAGACTTGGAAAACCCTTTAATGTTCTGTCAGATACCAAATGTATAATTGTGTGTTTAAGGCTACTTTCACACTTGCGTTCGGAGCGGATCCATCTGATTGTCTGTACAGACGGATTCGCTCCTATAATGCAAACGCTTGCATCCATTCAGAATGGATCCGTCTGCATAACTGTTTTTTTCAGATCAGATTTTTCACTTCGTGAAAACTCAGATCCGACAGTATATTCTAACACAGAGGCGTTCCCATGGTGATGGGGACGCTTCAAATTAGAATATACTAAAAGAACTGTGTACATGACTGCCCCTGCTGCCTTAACTCAATGGTGGCCAGTGCGGCCGCCCCCCCCCCTGTTTTTAACTCATTGGTGGCCAGTGCGGCCGGTCCCCCCTCCCTCCCCCCCTGTTTTTAACTCATTGGTGGCCAGTGCGGCCGGCCCCCCCTCCCTCCCCCCCTCTTTTTAATTCATTGGTGGCCAGTGCAGCCGGCCCCCCATCCCTCCCCCCCTGTTTTTAACTCATTGGTGGCCAGTGGGGGGGGGGGGGGCCCGGCCTTACTGGCCACCAATGAGTTAAAAACAGGGGGGGAGGGAGGGGGGGTCTGCCCCCTGCTGCCTGGCAGCACCTGCCAGGCAGCAGGGGGCAGTCATGTACACAGTTCTTTTAGTATATTCTAACTTGAAGCGTCCCTATCACCATGGGAACGCCTCTGTGTTAGAATATACTGTCGGATCTGAGTTTCACGATCTAACTCAAATCCGATGGTATATTCTAACATAGAGGCGTTCCCATGGTATGGGGACGCTTCAAGTTAAAATATACCATCGGATTGGAGAAAACTCCGATCTGATGGTATAAAAGGGACTCCTGACTTTACATTGAAAGTCAATGGGGGACGGATCCGTTTGCAATTGCACCATATTGTGTCAACGTCAAACGGATCCTTCCCCATTGACTTGCATTGTATGTCTGGACGGATCCGTTTGGCTCCGCACGGCCAGGCGGATTCGAAAACGCTGCAAGCTGCGTTCGGGTGTCCGCCTGCTGAGCGGAACGGAGGCTGAACGCTGCCAGACTGATCCATTCTGAGCGGATCCGCATCCACTCAGAATGCATTGGGGCTGTACGGATCCGTTCGGGGACGTTTGTGAGAGCCTTCAAACGGAACTCACAAGCGGAACCCCGAACGCAAGTGTTAAAAAGTAGCCTTAGCCATAATTCAGTATTTAGAATTTTACTAATATTTTATAACATTATTCATAATATTTTATCATGCAGAACGTGTTTTTAAGTTTATAATTCAAGTTTTTTTTTTTGTGTTTTTAGTGATTTTATGCAAAGTTTATGTATGTTTATGTTTAATAAATGCTCAATATTTTATAAGTCCGAACAGCTCATGTAAACCCATTTATTTGAGTGCCAGCCACACGTTATTACATTATTGCAGTGTTTTTAACCAGCCCTAGAAATATCAGCTACCTACTTTCTAACATAAGAATATGTATGTGGAGCATCTTAAGCCTCTATTTCCCCCAGAATGACCTAGAAATGCCCCCTATATGCAAACCTGTATAAATCTTTACGTTTTCAGTAGACACAAATGATGATGCAGTAGTCTCTCAGTTGTGATGTTATAGAACACTTAGCAGGGACCACCTCTATTCCTGGGGCTTTCTTTTCACCAGTTCCTCTCTATTGTCACGCATGCTGTCCACATGTAATGTGGGGGAACTGTACCCACCTTTAGATAAGGCGCTGCTTCCCCAATAATACTGATGCTGGCCAGCTCAGTAGACTCCATGTAATGTGCCTGTAGTGGCGGTGTCCATCCGATAGATGGTGCTGCAGCATCACAGATGGATAAAGTTGTCATGTATTCTACCAGGAGAGGCAGAGCAGAGAGAGATGATGCCAGCTTCTATTTCGGTAGTACCAGTAATGCTGCCCAGCATGTCAACATTTAGTACAAGACAAGTGGAACCCAAATTTAAAAAGACTGGCGTCATTATAGTCAGTGTTGCTATGAGCCGTGTCTCATGCTCTGAGCCCCTGCTGGCTGCGTAGGTTTCGGTGGACAAACTGTAATGAGGGCAATAATTAGACAACCATTGTGTGACTGTTTTGTCTTAAAGAGTTTATCCAGGGTCCAGGGCCGCCATCAGGGCAGTAAAGGCGCCATCAGGGCAGTACGGGAACCATCAGGGGACTACTGGCGGTACTCCCATCAGGAGCCTGTATCAACTGTATTGCCATCCTATAGTATTTGGGGCATTGAGGAGCACAGTGGGTACAGTGTTGGGGTGTCACCAGGATGACGCTGTTTGTTTGGTGAGCTTGTGTTAAGACGGTGGTGAGGATGATGGAAAAGTGAGGAATATAAAATGTCTGTGTAACAAACTGTGCAGAAATGAGATGTGGCATAAAGAAGTCATCATGGTGGTCTGGCCCGAATGAAGAAGATGACAAAAGAGAACATCTACATGAGAGAAGACATCACTGGATGTAAGAGGTTTGTAGTGCTGTATCCTTTTGTATGACCAGGCAGCATGCTGAGGGTAGGTGTAACGGTCACGTACACACACACACAGGGGGGAGGATAGTGACCACTGCGCTCCACCCTCACCCCTGGCCTTGCCTACTTGCCTCACGAATCCTGATGACAGGGGACAACTGGACGGCAGTCCCTAACTTAGGATACGTGCGGGAAGGACAGACAAGACAAATAACGGATAGTGAACGGACCGGGTCAAAACCAAGAGGACAACGCAGTACAGAGGGATAAGCAAAGAATGGTCAGGAGAAGCCGGGGTCATAAATACCAGGAGAGTCGAGAAGTACCAAAGGAGTCCGCAAAGAATAGTCAGGTGGAAGCCGAGGTCAAAATACCAGGAGGGATGCGCAGTACAGGAGGAGCAGGCAAAGGATTGTCAGGGAACAGGATCAGGTAAGTATACAGGTATCCAACAAACGCCAGGAACCTAAATTAACAGGCAACCTGTGGCCAGCAGGCTGCCGGTATTTATAGTGGGGAGTGAGGGTCATGTGATATGGCCAGCGTCACATGACCGACAGACCGACCAGTCGAGCACCGAGTGATCAGCTCGGCGCTCAAGGCAGACCTAGGAGCAGGGAGCCTCCCATCTAGCAAAGCCGCCCTGGAAACGAGGTCAAACACAGATCCTCGCTCCCGAAGCTAAGCAGCAGGTCTGCGGCTAATGGGAGACCGAGTGCACCTTCGCACCCCGTTACAGTAGGGAAGGGTTGGGCACGTGGAGGGTGGGCCCACAAAACTTGTATGGGACCCTGAAATTCCTGATGGCAGCCCTGCCAGCCTCTTAAAGTTGACAGATCATCGTTAGGATAGATTGGTGGAGGATCAACTCTTGGCACCTCCACCAATAAGCTGTTGAAAGTGGTCACTGCACTCAGACAAGCACTGCAGCGTCTTCATTGTTTATTTTGGTCAAAATATTGACTCATATTGGTGAATGCTTTTGTTTTAGGCACAGTGATGAAGGATATTACAGCTTTGTCCCATTCACTTAATATACTATGATAATAACCATCATCGTTGCACAATAATAATAATCACAATTACATTCCAACATTAACTCCTTCCCGACCAGCACCGTACATGTACTGCTCTGGGCAGGACTTTAAAGATGGCATTTGCTTGCAACAGCATGCACCCGGGACATGTATGAGATCCACGATAACGTGACCATGGCATCTGGAGTCGCAAAAACTAGGCAGTGCGTGCTTCCGGGTGTGTTCCAGCTTGGCGAGGATCGTGGGAGCCGGAGTGTGTGTGAAACAGGTGTAGAACATGATAAATGAGACGGGCCTGATGACCCGTCCCCTCATCCGCCCTTGTCCCCTCGTCCGGGCCTGACGACCCGCCCCCTCGTCCGCCCATGCAAATAAACTTTGCACCACATTCTGCGACAGAAGTATGCCAGAAAACTGGCATTGGAGTCTATGAGAGAAGCAATCTGATGATTGCGTGTTATAGTCCCCTATGGGAACTATAAAACAGTGTAAAAAAAAAAAAATTAATATATAAAAATTCGAATCACCCCCCTTTCCCCAAAATTAAAATAGAAATACATAAACAATGAAAATGCACACATCATGGGCATTGCCACATGTGACAACGCCCGTACTATAAAAATATAAAAATATGTATCCCATATAGCAAACGGCAAAACAGAAAAGAAAGTCAAAATGGCTGATTCGACATTTTTTTTGGGTCACTTCACCTGCCACAAAAAATAAATATGAAGTGATTCACACACACCCCAAAATGGTATCCAATAAAAGTACATACCACCCTACAAAAAATTAGCCCTCATACAGCTCCGTACACAAAGCTACAAAAAGGCTATAAGGGTCAGTATGGCGACGAAAAGAAAAAAAAAAATTTTCAGTTTTTTTTTTTCTGTATTAAAGTGCAAGAAAACTCTACATATGTGGAATTTCCATAATCGTACTGACCTGGAGAATGAAAGTAACAGGTCAGTTTTACCGCATAGGGAATGCCATAAAAACAAAACCCATAAACTGTTGCGGAA
Organism: Bufo bufo; assembly: GCF_905171765.1. Lineage (NCBI taxonomy): Eukaryota > Metazoa > Chordata > Amphibia > Anura > Bufonidae > Bufo > Bufo bufo. The sequence goes on along the minus strand of NC_053391.1, from coordinate 129,274,343 downwards.
CTGTGTTTTATTTCCAATTTCACACCATTTGGAATTTTTTTCAACCTCTCCACTACATCGTATGCAATATTAAATGATGGAATTAGAAAGTGCAATTAGTCCAGCAAAAACAAGCCCTCATACGACTATGTGAAATGAAAAATAAAAAAATGTATGGCCCTGGAAAGGCAAGGAGTGAAAAACAAAATCGTGTTTTCACTCTGAAAGGGTTAATAGTTTGCAGAACTATTACTGTATTGCTGGTGTATTCTTTCTGGTATATAATAAATAGCATTGTTCTAGTCACATTATGACACATACAGCAGTCACTAATGGCAGAAATGCTGATCCAGGCCATTTAACCTAGATGCTGCGGTGAATAATGGTTTAGGCCTATTGCACACGACCGTATTGCTTTTTCAATGTTTTGCGGTCCGTTTTTCACTGATCCGTTGTTCTGTTTTTTGTTTCCGTTCTGTTTCCGTTTTTCCGTTCCGTTTTTCCGTATGGCATATACAGTATACAGTAATTACATAGATAAAATTGGGCATAACATTTTCAATAGATGGTTCAGCAAAAAACGGAACAGAAATGGAAGACATACGGATGCATTTCCGTATGTGTTACGTTTTTTTTGCGGACCCATTGACTTGAATGGAGCCACGGAACGTGATTTGCGGGCAATAATAGGACATGTTCTATGTTAAAACGGAACGGAAATACGGAAACGGAATGCATACGGAGTACATTCCGTTTTTTTTGCGGAACCATTGAAATGAATGGTTCCATATACGGACCGTATACGGAACGCAAAAAACGGCCAGTAAACGGGGAAAAAAACGGCCGTGTGCAGGAGGCCTTAGAGGGAAGGGGCTCCCTCTGTAAACCAATGAAGGCCCCAGGCCTGCCTGCAGTGTGTGCCCATCAGACTGTACCTCTCAGGTGCACACTGACAGTATAATACACTGTACTACATAAACAATACAGTGTATTATAGAGGCAATCGTCAACAAAGCTCCATGTGGGACCAGTAAATGGTTATAAAAATGTGTTTTATTAAATAAGAAAATCTCCAAGTTAAGAATACACCTTTTTCCATTGAAAAAAAAGCTTTACAATGGAAAAAAATTGAAAAAATGAAATCCGCTCCACATATTTTGTATCGCTACATCCATGTAATGTATCCCATACAATGAACAAACGCAAAAAATAAAAAGCAATAAAAAAGTGTTATGTACCTCTAAATGATACCAATAAAAAAAACAAGTCATCCCTCAAAAATCAAGTCCTCACACAGCTTCGTAGAATGAAAATTTTTAAAGTTATGGATCTTTGGATGCTGCAATGCAAAAACATTTTTTTTCTTTTTATGTTAAAAACAGATTTTTATTGTGCAAGTAACATGCAAATAAAAACGAAAACCTAAATGTATTTGGTGTCACTGTAATTGTACTGACCCAGAGAATAAAGTTATGATATTATTTATGCCAAAAAATGAAGGCTGCTAAATTTATCAGATAAAAACTCTGTGGTAGTATTGCTGCCAGAGCCCCCGCCCCCCGAAAAAGTTAATAAGCATTGTTCATTTAGTAATGGATACCCCAAAATGGTGGCACTTAAAACTACTTGTCCTGAAGAAAACAATCCCTTATACTGCTGCATCGATGGAAAAATAAAAAAGTTATAGCTCTTGGAATGTGACAATGAAAAAATGAAAAAAATTGCTTGGTCATTAAGGCACAAAACAGGCTGGTTATCAAGGGGTTAAATATCAGAGGACAGGACTCTGCCTCCTACAGGATAAACACACTCATCTCCAGTCATTTTTTCTCTATAATTTCTAGATTTCCAATAAAGGTGCTCTGACCCTATTATACATCTTCAAAATCAATTAGTATCTTAATAGAATACACTTACTTGGAGAAGGTTCATTTTATGGACAGTTTCATGGAGTGCTCAGGAGTAACCCCAATTACAGTCACAGGTAGGCTATGGTTTGTACAGAAGTGCACATGGATCTACACATAGGCTTTCTTAGTAGTGTCTCTTCATTCTTGGAGGAAACATGGTAAGGAGCTTGGTAATTAAAAAGTCCATTAAATTACCGCTTCTGCTTATTCCAGCTCTGCAGTCTCCTTACTGATGAACTGGGCAGCAAGGTTTTATCATTTTTTCCCGTAGCCTTAGAGAAACCTAATGTTCCGTGGTGAAAATCAGAGTCTATCCTAAGGCCCCCTTCACACGGGTGTCACGGGTGAGGGCCGGATGCGTTCAGGGTGCATGTTGGGAAACCCGCGCAAGTAGACACGCAATTGCAGTCAGTTTTGTCTGCGATTGTGTTCCGATGTTCAGTTTTTTCCTCGCGAGTGCAATGCGTTTTGCACGCACGTGAGAAAAAACTGAATGTGGTACCCAGACCCGAACCCGGACTTCTTCACTGAAGTTTGGGTTTGGGTTAGGTGTTCTATTCATTTTATTATTTTCCATTATAACATGGTTATTATAATGGAAAATATTAGCATTCTTTAATACAGAATGCTAAGTATAATGTCAATTGAGGATTAGAAAATAATAAAAACATAACTCAACTCATCCACTTGATCGCGCAGTCGGCATCGTCTTCTTTAATTTCTTTCAGGACCTGCAAAAGGACCCTTGATGACGTAATCGCACTCACCACGTGGTGAGCGTGGTGACATCAGGGTAGGTCCTGCTGAATGAAGATAGAAGGATCTTCTATCTTTATTCAGAAGGACCTGCGCTGATGTCACTGGACTCACCACGTGGTGAGTGCTATTACCTCATCAAAGGTCCTTTTGCAGGTCCTGAAAGAAATGGAAGAAGACGATGCCGTCTGCGCGATCAAGTGGATGAGGTGAGTTATGTTTTTTTTTTTTTTTAACCCCTCAAGGCACATTTTACTAAGCATTCTGTATTAAGAATGCTATTATTTTCCCTTATAACAATGTCATAAGGGAAAATAATACAGTGAATAGACTTTAATGGGGTCCGGGGTTGCTCATCTCTATCATCTCCTAGCAACCATGTGTGCAAATCGCACCACATCTGCACTTGCTTGCGGATGCTTGCGATTTTCACGTAGCCCCATTCATTTCTATGGGGCCTGCGTTGCGTGAAAAAATGCCAAAATATAGAACATGCTGCGATTTTCACGCAACGCACAAGTGATGCGTGAAAATCACCGCTCATCTGCACAGCCCTATTGAAGTTAATGGGTCCAAATTCAGTGTGGGTGCAATGCGTTCACCTCACGCATTGCACCCACGCAGAATTCTCGCCCGTGTGAAAGGGGCCAAAAAGTTAGGGCTCGTTCACACGAACGTGTGAAGCCCATGCACGGGCTGTGGACCGCAAATTGCGGTCCGCAATGCATGGGCACCGACCGTGGCCCAGCCGCATAGGGATCGTGGACCCATTCACTTGAATGGGTCTGCGATCCCTCTGTTCCGCAAAAAGATAGAGCATGTTCTATCTTTTTGCGGTGCGGAGGCACGGAACGGAACCCCAGAAAGCACTCCGTAGTGCTTCCGTAGTGTTCCGTTCCGTGCTTCCGTTCCGCATCTCCGGACCCATTAAAGTGAATGGGTCCGCATCCGTGATGCGGAATGCACACGGAACGGTGTCCGTGTGAACGAGCCCTTAGACTTGAGATTCAATGTTGAATCATGGATTTTAATTGTAGAAAAATAGTATTGTAAGGCTACATTCACACGACCGTCTGTGTTTTGCGGTCCGCAAATTGCGGATCCGCAAAACACAGACGGTCGTGTGAATGTAGCCGGCCCTATGATAGAAATGCCTATTCGGACAAGGATAGGACATGCTCTATCTTTTTTGCAGGGCCGCGGAACGGATCTACGGATGCGGACAGCACATTGTGTGCTGTCCGCATCTTTTGCGGCCCCATTGAAATAATTGGGTCCGCACCCGTTCCGCAAAATTGCGGAACGGATGCGGAGCCAAAAATACGGTCGTGTGAATGTAACCTTAAACTTCTCATTTCAACCAGTGTTATAATATGATGCAAAATCTGTCAGTATTTTCCAGAAACAACAAATATGTGGTACAGATCGCCTTCGTCTTTGGACCTATCAATTACATAAGAAACCCTCTTCGGTGTGTCTTCAGAATTGCACCTTTTATTAATACCTGACTCTTGTGCTATATAATCAGGGATGTTACAAGCCCCGTGTCAGCTCCTGTCTTCCTATTACACTGTTCACTACATGCCCCAGAGGTTTACATTTGTCATTTTGCATTGTGTAGATCAAATTTCCTACCACATCAATGTCCGCAGCCTGAATGCTGCTACTGAAACAATTAGGCCTCTTTCACACGAGCGTGGCGTGTGAGGGCCCGATAAGATGTGGGTGCGTTGCGGTAAAATGTGCGATTTTTCCACGCGAGTGCAAAGCGTTTTAATGCGTTTTGCACGCGCGTGAGAAAAATCGCCATGTTTGGTACCCAGACCCAAACCCGGACTTCATCACTGAAGTTCAGGTTTGGGTTAGGTGTTGTGTAGATTGTATTATTTTCCCTTATAACATGGTTATAAGGGAAAATAATAGCATTCTTAATACAGAATGCATAGTACAATAAAGTTGGAGGGGTTAAAAAAAATAATAATAATTTTTTAACTCACCTTAATCCACTTGATCGCGCAGCCCGGCTTCTCTTCTGTCTTCTTCTTTGCTGGAATAGGACCTTTGATGAGGTCACTGTGCTCATCACATGGTCCAATCACATGGTTCATCACCATGTTGAGGGACCATGTGATTGGATCATGTGATGTGACGTCACCACAGGTCCTTAGCTGGTAGCTCAACATTACAGAAGAAGACAGAGATCCCCAACTACGCGATCAAGTGGACTCGGTGAGTTAATTTTTTTATTTTTTTAACCCCTCCATCACTATTTTACTTTGCATTCTGCATTCAGAATGCTATTATTTTCCCTTATAACCATGTTATAAGGGAAAATAATACAGATCGGGTCCCCAGCCCGATCGTCACCTAGCAACCATGCGTGAAAATCGCACTGCATCCGCACTTGCTTGCGATGCTTGCGATTTTCACGTGGCCCCATTCATTTCTATGGGGCCTGCGTTGCGTGAAAAACGCAGAATATAGAGCATGCTGCGATATTCACGCAACGCACAAGTGATGCGTGAAAATCCCCGCTCATGTGCACATCCCCATAGAAATGAAAGGGTCAGGATTCAGTGCGGGTGCAATACGTTCACCTCACGCATTGCACCTGCGCGGAAAACTCGCCCGTGTGAAAGGGGCCTTACAGAGTTGAGGTTAAGGGTACATTCATGTGACCGTAAGTGTGTTTTGCAGTCCGCAAACTGCAAGGCCTTCTGTGTGCTTCTGCATCTGTGCGGTAACTCTGCAAAAGGTGGACATGTCCTACACTTCCCCGCAACATGCAGACCACGCAGCCATTGAAGTGCAGTGGTCACACGGCCAGTATTCGTGTTTTGCAGATCCGTGTTTCCTACACTTCAGTTGTGTGAATGCCCCCTAATGTGCGTAGTGTTATAGTTTCACACAAAACCTCAATGAAAAGGCTAAGCAGCCATAGCATACACATGGAATCAATACCTGATTTACATCTTAGGCCAAGTTCACACTTCAGTTATTTGATCAGTCATTTCTATCAGTTAGGCCTCATGTACACGACCGTTGTTTTGGTCCGCATCCGAGCCGCAGTGTGCTTTCCGCATCCGTTGCTCTGTTCCGTGGTCCACAAAAAAAATATAACCTGTCCTATTCTTGTCCGTTTTGTGGACAAGAATAGGCAGTTATATTAATGGCTGTACGCGTCGTTCCACAAATTGCGGAACACACATGGACGCCATCCGTGTTTTGCGGATCCGCAATTTGCGGACCGCAAAACACACAACGGTCTTGTGCATGAGGCCTTATTGTGAGCCAAAACCAGGTGCGGCTCTAAACAAGGAACAGGAGCAGATCTTTCCATTATATCTTATCTCTGTGGAGGCTCCAATCCTGGTTTTGGCTCACAATCACTGATGGAAATAACTGATCATATAACTATAAGGCCGAATGCACACGGCCGTGTTCCACGGCCGTGAGCGGTCGGTGGTGTGCCAGCCTGGATTCCTGCTGTATTCCTGTAGTGCAGCGGCGGCATGAAGCGCACGGCGTCATAGCAACCAATGACGCCGTGCGCTCCTGCTCTCAGCAGGAATCCAGGCTGGCATACCACGGACCGCTCACGGCCGCGTGCATTCGGCCTAACTGTAAGTATGAACTTGGCCTTAATCTGTAGGCACAAATTCTCTGGTGCCTAAACACCAGCCTTAGTAGGCCAGACATTAAACCAGTCTTAGCACACAAAATACAGTAAAACCCTCTGGTGGGCTTCTCACAACATCTAGCACCTGTTTAACTGTTCCCTTGTCCGTTTTTGGGGAATCCTATCCTCAGGATAGGTGATCAATATCAGAACGGTGGGGGTCCAACTCCCCTGCCAATCAGGTGTTTGAAAGGTCCACAGCTCTCAGATGAACAATGCGGCCGGCTCACAGCATACCTCAAGCTCAGCATTGTACATTGAATACTGACTGTGCATACCAATCCCGAGGATAGGACATCAATATTGTACTCCCGGAAAACCACTTTAACCAATAAACCTTAGAATTAACTGTATAATAAAATTAAGGCACATGGACATTGAGCTTAATGGACATAAAATTGGCCAAAGCCATCTTGATTAAAGAATGAACGTTAAAGGGATTATCCAGGAAAAGATATTTATCACTTATCATCAGGATAGGTCATCAGTATCAGATCTGTTGGGGTGCAACACCCGGGACCCCCACCGATCAGCTATTAGAAGAGGCCTTGAGCGCTGCAGCCTCTTCCTAGGCCAGTTACATCACTGTACATCGGTCACATGGCCTCTGCTCAATTCAAGTCAATGGGGCTGTGCTGCAATACCAAGCACTGCCACTATACGATGTACGGCGCTGTGGAAATCTCCCTGAATCCTGCATCATTCACCAGAGCTCTGGTGAGTGCAGCAGCTCCCTGAAAAAGCTGACCAGCGGGGATGTTAGGACTTGGACCCCCACTAATGTGATAATGATGACCTACCCTGATGATAAGTCATTATCTTTTCCCCTTTAAAGGGACTCTATCCCCAGAAACACCCCTATCAAGCTGTTTGCATAGACACATAGCAGTCGCTCACCTGATTAAAATCGCTGTTTTTCTTTTGTAGGTCCAAGGCTCTGTTCCTCAGTTATGATAGGTTTTCCAAATATTCAAATTAGGCATTTGGTGCAAGGAGGGCATCACCATTGCTCTTCTTGTGCCCAAGCTCCTCCTCTTTCTGTGGCCTGAACCTCCTTTACTGCTTTGCCACTGCCTATGATGTGTCCTGCCCTGTCAATCAAAGCAGCAAGGGAGGGGTTGGCCTCAGAAAGGAGTGGAGCATGGGTGCAACAAGAGCAATGGTGACTCTCTCAGTGCACCAAATGCCTAATTTGCATATTAGGAAAATGTATAATACTCAAGAATGGAACTTCAGATCAACAAAAGAAAAATAGCGCTTTAGTCAGATGGACTACGCCTATGTGTCTATACACAAACAGTTATATAGTGAGGTCACTGACGGCAGGCTCTTAAATGCAACCTGAACTATAAGGGCTGTTTCATAAAAGCGGATGCCGTGCATGTCATCGGCAGCGTGAATGAGAGCCAATCCCCCTTCTGGACTGCAGAGACACGGAGCATTAACATGACTGATAATGCTCTGTGCCTCTCTGTGATCTTTTTATTACAAGTTGTCACTGTGATTTTGTAGTAAAAAGATCACAGAGAGGCACCGAGCATTATCAGTCATGTTAATGCTTCGTGTCTCTGCTGTCCAGAGCAGGGCGTGGCTGTCATTCACGCTGCGGATGACACGCACGGCATCCGCTTGTGTGAAACAGCCCTAAAAGTGTTAGGTGTCATTACAATTTGCTGGCACACCCTGGCGCTGCAGATTTCTGTGATTCTGTTGTTACTATACGACTGCGGTCACAGTGAAGGCCCAGGGGACTAAACAGAGTGGTCCCGTGCATTTGTGAGATTCAAGGGTCTCTAGGACCAAAGCGTTGCTTTCATACCTCTCTGAATAGTATTAAATAAAACATATTTCTTTATTGTGTACTCTTAAAATAACTAACAGAACTCTTTGTGAATCGATAAAAATTCCTCAGGACTAGAACGGTGGGAATTATATTTTTCCCTTTTTTTTGTTATGTATCCTTTATTTGATACACTGATACACTGATACACTGTGCCTCGGTTGGGTGCCTGATTACTCCTCAGGTCTCTCACCCTCGCTCATTGCTCCTATCGGTGCTACTATCTGTGGTTGCCTAAATACCTCTTGCACTTCCACTTTGGGATCCCTACCTTTTCTAGCCTGAACTAAAATCTAAGCCTGCATCCCTACATGTTTCGCCGCGGCAGCAGCTACTGCCCAGTCAAGATCTGGAGGAGACATCTGCCGCTTCCTCCATTAGGCGGGCAAGTAGTGATGAGGAGAGTGGTGTGGGAGCTGGTGTTGCGAGCAGTCAGGCTCCTGACCCACAGACGGTTGAGGAGGACATCAGTTACATGCAGACACTACTCGATGATGATGATGTAGCTGATCGCACTTGAGAGCAGGGTGACGAAGGGGCTTCATCATCATCGGGAGAAGATGATGAAAGCTTGCCTGTGAGCCAGTTGTGGAGCCAGCAAGTCGCTAGCGTGGCCTTGAGTCAGCAGGGTGGAAGCAGTAGGAGGTCGGGAGCCAAATGTGCCCGGGGTAGAGCACCCGCTTCGGGGGAGCCTACCTGCCCAGGAAGCAGCGGCAGTAGCAGTCAGTCAGTGAGTAGTGTTGGGGTCAAAATCACCTACTCGGTGGCGTGGCTATATGTAGAATCTGTGGGCAGAAGGTGAAGCATGGCCAGGGTGCCAATGTTAGCACCACGGCCCTGTATCAACATATGCAGCGTCACCATAAAGTGGCCTGGGAGAACCGTGGCTCCGATGTGGAGAGGAGTACTCCCGTGTAACTTCGATGTCAGCCAGTGGCAGCTCATGCGTGACACCTGCCATTTGCTCAGGCCCTTTATGGAGGCCAAGTTATTTGTCAGTTGCCAGGACTATGAACGATGTCATTCCACTGCTTTATGTCCTGGAACAGATGCTGGTAAATCTGGCTGCTCAGGGGACTGGAGACTTGTTGACTAGATCTCACGGCCACATGAGCCCTGTGGGGGCAGAACTGGAGGAAGAGAAGTACATTGGATAACAAGCAATGTGTAGCGAAATGGGTGGTTTTTCTACACAGATGACAGGAGAGGAGGAGCAGGAGCAGCCGAAGGAGCAAGAGGGAGATGAGGAAGACAAGGCAGATGACCCAGGCACACTGTGGCAGTATGCAGTGGAGATGGAGGCATCAAGTTCCACGGAGTTGCTTGCGCAAATGGCCCGCTGCATGCTCACTTGCCTGGGTAGTGAATTGTCACCATTTGGCAGAGGGATGACTTCTGGCTTTCCACCTTGTTGGACCCTCGCTACTGGTCCAAAATGGGGGCCTTTATTACACCCACTGAGAGGGAGGACAAACTGAACTACTATAGAGACATCCTATGTAGTCAGTCGGCCGCTGCCTATCTCACAGGTCTGACCGGGGGGGCCCATTGCACTCACATTCCACTGCCATGGCTGCTGGGGAGGGGTGGGGTGGCAGGAGCAGTACCAGCTCCATCAGCAGCAGCCTGAGTCTACAGTCGCTGATTAGCAGCTTTCTTCACCCGCCTAGTGAAGAAACTACTCACCAGCAGGTAGACATAGAGCAGAACCTCAACCAGCAGGTGGTGGCATACTTGGAGTGCACCCTGCCAGCCGACATTGAAGATCCGCTAGACTACTGGGCAGCCAAACTGGATTTGTGGCAGCAATTGGCCGAGTTTTCCCTGGAAAAGTAGTAGCCAGTAGTGTGGCATCAGAGTGGGTGTTTAGTGCGGCGGGGACCATAGTTACCCCGAGAAGAACTCGCCTGTCCACAAAAAATGTGGAGAGACTGACCTTTGTCAAGATGAATCAGGCGTGGATCAGCCAGGATTTCCACCCACCAATTCCTGATGCATCAGACTAGATCATCCATGGTGCCACACCAACACTTTGACAAAAGAGACTGGTTTCTTCTGGCTACCTGCCTCAGCTACTATTCTGATGCTGCCACCCGCCTGATGCCACACATCTGATGGCAAGTGCTCCTTCTTTCACCCACCATCTTCAGCTGGTACTGGTATTGCCACTCACCTCCACACTATGTCACCTTGCCACTCTGTGGCCTCCTGATGCTGCTGCCACCTCCACACTATGTCATTGTGCTACTCTGCGGCCTCCTGATGCTGCCGCCACCTACAGACTCTGTGATTGGGCCACTCTGTGGTCTCCTCATGCTGCTTCTACCTCACCACTATGTCACCTTGCCACTCTGTGGTCTCCTCATGCTGCTGCCACCTCCACACTATGTCACCTTGCCACTCTGTGGCCTCTTGATGCTGCCGCCACCTTCACATTATGACACCTTGCCACTCTGTGGCCTCCTGATACTGCCGCCACCTCTACACTATGTCACCTTGCCACTCTGTGGCCTCCTGATGCTGCCGTCACCGCCACACGCTGTCATTGTGCCACTCTGTGGCCTCCTGATGCGGCCGCCACTTACAGACTCTGTCATTGGGTCACTCTGGACTTCTCATGCTGTTCCCACCCTCCCTACTTCATGACTGGGCCACTATTTAGCCTTTTTGGCTTGGCTGACATCATCATTTATTTGACCTTATCTCTGATCTGTCAGAAGGAAGGTAAAATGAGACGCAGAACGGATACTCTCTGTGTAGCAGCTGTAAGGCCTGTATGGTCCCATCAGAATTGGCTTGTAATTAGGTAGCCAAAAGCAGCAGTGGGCACTAAACACAGAAGACATATAAATATTCCAATTCACATGTCATCTCTGTTTTGGATCCACTCCTGTTTTTTGGGGGCATTAGCAATACTGATGGATTACTGACCAAATGCTGACTGAGTAAAGGCGATTGCTCCACAGACAGGATCCTTTTTTGTGGGTTATTGTTCTGACAGATCAGAGGAAGGGCAAATTAATCAGTGCTGTCAACACTAACTTACTTCTGATACCCTCTCCTCTCTGTCGGGGGGGGGGGGGGGGCTCTACTTGTATAAGCGTTTAATAGATCAGGTTCTGTAGACATCTATGTGGAATCAGCTGACGAGGGTGTAAAAGGAGTGCGCTTCTTCTTGGCGCTAACATCGACCTGTAAGGCTGAGTTCATACTTGAGTTATTTGGTCAGTTTTGGCCCCATGACAGCCCAAATAAGTGAAGTGTGCAATGATTCTAAGAGTGATGCCTGTCATCTGCATGTCATTCTGACTCACAGTATTATTTCACTACCAAAGCAAACTCCCTATGCGCGTTACTGCAAGGCACAGTGTTCAACACCACTATAAAGGTGCTCTGCAGCCAGTAAATAGCAGTTTTTTAATGTAATTCAACGCAAACTTATTCAGATCTAACCGAATTTTCCCCCAAAAATTCGGCGAACCTGCGAATCAAATTTTTGAAAAATTCGCTCATCTCTAGTCATCAGTATTAGATCAGTGGGAATCCAACTCCTGCCACAGAAAGAAACAAAGCTTAAGTGCAATGGGAGGGACTCCCTCATTGCACCAAATGCCTAATTTGCACATTGGAAAAAAGTAACTGGGGAATAGAGCTTTAGATCAACAGATTTAATAATTAGAACTAAAGCTAGGTATCATGCAAATGAATGTAAGGGCCCACCAGAGCAATTTGCTTGGGGGACACATGGGGGCAATGACCCCCATATTTTATTGCAGAGTTACTAGGCATTTTGTGTTCTCTACCCCGCCCCCCCTCCCCCCCTTTTCTTTCTCTTTCCCGCCTTATTTTTCAGGTAAATTTACCTCAAAGAAGCTGAATCCGGTTGGAGCTGGTTCTGTTTATGTTGGAGATTCTGGATGGCAACTGAAGCGGAGCTTCTAATTGGTTGCTGCCCTGTTGCTGGGGGAGATTTACAGCTCTGTGATTTGTCCCTGCCTCCAAGGCGGGAAATTTGTCCCCTTTATATTTCCAGGTTCGCCGCTACCTCAGGGCAGTCGTCGCGAATCTGGACAGCGCCGGACCAGGATGGAGGATTTGCTGCGCCAGCTGATCGTGAGAGCGGAGTCTGCCGGCGGGGAGGAATGGCTAAAGACCTGCCTGTTGATGCCGCCGTCTCTTCTGCCGTCGCCATCGCCTCAGAGGACGACGTCGCCGCTGCTCCTGATGTCGGCTGAGGAAGGGAAGGAGCCAGAAGACAGAGGAGCCATCCCGGAGCTGTGTGCAGGGGAGCCATCAGTTACCCAGTGCCGGGGGGAGGAGTTGTCTGCGCTGCCTCGCAAAAGAGCTCGTAAAGCCAGGGGCGCTTATATTCCTCCCCCTCCGGAAGCAGGGCGCCGGCGCAGCAGCAGGGAAGATAGTGTGGCCTCCGGCCGGAGCCGGAGGTCCTCCAAGAGCGGCGAGTCAAGAGGACAGAGCGGCGTTCCGCTCTGTACAGCAGGTTACAGCACCAGCAGGGGGCAGCGTCATCAGCAAGCGGCGGTTCCAGAACCACGTCATCAGCAAGCGGCGGTGCCAGAGCGACGTCATCAGCAAGCTGCCAGTGGAAGATTATCAGCGCAGGCTTGCGCTTCACAGGGTATTCAGCAAGAAGATTTAGGGCTACCTGTTGAGAGGCTCCCACCTCCTGTGGTTGAGCTGTCTCCAGGCCCCTCAAGAAGATCTCCACTATGGGCGGAGGACTTGGGCAATTCCACCAAATTCTTAAAAATCTGGACTCCCTGGATTTTGTTTAAGGGTTCTAGCGAATATATAAATTGGTTGAACAGGGATGATGCCAGTCCCTGAGGAGATTTTGGCTCCCTCCCAAGATCTTTACTACCCTATTCCCTTTATCAGGAAGTTTACTCCACCTGAAATGGGTATATTTTTCTCTTGTTAGACTGGCTCACTCAAATTGGAACCTATTATTTCGACTTTTGTCTTTCTATATCTATGGTCAGGACTTTTCTCTCCCTTCCCCCTCCTCTGTTTTTCTGTGTATGTCCTCGTCTTTGTCACCTGTTTATCTGTGTATGTATTCCTCTGAGCGCTTACTCTTATACATATGCTATCAGAATAAGTTGTGACACTTTAATGTAATGACTGACCTCTGGTTGTACCCCTCTATGCATATTATTGCTCTCTGTACCGTTGAACATTTGAGTGTATACTCTTAATTGTACGCAGCTTCGACTTGTCATCGAGCTGATTTTGTCTTTTGAGGTACTGTCCTTTTATGCTCTTTTCAATAAAAGAAATTGAACATAAGAAGATCTCCACAACAGTCAGCTGCAGCCTCTGGTCCAGTTCAGGAGGGACACCCTGTTGGTGAGATACTCAATGTTCTGTCTGTGTCTGATTCAGTGTTGGTAGCTGGTCTGGTTAAGCTGCTAGTGGAAGCTACTGGCAGGCGAAAGGTTAATTCAGCTTCACATGTCTGGAGCTCTAAGTCTGATCAGGTCAGTCTGCCTAGTGTTGAGTGTGGCAGTGTTTTACCTAATGTTGAAAAAGGTGCTGGTGTGAAGGAGATTTGTTTTAAGGAAGCTTTAGCTTGTGAGGTTTCACAGCTTGGTTTTCATTTGAGTAGTAATATCAAAGAACGTGTTTGGCGAATGGAATATGTGGAATTAATGTCATTATTGCCGTCTGCCAAAGATCAGGTTGTTAGAAAGGAAGATAGAGTGGATGAAGAAAGAAAGTGTTTTCTCCCCAGGTCTTTTAATAAATGGCTGCAAGCCTTTTGTATTTATTCTGTAGTACTGGGTGAGAAGCATCCTGAGCTTTGTTCATTTCTCTTTCAACATCTGGACATAATTATAGAGGCATACCGGAATTTTGGCGGAATGGCGTGGTTCCAGTATGGCGAGACATTCTGTCAAAAGCTAGCGGTGCACCCGTCTCTTAGATGGGGGGTGAAGGATATTGGTCTGTGGGTGAATTTGATGTTGCCCCAGAAATCGGTTCCAGTTAAGTCATCTAATCCTTCACAAACCAGTATGAGAAAAGGGGTGTGTTTTGCCTTTAACGAGGCCACTTGTAAATGGTCAAGTAACTGTTGTTTTAAACATGAGTGTTCCTTTTGTGGAGGTACCCACCCCATGTCTCGTTGTTTCAAAAGGAACTCCCAGTCTGGCCAGCAGCAACCAAATACCAGGGAGCTTGTTTCTAAAAGCATCGAGTCCTGTGAGGTTAGCAGAAATGCGACCGTGGCTCGTCCATTATCCAGATCGTCAGAAAGCTGAGTTGCTTTTTAAAGGGTTTCTTTATGGTTTTGAAGTGCCACAGTTCTTGGGTGTTGGTTGCTGCTGGGTGGAGAATCTGAAATCAGTATCTTTACATAAAGAGGTAGTTAGGAATAAGTTGCAGAAAGAGCTTGATTTGGATAGAATTGCTGGTCCTTTTTTAGAGCCTCCTTTTGAGAACTTTAGGCTTTCTCCTTTGGGCGTTGTGCCAAAGAAAGAGCCTGGTGATTTTAGGATTATCCATCACCTGTCGTATCCTGAAAAAAGCTCTTTGACCGACATGGTGGATAAGTCAAAAGTCTCAGTGGTTTATCCTTCTTTTGATAATGCGTTGGCGTCGTTACGGTCTTTTGGTAATGGAGCATTACTAGCAAAGGCGGACATTAAGTCAGCTTTTCGTTTATTTCCAGTTTTACCATTAGGTTTTAATTCGTTAGGTTTTCATTTTGATGGTTATTTTTATTTTGATAAATGTCTCCCAATGGGTTTTTCTTTGTCTTGTTATTATTTTGAAGCCTTTTCGTCGTTCATTCAGTGGGTTTTTGAGTTTGATATTACATTTCTTGTTTATTGGATTTCCTGATTCTAACCTCTGTTCGGATTTGTTAGTTAGATTTTTAGACATTTGTTCTTGTTTTGGCATTCCTGTAGCAGCAGAGAAAACAGTTTTTCCTTGTTTATGTTTGGAATTTTTGGGGATTGTTATTGATGCAGAGAATATGGTATTTAGGCTGCCAGCTGAGAAGATAGTCAAAATCAGATCATTGTTAATTTCTTTGATGAGAAAGAAGAAATGTAGTTTGAAGGAAATGCAGTCTTTGTTAGGGTATTTGAATTTTGCTAGTAGAGTTATTCCTATAGGAAGGGTTTTTTGTAGACGTCTTTATTTTTCTACTAGGGGTTTAGTGTCTCCAAGTTCTCATATTAGATTGACGAAATGTTTGAAGGAAGATATGTCCATTTGGCTTGAATTTTTACAGGACTTCAATGGTTCTAGTTGTTGGCAGGAAGAATTTGTGGAATCGGATGCCTTGGGCCTGTTTACGGACGCAGCTGGAAGCTGTGGCTATGGGGCATTTTGGAATGGTAAATGGTCTGCAGAGAAGTGGCCGTCGTCATAGGTGCGCAATGGTCTCACAAGAAATATTGTTCTGTTGGAATTTTTTCCAGTGATTGTAGCAATTGTGTTATGGGGATGTGATTATAGGAATAAAAGGATATTATTACATTCAGATAATAAAGGGGTTTGTTTTCCTATCAATACTCTTTCTTCAAAATGTGATGTAGTAGTTAAACTGTTGAGGCATTTAGTTCTTTTTTGTATGCAGTATAATATATGGATTAAAGCTAAGTATGTAGTGGGTTCATCAAATGTTTTAGCTGATGCATTATCTCGTTTTCAGTTTTTGAAGTTGCGGGAAGTAGCTCCAGAAGCGGAGTTGGAGGGGAGTCCGTGCCCTCGTCACTTATGGGATTTGATATGGGACTAATATGTGATTCTATTAAGCATTCTTTGGCCCCAAGAACATGGGCGGCGTATGCTGCTGCGTGGCATGATTGGTTGAATTTTGTTAATTCGGTTGCGGTAGTGTTAATGTGAATGATTTAAGTTATGGGTTGCTTTTTGTTGCTAGTTCATTTAAAAGGAACTTGGCCCCTTCGTCGGTCGCTAGGATAGTGTCGGGGGTGTCCTTTTTTTAGAAATTATATGGTAACCAGCCATTGTCATCTCATTTTCAGGTTAAACAGATGCTTAAGGGTTATAGGAGAGGCCTGACGAACATAGATAGTAGGAGGCCAATTTCTATTCCTTTATTGGAGGCTCTATGTAATACGCTGCCTAAAGTTTGTTTTGATAGTTTTGAGTCTTTGCTTTTGCGTACTGCTTTTGTTTTAGCATTTTTTGCAGCTTTAAGGATCAGCGAGTTAGTTGCGGTCAGCCGTAGAGTTTGTTCTGGTTTGGACTTCTCTGATGTGTCTTTGAAGGGTGATGTAGTTGAAATTTTTCTTAGGAGGTCAAAAACTGATCAATATGGGAGAGGTAGATTAATTAGATTAAATGCTTGGGAAGGTTCGGATTTATGTCCAGTTGGGGTGGTAAGGTCTTGGCTGGAGGTTCGCTCGGCTTTGAGTGGCCCATTTTTAGTGCATAAGGATTGCTCTCCGCTCACTACACTGCGTGCAGAATTATTAGGCAAATGAGTATTTTGACCACATCATCCTCTTTATGCATGTTGTCTTACTCCAAGCTGTATAGGCTCGAAAGCCTACTACCAATTAAGCATATTAGGTGATGTGCATCTCTGTAATGAGAAGGGGTGTGGCCTAATGACATCAACACCCTATATTAGGTGTGCATAATTATTAGGCAAATTCCTTTCCTTTGGCAAAATGGGTCAAATGAAGGACTTGACAGGCTCAGAAAAGTCAAAAATAGTGAGATATCTTGCAGAGGGATGCAGCACTCTTAAAATTGCAAAGCTTCTGAAGCGTGATCATCGAACAATCAAGCGTTTCATTCAAAATAGTCAACAGGGTCGCAAGAAGCGTGTGGAAAAACCAAGGCGCAAAATAACTGCCCATGAACTGAGAAAAGTCAAGCGTGCAGCTGCCAAGATGCCACTTGCCACCAGTTTGGCCATATTTCAGAGCTGCAACATCATTGGAGTGCCCAAAAGCACAAGGTGTGCAATACTCAGAGACATGGCCAAGGTAAGAAAGGCTGAAAGACGACCACCACTGAACAAGACACACAAGCTGAAACGTCAAGACTGGGCCAAGAAATACCTCAAGACTGATTTTTCTAAGGTTTTATGGACTGATGAAATGAGAGTGAGTCTTGATGGGCCAGATGGATGGGCCCGTGGCTGGATTGGTAAAGGGCAGAGAGCTCCAGTCCGACTCAGACGCCAGCAAGGTGGAGGTGGAGTACTGGTTTGGGCTGGTATCAAAGATGAGCTTGTGGGGCCTTTTCGGGTTCCCAGTCCTACTGCCAGTTTCTGGAAGACACCTTCTTCAAGCAGTGGTACAGGAAGAAGTCTGCATCCTTCAAGAAAAACATGAATTTCATGCAGGACAATGCTCCATCACACGCGTCCAAGTACTCCACAGCGTGGCTGGCAAGAAATGGAATAAAAGAAGAAAATCTAATGACATGGCCTCCTTGTTCACCTGATCTGAACCCCATTGAGAACCTGTGGTCCATCATCAAATGTGAGATTTACAAGGAGGGAAAACAGTACACCTCTCTGAACAGTGTCTGGGAAGCTGTGGTTGCTGCTGCACGCAATGTTGATGGTGAACAGATCAAAACACTGACAGAATCCATGGATGGCAGGCTTTTGAGTGTCCTTGCAAAGAAAGGTGGCTATATTTATTGCTGATTTGTTTTTGTTTTGTTTTTGAATGTCAGAAATGTATATTTGTGAATGTTGAGATGTTATATTGGTTTCACTGGTAAAAATAAATAATTGAAATGGGTATATATTTGTTTTTTGTTAAGTTGCCTAATAATTATGCACAGTAATAGTCACCTGCACACACAGATATCCCCCTAAAATAGCTAAAACTAAAAACAAACTAAAAACTACTTCCAAAAATATTCAGCTTTGATATTAATGAGTTTTTTGGGTTCATTGAGAACATGGTTGTTGTTCAATAATAAAATTAATCCTCAAAAATACAACTTGCCTAATAATTCTGCACTCCCTGTAGATTCCAATTTAATTCTGTATTAAAGATTTGTTTTTATTGGATCTTGGTTCTTGTAGGATATCTTCTCATTCCTTCAGGATTGGCGCCGCTACAGAGGCGGCGCGGGTCGGGTTGGATGAGTCAATTGTCAGGAGAATTGGGCGTTGGGATTCTCATCGGGTTAAGTTATATGTTAGGCCAGATTTAATTTTACCAGTCTGAATAATTTTCCGTTTTCACAGGTAGTCATATTGTGGTCTGGATTGTGGGCCACTCCTTTATTTTTTGGGCTCAGAAGCGAGCTGAGAAGAGAATATATTCTGAGAACTTATCGTTTGATTCGGCTGACCTGCATGTTTTTTGGTGGGCTGTTAGAGGGCTGGGTTGGAAGTGTATATTGTCGGAAATCTGTAAACTTTTATTAAAATGGCCGGTTCCCAATCTTCTTGTGCTTCACCTGGGTGGTAATGACATAGGGAGATTGAAAACTTGTGAATTATTATGGGTTATGAAGAGGGATTTGTCCTTGTTGCAATGTATGCTTCCATATACTACTCTGTTTTTTTTCTGAAATAGTCCCTCCTCTCGTATGGTCAGGTAAGGAAGGTATTTTTCTTGAGAAAATACGCAGACGGGTGAATAGGGCATTAGAGAAATTTCTTCCTTTGGTGGGTGGGTTCAGTTATAGACATGTAGACATGGAGGGCTTCGTGCCTGGGCTCTACAGATCGGACAATGTCCATCTTTCTGATGTAGGAATTGATGTTTTCAATTTGGGTCTTCAGAATATAATTGAGAAATGGCTGCGGTGCTTTGGGGGGCCTCGCCTATGATAGGTGTGGCTTGTGGGGCTGTATCGCTCAGCTGATGCTGAGTGGATCTTGGTCTATATGGATGGTTTTAAATTGGTATTTATTGTTATGGTTTTAATTATTAATTAATTTATTAAATTATTTATTGGTTTTAATTTTGGTTACCGTTAATAAAGCACTTCGGCCATTTCTATTCCATTAAGAAAAAGTTGTCAGTGTTTTTATTTATCTTAATTACATATGGTTGAGGAGGAGTGGGGTCATTTGCCTCCAAGTAAAGGCCCACCAGAGCGATTTGCTTGGGGGACACATGGGGGCAATGACCCCCATATTTTATTGCAGAGTTACTAGGCATTTTGTGTTCTCTACCCCCCCCCCCCTTTTCTTTCTCTTTCCCGCCTTATTTTTCAGGTAAATTTACCTCAAAGAAGCTGAATCCGGTTGGAGCTGGTTCTGTTTATGTTGGAGATTCTGGATGGCATCTGAAGCGGAGCTTCTAATTGGTTGCTGCCCTGTTGCTGGGGGAGATTTCCAGCTCTGTCATTTGTCCCTGCCTGCAAGGCGGGAAATTTGTCCCCTTTATATTTCCAGGTTCGCAGATACCTCAGGGCAGTCGTCGCGGATATGGACAGCGCCCGCCCTCCCTCCCTTAATTTTGTGCTATCTGTCGCTGTGCTTTATTAGAGGGGCTGTATCGCTCAGCTGATGCTGAGTGGATCTTGGTCTATATGGATGGTTTTAAATTGGTATTTATTGTTCTGGTTTATGGTTTTATTTATTTATTAATTTATTCAATTATTTATTGGTTTTAATTTTGGTTACCCTTAATAAAGCACTTCGGCCATTTCTATTCCATTAAGAAAAAGTTGTCAGTGTTTTTATTTATCTTAATCACATATAGTTGAGGAGGAGTGGGGTCATTTGCCTCCATGTATAAAGAGATTGACTCTCTTTAAATATAAGCCAAAAACCTTTACCAAAAGTTTACTTTAATAAAATGATTTACTAAAAATAGTCCAGGCTAAGTTCAGACTTAAACGTTATTAAATGGACGTCCATTCATGTAGGTGAGTGACTTTCCCCTCCTTCTAATAAAGAGGACATTACAGGACAACCCATAAAATACATAAACAAGAAAGGTCTGTCATATGGATTTTTGAAATCCAATGACCCACCTGTTACCGGGCTAAGAGAAAATATTCCCTAGCTGCCATCTCTACATTGGATGTGTTAATATATCAGATGGCCAGTGTTTGCTGGACAAACCTGCCTGATTTATAACTGGAAAACCAGTTCCAAAAAGGTAGAAACTCCAGCCAAAACCCTCAATACTCAAGATAAGATCCATATTATTTTCATTATAATCTCCTGTGAATCCCTTCTTAAGGTTCAGGACCCCCTCCAATCCCACAGCACTATGAGTAACTAACATGCATATATACATACTGTAATTTATATACATATACAGTGGATTCACATATAAATATTCCCTTCAGGAGACACCTTTCCAACAGGGTCACCAGTGGCAGATTATAATTGGGGCATTTGGGTCTGTAGCCCCGGGCCTGGCATCGCTGGGGGGCCCAACGCCGACCCAAACGCCCACAAACTATAGTGGGGCACAGGAGCGCATAGTTCTCTGCCCCGCCGCCTATCACCGCCATAGGCTTCAAGCCTAGTAGGCCTGAGGCCTATGTGGTGGTAAAAGCCCGGCGTGCGTGGTCAAGTCATTGCGCGGCGTGCATGATGATGTCATCGCACGCCTATATAGGGGCACGCGCAGGGCTTTGACGTATGAGCACCTGGCTCACCATTCTGGACACAGGTAAGTATTAGCCTTTTTTTTTTTTTTTTTTTTTTTGTGTGTGTGCGCCAACTTTGGGGGGCAGAGGAGGACATATTACTACAGGGACAGTGGGGGCAAATGTTTCCATAGGGGCAAATTACGTAATTGGGGGCACTGTGGGGGCAAATTACTTAATTGGGGGCAGTGTGGGTGCAAATTACTCAATTTGTGGCAGTGTGGGGGCAAATTACTAAATGAAGGGCAGTGTGGGGGCAAATTACTTAATGGATGGCAGTGTCGAGGCAAATTACCTAATGGATGGCACTGTCGGGGCAAATTACTTAATGGGGGGCAGTGTGGGGGGTTATTACTTGATGGGGCAGTGTGGGGGGCAAATTACTTTGTGGGGTCAAACTACTACATGGGGAACAGTGTGGGGGGAATTACTATATGGGGCAGTGTGGAAGAAATTACTGTATGGAGCAGTGGGGGGGAATTACTGTATGGAGCAGTGTGGGGGAAATTACTATATGGGGCAGTGTGAGGGAAATTACTATATGGGGCAGGGTGGGGGAAATGACTATATCGGGGCAGGGTGGGGGAAATTACTATATCGGGGCAGGGTGGGGGAAATTACTATATGGGGCTGTGTGGGGGAAATTACTATAATGGGGTAGTGTGGGGGCATTGCTATTAGGGGACATTATTTTTGGGGACACTATACAGGTATTATTACCTGGAGCACAATATTATTACTGGGGCACTCTAGGGGACATTATAATTGCTGTAGACACTATAGGGACCTTTGGGGTAATTTATCAAACTGGTGTAAAGTAGAACTGGGTTAGTTACCCATAGCAACAGATCCCACATTTCATTTTTGACAGCTCCTTTGGAAAATGAAAGGTGGAATCTGATTGATTGCTATGGGCACGTAAGCTAGTTCTACTTTATACCAGTTTGATATATGACCCCAATTATGAGGACTCTAACGTGTCTGTAACAAACTCTGTATAGACAAGATGCGGCTGAAAGAATTTGTCATGGTGTTCTGCGTCAAACGGAGGAGAAGAGGAAAGAGAAGGTCTACATGACAGGAGATGTCACTGGATGTAACAGGTATGTGATGTTGTATTCCCGTATATGTAGAGCTGGCTCACTACTGTGACCTGCATCTCATCTTCTCCTCCAAGTCTTTTTTTATCATAATCATATGTATTTTTAATTTGGCAACTAAAATTTTAATTTGTCACCTGCAGTCTTATGTAACAGCCCAGATAACAGTGATAACTTTCTGTGTGCAGATAATGTAGTAGATGTTCCATGCAGTCCTATGTAATACCCCACATAACACAATAGTTCAGTGTTATGTGGGGTGTTACATAGGACTGCAAGTAACATCTATGACATCTGTACTCAGAGAGTTATGAGATGGTGGGGGTCTGACTCCTGGCACCGCCGCCAATCAGCTGTTTGAGGAGACCGCGATGTCCCAGTGAGCGCCGCAGCCACTTTGCTCCTTACCAAGCACAGCGCTGTCCATTTGATAGCACTGTGCTTGGTACTGAAGCTCAGCCCCAATCACTCAGAAGGGACAGAGCTGCACCAAGACCATGTGAACGATGTCATATGGCCTAGGAAGAGACTCTGGAGCTTACGAAGCACCGCAGGCTCTTCGGACAGAAAGAAAAACGAAAAGTAAAATGGAGGGGGGGGGGGCGAGTTGGGTAGACAGCCCCGGGCCTGTCATGCACTTAATCCGCCCCTGAGGGTCACCTATAGGTAGGACCTACTTTGCCTATATATGAGTTCATATCTGCACTGGCATACTGCTGACAAAAGGTCTTGTATCATAAGAACATGTTGTATTATACATTTTCAAGAGGCATTCAAACACTGGTGGTTCTATTCCTTCATCCTCGTAGCAGAAACATCTTTGAATTTACGTTCCGGTTTTGCAGCGTTACAATCTATCTACACAGATAAATAACATGAAATGCTCTTACTGTACAAACAGAACTTATACCAGATACTTTGAACGGAATCTGACAACTCTGGAAAACCATATTAAGTACAATAAAACGTGTTCCTGATCAGCAATTTGTATGTCGATACTTGCTACAGTATATGCCCAAAAAATGGCCTTGGAATGCTTAGAGACGACTTCTCCTGGAGTCCTCTCCATTATGTACACATGCACAGGAGTCCTCTCAATGCATTTGTTGGCGCACAGCGGGGTACATATTAGCATACAAATTAGTGATTCAGCAACAGGTGTTTCTATACATGTGTACATATGTGAGATGGGGAAACAGCTCTCCTTGTCTGAACACTGTGTAGATTAAATTAAATGTTCTGGAATGACAGTCTGCTGTTTTGCCACAAGATGCCACTGTTTCCTAAACACAGCTACAGACTGCACATATATCTCCATATTCATGAGAGAGGTTGGGGTTTACACAGAGTCTGGAGAGAAGAGAAGTAGAGAGCAGCCATCTTAGAGGGAGCTGAAACTAATGAAATGTGTGAGCAGAGAATCTGATGGCAGCCAGGTGTGAGAGCATCCCTCAGTGACCAGAGCTGCAGTTAAGTGAAGCTGATTGTGTCCAAGACCCTGTTTCTGTCCAGAGGAAGGAGGATTACTGCCAGGAATGCTGATGAGAGCAGAGGAACAAAGCAACATACACTGCAG
Organism: Bufo bufo; assembly: GCF_905171765.1. Taxonomy (NCBI): domain Eukaryota; kingdom Metazoa; phylum Chordata; class Amphibia; order Anura; family Bufonidae; genus Bufo; species Bufo bufo. The sequence continues at coordinate 129,250,915 of NC_053391.1, read as the reverse complement.
TCTCGCATGCTTGTTGGAGAGACATTTGTTCTGTTTAGAGTCACCAGCAGATGCAAAGCAGACCCGGGTCGGTAAGATCGTGCACACACCTCATCACAGTGTTGGCGCCTAGAGACTGAGACCAGGCCTGTAGTTAGTTAGGGCTCTTTCACACTTGCGTTGTCCGGATCCGTCGTGCACTCCATCTGCCGGAGGTGCCCGCCGGATCCGTAACAACGCAAGTGAACTGAAAGCATTTGAAGACGGATCCGTCTTCAAAATGCGTTCAGTGTTACTATGGCACCCAGGACGCTATTAAAGTCCTGGCTGCCATAGTAGTAGTGGGGAGCGGGGGAGCAGTATACTTACAGTCCGTGCGGCTCCCGGGGCGCTCCAGAATGACGTCAGAGCGCCCCATGCGCATGGATCACATGATCCATGTGATCACGTCATCCATGCGTGTGGGGCGCCCTGACGTCATTCTGGAGCGCCCCGGGAGCCGCACGGACTGTAAGTATACTGCTCCCCCGCTCCCCACTACTACTATGGCACCCAGGACTTTAATAGCGTCCTGGGTGCCATAGTAACCATTCAGAAAAAGCTAAACGTCGGATCCTTGCGGCAAGTGTTCCGGATTTTTGACCGGAGCAAAAAAGCGCAGCATGCTGCGGTATTTTCTCCGGCCAAAAAATGTTCCGTTCCGGAACTGAAGACATCCTGATGCATCCTGAACGGATTTCTCTCCATTGAGAATGCATGGGGATAATCCTGATCAGGATTCTTCCGGCATAGAGCCCCGACGACGGAACTCTATGCCGGAAGAAAAGAACGCAACTGTGAAAGAGCCCTATGTTAGGGTTTCTGTTTGTGTCAGGCCACAAGTGTTACTATTGTTACTTTCAAGGACTCCATAACTTAAAGTGACATTTCACATTGGAGAGCTGATAAAATTCTCACAAACTCAAGCCAGGCTGGCGTTTTTTTGCTCAAGAGGAATACTCAGGCACGTGCTACAGGCCAGTTATGAGAGGGGGAATACTGTAGATCTGTGTAAGATTGTAAGCTGTTGTGCTTCACAGCAGGATAGCCCGTAACACACACCCATACAGTGGTTCTTGTTTTTAGGGTAATAACAGGTAAGATGTGGCAGTTTAGTTGTGCCCGCCAGTAGGTAAATTACTGCACTTTCCTCCTTCAACCTTTGGAGGGCGCCGTGCTGTGCAGCACAAGGGTCTCAACCTTCGGGCTGGGTGTATGTACATTTATTGTATGTTCTCAACATGTGTGGTTGTGTTTATTGCCACATGTAAGTAAAATTCTGTTTTGACAAAAGCTGGTGTTGGGGTTGCTTTCCTCGTTCGTGACTTCACTGTATCCTGGGGAGCCTACCCCGTTACACGACTTACACGACTTACATGTATAAGGGTTTACCGGAGGTGACCGATTCCCTTTGAGGACACACAATCCTAAGTTATAGCAAGATTTGTGTGCTAGCCTCAAGCATCTTGATGTGAAAACAGGAGGCAGTCTTGTAGTCTGGACCTTTAGCAGCTTTTTCCTGCAGATAAGTATATGTCCATGCTGCCAGTGTTTATCTACAGCACACAGAAGTGCAGAGGTCATTGATTATACTCAGGGTACTTGTATGGGCAGTGCCAAACTACAAGATCTTGTGCCAAATTGCCTATCACCAGGGAAGGACAGAGACATTTTTCTCCTGCAAAGAAACGACTGGGAACCTGTGTAGATCAAGCACCAGCGAAGATTGGCAATGTGTGGAATGAAGAAGCCGTTGCTGTATTTGAAGTTCTGCATGAACACAGCTGATACGATCAATAAGCTATGAATCTGAAAACATGAAAGAGAATAACTGCCTATCTGCCATTGATTAGCCCGACTGCAATGAGCAGTATATTCAGTTTGCAGCAATCTCCTCCCATACACAACAGGTTTGCTTATTTATAGCTTTGAGCCATTTTCATACTATGGGTACAGTCTTGTTTTGTGCTCTGAGGCTATAAATACCAATGGAGACACAAGTCAATAAATAATGATTTATGTAAATCAAGATTTAATGTATTATTTCAGTAATAATGAGCTTCAAAAAAATTATGAAACGACTCCCCCATAGCTCTATGAAATGATTAACACCTAAAAAACCCTGGAAATTCAGATTAACCCTAAAATCCTTCTTCCTCAGATATCAAATTCACCATAGTCTAGGAAGCTAAGATGTAGTAAGCGGTTTGCTGCTGCCCTGGACTTCTATAGTTATCTCTGCCACAGTAGCAGTGCATCGTCATTTTGTAATGCACTGGATCAAGAGTACTTTGTAATATGGATATTTGTGGACTTTTTGTCCCTATTGTTACTAACTCACTAGCTACACATAGCTGTATTTGTCTGGCCAAATCCCTGCATATTTCCTGGCTAGCGGCCGGATCTCCATCGAACTCCATTATAGTCAAAGGGAATGGCAGACCTTCTTATAACATCTGGCAAAGCCAGATCCACATAGCTTTGTTAGGCTGATCTCTGCTGGAACAGCCTGCCTGAACTAATGTCGGCAGTGTGAAACAGTCATTCCCATAGATTTGCATTGAAACTCTACACATGTGTCTCGTAGACAGAAATTGTATCAATGTATCTGTTTAGGCTGTGTTTCTCCATTCCACACCCTCAACTAGAATGTACTAATTCAGCTGAAAACTGTATATAAGGAGAGCAGTTAAAGCCCTTAGTTGTTTGCAGATAGGAACCAGTGCTTAGCAGGACAGACTCTGACAGACTACATGAGTGAATAGAAGAAGACATTGAGATGGGGATGCTGAGCCACAGACCCTGGCTTACCAGCCCTGTGACCAAGAAGCCGGCTGGATGACTGAGCCACAGACCCTGGGCCACCAGCCTTTGGCAAGGGAACCAGCCTTCTGAGAGAGAGTGGGACTAGCTTTGGCCTTTCCTTAACATGAAAACTTTTTCTGCCAGAGGGGGGAAGCCAGCTCAGTGCCTTTCCTGCACTGTTTTACAAATGGGTTCCTCCAGTAAAGAAGCACACTGGACTTTTTTACCATTGGGGTGCACCATGCTTACCATCCCTTCTGGAGAGCAGCAACATATGATGACACCTCAGCGGTTTCCGGGGGACCCAGGATAGCTTTGAGGCCAACCCTGCCACTGCAAGTGTTCTGATGGAGGCCTACTCAGAAGTCTTGACAGACAGGAGCAGCACCACATCTTGTGGACCTCCAGTTATCAAACCTATATCTGCGTTGTGCCCGCAGTACTTCTTGGTTCGGTAAGTGGCCTTGATCATACATTCGATCTCCACATCCTGATACACAAGGAGTGTCCTGGTTTTTCACAGATTTGAGGCAGTTCAGATTGTTCTGATGATGGACCACAAGTCGTCTTTTCTCACCAGTGGTAACAAGTGCCATGAAACCCATCAACATGACCTATCTTCTTTCATTTGCATCTGGCCATTCTTAGGCTTCTGTCCTCTAGCTCCCACTGCACAGATCTACCCTCCTCCACAGAGGCTGAGTCTGAGGTCCCCGGCAGGAGAGAGCTACAGCGCCCCGTACTGTTCAGTTGATTTCCAACTCACATCAATGTTGTGCTCAAAGCACAACCCTGCATGATTTGTGACCAGTTAATTGCTCCATTGATTTTCTAAATCCTCCTGGTTGATTAAGAGCACAACCAGTTTTGCCCGGTAGTTGATCCATCGCCCTTTTGCTGACAAACTTCAGATCCTCCTATGACTGCAGGAAGCTTTGTCTGCAAACTATGCTTTCCATCTATCTCATCTGCACCTAGGAAAGATGGATTACCTACTACATTAAAGCCAAACCGATAGTGACCTGTTGAGGGTCACTGTTAAACCTTTTTCCCTGTCAAATATTGCCTCTGCAGTTTCCAAATGTAAAAGTGCAGCATGGGATTAGAAAACAAAAACAATGTTTTGTCAATGGCCGGCGTCTGGTACTGCAGTTGTGTTGCATTTAATCACTTAAAGGGAACCTGTCATCAACTTTATGCTAACCTCACTGAGGGCAGCATAAAATAGTGACAGAAATGCTGATTTCAGTGGTGTGTCACTCATGAGCTAATAGTAAGTGGTTGCTGAGAACCAGCATCATAATCATTGCAGCACAGGCCTCGAAAAGAGTCAAATCTACTTGAGAAGAGTCATGGTTATTCATAATCTCCTGCTCTCTCGCCCATCTGCTGATGATTGCAGTTCTCTTCTAGTAAGAAAGGGAGAAAACTAGGTCAGTCATCAGCAGGTGGGCGGGAGAGCAGGAATTTATGAGTAACCATGACTCTTCTCAGGTCGCCGTGACTCTTTTCCAGGCCCAGTCTGCAATAATTGTAATGTTGGTTCTCGGCAACCACTTATTTTTAACTTATAAATGACAGACCACAGATATTAACTCACCTGTCTCTACTTTATGCTGCCGTTAGTGTGGTTCTTACATATCATAAGAATCGATTTTTTGAAGAAATGACAAGACGGACAATCAAAAGAACAAGACAGATGGAAAAAAGGTACTCTGTTAAACATGGATTCATGAAAAAAAAATTTGGGTAAATTGCTAGTGACAGATTCCCTTTAAATACCACTGTGCAATACCTTTATTGATCCTTCTAGAAATTGAATTGCCAGAGTGACTGGAAACCGAGCCAATGAGACTTCTGTCTCTGTGTTCAGTCCCAGTGCTACGAGTCTCCTATGAACCATGCCTGAGTATTCTAGGCTCTATAGTGTGTGACTTTTTGCTGACTAGAGATGAGTGAATTGAAGTTGACGAAGTGGAATTCGATCCGAATTTCAGGAAAAATTCAATTCACACCGATATCACAGTGATGTCACAGCGCTATAAATAGCCTCAGCCATTTTGGATTCTGCCATTTTCCAGTGTGCTTAGTGCAGGGAGAGACGTCAGCAGGCGCTAGGGACAGTGTTAGAAAACACTTCATCATGCTAAAAAAAACTATTTACAAGTTCAGGGAAAGATTAGTCAAGGTTACAGATGAGCAAATCAAAGCTGACGGAGTGGAATACGATCTGAATTTCAGGAAAAATGTGATTCGCAACTAATGCGAATTTCCTCGCGCTTTGTGGTAATGAATCGCTATTTTTCTTAAAGTGGCGGCTACAATGGCAGCTACACGTGTGAGGACATGGGGCAAAGAACTCTTTGAAGGCGGGCTGACCCATAAGGCCATGCATGCAGCCGATCAACAGCCAGCCACCCCTGTGATGTCACAGCCCTATAAATACGCCAGCCATCTTAGAGTCAGACATTTTCAAGCGTTCTGAGTGCAGGGACAGACGTGAGAAGGCGCTAGGGACAGCAATTGGAAAAACCTGATTGTGAAAAAAAATAATGAAAAAATTATTTATAAGTGCAGGGAAAGGATAGGGAGGAATCATTTCACAGCATCTTAGTGCAGGGATTGACGTCAGAAGGCGCTAGGAACAGTGCCATAAAAGCGATTTACAAGTGCAGGGAAAGATTATTTGGGGATCCAAATAGCCATTATACAGCTCTGTCATTCCAGCAATTTGTTCTTGGGGTGCAAGTGCTATGTTGAAAAGCCTTTAGTGGCTTATATCTTTTCAAACAAGAAAAATATATACGCAGTTTACTTCTGCAGTTATATGTGGAAAAAGGGTTTAGTGGCCTATTTTAGTCCAAAAAGAAAAATATATTCTAAGTTCACTTCTGCCGTTATATGTCTTGAAAGCGTTTAGTGGCCAATTTCAGTACAGAAAGAAAAATACATTCTCAGTTCAAGTCGGCGGCGTTTATAGGTCTTGAAAGCGTTTAGTGGCCTATTTCAGTACAAAAAGAAAAATACATTCTCAGTTCACGTCGGTGGCGGTTATATGTGTCGAAAGCGTTTAGTGGCCTATTTCAGTACAAAAATAAAAATAAATTCTCACTTCACGTTGGCAGCGGTTATATGTCTTGAAAGCATTTAGTGCCCTATTTCAGTACAAAAAGACAAATACATTCTCAGTTCACGTCGGCGGCGGTTATATGTTGTAAAATCTTTATTGAAGTATTTTGGTCGAAAAACGAAATTTATTCAGCGGTCAGTGCTGCGGTTATATGTGGTAAAATCTTTATTGAAGTATTTCGGTCGAAAAACAAAATTTATTCAGCGATTAGCGCTGCGGTTATATGCGGTAAAATCTTTAGTGACGTATCTTGATGAACTTCATGACTTCCGGGCTCAAAGCTATCTTGACGCTTTATCTTCTCATTGTCTGTAGCTACTAGAGGCCTGTTCATGCCAGGCAGGTTCCCCCAGAAGTATCTGGGTCGATGAGCAGCTGATACCACACTTGCATCAATCTTGACAGTATTAGTCTCCAGGTGGAAAGAAATTGTTTTTTGGAATGCTTTCTCCATCGTAACCACTTTGTTGAAAAAACAGACTGGCGGATTCTCTCCTGTCTTAGGCAACACTTAATTTTTATTATTAAATATTGAATATTAAATTGAACCAAAACTTGATTAAAATTATAAGAAAGTAAACTTAAATTTGCAAATATATTATCCCAATTTTCGAGAGAAATTCACGGACAATCAATTTGCCAAGCCTTTTGTGTCGGAGAATGTGTATTATTAAATTGTGTTTTAAGTAACACTTTATAAAGTTGAGAAATTTTAACCTTCTGTTCTGTTCCATATTCCCTAGAAATGAATAGACGAAGTGGCCACTCTGTGGCCTCCTCATGCTGCTGCCACCTCCACAATCTCTTGTCGTTGTGCCACTCTCTGGCCCCCTCGTGCTGCTGCCACCTCCACAATCTCTCGTCGTCGTGCCACTCTGTGGCCTCCTACTGATGCTGCTTCTGCCGCCACCTCCAGACTCTGTCATTGTGCCACTCGGTGGCCTTCTCCTGATGCTGCTACTGCTGCTGCCGCCACCTCCAGACTCTGTCATTGTGCCACTCTGTGGCATTCTCCTGATGCTGCATCCACCACCTCCATATTCTGTCATTGTTCCACTCTGTGGCTTCCTACTGATGCTGCTTCTGCCGCCACCTCCAGACTCTGTAATTGTGCCACTTGGTGGCCTTCTCCTGATGCTGCTACTGCTGCCACCTCCAGACTCTGTCATTGTGCCACTTGGTGGCCTTCTCCTGATGCTGCTACTACCACCTCCAGACTCTGACATTGTGCCACTCGGTGGCCTTTTCCTGATGCTGCTACTGCTGCTGCCGCCACCTCCAGACTCTGTCATTGTGCCACTTGATGGCCTCCTCATACTGCTGCCACCTCAACACTCTGTCATTGTGCCACTCGGTTGCCTCCTCATACTGCTGCAAACTTTAGACTCTGTCATTGTGCCACTCAGTGGCCTTCTCCTGATGCTGCTACTGCTGCTGCCGCCACCTCCACACTGTCATTGTGCCACTCTGTGGTCTCCTGATGCTGCCGCAACCTCCAGACCTGGTCATTGGGCCACTCTGTGGTCTCCTCATACTATTCCCACCATCCCCACTTCATGACTTGGCCACTATTTTGCCTTTCGGCCTGGCTGACATAATCATTTGTTTGACCCTTCTGATATGTCAGAAGGAAGGAAAAATGAGACGTACAACGGATCCTGTCTGTGTAGCAACTGTAAGGCCTGTATGGTCCCATCAGAATTGGCTTATGATTTGGTAGCCAAAAGGGTACAAAACACAGAAGACATACAAATATTCCATTCACGTGTCATCTCTGTTTTAAACCCAGTCCATTTTTTTTTTGGCATTAGCAATACTTATGGATTATTGAGCAAATGCTGACCGAGTGAAGGCATATGCTCCACAGACAGGATCCGTTTTTTGTGGGTTATTGTTCTGATGGATCAGAGGAAGGGCAAATTAATAAGTGACGTAAACACAAACTTACTTCTGACACCCTCTCCACTCTGTCGGGTGGGGGGGGGGGCTCTACTTGTATAAGTGTTTAATAGAACAGGTTCTGATAACTTCTATGTGGAATCAGCTGGCAGCGGTGTAAAAGGAGTGCGCTTCTTTTTGGCACTAACATCGACCTGTAAGGTTGAGTTCATACTTGAGTTATTTGGTCAGTTTTGGCCCTGTGACTGCCCTAATAAATGAAGTGTGCAGTGATTCTAAGAGCGATGCCTGTCATCTGCATGTCACACGGACTCACAGTATTATTTCACTACCAAAGCAGACTCCCTATACGTGTTACTACAAGGCACATTGTTCTACACTACTATAAAGTGCTCTCAGCAGCCAGGAAATAGCAGGTTTTTTTTATGTAATTCGCCACAAATATATGTGTTGAACCGCCGAATTAAATTTTTTTAAAATTCGCTCATCTCTAGTCAAGGTGTAGGCAAAGGATAGGGAGGCATTATCTACACTATAAAAGGAAAACAGGGTACAGTAGGAGAGTGTACAGCCTGGGTAATAGAATCGCTTCTATTACACCTTGCTGCACTAATTGGGGATCCAAATTGGTGTTATACTGCTGCTTTTAGGTTGTTTGCACTATATGATACATCAGTAACTCCAGCAAACCTTGCTTGTGATTGGGGTGCAAGTTCTGTGTACTACAGCCATTTACAGGGTGTATTAATAGGATAGATACGTATGTACTATTAGCCATCCTGTGTTGATTTTACATTGTTTTACTTTTTTTTTGGGGGGGGGGTCAATAGGGAAAAAAAAAAAAAAATATATGTCATAAGAGGCGTTCAGCGGTGAAGTTACATTGTAATACAGCCATTTAAGTGATGTATTAATAGGAAAGATATTTATGTCCCATTAGCCGTTCTGCGTTGATTTAACTTTTTTTTTTTGGGGTGTATTAATAGGAAAAAAAAAGGGAAAAATATATGTCATAAGTGCCGTTCAGAGGTAAAGTTACATTGTACTACAGCTATTTCCATAGTGTATTAAAAGGAAATGTACGTACGTTCCATTAGCCGTTCTGCTGTGAATTGTGATTGTTATATTTCAAATTTTGGCGTGTAGAAATAGGAAAAAAATAATAATAATATATGTCATAATTGGCATTCAGTAGTAAAGTGGTGCAGAAATAGGAAAAAGAATATATGTCTTAATTGCAGTTCTGCAGAGAATTTTTTATATTTTTTAGGGGGGCGGGGAGTTTATTAATTAAAAAAAAAACATATTCATGTCTTACTTGCCGTTCAGCAGTGAAGAAACATTGTACTACAGCCGTTTACGTGATGTAGAAAAAGGAAATATACGTACAGTACAGACCAAAAGTTTGGGCACACCTTCTCATTCAAAGAGTTTTCTTTATTTTCATGACTATGAAGGCATCAAAACTATGAATTAAGACATGTGGAATTATATACATAACAAACAAGTGTGAAACAACTGAAAATATGTCATATTCTAGGTTCTTCAAAGTAGCCACCTTTTGCTTTGATTACTGCTTTGCACACTCTTGGCATTCTCTTGATGAGCTTCAAGAGGTAGTCCCCTGAAATGGTTTTCACTTCACAGGTGTGCCCTGTCAGGTTTAATAAGTGGGATTTCTTGCCTTATAAATGGGGTTGGGACCATCAGTTGCGTTGAGGAGAAGTCAGGTGGATACACAGCTGATAGTCCTACTGAATAGACTGTTAGAATTTGTATTATGGCAAGAAAAAAGCAGCTAACAGTCTATTCAGTAGGACTATCAGCTGTGTATCCACCTGACTTCTCCTCAACGCAACTGATGGTCCCAACCCCATTTATAAGGCAAGAAATCCCACTTATTAAACCTGACAGGGCACACCTGTGAAGTGAAAACCATTTCAGGGGACTACCTCTTGAAGCTCATCAAGAGAATGCCAAGAGTGTGCAAAGCAGTAATCAAAGCAAAAGGTGGCTACTTTGAAGAACCTAGAATATGACATATTTTCAGTTGTTTCACACTTGTTTGTTATGTATATAATTCCACATGTGTTAATTCATAGTTTTGATGCCTTCAGTGTGAATATACAATTTTCATAGTCATGAAAATAAAGAAAACTCTTTGAATGAGAAGGTGTGTCCAAACTTTCGGTCTGTACTGTACGTCCCATTAGCCATTCGGCGGTGTGTTATATTTCTTATTTTGTGGTGCAGAAACAGGAAAAAGAATATGTCTTAATTGCAGTTCTGCGGTGAATTGTGTGTTTGTTAGTTTTTTTTTTGGGGGGGGAGTTTATTAATCAGAAAAAAAAACATATACATGTCTTACTTGCCGTTCAGCGGTGCAGTAACATTTTACTACAGCCATTTACGTAATGTAGAAAAAGGAAATATACGTATGTCCCATTAGCCGTTCGACGGTGAATTGTGATTGTTATATTTCTTATTTCGGGGTGTAGAAATAGGAAAAAGAATACGTCTTAATAGCCGTTCTGCTGTGAATTGTGATTCTTTTTTTTTATCATAAAAAAAAATATATGTCTTAATTGCCGTTCAGCGGTGAAGAAACATTGTACTACAGCCATTTACAGGGTGTATTAATAGGAAATATAAATACGTCCCATTAGCTGTTCAGTGGTGATTTGTGATTGTTATATTTCTTTTTTTGGGGTGTAGTTCCAGGAAAAAGAATACATCTTAATTGACATTCTGTGGTGAATTGTGATTATTTTTTTGGGGGGGCAGTGGTGAAGTTACATTGTACTACAGCCATTTACGTAGTGTAGAAAAAGGAAATTTACGTACATCCCATTAGCGGTGATTTGTGATTTATTTTATTTTTTTGAGGGGGGGGTTTATTAATCAGAAAAAAAATTATATGTCTTAATTGCTGTTCAGCGGTGAAGTAACATTGTACTACAGCCTTTTTGGGGGTATTATTTTAATTGTAATTTAATTCTTGTATTATACAGTATGTCAGGCAGACAGGTGACAGGCCCTTCAAAGGGAACGGGAAGTGGGCAAAATGTTTCTATCGCAGGCAGCAGAAGAAGGGGGGGGGGTGGCAGCAGGAGTTGTAGCGAGAGGCCTGAGCTCCCTGTCGGTGGGTTCCTCTGACACGACGCTTAGTTGGCATGGCGCGGGAGCAGACCCTGTGCCCCTACCTGTCCTGAACCTTCCTCTGTCATTTTCAGTTCCTTCAGCACGAGAAGCATTATATGCCGTAGGCTTGGCTCCACTTTTCAGCAAATACGAGCTACTAAAGGACAGTCAGCAGCTATCGCCCAGCCAAGATCTGGAGGAGACATCTGCCGCTTCCTCCGGTAGGAGGGCAAGTAGTGATGATGAGAGTCGCGCAGGAGCAGGTGTGAGCGGTAAGGCTCCTGGCCCTGAGACCGTTGAGGGGGACATCAGTGACATTCAGACAGTAGCGGATGATGATGATGATGTAACTGATCACACTTGGGAGCAGGGTGAAGAAGGGGCTTCATCATCATCATCATCATCAGGATTTGAGGGTGGCAGCTTGCGCATGAGGCAGCGGCTAAGCCAACAGTGGCAGCGTGGCAGTGAGTCAGCAGGGTGGCAACAGTAGGAGGTCGGGAGCCAAACATGCCCACGGTAGACAACTCACTTCGCAGGAGCCTACCGGCCCGGAAAGTAGCGGTGCAGGGGTTCACGGAGGCAGCGGTAGCAGGCAGCGTGGAGTGTCAGGGGGAAAATGCCCATACTCGGCGGTGGCAATTTTTTGTTAGGCCGCCGGAGGAGGTGAACATGGCCATTTGCCGAATTTGTGGGCAGAAGGTGAAGCGTGGCCAGGGTGCCAATGTTGTCACCACGGCCCTGTGTCAACACATGCAGCATCACCATAAAGTGGCCTGGGAGAACCGTGGCTCCGATGTGGTGGTCCAGCCTGTCGCAGCAACCGCTGCATCACCCAGTGGCATGCACCCAGTTTCATACATTCAAGGCTCCACCACCTCAGCCAAAGGGAGCTGTCTGTCCTTCCCATCATCTGATGGTCCTGATGGTCCTGATGCTCCTGCTCCTCCTCCTCCTACTTGTCAGTCATTCGGTCAGCAATCGATCACCGAAATGATTGCCAAGAGACAACAGTATCCGTGCAGTCATCTAACGAGGCAGAAGCTGAATGTGCTCCTGGCCAATTAACCCCAAAAAAAGAAGAACAGAGCAGCAGATATATAGTACAACAGATTTTATATATATAGTACAACAGCAGATATATAGTACAACAAAATTTTATTACACTAGTAATTTTAAAGATAAAATTACATTCATATATATTAGCAGCATTACATTCACAGGAAAAATGCCCACAGGACCACTAATCATAATACATCAGGGTAAAATACTCCTGCAAATAGAGAGGGATGAAATAAATCCAGTACATACAAAAACAATGAAAAACCAGAATGTATATAATAAAATTCTTAAAAAATATAATGTGAAACAAGTGAAAAAAATTGTGTAATATAATCAAACAAAAGTGACATACTAAGAGAAAGTGCAAATGCAAACACACGTGAAGTGCTATGTGACAAGGTGAAAAAATGTGATTACAATAAAATGCAATCAAATAGAAGACTTCCGGTTCCGGCGCCGCCATGTGAGGACGCAGCGCTCAGAGCTCCTGCATACCGCCGAACATCTTTGTCATTTTGCAGCGCAGGGAACTGCTTTTCAGCCCTAAAGGACGTCCGACTGACACCACTTACCTGCATCAAGGGGCTGATGGAAAGATATCTTCTCCGGAGCGGGCAGAAGATCACAGGTGCGCAGCTAGCAGCCTCACAGAGCGCGGCAAAAATGGCGGACACTCAGCCACTAGTATTCAGGGAAGAGGGCTCTCAGAGTTCCCAGGGAGAGGGGTCCCCTCTAGGTGGCCCGGCCACATTAGATTATAAACAACTAGCCATTGAAGTGGCAATGCGTATAATGCCGGACATCCAGAAAACACTGGAAACGACAATACTGGCCTCTTTAACTCCCTGAGAGAAGAGGTAAACCAGACCAGCATACAAGTTGGGGCCCTGGAGAAAGAGCTGCGTTCCTTGCAGGAGCAAGCAGGGGACACTGAGTCTGTATTGAAATCCAAGCAGCATGCCCTGGAATACCTGCGGTTTAAGGTTGATGACCTGGAAAACAGGTCACGCCGCAACAACCTGAGGGTGGTTGGGCTGCCTGAGTCCATTAAACAACTGGACCTTTTAGATATATGTGAGAAAGAACTGCCAGAGGCCCTGGGCCTAAAGTTTTTCTGTCGAGTTGAGAGGGCCCACAGGATTGGTCCGGAAAGAGGCGCCACTAGGGACTCTAATTCGGAGTCTCCCCGCAGTGGAGATGGGAGACCTCACCAAGTTATTTTTAAACTGCTGGATTTCAATGATAAGGTGGCTTTACTCCGCAGTTTTCGTAAGAGACGACACCAGATAACTATAAGGGGCCACAAAATTTTATTGTTTGAGGACTTCTCGGCTGAGGTGGCGAAGAAACGCAAGGCCTTTAGCCAGGTCTGCACTGCACTCTACCAAAGGGACATCAGATTTCAGCTTCTTTTCCCGGCGGTTCTAAAGATTCACAGAGCACAAGGAGGGACTATCACTTTTAGATCCCCCACTGAGGCAGAGGAGGCCTTGGATGAGATTATTGATTCAGAGCAGCATGATATATCCCTCTCTCCCCAACGGTCTACTTTGAAGGACTCATTGGTTCCAGCTGTTCGACGAGGGAATGACAGTTCGCGCAATGGCCCAGAAAGGCCCTCCAGAAGAGGACGTTGATATTCCTCAATTCTAAATGTGGTTGAGACTCAACCCTGAGGGGTAGAATCTTGTTAATGCTGCTAAGCTGTTCCAGATTAAGAATGTTTTGATATTCTGCTTTATGCTCCATACTAGGGCCGTTATTGTTCAGTCGTACAGATTGCCATTGTTTAGGCTAGGTATGTGAGAGCTCTGCCATGGCGGAAAAAAGGAAAGTCTATAACTAGATTTAGTGACGGCTGACACCATCTAGCCGTACCCGGTCCAGTGGATTGGTACCTGCTGCCACACACCTAGGCAGTTCTATTTGGTTGTACTTATATTGATTTTTGCTTGTGTTTTCTGTTCTCTTTTCCTCCCCCCCTTTTTCCTTCCCTCCTCCCTTCTCCCTTGGCTTTCTCTGTCTGGGGATCCGTACATACCGGAACTGAAATGAAAATTATCTCCTGGAATGTCAAGGGTTTACGCTCCCCGCAGAAGCGATCAAAGATTTTACGCCACCTGAAGCGTCTTCAACCTGATGTAGTTCTCCTGCAAGAGACGCATTTGGAGGATAAAGATTTCTTCCGTATGAAAAAATTCTGGGTAGGTTCTGTGTTCGGATCCTCAGCCAGGGAGCGCAAAGCTGGAGTACTCACTTTAGTACATAGAAATTTCTCAGGGAAAATACTTTCAGAATTTCATGACAGTGAGGGCAGATGGCATAGGTTAGTGGTAGAGATAGGAGGGATTTCTTATAGCATTCATAATGTGTATGCCCCAAATGAAAATAATGCCCCCTTTTACGCTCTTCTGGAGAACAGACTGCATATGGATGGAACTCACAACAGAATTGTGGGTGGTGATTTTAACTCAGTCGCATCTGTTCTGGAAGACCGGAAGAGAGAGGAGGGGATGGTCAGATCGCAAAGACTCTCTGACAAGGTTATACCTCCCTTTCTAACCTCTACAGGTTTATATGATACCTGGCGCTCTCTACATCCTGATGACAGGGAGTATACGCATTTTTCACACGCACATAATGTATGGTCTCGTATTGACTATCTTTTCCTTCCCTTGCATATGTCATCTAGGGTGGTTTCCGCTGAAATTCATGACTTACTTATTTCTGACCACTCACCTATCTCCATTTCCTTGCAGGATACCTACCCTAGAGGAACTGATTTTATATGGCGCTTTCCTTCTTTTCTTGCCAAGGATGACAATTTCAAAGATACACTACAAGGTTGGTGGTGGGAGTTTCAGGGTGACAATCCCCGAGATGCATCAGATGTTTCGACCCATTGGGAGGCTGCTAAAGCGGTCCTGAGGGGTCGAATTCTCAGTTATGTTAGTAATTTACGCAAGGTGGTCGCTAAACAATATCAGGAGGCTAGCTCGGCCCTCAGACAGGCATACACTCAATTCCTCCGGGTGGCTACCACTCAGCACAAGGAGGCCTGGATTGCAGCTAGAAATACCTTTGAAGTTTGGGTAGATAAACGGGAGGCAATGTATAGGTCAGAATTCCAGACGGATCTGTTCAGATTTGGGAATAAGTCAGGCAAAATGTTGGCCAACTTAGCACGGGGCAGGAGGACTCCTACAGTCATCACAGCTCTGAAAGGGGAGGGGGGGAGTGGTCCAAACAAATCATAAGTTGATAAATGATTTGCTAGGAAAATATTATGAGCGTCTCTATAGCGACACCCCAGAAGACCCTGAAAAGGGTAGGAGATTTCTGTCAGACGTCAAATTACCTTCCCTGACGGAGGAACAGCAGGGATCTATATATGCGGAAATAACGGCTGAGGAAGTGCTACATATAATACGTTCCCTACATAACGGAAAGGCGCCAGGCCCTGACGGATTCTCAGGAGAATTTTACAAAGTGCTACAAGAAAATCTTGCCCCCACACTGACGGACTATTTTAACCATCTTTTACACACAGGTAGTTTCCCTGCTCATGTTAATGTTGCCCACATTAAATTGATACTTAAACCAAATAAGGACCCACAAGATCCAGGTTCGTACCGCCCGATCTCGCTCATTAATCAGGATCTCAAGATATTGACTAAAATACTGGCTGACAGACTGAGCCTATTAATGCCTACCCTGATAGGGCCCTCCCAGGTGGGTTTCATTAAAGGGAGGTCGGGGGTGGCAAATATTAGGAAGGTGTTGGCTACCTTGGATTGGGTCCGGCGCCGCCCTCAGCCAGCCGGAACCCCTATTTTGCTGGCTTTAGATGCAGAAAAAGCTTTTGACTCATTGCGTTGGGACTGGCTGGGGGCGGTGCTCGATAAAAAAAGATTTTGGGGGATATCCGTACCTTTTTGAAGGGTCTCTATTCCAGCCCAGCGGCGCGTATCCATACGGGAGGTTTCCTGTCTCGGGTGTTCCCCCTCCAAAGAGGGACTAGACAGGGTTGTCCGCTTTCCCCCCTCCTCTTCGACCTAGCCATCGAGCCCTTAGCTAGATTTCTAGAGGATTCTGACTTATATACGGGTATTACCATAGGCAAGAAAGAGGTCAAACTAACTTTATATGCGGATGATCTTTTGATTTTCATGGACACTCCACAGCGACACTTAGGCCCCCTAATGGAGTTCCTGAGTTTTTTTGGGTCCTTCTCAGGATATAAAATAAATTCGTCTAAAAGTGAGATTCTAGAGCTTCACGCCACTAACCCACCGCAGTTTTGGCAGGATATAGGTCTCTCTTTATCTGCTGTTAAGAAATATGTCACGTACTTAGGGGTTAAAATTGGTAAGCTTCCGGGGTCATTGTACTCACTAAACTATCCTCCCCTCATAGCGAAAATAATATCTGAACTACAGAAATGGCATTCACTTCCCTTATCTCTGCTGGGAAGGTGCCAGCTCATTAAGATGATGAGTTTTTCTAAGTTACTCTACCCCCTCCAAACGCTTCCGATTCTACTGAAACATACCGATGTCACTGCTCTAAACAAGGCTTTTACCACGTTTTTGTGGTCAGGCAGACGCCCTTGTATCTCTCTTTCGAAGCTTATGTTATGGAAACCAGAAGGAGGAGTGAAATTCCCGAATGTACGGGGTTACAATCTGGCATGTCTTATGCGTCATGTTTCGGATTGGGTGCATAATACTGATCTTTTCTCTAATAGGGAAGTGGAGCAAAACCTGGTAGCTCCATGGAACCTGGTATCGTGCCTCCACTCTAACTTGCCCGCATTACCTGGGGAAATTAAATCCTCGCTTTTATTGAGAGATACGATAGCAACCTGGAAGGCGGTTAGGAAGACAGTAAATCTGCCTCATGCAATCTCTAAATGGATGCCGCTATGGGGTCATCCAGAATTTCCGTCAGGAACTAGTCTGAGACCTTCTGAGCTGTGGATATCTAGGGGTTTGACTAGGGCGGAACATCTGATGCATCAAGGGGAAAAACGTTGGCTAACTCCAAAAGAACTGAAGGAAAAATATGCCCTACCGGATTCCCATTTCCTGCAAATAATGCAGATTGTGGGTTTCTGCTCACATAGATTGCGTGATCTATCGAGGGAGGTGACCAAAAACTCCTTCGATGAGATCCTTAGTTTCTCCCCCCAAACAGTTTCTCTCTCTAGGTTGTATAGGGCCTTTTCAGGAAATTTCACGAAAGCCAAGGTTTCCACTCTTTTTAAGAAGTGGGAGCACATCACTATGGATGATGAGATTGGGGTAAAGATCCTGGAAGGTTGGAGTAAGGTACGTCAGTGCGTGATTGATGAGATTTGGCGTGAAACGTTTTTTAGAATGATGCATCGGGCAATCTATGGTTTTAACTTTCCAGCCTCTCCCCAGTTTCCAGACCGTATCACACATTGTCCTAATTGTAAATTGGCTGCTACGGATTTCTGGCATGGCATTTGGACATGTCCT
This sequence comes from Bufo bufo, assembly GCF_905171765.1. Taxonomy (NCBI): domain Eukaryota; kingdom Metazoa; phylum Chordata; class Amphibia; order Anura; family Bufonidae; genus Bufo; species Bufo bufo. The sequence goes on along the minus strand of NC_053391.1, from coordinate 129,233,356 downwards.
GAGGTAGTCAAATTTTGGGCCGCTGTGATTGAGTATATCAAGACTAACTGGTTGGTGGAGTTACCTATGGAACCCCAGACCTTGGTTTTCCATTATATCCGTCTGGAGAACCCAACTAAGATACCGATTTTATTACACTCGGTCTTGTTAGTAGCCAAAAGGGTCTTGCTCCAGAGATGGCTCACAGATGCCATGCCGGACATTCCTGCTGTGATCTCTGAATTGAAAGTTCTTTTGGGATATGAAAGGATTGAAGCATCTAGGCACAAAGAAAGTTCAGCTTCCAAATTCTTAAATAAGTGGCGCACTTTTGTTATTGCACACTTTAATATGGTAGAACTTAGAGAATTGGTTAAACCCTTTCAGTACACTTCATGGTATCTTAGAGCATCTCTAGGTAATACTCTGGGACCCCTGGCAGTATAGTCCTGCCTCCCCTCCCCCTATATCTATCTCCCTTTCCCCTCTTCCCTTTCTTTTCTTTATTATTTCTGTTCCTACTACTTTCAAATAAAAAAAAAAAATGCAGTCAGATTCATGTATATTAAACTCATGTTCCTTATGTTACTGTATGTGACTCCCTGACTTCCTCCAGAAGCCAGGGGGGGGGGGGGGGGGGAAGCATGTTTAATGTATGAAATGCGGGTTCATGACCCTTACCTTGTATTTTGTGAATCTGCTCCAAATAAACAGAATAAAAAAATAAAAAAAATGCAATCAAATAACAGCATTTTATTGTAATCACATTTTTCACCTTGTCACGTAGCCCTTCACGTGTGTTTGCACTTTCACTTTCACTTAGTATGTCACTTTTGTTTGATTATATTACACAGTTTTTTTTCACTTGCTTCACATTATATTTTTTAATAATTTTAATATATACATTCAGATTTTTCATTGTTTTTGTATGTACTGTTTTTTATTTATGTACATTACAAATTTATTGTATTAATGAAGTATTTCTATATATTATTTTGCTATAGATTATTACTGCTAATTATTGTGTTCACTTATATATTAGCTTACAGGCATTGGCCACTGTCCCCCTTGTCCATGGCGTTGTCAGTAGATAGGGATCGGCAGTATAGGTTACATATGGCACATGCGTGCCACTGTGGAACGCAACCTGATCGATTTCTCGATATTGGTCGTGGTTGTCGCGAGATCACGCGACTATGGTTTTCCTTTTATGCGCTCCCGTGATCGTGCTCATTCTGTGGCAGTAGGAGGGCAGGACCGTTACTTTGTGCTCCATGGTGGACTGCAGACTGGACTTCCTGTCGGGGTTCTGCAATCCTCCGTGGAATAAAAGGAATAATTCCTACTGTTATTCGGTTTCCACTAATCCTTCATGACGGCACCAAAATGGAGGTTGCGCCCCTTGTCGCTCTAGGGACAGGAAACAGAGAGGTTTAAAAGGGCCCGTCCCCTCACACACCCCAGTGATTTTCAAATTACTACCAGGATGTGAGATAACAAACCCAACACCAAAATTATAGGATGGGAGTTACGGTGGGGCCGTCATGAAGGATTAGTGGAAACTGAATTAACGGTTTTAATTTTTCCACAGAATCCCCCTTCATGATGGCACCAAAATGGAGCCATACCAGATAAGTAGCTCTAGGGAGGGACCACGGCCTGAAGGACCTTGCGTCCAAAGGAACAGTCCTTGTTGACCAACACGTCCAGTCTGTAATGACGGGTGAATGTGTGAAAGCTTGACCATGTAGCCGCCCTGCAGATCCGATCTGGAGATGCTTCTGCTCTCTCGGCCCAGGAAGAAAAGACTGCTCTTGTGGAGTGTGCTTTTATTGCAAGAGGACAATCCTTCCCTTCTGCCTTGTAAGCCTGTATGATGGCTGACTTGATCCACCTACCAACCGTGTCCTTTGAGGCTTTCTTGCCTCTATTCTTACCCCCATACTGAACAAAAAGGTTCTCATCTAACCTCCACTCAGCCGTAGCTTCTAGGTACCTGAGAACTGTTCTCCTAACATCGAGAGTGTGAAACACCTGTTCTCTCTCATTTTTGGGGTTTTGACAAAAAGAAGGTAAAAATAATATCTTGGCTTTTATGAAAATAGAAGACACCTTAGGGAGAAAATCTGGACGGTGTCTGAGAATAATCTTCTCATCTGAGACCCTAAAAAAAGGTTCTCTAATAGAAAGGGCTTGGATTTCCCCTATTCTGCGGGCTATAGAAACTGCAGCTAAAAAAAGCTGCTTTCCATGAAAGAAATTTAATTTCTGCCGCCGAAACAGGCTCAAAGGGACTTCTTGTTAGTCCTGACAGCACTAAGTTGAGATCCTAACTGGCTGACAAAGTTGAGGGCCAAAACTAAGATATGGCAAAAAATTCTGCCTGCAAGAGCGGACAGAATTTCCTTAATAAAAATGGTAGTGCTGCCCCAGGTGCTTACGTCCTTGCAACTCGCCTGTATGGATTGTGGACAAGTATTTTAGACTGATAGAGCGGAGCTCAACGTTCTATTATGGGGGGAGAAGCGCGTGAGACTGAAGGTGCTCTACTTCTCTATGCCCTACAATCGGGAGGTCCTTAACCTCCCCTATTTTAGGGGTTACTTTGTGGCCTCCCAACTTTGCCTTTTTAACGATTGGGAAAACAGCCATTTCTGTAGTAAAACTGGTGAAAGACTCAGGTTTTTCGGATTTTTTTACTGTACTAGAGTCTGATTATCTATCAAACATACAGACCAGGTTATAAATTTTTCTGGCAGAATGGTCACAAAGGCTTGGCTGGCTATAAGGAGTTGGTGTAGAGTTAAGGCATCACTCATGTGCACCCATTATGGTACAACTCAAAGCTTTTGAATCTAGACAACCCAAATTGCCGGCAGTATTGGAGGACTAAAAATGTTCAGTACTTGCATCAAGTGGTCAGAGGTGGACAAATTGTGTCTCTTATGGAGCTAAAGCAAAGGGAAATGTATGGTGAGGTGGCTTGGTATGCATATTTTCAATTGAGGTTAGCACTTTCTAGTACTTCTAATAGTCACTTATTTACTGTAGACACTCCTGAATTTTTACATGATTTAATTTGTAAGAAAGCTGTCACGAAAGTTAAAGTATCTCACTGCTACAGACACTTAATGAAATTTTTTTTTTGGATGTTCTCTCTCCGGGACAAGATCCTGGTCTTCCTTACTTTCAGAGGTCGGCCCACCAGACAGGGGGAATATAGGGGAAAGTCTAAAGTTGTTTCACATAACTTATAACCACACTGTCGTACAATTTAATATTTTGCACAAAATATATGTGACACCTATATGGCTATATAGGAGAGGATTTAGAGCTTCCTCTGACTGCCCACGTTGTGGCGAACCCGAGGCAGACCATTTACATCTGCTCTGGGACTGCCCAATGGTGGGCAGGTATTGGAGACTGGTTCAAATTAATTTGGCTCGTAAACTCAACATTGACGTCCCCTTGTCCCCCAGGATATGGGTCCTGGGAGACCTATCGGAGGTTAATTACCAGCCAATAAAATGCAGACTGCTGATCAAGGTGATGTTTTTAGCCAGGCTTCTCATATCTAGAACATGGTTCTCCTCCTCTGCTCCAGACTGTAATAACTGGTTGGGTTTAGTTGAGAAAGTGAAAAGCTATGAGAGGATTCTGTACAAACAAAGAAGATCCTACTCAAGGTGGGGTAAACTGTGGAAGGATTGGGGCACGGTCTACTAATCCGGTTTCCCTTCCCCTTTTTTTTTTTTTTTTGTAAATTTATTTATTTATTATTTTTTATATATATATATATATATATATATATATTTGTAATTTTTTTTTATTTTTTTTTTCCCTTGCAAGGTGGGGGGGGGGGGGGGGGTTGTGGGGTGGGCTGGGATGATCTTATCAGTCTGGTCTTTTCTATACAAATTGTAAACGGACTGAGATGATTAAAATAAAGGCAAATAATCTTCTCATCTGAGACCCTAAAAAAGGTTCTCTAATAGAAAGGGCTTGATTTCCCCTATCTGCGGGCTATAGAAACTACAGCTAAAAAGCTGCTTTCCATGAAAGAAATTTAATTTCTGCCGCCGAAACAGGCTCAAAGGGACTTCTTGTTAGTCCTGACAGCACTAAGTTGAGATCCTAACTGGGCACAGAGGGCCTAGACCTAGGTTTAATAACACTGACACCTTTGACAAACCTCTTCACTAGCTTATTGTAACGCACCTAGTTGATCAGTTAGGATCTCAACTGCGAAGCAATGGACATCCACTATTATCCCACCGCCCTTGTTTTTGGCTGTGGGATTCGCGGTTACTCAGTATGTACCCCAGGCGTCTCTCTCAGTCTTGGGCGGAGAGTTTGGGGTAACAAAATCATTTACCGCTATCCATCTAATTAGTTACTTCTGGAAAGGAAGGTCCCCCAGTATTACAGGAGTCACAAGTTAGTATAAGCTTGTGCACAGTTCAGAGTTAGTATATAGTATGCCCTCAGTTTAGTCTATAGTATGCCATAGGTTCAGGGTTAGTATATAGCATGTCCTCAGTTTTAGTATATAATATGCAGTAGGTTCAGAGTTAGTATAGCATGTCCTCAGTTTTAGTATATACTATGCAGCAGGTTCAGAGTTAGTATAGCATCTCCTCAGTTTAGTATATAATATGCAGCAGGTTCAGAGTTAGTATAGCATGTCCTCAGTTTAGTATATAATATGCAGCAGGTTCAGAGTTAGTATAGCATGTCCTCAGTTTAGTATATAATATGCCGCAGGTTCAGAGTTAGTATAGCATGTCCTCAGTTTAGTATATAATATGCAGCAGGTTCAGAGTTAGTATAGCATGTCCTCAGTTTAGTATATAATATGCAGTAGGTTCAGAGTTTGTATAGCATGTCCTGAGTTCAGTGTTGGTTTGGGAATATCGCCTCACACCAGCAGGAACCCACCCCACTCTGAGTTCCAGGACCTTAATCAGCTAGCAGGTAACAGGCAGATACTTGCGGTTAGTTGGTCCTGGCTAGGAAGCCAGCAGTGGGGAAGCCAGTGGCAAGAAGGTAGGCAGTCCTTCACAATGTTGTTAGGGATCCAGGTCTGGATATGTGAACAGAGTCCTCAGATGCAATGGAGCTAGCAGGGTGCGCACTCCATTAGTGGAACACCCTGCTTAGCACCTGTCTTCTATTTAAGGCCCAGAGGTAAGTGGACGGAGTCACAGGGAGCCGCTGCGATCCAGGCTGTACTGTTACACTTATTCTCAGCTAGAGACACCCCAAGGAAGCTTGACAGAGCCGACACCTGTACCTTGATGGTGTTATAACTAAGGCCCTTCTGCAGACCTTTCTGCAAGAAGTCCAAGATTAGGGGGATACTAGGGTTGTCTATGTCAAAGGGTCTTTCCAGCAGCCAGGAATTAAACCTACGCCAGGTCCTAGAATAGACGGAAACTGTAGAAGGTCTTCTCCCTGACTGGATAGTCGAGATGACTGGGTCTGACAGACCCCTCTGCTTTAGGATCCACCACTCAGGATCCATGCTGTGAGATGGAGTCTCCCCACCTCGGGAAACCAAAGGGGACCCTGCTGGAGCAGATCTGGTCTGGACGGAAGCGGAAGAGGGGGAGCTATCGCAAGGGACTCTAGCAGAGGGTACAAGTTCCTCTTGGAGCAAGCTGGAGCTACTAGAATCACTTTCCCTTTCCCTTATCTTCTTGAGAACTGCTGGGATAAGGGGAAATGGGGGAAAGGCATAAGCCAGGTTCCAATGCCATTCCTGCCCTAGGGCATCCAGACCTGTGGGGAAATCGCCCCTGTTCAGGGAAAAGAACAAGGGGACCTTTCTGTTTTCCCTGGTAGCGAACAGGTCCACCTGAGGATGACCCCAGTTCTGGGCAATCATCTTGAACGCAGCCTTGTGGAGCTCCCACTCCCCTGGGTCTACTCATCTTCTGCTCAAGAAATCTGCCTGAACATTGTCCACTCCCTCAGGTGTACAGCTGTGATGGAAAGGACTGTCTTTTCTGCCAAGGAAAATATCTCCTTGGAGAGATTCTGAAGATGAGGGTGACACGTCCCACCCTGATGCCTTATGAAGGAGACTGCTGTTGTATTTTCGGAGAAAATCCTGGGATGTTTCTCGACTAGCTGACCCTGAAGGGACCTTAGCTGCTGGTCTAAGGGTACCGGGATGATGGCTCCCAGAGACCACAAGTCCAAGACCCCCTTCTCTAACTGGGCTGACTATGACGGGGAGGAGAAGGTTGTGACCTGAAAATTGATGGGGGGGAAGACTTAAAAACTCTATTTTTAACCCCTTTTACTACTTGCAGAGCCCTGAAGGCTCCTTAACCCCCTGAAAAAAAGAAGTGACAGAGAGAACCTTATAAGAAAAACAGTGATGGGAAGGGGAATGGGTGGATATACCACCTTACTCACTGTTACAGATGTCTTCCGGGCTTCTGCAGGGTCGACACGATCCGCTTCCATGATGCCTGTAGTCTGAGCAAGCGTGGAGCAAACACAGACTGGAGAGGCGTTTCACCTGTGGAAAGGAATCCCTCTACTACAGCACCGCCCTACGCTGTAATTGCAACCACCTGTCTGGCAATTAGCTTCATTCATGCCGGCTGCTGCAGCAAGCTGCAAACAGCGCTCCAAGCCCACCTGGCCCGTGACACGGCTGCATAAGCAAAGAGCCCGCAGCCTGCTCAGAGACCCCCGAGCAGTCGAACTGGTTCGGGGACGTCAGACCCAGGACAGGGGACTCCCAAACGGTGAGAGTACTGGCCTGGGGGGGGTTAACGCCAGGAGGAAGGAGACCACAGGAGGTCCGATTGACCGGCCCTCTTCATCCGTGCATCCTTCCGTCCTGTAGGGACAGGAAAACACTGGGGGGTGTGAGGGAAGGGGCCCTTTTAAACCTCTCTGTTTCCTGTCCCTAGAGCGACAAGGGGAGCAACCTCCATTTAGGTGCCGTCATGAAGGGGGATGCCGTGGAAATATCGGAAACGTCCTCCTGTTTATTATATTTTCTGCTTGGCTCAGTCTATATGTATCTCTTTCCCACATGTGAATTATGCTTCTATCTTCACCTCCTTGCAGATGAAGAATCTCCCAAACATGTGTCCGGACACTTGAGGAACCAGAAGTGATGGAACTCATGCCACTTCCTCTTCCTCCTCTCCTATTTTGAATGCATTAGTTTTTTCCCATATGTATCTAATCAACCTAATGAAGAAGGTATATATAGGTAGTGAGCACACATCACACATATCCCTTGAGAAAGCGACCACGAAACACGTGTCGGGACTAGGACTACATTGGTTTGTATACTTTATACAACTGTCTCCTGCATGTATTTATTGGTACTGTGGCACTTTGTACTTTAATTATGTGTCTTTGGGATTTATTTCATCCCTCTATATTTGCAGGAGTATTTTCCCCTGATGTATTATGATTAGTGGCCCTGTGGGCATTTTTCCTGTGAATGTAATGCTGCTAATATATATGTACCGTATGCTATTTTATCTTTTAAATTACTGGTCCAATAAAATGTATCTGTTGTACTATATTTCTGCTGCTCTGTTCTTCTTTTTTAGGGTTAATTGATAGTGTTCTTACAGACAGCCATATATTGGGCTTTGTTCTGATTATAGGGTGTAGTGCTCCTGGCCAAGTTGCTGGTGCTGCAGTCCCTCCCTTTTCAAGTGGTGGACTTTGCACCTTTCAGAGAACTGATGACTTATGCCGCGGAGAGTCCCAAGCCGTCATTTCTTTGCCAAAAAGGCAGTACCAAGTCTGCACACATATGTAGAACAGAAGGTGGGCCAGTCCTTGAACCTGTTGGTGTCTACCAAAGTGCACGGCCCCGCCGAAGTGTGGAGCTGTAACTATGGTCAAGGACAATATATGTCCTTTACGGCCACAGTGGGCAAATGTGGTTCCTGCCCAGCCACAGCAGCAACTTGGCCAGGAGACGCCACTTCTGCCTCCACGTTCTCACGCTGATGGTCCTGCGACAATGTACTCCTCTGCCTCCTCATCCTCCACCAAGTCCTCAACCTCCACTGCAGGGACAATTCACAGTGCCTCTCCAGCATACCACATGTGCAGAGCACGGCGGTGTCACGCTGTTCTGCACCTAGGTTGCCTGGGCGAACGGAGTCACAAAGGGGAGGAACTGCTCCACATCCTTAATCAAGAAATTGAATCCTGTCTCTCTCCTCGACAATGGGAAGTACATGGTGTCGGCGCTGCATCAAGGAGGGCTGAGCCATGCGCCCTGCAATCTGGTTGTAAAGCGGTTCCTGAAGTCTTCACCCCATCTGCAAGACATCCTAAAAATGAAAGGAAACAGGAAACCAGGAAACTTTGGATGCACTTCAGCCACTCATACACCACAAAGCACACCCTCCTTGAGCTGCAGCGGCAGAACGGCATCCCCCAACATAGGCTGACATGGGACGTTTCCACCCTCCATATGTTGGACTGATTATATGAACAGAGAAAGGCCAAAAACGATTTCATGATGATACAGATGGAGATAGGTACTCCACTTTTTATCTTCGATGTTAGCCAGTGGCAGCTCATGCATGACACCTGCCGTTTGCTCGGGCCCTTTGAGGAGGCCACTTTATTTGTCAGTTGCCAGGACTACGGGATGAACAATGTAATTCCACTGATTCATGTCCTGGAACAGATGCTGCTAAATCTGGCTGGCCAGGGGACAGGAGACGTGGCGACCATCTCACGGCGACATGAGCCCTGTGGGGGCTGAACTAGAGGAGTAGGAGGAGGACGACATTCGAGCACAAGGAATGTGCAGAGAAATGGGTGGTTTTCCTACACAGGTGACAGGAGAGGAGGGGCAGGACCAGCCAGAGGAGAGGAGGGGCCATAAGGAAGACGAGGAAGAGGACCCAGGCACACCGTGGCAGAATGCAGTGGAGATGGAGGCAGGGAGTCCCTCCATGTTAGATCCTCGCTACCGATTGAAAATGGGGGCCTTTTTTACACCCGCTGAGAGGAAGCACAAACTGAACAACTATCGAGACATCCTGTGTAGTCAGTTGGCCGCTGCCTATGTCCGCCATCGCCCATACTCCTGCAGGTCTGACTGGGGGGGCCCTCTGTGCTCACGTTCCAGTGCCGCGACTGCCGGGGGGGCAGGAGCAGTACCAGCTCCATCAGCAGCAACTTATGTCTAAGTCGCTGATGAGTAGTTTTCTTCACCCGCCTACTGAAGAAACTACTAACCAGCAGCAGCAGCTAGACATAGAGCAGAACCTGAACCAGCAGGTTGTGGCATACTTGGAGTGCACCCTGCCAGCCCACATCTAAGATCCCCTGGACTACTGGGCAGCCAAACTCGATTTGTGGCCGCAACTCGCCGTGTTTGCCCTGGACAAGCTTTCCTGCTCGGCCAGCAGTGTGGCATCAGAGTGGGTGTTTAGTGCGGCGGAGGCCATAGTTACCCCAAGGAGAACTCGCCTGTCCACCCAGAATGTGGAGAAACTGACCCTTGTGAAGATGAATCAGGCGTGAATCAACCAGGATTTTCAAAACACCAGTCAGTGCCTGATGCATCAGACTAGATCATCCATGGTGCCACACCAACACTTTGACAAAAGAGACCTGTTTCTTCTGGCTAACTGCTTCAGCTACTATTCTGATACTGCCACCCGCCTGATGCCACACCTGCTGCCAGGTGCTCCCACTGCCAGCCACCATCTTCAGCTGGTACTGGTATTGCCCCCCACCTCCCCACTATGTCACTGGGCCACTCTGTGGTCTCCTTATGCTGCTGCCACCTCACCACACTGTGGTATCCTCATGCTGCTGCCACATCACTACTCTGTGGACTCCTCATGCTGCTGCCACATCACCACTCTGTAGTCTCCTCATGCTTCTGCTACCTCCCCACTATATCACTGGGCCACTCTGTGGTGTCCTCGTGCTGCTGCTACTTCAATACTATGTCACTGGGCCACTTTGTGGTCTCCTCATGCTGCTGCCACATCACTACTCTGTGGTATCCTCATGCTGCTGCCACCTCCCCACTATGTCACTGGGCCACTCTGTGGTCTTCTCATGCTGCTGCTACCTCCCAACTCTATGCTCTCCTCATGCTGCTGCCACATTACCACTCTGTAGTCTCCTCATGCTGCTGCCATATTACCACTCTGTGGTCTCCTCATCCTGATGCCACCTCTCCACCATGTCACTGGGCCACTCTGTGGTCTTCTCATGCTGCTGCTACCTCCCAACTCTATGCTCTCCTCATGCTGCTGCCGCATTACCACTCTGTAGTCTCCTCATGCTGCTGCCACATTACCACTCTGTGGTCTCCTCATCCTGATGCCACCTCTCCACCATGTCACTGGGCCACTCTGTGGTCTCTTAATGCTGCTGCCACCTCATCACTCTGTCATTGGGCCACTGTGTGGACTTCTCATCCTGTTCACACCCTCCTGACTCCATGACTGGGCCACTATTTTGCCTTTTTGGCCTGGTTGACATCATCGTTTATTTGACCCTTCTTCTGATCTGTCAGAAGGAAGAAAAAAAATGAGAAGCACAACGGTTGCTGTGTATGTAGCAGCTGTAAGGCCTGTATGACATGGTCCATATTTTGCATCAAAATTGGCTTATGATTTGGTAGCCAAAAGCAGGAGTGGGTACAAAACACAGAAGACACGCAAATATTCCATTCACTTGTCATCTTTGTTTTGGATCGACTCCTGTTTTTTTTGGCTTTAGCAATACTGATGGATTACTGACCAAAAGTGAAGGCGGATGCTCAACAAACAGGATCCATTTTTTTTGAAGGTTATTGTTCTGACGGATCAGAGGAAGGGCAAAATAATCAGTGACGTCAGCACAAACTTACTGCTGACACCCTCTCCACTCTGTCGGGGGGCTCCCTGTTCTATTAAATGCTTATAGAAGTGTTCTGTAGACATCTATGTGGAATCAGCTGACGACAGTGTAAAAGGAGTGCGCTTCTTCTTGACGCTAACATCGACCTGTAAGGCTGAGTTCACACTTGAGTTATTTGGTCAGTTTTGGCACCGTAACTGCCCAAATAAGTGAAGTGTGCAGTGATTCTAAGAGCGACGCCTGTCATCTGCTTGTTATACTGACTCACAGTATTGTTTTACCACTACAGCAGACTCCCTATGCGTGTTAATGCAAGGCACAGTGTTCTACACCACTATACAGGCTCTCTGCAGCCAGGAAATAGCTGTTTTTCAACACGATTCGCCACTAATAAATTCGGATCGAATCTTTTCGAAAATTCGGCGAACCGACCGAATTGAATTTTTGAGAAATTCGCTTATCTCTATTGCTGACATTTCTAGTGATCTGACTTTTGGCTTGTTTTTGGATTTTCCCTTGTGCCTGCTGTTCCTGATTACATCAACTCTTCTGGTAACTGACCAGGCTTTCCTCTGGATTAACCATTCTACTATCATGAGTGGTTTTGGAAGGTTGGTAGCAGTTTTGGGGTACACTGGCTGTGAGCTGGACGGTGACTATTGCGCCGTAACAAAATTACTGGTGAATGAATTGCTAGCAGTTTGCAATGCAGGCCCGTCAGAGTGTTACCAGTTGGGGGGGGGGGGGGGGCTGCATTGATAGTGTCAGGCTGTGTAGCGACAAATCCCCAATGGGTAACACCCAACTGAGCCTTTACTGAAAACTGTTGCCAATTCATTCATAATTTCTAGAAGAAATAATATAGGAATAGTACATGAGAGTCATAAAAATAGATGCTCCAGAATTGCTATTTCAAGGGGGATGCAAGTAGATATGTAAAAGCAGATTCCGAGCCACTCACAATGAATATACTTACCTTGCTCCCCGCGTAGCTGCTGCTTCTCCCCGTGCGCGGAGAGAAAACATCCATTGTCGCCTGGGAGCAGCCAATGGCAGGCGGGACAGGACCGATCCTCACTAGCATCGTGGGTTACGCTAGGTAGGCTCGTCCCCATCATTGGCTGCTCGCCCCAACACTGGATGTTTTTATCCACGCACAGGGAGAAGTAGCATCGGTGGTGACCAGGAGCAGCACAGGGAGTGGGGAGCAAGGTAAGTATATTCATTGTGGGGGGCCGGGCATATGGGGGGAATTTAATAGTCTTGGATAGCCCCTTTAAGGAAACTTGGTACATATCATATCGTGCATTTAGGTTATGCTAAGAAAAATATTTGGGATTAATGGGTTCACCTCAGTGACACATCTGTGGGGAAATACATTTTATAGGTATTTAAACATTTACAATTTTTGGCAAAATTTGGTATCTTTAGGTGATGAGAGACAAGGACTCTGAGGGAACTATGATATATCTTTTGAGAGCTTCAAAGGCTATGTACACCTTACTGGGCAATTTTTTTTATTATTGAATATTACTCATTTTGGGCTAAAAATCTTTTTTTTTTCAATTAGTCTTTATTAAAAATATTCAGCTATTCTGTCACAAAGGGTTTGTCTAGGTGTGTCAATCAAACTTTGACTTTCACTTTGTGCAGGTTATCTAATTAACCTTATCTCAAAATTATTAAAAAGGTCATAACCCCTTATTTAAGGCCTCATGCACACGACCTTTGTGTGCATCCGCTTTCCGTTTTTTTTTTTCGCGGACCCATTGACTTTCAATGGGTCCGTGGAAAAAACGGAAAATGCACCGTTTTGCAGCCGCATCCGTGATCCGTGTTTCCTGTCCGTCAAAAAAAGAGGACCTGTCCTATTTTTTTGACGGACAACGGTTCATGGACCCATTCAAGTCAATTCGAAGATCCGTCTGCATAAAAGCTTTTTCAGAGATGAGTTTTCACTTCGTGAAAACTCATATCCGACAGTATATTCTAACACAGAGGCGTTCCCATAGTGATGGGGACGCTTCTAGTTAGAATATACTACGAACTGTGTACATGACTGCCCCCTGCTGCCTGGCAGCACCCGATCTCTTACAGGGGGCTGTGATCCGCACAATTAACCCCTCAGGTGCTGCACCTGAGGGGTTAATTGTGCATATCATAGCCCCCTAGAAGAGATCAGGGGCTGCCAGGCAGCAGGGGGCAGACCCCCCTCCCTCCCTAGTTTGAATATCATTGGTGGCCAGTGTGCGGCCCCCCCCCCCCGCCCCCCCCTATTGTAATATCATTGGTGGCCAGTGTGCTGCCTCCCCTGGCCCCCCCTCCCTCTATTGTAATATCATTGGTGGCCAGTGTGCGCCCCCCCTATTGTAATATCATTGGTGGCCAGTGTGCGGCCTCCCCCGGCCACCCCCCCTCTATTGTAATATCATTGGTGGCCAGTGTGCGGCCCCCCCTCTATTGTATTAATATCATTGGTGGCCAGTGTGCGGCCTCCCCCCCCCCCCCCCCCCCCGATCATTGGTGGCAGCGGAGATTCCGATCGGAGTCCCAGTTTAATCGCTCTGGGGCTCTGATCGGTAACCATGGCAACCAGGACGCTACTGCAGGCCTGGTTGCCATGGTTACTTAGCAATATTACAATATTAGAAGCATCATACTTACCTGCTGGCTGCTGCGCTGTCTGTGTCTGGCTGGGAGCTCCTCCTACTGGTAAGTGACAGGTCTGTGCGGCGCATTGCTTAATGATCTGTCACTTTCGGACATTTTCAGACAATGCAATACCTGTTAGGTTTATTTTTTATTTGTTTATTTATATATAAAAAATTGGGGATTTTATAATTTTTGTGTTACTTTTTTTAAACTTTTTTTACTGTAATTTTTTGTCCTCTTAGGGAACCTGAACATGTGATCTTCTGATTGCATGTACCATAGACAGCAATAGAATACTGTCTATGGGGCTCTGATCGGAAGACAAAGGGAGCCCCCTTCCTCTGTCTAAGCCCTCAGATGCCACAATCGCTATTGACTGCTGCATCTGAGAGGTTAAATTAATGGGATCGGATAGGTGCCTGCTGTATTATACTCTTTACACTGCACCACAATGTAACTGTATGTTATGGTGCGAGTAAGGGTTAAAGTGTGCTAAGATGCTGATTCTAAGGCCCCTTTCACACGGGTGAGAATTCCGCACGGGTGCAATGCGTGAGGTGAACGCATTGCACCCGCAGTGAATCCAGACCCATTCACTTCAATGGGGCTGTGCAGATGAGTGGTGATTTTCACGCATCACTTGTGCGTTGCGTGAAAATCGCAGCATGTTTTATATTCTATGGGTCTGCAAGCAAGTGCGGATGCAGTGCGATTTTCACACATAGTTGCTAGGAGATGATAGGGATGAGCAACCCCATTAAAGTCTAATCACTGTATTATTTTCCCTTATAACATGGTTATAAGGGAAAAAAAATAGCATTCTTAATACAGAATGCTTACTAAAATGTGCCTTGAGGGGTTAAAAAAAATATTAATTACCTCATCCTCTTGTTCGCGCAGTCGGCATCGTCTTCTTTCTTCTTCTTTCAGGACCTGCGAAAGGATCTTTGATGACGTAATCGCGCTCCCCACGCGGTGAACGCAGTGACGTCAGCGCAGGTCCTCCTGAATAAAGATAGAAGGATCATCAAAGGTCCTTTTGCAGGTCCTGAAAGAAGACGATGCCGGCTGCGCGAACAAGTGGATGAGGTGAGTTAATTTATTTTTTAACCACTCAAGGCACATTTGAGTAAGCATTCTGTATTAAGAATGATATTATTTTCCTTTATAACCATGTTATAAGGGAAAATAATACAATGAATAGAACACTTAACCCAAACCCGAACTTCAGTGAAGAAGTCCGGGTTCGGGTCTGGGTACCACATTCAGTTTTATCTAACGCGCGTGCAAAATGCATTGCACTTGCGCAGAAAAAACTGAGCATTGGAACTCATTCGCAGTCAAAACTGACTGCAATTGCGTGCCTATTCGCGCGGTTTACCCGCAATGCACACGCGATGCATCCGGAGCAAATCTGGGACGCCTGTATGAAAGAGGCCTAAGGCTTTGGATATCCGGTAAGGTAATTAAGAAGAAAAAGATATATATTTTTTTTTTACTTCTCAGGGTCAGGTTTTCCGGGTGCTGCAACATATAGATTCCTTTTTTTTTGTTTATTGAATGTATTATTTTAATCCAGGAAAAAAAAATATACTGTAGATATTCATCCCTGACTTCCAATCTAAAGTCACAGTTATTTAAAAGCGGTTTTCTGGATTGTTTTTTTTTTTTAAATACACAGCCAGTCATTCACCATCAGTGAAGAGACGGGCACCTTCCCATCATATATACAGGGGGCCCACAATTGTATGTTCACTATATTCTATGACCACTCGTATTAGCAAAACAAAACTAAATAGGAGAATGAATCTGCAATATGCTGCCCTCACATACAACAGCATATTCAGCTGACAGATCCGCTTCAAATAACTGCATTGCCTAATTTATGGCTTTACACTACACCTTAAAAAATGTCATAAATGTTATTTTTTTTATTAGGCATATAGTGCCAACAGAATAAAAAATGTTGTTCTCATTTTTAAGAACTCTTAAAACAGAAGCAGGTTCAAAATATGTCAAATAACCAAATCTGCATTGCCAATGTGATTATGATCATCTTGTTATGATCATCTTTTTGAAAAAAAAAAATGTTTGCATAATGGCTGTGTTTCATTATAGAATCATAACTGTGAAAGAGCAGGTCTATTTTAGGCTTCCCTAATGTCTCTTTCAGCAATATTATTCCATATTTCAGCTGCACAGCTAAAGAAGGGGTAGAGGGAATTGTGCCAGGGAGGCTAGTCCTGAGCTGGAACGCCCTAGTAAATATGCCTGTTTGGCTGATATTAGGGATGAAAGCCCAGGGCCAGCAACACTGCAGCAAGGCGTTTCTCCTAGCAACCAGGAGGATGACCGCTGCAGGAAGGATGGGAAAAACAGTGCAGCAAAGGTCGGACAGATGCTGCTCTATTATTAGGAGGACAGACAGGGTCATCTGTTGCAGAGACCGTGAATGCTGAACAGTGTGTTGCCTTCCGGGTGCTCGGGTTCGGCATACTGTGGATCGGATTGACAGATTGCTGGGTGGGGCTGGGGAAGACCTGGCGGTCATGGTACTTATTGGCACCAATGACAAAGTCAGGGGCAGATGGAAGGTCCTTAAAATGATTTTAGGGAACTAGAAGAGAAGCTCAATTCCAGGACCTCCAAGGTATTGTTTTCAGAAATACTACCAGTGCCACGAGCGTCACCAGAGAGACAACAGGAGCTTAGAGAGTTAAATAAGTGGCTCAGTAGCTGGTGCAGGAAGGCAGGGTTTGGGTTCATGGAGAACTGGGCCGACTTCTCGGTCGGTTGCAGGCTCTACAGTAGGGACGGGCTGCACCCTAATGGGGAGGGTGCAGCTGCTCTGGGCAAAAAATAGTTAGATGGCTGGAGTAGCTTTTAAACTAGGATCTGGGGGGAGGGTGGTGGTTTATACTAATAAGGGGGTAGATAGTGTAGACAGAGAGTTGGATACAGGAGGAGACAGTGGGGATTTAGTGGGGGCTGGGGTTAGTGAGGAAAGTAGGGAGAAGACTGGGCAGAACTGTACACTTATGAAAAATAGAACTGCTGGTAACAAGAACCTGTTACATACAAACATCAACCAAGGTAACCAAAAAATAGTAATTTTAACCGCTACAGGACCGCCGTACGCAGGATTGCGTCTTTGCGGCGGCCCTGTTATTCCGAGTGGACGCGCCGGCGCGTCATCTCGCGAGACGCGAGATTTCCTGTGAACGCGCACACACAGGCGCGCGTTCACAGGAACTGCAGGTAATCGAGTGGATCTGCAGCCTGCCAGTGGCGATCATTCGCTGGCAGGCTGTAGATACGATTTTTTTAACCCTTTAAAGGTATATTAGACGCTGTTTTGATAACAGCGTCTAATATACCTGCTACTTGGTTCTCTGGTGGTCCCTTTTGCTTGGATCGACTACCAGAGGACACAGGCAGCTCTGTAAAGTAGCACCAAACACCACTACACTACACCCCCCCCTGTCACTTATTAACCCCTTATTAACCCCTGATCACCCCATATAGACTCCCTGATCACCCCCCTGTCATTGATCACCCCCCTGTAAGGCTCCATTCAGATGTCCGTATGTGTTTTGCGGATCCACGGATCCGCGGATCCACAAAAATCATACGGACGTCTGAATGGAGCCTGACAGGGGGGTGATCACCCCATATTAGACTCCCTGAGCACCCCCCCTGTCATTGATCACCCCCCTGTAAGGCTCCATTCAGACGTACGTATGTGTTTTGCGGATCCGCGGACCCACGGATCCGCAAAACACATACGGACGTCTGAATGGAGCCTTACAGGGGGGTGATCACCCCATATAGACTCCCTGATCACCCCCCTGTCATTGATCACCCCCCTGTAAGGCTAAATTCAGACGTCCGTATGTGTTTTGCGGATCCACGGATCCGCAAAACACGGACACCGGCAATGTGCTTTCCGCATTTTGCGGATCCGCACATTGCCAGAACTATATAGAAAATGCCTTTTCTTGTCCACAATTGCGGACAAGAATAGGACATGTTCTATAGGCTCTACAAAAAACGTAGCGTTAGCCCGATCAGGCATGATCTTGTGCGCACACTTGCGTTCAGTCCGCCCCACCGTGTGACAGAATTTTTTTTTTCTGATCACTGCAAAAACAACGTAAAATCGCTGCGGCGCTATGAAAAGATCACTTTTGAGGGTCATGGCGAGTTCATAGAAGATTTTTATTTTTTTTGTCACAAGTTAGCGGAAATAGATTTTTTTTGTTTTTGCTTTTTCTTACAAAGTCTCATATTCCACTAACTTGTGACAAAAAATAAAATCTCACATGAACTCACCATACCCCTTACGGAATCCAAATGCGTAAAAAATTTTAGACATTTATATTCCAGACTTCTTCTCACGCTTTAGGGCCCCTAAAATGCCAGGGCAGTATAAATACCCCACAAGTGACCCCATTTCGGAAAGAAGACACCCCAAGGTATTCGCTGAGGGGCATATTGAGTCCATGAAAGATTGAACTTTTTGTCACAAGTTAGCGGAAAGGGAGACTTTGTGAGAAAAAACAAAAAAAAATCAATTTAACATGCGCCAAAAAAAAAAAAACTTCTATGAACTCGCCATGCCCCTCACGGAATACCTTGGGGTGTCTTCTTTCCAAAATGGGGTCACATGTGGGGTATTTATACTGCCCTGCCATTTTAGGGGCCCTAAAGCGTGAGAAGAAGTCTGGAATCCAAATGTCTAAAAATGCCCTCCTAAAAGGAATTTGGGCCCCTTTGCGCACCTAGGCTGCATAAAAGTGTCACACATGTGGTATCGCCGTACCCAGGAGAAGTTGGGCAATGTGTTTTGGGGTGTCATTTTACATATACCCATGCTGGGTGAGATAAATATATCGGTCAAATGCCAACTTTGTATAAAGAAATGGGAAAAGTTGTCTTTTAGAGAGATATTTCTCTCACCCAGCATGGGTATATGTAGAAAGACACCCCAAAACACATTGCCCAACTTCTCCTGAGTACGGCGATACCACATGTGTGACTCTTTTTTGCAGCCTAGGTGGGCAAAGGGGCCCACATTCCAAAGAGCACCTTTAGGATTTCACAGGGCATTTTTTACACATTTTGATTTCAAACTACTTCTCACGCATTAGGGCCCCTAAAATGCCAGGGCAGTATAACTACCCCACAAGTGACCCCATTTTGGAAAGAAGACACCCCAAGGTATTCCGTGAGGAGCATGGCGGGTTCCTAGAATTTTTTATTTTTTGTCACAAGTTAGCGGAAAATGATGATTTTAAATTTTTTTTTTTCTTACAAAGTCTCATATTCCACTAACTTGTGACAAAAAAAAAACTTCCATAAAATCACTATGCCCATCACGAAATACCTTGGGGTGTCTTCTTTCCAAAATAGGGGTCACTTGTGGGGTAGTTATACTGCCCTGGAATTTTAGGGGCCCTAATGCGTGAGAAGTAGTTTGAAATCAAAATGTGTAAAAAATGCCCTGTGAAATCCTAAAGGTGCTCTTTGGAATGTGGGCCCCTTTGCCCACCTAGGCTGCAAAAAAGTGTCACACATGTGGTATCGCCGTACTCAGGAGAAGTTGGGCAATGTGTTTTGGGGTGTCTTTTTACATATACCCATGCTGGGTGAGAGAAATATCTCTCTAAAAGACAACTTTTCCCATTTTTTTATACAAAGTTGTCATTTGACAGAGATATTTATCTCACCCAGCATGGGCATGTGTAAAAAGACACGCCAAAACACATTGCCTGACTTCTCCTGAGTACGGCGATACCACATGTTTGACACTTTTTTGCAGCCTAGGTGGGCAAAGGGGCCCCTAAAATGCACGCATTAGGGCCCCTAAAATGCCAGGGCAGTATAACTACCCCACAAGTGACGCCATTTTGGAAAGAAGACACCCCAAGGTATTTTGTGATGGGCATAGTGAGTTCATGGAAGTTTTTATTTTATGTCACAAGTTAGTGGAATATGAGACTTTGTAAGGAAAAAAATAAATAAAAAATAAATAATCTTTTTCCGCTAACTTGTGACAAAAAATAAAAAGTTATATGAACTCACTATGCCCATCAGCGAATACCTTAGGGTGTCTATTTCCGAAATGGGGTCATTTGTGGGGTTTGTCTACTGTCTGGGCATTGTAGAACCTCAGGAAACATGACAGGTGCTCAGAAAGTCAGAGCTGCTTCAAAAAGCGGAAATTCACATTTTTGTACCATAGTTTGTAAACGCTATAACTTTTACCCAAACCATTTTTTTTTTTTACCCAAACATTTTTTTTTTTATCAAAGACATGTAGAACAATAAATTTAGGGAAAAATTTATATAGAAATGTAGTTAAAAAAAATAATAATTATAACTGAAAGTGAAAAATGTAATTTTTTTGCAAAAATTTCGGTAAATTTTGATTAATAACAAAAACAATAAAAATGTCAGCAGCAATGAAATACCAGCAAATGAAAGCTCTATTAGTGAGAAGAAAAGGAGGTAAAATTCATTTGGGTGGTAAGTTGCATGACCGAGCAATAAACCGTGAAAGTAGTGTAGTGCAGAATTGTAAAAAGTGGTCTGGTCATTAAGGGTGTTTAAGCTAGGGGAGCTGAGGTGGTTAAATGTATTTTTACAAATGCCAGAAGTCTAGCTAGCAAAATGGGGAGCTGGAGGCTACGGTACTAGAAGAACACATAGATGTAGTTGGTGAGGCTCAGACATGGTTGGACTCTTCGCATGAGAAAAGTTGGTGGCATGTGCCTGTATGTGAGGAATGATCTGAAGACAAGTGTGAAAGAGGCAATTGTGGGTGCGGATGGTGAGGATGTGGAAACCATAGGGGTAGAAGTTCAAAGAGATATAAACACTGAAAAAATAATTTTTGGTGTAATCTATAGACCCCCTAACATCACAGAGGAAATAGAAATGCAACTGTATAACCAAATAGAGCGGGCTGCACAGGCTGGCACAGTGGTCATAATGGGAGATTTTTACTTCTCAGACATTGACTGGAGTCATGGTTCTGCCTCAACTGCAAAGAGGAAAAGATTCCTCAACTTGCTGCAGGACAACTTTATGGGCCAGTTTATAGAAGCTCCCACTAGGGGCAATGCTCTGTTGGTTCTTGTAATTTCGAATGATGCAGAGCTTGTTGGAAATGTTACTGTTCAAGAAACACTAGCTAATAGTGACCACAATATAATTATATTCCCTAAACTATAAGAAGAAAACTCTGTCAGGCAGATCAACACTGAATTTAAAAAGGCTAATTTCCCTGGGTTGAGGGCAGCATTTCAGGGCATAGACTGGGAGCAGCTACTGTCACATAATAATACTGATGATAAATGGGAGAGCTTTAACCCCTTAAGGACACAGCCTTATTTCACCTTAGGACCAGGCCATTTTTTGCAAATCTGACCAGTGTCAGTTTAAGTGGTGATAACTTTAAAACGCTTTGACTTATCCAGGCCATTCTGAGATTGTTTTTTCGTCACATATTGTACTTCATGACACTGGTAAAATGAAGTCCAAAAAAATTAATTTTTATTTACCAATCTTTTTAAAAAAATTGCAAATTTCCAAGTTTCAATTTCTCTACATCTATAATACATAGTAATACCTCCAAAAATAGTTATTACTTTGCATTCCCCGTATGTCTGCTTCATGTTTGGATCATTTTGGGAATGATATTAAATTTTTGGGGGATGTTACAAGGCTTAGAAGTTTAGAAGCAAATCTTGAAATATTTCTGAAATTTTCAAAAACCCAATTTTTAGGAACCAGTTCAGGTCTGAAGTCACTTTGCGAGGCCTACATAATAGAAACCACCCAAAAATGACCCCATTCTAGAAACGACACCCCTCAAGGTATTCAAAACTGATTTTACAAACGTCGTTAACCCTTTAGGTGTTCCACAAGAATTAATGGAAAATAGAGATATAATTTAAAAATTTCACTTTTTTTGGCAGATTTTCCATTTTTATATTTTTTTTCCAGTTAAAAAGCAAGGGTTAACAGCCAAACAAAACTCAATATTTATGGCCCTGATTCTGTAGTTTACAGAAACACCCCATATGTGGTCGTAAACTGCTGTACGGGCACACGGCAGGGCGCAGAAGGAAAGGAATGCCATACGGTTTTTGGAAGGCAGATTTTGCTGGACTGTTTTTTTTGACACCATGTCCCATTTGAAGCCCCCCTGATGCACCCCTAGAGTAGAAACTCCAAAAAAGTGACCCCATCTAAGAAACTACACCCCTCAAGGTATTCAAAACAGATTTTACAAATGTCGTTAACCCTTTAGGTGTTCCACAAGAGTTATTGGCAAATGGAGATGAAATTTCTGAATTTCTATTTTTCGCCAAATTTTCCATTTTAATCCATTTTTTCCAGTAACAAAGCAAGGGTTAACAGCAAAACAAAACTCAATATTTATTGCCCAGATTCTGTAGTTTACAGAAACACCCCAAAGATACTGGAAAATTTGGAGCAAGAAGCAGCATTAAAAAGGAAAAAAGTTTGCCAGAATGTATGAGAAGTGGAAATTGTACATTCGTGGAAAGTTAAAACAAGAAAGTATAAAAGGGAACTTGAGTGTTATGGTAGAGACGGTAGAAGAATCAGAATCAGAGCATATGGCAGCATATGTCAACCTGCGGTCGCTTACGACTCCTTCCCAGGACATTGTAGGGAACATGGACACATGTACTGCGGTCACTAAAGATTTAGTAAAGCTCATGAGAGAACTATCTGCAGAAAACTATGATGAAGTTAAAGCAAGAAGTAGAATGAATGAGCTTTTTATGAGAAACTATGCTAGGTCCTTAGGGGGAACCAAAATCTCAAGTGTCACTTCCTTCGTTAGCAGAAGTGCCACCCATATATCGGAGTCTTTAAATACGTCAGCCAAAAGAAAGGAATTAGCTGAACAACTTGCTGTCAAAAAAACTGAAATTGAGATGGAAGCTGCCATCGAGGCGCAGCACCAACGGATAGCTGAAATGGATGCACAACGGCATCAAATGGAATCTGAAAGGGATGCACAACGCCATTAAATGGAAGCTCAAATGGAGGCACAGCGCCATCAAATGGAAGCTGAAATCGAGGCACAGCACCAACAGATGAAATGTCTAGAAAGGCAGAAAGAAGTTAAGATCATAGAAGCCAGACTCAGAGTACACGAAGAGGATATGAATCAGAGTAGTCTTAGGTTTAAATCTGTACTAAGTAAAGAAACAGACTCCTACTTTCCTCCATACGCTCAGGAGAATGGAAGGAAATCTCCATCCCTGCTCATAAAAACAAAGAGAGGCCTAGTCCAGTGTTAGGAAAAAGGTGTGTAAATTTACCCTCTATCTCTACCGGAAAAAATGAAGAAAAGGACTCACCTAATTCAGAAGTAAGTGAGAAAATAGAACCAGGTGATTCTATTCCTAGATGTCACGGAGAGTGTTACAACTATTGTCCCAGCAAGACAACAGAGAACAGTCCTAGCTAGACTTCCCATTCCGGAACCCACTGTATTTTCAGGAGATGTACTGAAGTTCATAGAGTGGAAGGCAAGCTTTGAAATGATTATTGAGCATCATTGCTTCAGTCCAGTTGACAAGTTATTCTACCTTCAGAGATATGTTGGTTGAGAAGCAAAGGAAGTTCTTGAAGGTAACTTCTATAGAAAAGACAAAGAAGCCTACAAAAATGTTTGGGAAAAATTGAATGCAAGATATGGTCATCCTTTCTTAGTACAAAGAGCCTTTAGAGAGGAACTGATTAACTGGCCTAAAATAAGTCCTAAAGAACACTTCAGACTCCAAAAGTATGGTGACTTCCTGAAAGCATGCAGCAATGCCATCCCACATGTTCAAGGACTGGAAGTACTGAACGACTATCTAGAAAACCACAGGATGCTAACTAAGCTACCTGAAGAAGTGGCTTCTAGATGGAATCGCTAGGTGACTAAACAGTTAGATCTAGGTAAGAACTTCCCAAGTTTTAAAAGAGTTCTCCGAGTTCGTCAATGAGGAAGCACGGATAGCATGTAATCCAGTAACATCAACTTATGTCTTAAAATCCTTAGAAGAAAGGCCTGCAAAAGAGATAAGACGTGCAAGAGAAACTAGCTTTGCAACCCAGCAGCTAAAGGTCCAGATACCTACAAGAACAAGTCCAAAGTCACTACTGGGATCAGTAGAGAGACAGAACTGACAAATCTTCAGACTACCTTCAAATGTATATTCTGTAGAGAGAACCACTCCATACACAAGTGCCAACAATTAAAGGAGAAGTCCCCAGAAGAAAAGAAAAAATTTGTACTGGATAACCAACTGTGTTTCGGATGCCTAAGAAAAGGCCATGTTACTTAGCATTGTAAGAAAAAGGCCACATGCAGCGTTTGCAAAGGACGCCATCCTACACCACTACATACAGATATACAGTACACACCAAAAGTTTGGACACACCTTCTCATTCAAAGAGTTTTCTTTATTTTCATGACTATGAAAATTGTAGATTCACACTGAAGGCATCAAAACTATGAATTAACACATGTGGAATTATTTTCATAACAAACAAGTGGGAAACAACTGAAAATATGTCATATTCTAGGTTCTTCAAAGTAGCCACCTTTTGCTTTGAATACTGCTTTGCACACTCTTGGCATTCTCTTGAGAAGCTTCAAGAGGTAGTCCCCTGAAATGGTTTTCACTTCACAGGTGTGCCCTGTCAGGTTTAATAAGTGGGATTTCTTGCCTTATAAATGGGGTTGGGACCATCAGTTGCGTTGAGGAGAAGTCAGGTGGATACACAGCTGATAGTCCTACTGAGTGATGGGGTGCTGCGCCAGATGACCTGGCCTCCACAGTCACCAGACCTGAACCCAATCAAGATGGTTTGGGGTGAGCTGGACCGCAGAGTGAAGGCAAAAGGGCCAACAAGTGCTAAGCATCTCTGGGAACTCCTTCAAGACTGTTGGAAGACCATTTCAGGGGACTACCTCTTGAAGCTCATCAAGAGAATGCCAAGAGTGTGCAAAGCAGTAATCAAAGCAAAAGGTGGCTACTTTGAAGAACCTAGAATATGACATATTTTCAGTTGTTTCACACTTGTTTGTTATGTATATAATTCCACATGTGTTAATTCATAGTTTTGATGCCTTCATAGTCATGAAAATAAAGAAAACTCTTTGAATGAGAAGGTGTGTCCAAACTTTTGGTCTGTACTGTACCTCTCAGAGAGATCATAAAGTGCCTAAATAACTTAAAGTGACAGTACAGATACTGAAGAGAGAAATATATCCACCATTTTAGTTTAATGACAAGATTGAACAGTTGAACCACCATCTTATGCATACCGCCATTTTGTGATATATTTTCAACACGTGTTTTGCACATAGACTATCTGCTGCGGCGGAGGTGGCAGTGATATATATGAAGAAAAGTTGAAGTTAATAAAGAAGTTATTTAAAGCATTTGGTGTGCTCTTTAAACCTACTGTTTCCATAGAACGGCGCTAGAGGAGTTACAGAGTAATAGACAGTCTGGTTAGACTAAAAGTCAGAGAAGGCACTTCATAGTGCTGCGCCTGCCACACTAGGCCCCTTATGTTTTGTCCCAGGCTCTGAATGTCCTGCCTGCCTGCTAGACATCCACAGGACGGCAATACAATTAAATCTAATGGGGTGGAAGAGCTGAAGGACCTGTGGTGACATCACAGGTCATGTGACCAGTAAAACAGTCAGTGATTGAGAAGGACCTGCGATGATGTCACCATCATGTGACCAGTGCAGCAGAAGGCAGCAGTAAAGAAGGGAAGGAGCTGAGGTGATGTCTGCTACATCAGGAGAGCTAAGTGAAGGAAGAGGCAGAGTAATGCTGGGAGTTGTGGTTATTTAACTGGAATTGTATGTTAGGGCTGAAGGGAGTGATGATATTTACATGGAACTGTGTGTTGGAGGTGGCTGGGGAGGGGGTAATGTTATTTACATGGGACTGTATGTTGATAGTGGCTGCAGGAGCGAGTGCTGTTATTTACATAGGACTGTATGTTGGAGGGGGCTTGGGCAGGGTGATGTTATTTACATGGGACTGTATTTCGAAGGCGGCTGTGGTAGGGGATTATGTTATTTACATGGGACTGTATGTCGAAGGCGGCTGTGGTAGGGGATTATGTTATTTACATGGGACTCTATTTTGGAGGCGGCTGTTGGAGGGAGTGATGTTATTTACATGGGACTGTATGTCGGAGGGGGCTGGGGGAGGCAGTGATGTTATTTACCTGGGACTGAATGTTGATGGCGGCTGTAGGAGGGGGTGATGTTATTTACATAGGACTGTATGTTGGAGGGGGCTGGGGCAGAGGGATGTTGTTTACATGGGACTGTATGTTGAAGGCGACTGTGGTACGGGATTATGGTATTTACATAGGACTGTATGTTGGAGGGGGCTGGGGCAGAGGGATGTTGTTTACATGGGACTGAATGTTACAGGGGTCTGAGGGAGTGATGTTATTTACATGGGACTGAATGTTACAGGGGTCTGAGGGAGTGATATTGTTTACATGGGACTGAATGCTACAGGGGGGCGATGTTTACATGGGAATGCATGTTGGAGGCGTCTGGGAAGGCAGTGATGTTATTTACATGGGACTGTATGCTGAAGGCGGCTGGGGAGGAGGTGATGTTATTTACAGGGGACTATTTTGGAGGGGGCTGTAGATAGAGAGGGATGTTATTTACATGGGACTGTATATTGGAGGGGGCTGGAGAGATGGTGTGATGTTATTTACATGGGACTATATGGCGGAGGGAGGGAAATTGTGGTATTTACATGGGACTGTATGTTGGAGGGGGTGAATAGTGGGGAGTGATGTTATTTACATAGGACTGTATTTTGGAGGGGGCAGGGGAGATGGTGTGATGTTATTTACATGGGACTGTATGGTAGAGGCAGGAAAATAACAACAGTGGGCACTGCAAATCCAGGGGACATTATAGGCGTTCTTATTACTACTGAGGGCTCTATAGGAGGGACTTACAGATCCACTTTATTTCTACTAAGAGTACTATGGGGGGCCTTATTGCTACTGAGGGGTCTGTAGAGAGCTTTATAACCACTGGGGGAACAATAGGGGGCCTTATTTGTACTGGGGGCTCTGTGAGGGTACTATTAATACTAGAGGGCTTTTCTACTAATGGGGACACTCTTGGGGAGCATTATCACGGTTGGGGGCACTGTAGGGGCAGTATTACTATGGGGGCACTGATTTTTCTTCAGGGTAGTATCTGGGGGTATTGGGGGGCACAGCAAGCAGCTGGATAACACTGTTGGGACTCCAGGTTGAGGGATGATGATAGAAATGTGAGGAAGCTAAGATGTCTGTGTGTCACACTCTGCAGAGACGAGGCGGCTAAGAGAAGTTTTACGGACCGAATGGAGAAGATGATGACGTCACCTGGGAGGCCCTGGATGTGAGAGGTATGTGCTGCTGTATAACAAGTACAGCAAAAATGCGGTGTGTGGGGGAGGCGGAAGACTTGGAGAACTGGGCTATATTCCTTTGGGGCTTGGGCCCCAGATCTTTTGAGAGCCTAGCAATGCCCCTGCTCTAGGTACTGGTACAATGTCAAGTGATTGGCACAAGGCAAATGTGGTGCCCATATTCAAAAAAGGATCTCGGTCCTCCACAGGTAATTATAAACCAGTTAGTTTAACTTCTGTTGTGGGAAAAAAATAAAAAATAAGGACTCTTAAGGGACTATATGCAGGAGTATGTGACTGTAAATAATATATAAGGTCAGAACCGATTCTGTGAATCTGGTTAAAACGGGGAAGGTTTTTGGCTCGTTTGGTTGCCAACCCAGAGAGAGGTTACTACTATAAAAGAAAATTAGGAATTTTCAGGGAATACCTCCCAACAATTGGCGCTCCCCCAGTTATCTACCCCAGGAGAGAGGGATGCTGGACTCCCCCATCTTTTTGGAGGAACTCCAAGCGGACCTCTTCCGTCTTTTAAAGTATAAGCTCATCTCCCGGCCCAGATGGATTGCCGTTTGAAACCTATAGGTACCATGCCAAATCTCTTTTGCCGATTCTACTTCAAGTCTTTAATGAATCCTGTGATTTGGCTCTTTACCACCATCATTTAGAGAGCAGTGATTATCCTGGTCTTTGAAAAAGGTGATGGACCCATGCGATGTGGGGTATATAGACCCATATCGCTTTTTAAATATGGACTATAAGATCTTTGCAAAAAATTTTGGCTAACCGCTTGAAGAGGGGTTATAGCGGACTGGTCCACCCCTGACAGACGGGCTTTATCCCGGGCCGCCCCAAATACAGACGAGTATATATAGGGTCTATCTGAATATGTCTGTTGGGGAAGTGTGGACCCACTCCATCCTGTCATTAGATGCCGCAAAGCATATGACAGGATGGAGTGGCCTTTTCTCTGGGCTACGATGTCCCATTTCGGCCTTGGGAATCCATTTTTGGAAATGACCCAAATGTTATATGAACAGCCAGTTGCTTATATTAATATCAATGGTACGGAGTTCCTCTCCCGTGGCGATGTGGAGAGGGATGAGACAGGGTTTGTCCCCTGTCTCCCCTCCTATTCGCCCTGTTTATTGAAACCATTGGCTTGCCGGATTCGTCGGGAGATCGTATAGAAGGCTTCGGGGTGGCGGGAGTGACGATCAAAATAAGTCTGTATGCAGACGATGTGATTCTGTTCCTGGATCAGGGATGGAAAATCCTTCCGTATGTCATAGAGGTAATAGAATCCTACGGTAAATTATCAGGTTATATCATCAACTGGACAAAGTCATCGCTCTTCCCGCTGAACCGGAAAGCTGTAGATGTAGGGAGCCGAGTCTGCGTTTTGGCTCCTAACGATTCCTTGAATTATCTGGGAGTTAAGATTGGGGTTCCAATAAGTAGGTTCTACGACCTGAATTTGGCCCCAGTTTTGAATAAAGTTAGGACAAAAGTTGGCGTTTGGCGGAAATTAATATTGGCACAGACAGATCGAATTGCATTGATCAGGATGATTATTTTGCCTATAGTTTTGTTCCTGATGTGTGCTTCCCCTATTTGGATTGACGATATCTTCTTTCATAGATTGGAGACCCTAATTAATGATATAATCTGGGGTAGGAAGAGGGTGCGTATAAAGCAGAGATATCTATGGTTGTCGGAGGCAGATGGTGGGCTGTCACTGCCTTTTTTTTCAAGGTTATTATTTTTGTGCACAGATTCAGCGGTGCTGTCATTGGAAAGAGAGTTTATTATCACGGTACTTGAATAAAGTTATTGACACACCAATAGAGAATATTTCTGCATGTTTGGAAACTGGTACTATGGGAATGAGGAGGTCCTTGCTGATACCTTGCTCACTTCAGAGGGTGTGGAACAGGCTGAAGGAGATCCTTAAAGTCTCCGGTCCGTTTGGTTTCACCCCTCTGTGGGGGAACGGGGCTCTGGAGGAGTTCTTCAAAATTACAGACTTTGGTTACTGGTCACGAAATGGCATCTATACGGTGTCTCACCTTTTTTATTTAGGTAGTTTTAAATCACTTTTGGAATTTGGTTTTAATCTTTATTCACCATTAGATGTATTTATGTATGCACGGTTGAAACATTTATTTGTAGCCTCTAGGAATAGGGGCCGTATTTTTCCACGAGAGAATATATTTTTTGATTACTGTCACACCCAGAAGGATGAGAAGGTGAAAATATCTAGATTATATACTAAACTCCGAATGGCACTGGCAACTGTAACGCCTTTTAAAAGTCCAAGTAAATGGGAGCAAGAGCTGAATTGCCCTCCTTTACATTGGCCCTAAATTTTCTAGGAACGTGAGCAAAGGGCGACAGTTTCCAGCGGACATAGGACTAATTCAGTTTATGATCCTCCATAGGTTCGTATTATACGCCCAAAACTCAGGGAAAATTTCCCCAAAATAGGGCCGGGATTGTTGCTGCCCTAAATGTGGATATCTTAATGCGAACTATGCCCACTTGCTTTGGAGTTGTAATAAAATAAGAAAATATTGGGATGGGGTTTTCTCTGCTCTACAAAAGGAATCCTTAATGAACTATAACCCGGGGATCTTGATAGGATTTAGGAAGATTATGGTTCAGAAACGGAATTCCCCCCCCAGTTAGACGGATTTGGATGAGAGGTTTGATGGTGGCGAAAGCTATTCTGGTGAAGTACTGGGGCTCTGCCTCCCAGCCCTCTTCAAGGGAGTGGGATCTATACCTATGAGGATATGGAAAGGAAGCGGAGAGTAGCACGCAGAGCCACGTAGATATTCCTAATGTATTTATTGTCTTGTTGTATTTGAATGAATTGAGGGGAACGACAGCCAATGGGGGGGGGGGGGGGGGGGGGGAGGGGTTATAACGGATATGTATGATTGTTATACTATGTACACTGATTTGTTTTAAATTGGTCTATGTATTAATTTTACGTATTCTCAAAATAAAAATATAAAGAATAAAAAAAATTAAAAAAAATATATATTATAAGTGATAACCAACATGGGTTTACCAAGGACAGAAGTTGTCAGACTAACCAGATTTGTTTTTTTATGAGGAGGCGAGTAGAAACCTGGACAAAGGGGCGGCTGTGGATGTAGTGTTTCTGAATTTTGCAAAGGCTTTTGATACTGTCCCTTATAGACGTTTAATAGGTAAAGTAAGGTCTATAGGCTTAGAAAGCATAATTTGTAGTAATTGGATGAAAACTGGTTGGAGGACCGTAGTCCAGAGAGTTGTGGTCAGTGATTCCTATCAGAATGATCCGGGTTATAAGTGGTGTACCGCAAGGTTCAGTGCTGGGTCCTCTATTATTTAATTAATTTATTAATGATAAGAGGACGGGATTAATAGCACGATTTTTATTTTTTGCAGATCCGTTTGAAAGGGCATTTTCAAACGGATCAGTCAATAAACTGACTAAACGGAAGCCATTCAGACGGATCCGTTTGTACGGATCCGTCTGTTTACGGATCTGTTTGTCACGTTGGTTTCCGTTTTGTCATCCGTTTAGCGGATCCGTTTTGGAAGGAAAAGTATCTTTAGGTTCCATCTTCATGTATTCAGATCTATAGGGTTGACATGCTCATATATTTCTCCAGGGCTATCTTGTTGAAGTTCCAAAGCTGGTCCGGCTTTGATAATGGACCACACCTTTTGGACTCTTGTACATGACTACATGCACTTAAAGATGTATAGTGTTCGTTAGAGGGCCATATGTCCCTGATCATCATTGATCGTGCGTACAGGAGTACAGAGCATCATGATGCTGACCATGTTGTGCCGCAAACTGGGCTATTGTCCCGCACTCATATGATCTATTAGTGCAAGACTATATCCCCGCGGGCAGCTCAACTTGCACAGGATGATTGTACACTATGATGCTGTGTGCTCTCGTGCGCACGATCAATGCCACTACGGGACATATGGCCCGCTCACGGACCGTATGTCTCTTGGGGCATACAGTCGTGTGCAAGAGGCCTTAAAGGGGTTTTCTCATCTCATACAATGGGGGCATACCACTTTAAGATATACCTACATTGTCTTATAGGTGCGGGTCCCACGGCTGGTACCCTCACATATATTGAGAACGAAGCAAGAAAGTAGATGAGGTCGCACTGTGCCTGCCGCCCTCCATTCACTTCTATGTGAGAGGCCGGGGATTAGCGCTTGGTAGTGGGCATACCATGGGAAATGTGTCCTACAGCAACAGTGCTCCCCACTCCGTTCTCGATATAGGTGCGGGTCCTACCAATGTTTACCCACACCTATCAGACAATGGGGACATATTCAAGTGAAATCCCCCCATTGTCTATGTGAATACCCTTTAAAAACTGTATGTCCCCTTGCGTGTCCCTTGTGGTAATCACACTGGTTATATTAGCGTCATCGGGAAATCATTAAACGTTAAAATCATAATTTATTAATGAATTCCTGATGCTCATGGACCGTGACTCCCACAAGGGCTCATATGAAAGGGCACAAGATTGAACAATGAACAAGCATTTGCTTGTTCATGTGCCAATCATAGGGTCTACGATCAATAAAGAGCCAAAAGATAGCTCATTATTGATGGTCAGGTTTTAATGGATCTTACGACATTGGCACTAATGCTGTTTTGATATAAAAACTACCAAGGGTGTTGTAATAAACGCACAGTAGTGAGACTAGGGTAGTTTTAATTTCAACACAGCTATAGTGCCAAGGTTCCCTGTACAGGACAATAAAAACACAGACACAGTGCAGTAAAGTATAAACATTTTTTTATTTTTTATACAGAAAATAAATAAAATAAATATAAACAAAAATTATATTTACAATTGTTCATAACGGTGAGGGGAGGTGGACTGTCGTGGGGTTGATGGTCTGGGGCTGGCAATGGTAGCCCCCTGTCCTGGCGATCCACTGAGGTAAAACTATGGGCCAAAGGAAAGGATAAAGGCGTAATTGCGGGTGTGGAGAATGAAGGGTCTGAGGAGGAGGGGACCCGAGCATGTGTAGAGGTGGAGGGAGTTTGAAAAGAAGTAGGAGGAAAATACGGGGCAGGAGAAGAAAAAGAAGCAGAAGGAAACACATGCTCGGGGGGGTGGGAAGGGAAAGGTTGGCGGTACTGGCCACTCGTGTGGGATGGGGGGTAGGTTTGGGATGGGGGATAGGTGTGGGATGGGGGTGGGGGTGGGATTTGGGGGCGGTGCATAATTTCCCATGCCCCGTTCTCTTGCATGATCTTGAACTCATGCAACTGCTCGGGCGTCATTGAGTCCATCAAACTGATCATGCTTAGCCCATAATGGTAGTTTGGGCTGCGTTGAAACGCCGACTCCGCCCCCTCCCAGCGGCGAATCAAGTCAGCACCAAACTCCATCTGATGTTGGGCAAAACCTTCTAGAGCGTCGGAAACGACCTCTACAAGGTATGCATAATCAGCTCGATTTGGCCTACCGGATCTCTGCCTGCTCACCAGGGCTCTCAAATTTTGACGAAAACCTATGAGCCTCTGTTGAGTGGAGGGACCCGGTAGGGGACTCGGATTATCCTGAGCCGATGCATGAGGGACAAGAGGGCTGGTGCTGGCGATCCGTTCCGGTTCCGCCTCAGGAGGTTGGTCAGGCTCCCGAGTGCTGCTGGCACTTCTGTAGAAAAAAAAAAAATGAAAGTTAGGAATTGTTCTTTAAATAAAACATCCATGTTCTATGCCAGTGTTTCCCAACCAGTGTGCCTCCAGTTGTTGCAAAACTACAACTCCCAGCATGCCCGGACAGCCTTTGGCTGTGCGGGCATGCTGGAGTTGTAGTTTTGCAACAGCTGGAGGCACACTGGTTGGGAAACACTGTTCTATGCTATGTCTACCGTATACCATAGGGGGCTGGCCAAAACAGGGAAGCTAAACGCTCTGCTGTCTCAGACAGCCCCTTAAATTCAGACGGAGAGAACAGTTGTCCATCTGACTGTGGGGGGCTGGCCAAAACAGGGAAGCCAAACGCCTCGCTGTCTCAGACAGCCCCTTAAATTCAGACGGAGAGAACAGTTGTCCATCTGACTGTGGGGGGCTGGTCAAAACAGGGGAGCCAAACGCTACCCTGTCTCAGACAGCCCCTTACAGTCAGACGGAGAGAACAGTTGTCCATCTGACTGTGGGGGGGGGCTGGCCAAAACAGGGGAGCCAAACGCTCTGCTGTCTCAGACAGCCCCTTTACAATTTATTTTTTGAACAGTTGTTATAAATATTTACCTTTTCGGTGCCATCGCCCTTCGTAGGAACCCCATGGCCGCCGTATGGATGTAGGTGGCCCCTGAGGTTCCTCCAGAGCCACTCGGGGCCTGAACCTCCTTGTTGTAATCCCTCCTGAAGCGGTCCCGGATAGATCGCCAACGCGTTGTAACCAGTTTGACTATCGAAAAAAAAAAAAAAAAAACTAAAATCAGCATGATGAAGGAAAAAAACAATATTTTAAAGTATTAAAATACATATTGTTTTACTTACCATATTTCTCCTGAGCCGCCGCATCTAGATCCCCCCAGGTCTCAAAAACTGAAGCAGAGATGTCCCTCCAGAGCCGCTGGGTACGACGATGATCGGCATGGTGGCGGTCGGAGTGGTCCCATAATGCTGG
This sequence comes from Bufo bufo, assembly GCF_905171765.1. NCBI lineage: Eukaryota > Metazoa > Chordata > Amphibia > Anura > Bufonidae > Bufo > Bufo bufo. Next base: position 129,199,695 of record NC_053391.1, on the reverse strand, counting down.
ACGCGCCTCCACCAGTTGGATGAGGAGCAGGTTATCTATGCTCGGAACCCCGAACTCCTCATCTTCCCTGGTGGAGCCTACGGAACCCTGAAAAAAAGGAAATACAAAATTTAATGTAAATCCTAATACAAAATGCTAATTAAAACTACTTAATTCAATACTTACACGTCTACGACCGCCACGCTCATTCCCGCGGACTCTGGAGGCGACTGGGGGATCCTCGCTGGCGGCTCTAGGTGCAGATTGCTAAAAACAAATTATTTTTTTTTAGAAGACTGTACTTAAAAAAAAAAAAAATTAAGATCTCTCTCTCTCTATATATATATATATATATATATATATATATATATATATATATACTTACTTCTTGACAGCCCCTTGGTCCACCTCCCCTGGACGCTGGCGATTCGGCAGGTGATGGAGAGCCCTCCACAGACGAGGATGAAGAAATCTATAATAAGAGCACATACTGATTAATGCAACGAATCAAACAGTAAAAACTCCAAATGTTGATTTTATACTTACCGGCCACTGAATACGGCGGCGGCGCCTTCTGGGTGGGTCACTCCAGTCTATGGTTGTCTTCTTTGATGACATCTGTACGCAACAGAATACCAGACAAAATGCAGATAACGTTAAAGGAACTTGTAGAGCACTATTTCCTCATATATCAACAATTTATTTTTTTCAATACTTTATATTGTGCCTCTGCTGACCATACCGTTGACGGATGCCCCGCGATACGTAAGAAGTGCGAAGGTAAGAGCGGCACGTCTTGTACCTTAGGCAGTACAAAAAATAGTACTGGTGGTTACATATACACGTCTCTCACCTTACAGTGGGACCAAAACCGGATTATCGTTGAAGCCATGGTGGACACGGAGCTTCGGGGGAATTTTATCGATATGCATCTGGTTTGAGCGAAATTAAATTCCCCACATGAGAAAAACGTTCCGATATCCGTGAGTTTCATTGACGGTACCACTTCTAGTCCTATCCACAGTCAGACTCAACCCCTCATGGTGACATGTGAAAATAACCACACAGAATTCTTATCCCTTGATATCATACACTCTCCATTGTTTCCGTGATTCTTGGGTTGCCATGGTTGCAAATACACCAGCCAACCCTCTATGGAAACAGGGGAGAGTTTCAGTTTACGTCACCTTATTGTATGGAGACCTGCTTTCCTCTCAAATCTCTCATGCACGTGGGAGTGAACCAGGTCCCCAGCCAATACGCAGACTTTGCTGAGGTATTCAGCGCAAAGAAGGCGGAATCTCTTCCGCCCCATAGATCTTACGATTGCCCCATAGACTTGCTGCCGGGTAGTGAGATACCCACGGGTAGAATTTATCCATTGGCACAACCAGAACTTGTTCACCTCAAACAGTACCTAGAAGAGAACTTACGAAAAGGTTTTATTCAGCCTTCAACCTCCCCGGCAGCAGCAGGGATGTTCTTTGTAAGAAACAAAGACTCAAGCCTAAGGCCCATCATAGATTACAGAGCCTTGAACAAAGTAACAATCAAAAATCGGTACCCCTTGCCGCTAATATCCGAACTCATAGAAAGATTACAAACAGCAACTATCTACACTAAGCTGGATTTGAGAGGAGCATACAACTTAATTAGGATCAGAAAAGGTGATGAATGGAAGACAGCTTTCCGCACTCGGTATGGACTCTTCGAGTATACAGTGATGCCCTTCGGGTTGTGCAACGCCCCTGCCACATTCCAAAATTTTATTAACGACATCTTTAGGGATCTACTGGACGTATGTGTAATCATCTATCTTGATGATATACTAGTGTATTCCGATAACTTACACGATCACAGGAAACATGTCCGTTGGGTTCTCGCACGGTTAAGTGTTCATCGCTTATATGTCAAACAGGAAAAATGTGTATTCGAGACTACCTCTCTTCCCTTCCTCGGATACATAATTTCACCCAAAGGTATCCAGATGGATCCCTCAAAAATCACTTGCATCCAAAATTGGCCGATTCCGGATTCCAGGAAAGCTCTTCAACGGTTCCTGGGGTTCTCAAACTTCTATAGGAAATTCATTAAAGATTTCTCCGCTACCACTAAACCACTAACCCGCTTAACTAGTGTCAACACGAAGTTCGTTTGGTCCAAGGACGCCCAATCAGCGTTTGAGTTATTAAAGAACAGGTTCACTACGGCACCGATACTGACTCTCCCAAATCCGAACCATCACTACGTGCTGGAAGTAGACGCATCCCAGGCAGCCATAGGAGCTGTTCTGTCCCAGCGAAGCTCTTTTTCAACTCCGTTACATCCTATCGGGTTCTACTCCCGGACGCTAAATACCGCCGAATTCAATTACCCCATAGGCGAAAAGGAACTCCTCGACATAAAGTGCTCCCTGGAAAATTGGAGGCATTTACTTGAAGGATCAATACACCCCATCACAATTTATACGGATCACCGTAATCTACAATACCTGAAAACCAATAAAACATTATCAGGCCGTCAAGTACGTTGGAGTTTTTTTTTTGACAGGTTTAACTTCCAAATTACATACCGACCAGGCTCAAAAAATGGGAAGGCCGACGCCTTGTCACGACTGGCTGAAATTCGCACCTCAGACACGGCCCCCACATGGATCATTCCACCGAAGAAACTCGTCCTTGCCACCATAACGTTGGAAACCCAGCTCAAGGATGCTCTAATTAATGACCATGCTAATACCCCCCTGGTCTTTCGCTGAACCAACAGGGTCTCCTTTACAAGGACAGCCAACTGTACATACCACCCTCCCTCACCAATCAGGTGATCAAACTTTGCCATGATTTACCCCTCGCGGGACATCCCGGCATTGCTAAAACCACAACCCTGATACGCAGGAACTTCTGGTGGCCAAAGATGACCAAACAAATTGAAGAATACGTTTCCACGTGTGAGACCTGTGCCTCATGTAAAACTGACAGAAACCGACCTTATGGTCTCCTAATGAGTCTTCCCATCGCCAACAGACCCTGGGAATGGGTCTCGATGGGTTTCATAGTTGAACTTCCCCTTTCCAGAGGAAACAACACCATCATGGTGGTAGTGGATTTGCTGACTAAGATGGCACACTTCGTGCCCCTCAAGAAGTTACCCTCCTCCAAGGAAACGGCCGTGGTATTCCTGTCTAATATTATTAAGTTACATGGAATTCCTAGCCAGGTCATATCAGACAGGGGTTCGCAATTCGTATCCAAATTCTGGAGAGCACTTTGTTCCAGACTTCAAATCGACCACAGAATGTCTACCGCCTATCACCCCCAAACTAATGGGCAGACTGAAAGGGTGAATCAGTGTCTGGAACAGTATCTCAGATGTCACTGCTCATTTCTCCAGGATGACTGGGAGGGCCTACTTCCTCTCGCTGAATTCGCCTATAATAATTCTACGAATTCCTCCACATTACATACTCCATTCTTTGCTAATTACGGATTTCACCCTAGGTCTCTTCCTCAAACCAGCCTTCCCACAAACGTTCCAGCCACAGACGATTATCTGACCACTTTGCAAACTACCCTTAAGACGCTAAAAGACAACCTTCAACGGGCAAAAGAAAGACAGAAGTGTTACTACGACCGTCGTAGGAGAGAAAGTCCTCCCTACCAGGTCGGGGACTCGGTTTGGTTATCAACAAAAAACCTTCGGTTAGGGGTACCTTCCAAGAAATTGGGAAGACAATTCCTGGGTCCTTTTCCGATAGAAAGGATTATTAACCCCAACACGGTGAGACTCACCCTTCCTCCGCGATTACAGGTACATCCGACATGTCACTACTGAAGCCGTTTAGATCTAGGCCGTTCCCATCAAGTGATCCTCGACCCTTGCCTCCGATAGAGGTCCAAGGAGAAGAAGAATTTGAAGTCGAGCAGCTCATTGATTCCAGAAGAAGACGGGGGAAGATCCAGTATCTCATTAGATGGAAGGGGTATGGTCCCCAGGATGACTCTTGGGAAGATGTGCAAAACGTTCATGCTCCCAGACTCCAAAGATTGTTCCATAGAAGATTTCCCAACCGACCCTCTCCTAGTGGGGTACCCCGGAGGGGTCCCTTAAGGGGGGGGGGTACTGTAACAGTACAGCCTGGATCACAGCGGCTCCCTGTGACGATACGCTGACTTGCGCTCCAGCGTGGAACGCACCGGCCGTCTGCGATGATACGCTGGCTTGCGTTCCAGCGTGGAACGCAGTGACCGCCTGTGTTGTTACGCTGGCTTGCACTCCAGCGTGGAACGCAGTGGCTGCTGGGCCGTCCTGTGACTCCGCCCACTTACCGTCCGGCCCTTAAATAGAAGACAGGTGCTAAGCAGGGTGTTCCACTAATGGAGTGCGCACCCTGCTAGCTCCACTGCATCTGAGGACTCTGTCCACATATCCAGACCTGGATCCCTAACAACAGCGTGAAGGACTGTCTACCTTCTTGCCACTGGCTTCCCCACTGCTGGCTTCCTAGCCAGGACCAACTAACCGCAAGTATATGCCTGTTACCTGCTCTGATTAATGTCCTGGAACTCTGAGTGGGGTGGTTCCTGACTGGTGTGAGGACGATACTCCATACTAACTCTGAACCTACTGCATACTATATACTAAACTGTGGACATGCTCTGAACCTACTGCATACTATATACTAAAACTGTGGACAGCTCTGAACCTACTGCATACTATATACTAAACTGTGGACATGTTCTGAACCTACTGCATACTACTATACTAAACTGAGGACATGCTATATACTAACTCTGAACTTATTGATACTAGATACTAACTCTGAACTTGTGCACAAGCTTATACTAACCTTGTGACTCCTGTATACTGGGGGACCTCCCATTTCCAGCAGTAACTAATTAGATGGATAGCGGTTAAATGATTTTGTTACCCTCAAACTCTCCGCCCAAGATGAGAGAGACGCCTGGGGTACATACTGAGTAACCGCGAATCCCACAGCCAAGAACAAGGGCAGTGGGATAATAGTGCATGTCCATTGCTTCCGCAGTTGAGATCCTAACTGATCAACTAGGTGCGTTACAGAAGCACCGCACAGTTCCAGCCACAAACACCGCCGCAATGTCAGAAGCACCGCACAGTTCCAGCCACAAACACCGCCGCAATGTCAGAAGCACCGCACAGTTCCAGCCACATACACCGCCCCAATGTCAGAAGCACCGCACAGTTCCAGCCACAAACACCGCCGCAATGTCAGAAGCACCGCACAGTTCCAGCCACAAACACGCCCGCAGTGCCAGCAGCAACCACAGCTTCAGCCACAAACATCATACCATTGCCAGCAGACCCCCCCCAGTTCCAGCCACACAGGCCCCCCCCCCAGTGCCAGAAGCCCCCCATAAAGGCAGCCCACACCACCAGTGCCAGCGGCTCCCACAGTTCCAGACACACACCCCTTACCAAGTGCCAGCAGCCCCCCCCCCACCCTAGAAATAGAGAGATAGATAGATAGTAAAAAAAGAAAGATAGACAAACAGACAAAACTTCATACTTACCAGTCTCACCAAGTCGAATAATCCAAAATGGCCGACGATGAGGGGGAGGGACAGGAAGTTACTGGGCATGCGCAGAGACGTGAACGGTTTCGAACGGATCCGTGTCAAAGCGGAGCCAGGACAGACGGATCCGCTCCATTGACTTCCATTGTAAGTCTGAACGGATCCGCACGGCCAGGCGGATATCAAAACGCTGCAAGCTGCGTTCGGGTGTCCGCCTGCTGAGCGGAACGGAGGCTGAACGCTGCCAGACTGATGCATTCTGAGCGGATCCTTATCCACTCAGAATGCATTGGGGCAGTACGGATCCGTTCGGGGCCGCTTGTGAGAGCATTTGAACGGAAGTCACAAGCGGAGCCCCGAACGCTAGTGTGAAAGTAGCCTAAGCTGTGTAGTACTGTGCTGTCTATGGAAGATGACCATAAACTACAAGCTGACTTGAGCACTCTGAGTGTATGGGCATCAACTTGGGCAAATCAGGTTCAATGTGGATAAATGTTAAAGTTATTCATCTTGGTAGTACTTAATCTCTGTGCATCATATATCCTAGGGCAGTGATGGTGAACCTTTTAGATACCAAGTGCCCAAACTGCAACCTAAACCCACTTATTTATCACAAAGTGCCAACACGGCAATTTAACCTGAATACCAATATAGTGTACTTCCATGTACTTTATTATTTAGCTATAATAACTGCCTGTGCCATTCATAGCGCACCCTTCGCTGATGAATGGCAGGAAAAGTCAAAGGCATATTGGTACACCATAGACTTTTTCCAGGGTGCGGGTGCCCACAGAGAGGGCTCTGAGTGCCGCCTCTGGCACCCGTGCCATAGGTTTGCCATCACTGTCCTAGGGGATGTAACACTGGGAGTCACTTATAGAGAAGGATTTTGGAAGTCCTTGTAGATGGTAGATTAAATAACAGCATACAATGTCAATCAGCTGCTTCTAAGGCCCCCAGGATATTGTCATGCATTAAACGAGGCATGGGACTCGCGGGACAGGGATGTAATATTACCACTTTAGAAAGCGTTGGTGCAGTCATCATCTGGAATATGAAGTTCAGTTCTGGGCACCAGTCCACAGAAAGGACGCACTACAGCTGGGAAAAGTACAGAGGAGAGCGACTAAAACTGATAAGGGGCATGGAGGGGCTTAGTTATGAAGAAGATATAAAATAATTAACTTCATTTAGTCTTGAAAAGAGACGTTCTAAGGGGGGACATGATAACCTATACAATATATAAACGGCCCATACAAAAAATACGGTGAAAAACTGTTCCATGTAAATGCCCTCAGAAGACAAGGGGGCACTGCCTCCAACTGGAGAAGAAAAGTTCAGTCTCCAGGATCGTCAAACTTCTTTACTGTCAGGATTGTGAATTGTGGAATAGACTTCCTTCAAGACGTGGTCACAGTGGACAGTTTTAAAAAGGGTTTAGATTAATTCTTAAAAGTAAATGGCATTAATGCTTATGAAAAATGTGTAGAAATCTGAGTCTCACTTCTTTAGGGATTCGATGTCCCCACCTATACCTTGGTTGAACTTGATGGACTAATGTCTTTTGTCAAACTGTTTTAACTATGTAATGCTTCTCTCTCAGAAACAGAGTCATTCCCTTCTGTGAAATCTGCCAGGCAATGTAATTCTGTGACTTCCTTTCCTTTACTTCCCACTATGTATGTTGTCAGCTCCAGAGCTCACAGAACAGATAAGGAAGAAGTAAATCACATTTACAGACAAATAGAAGCTTGTGTGATGTAGAAACAGCTCTTTTTTATCAGACTTAGGGCTCTTTCACACTTGCATTGTTGGGTTCCGGCATAGAGTTCCGTCGTCGGGGCTCTATGCCGGAAGAATCCTGATCAGGATTATCCCAATGCATTCTGAATGGAGAGAAATCCGTTCAGGATGCATCAGGATGCCTTCAGTTCCGGGCCGGAACGTTTTTTGGCCGGAGAAAATACCGCAGCATGCTGCGCTTTTTGCTCCGGCCAAAAATCCTGAACACTTGCCGCAAGGCCGGATCCGGAATTAATGCCCATTGAAAGGCATTAATCCGGATCCGGCCTTAAGCTAAACGTCGTTTCGGCGCATTACCGGATCCGACATTTAGCATTTTCTGAATGGTTACCATGGCTTCCAGGACGCTAAAGTCCTGTTTGCCATGGTAAAGTGTAGTGGGGGAGCAGTATACTTACCGTCCGTGCGGCTCCCGGGGCGCTCCAGAGTGACGTCAGGGCGCCCCACGCGCATCGATGACGTGATCGCATTGGATCACTTCATCCATGCGCATGGGGCGCTCTGCCGTCATTCTGGAGCACCCCGGGAGCCGCACGGACTGTAAGTATACTGCTCCCCCGCTCCCCATTACTACTACGGCAGCCAGGACTTTAGCGTCTTGGGTGCCATAGTAACACTGAACACATTTTGAAGACGGATCCGTCTTCAAATGCTTTCAGTTCACTTGAGTTGTTACGCATCAGGCGGGCACCTCCGGCAAATGGAGTACACGCCGAATCCGAACAACGCAAGTGTGAAAGAGGCCATAGGCTACATGCACACGACCGTATGTGTTTTGTGATCCGCAAACAAAAACAACTGATGACATCTGTAAGCCGCAGTACAAGCTCAGTAACCTAAGCTCAATGTACTGAACATTATTGGTGACTTCTTGTGCATTGGGGAGTTACTTTATAGAGACATGCACATATGATATATATCTACAGTATGTTGTCTCTAATCATCACAGGACCAAGCTAGTGAAGGTGACATCACGTCAACACATGTAGAATAGGGCTCCTGTGGACATATATTTGTAAAGTAAACCATTTAAGGCAGTGTTCCCCAACTTTAGTCCTCAGGGCCCACCTAACAGTCATGTTTTCAGGATTTCTTTAGTATGGAGCAGGTGATATAATTAGTGTCAATGCATCAGGACGACTTACCTCAGCCATGCAAATTATGACCAGTAGGTGAGCCCTGAGGACTAGAGTTGGGGAACACCGCTTTAAAGGTACAACATTGCTAGAATCCATACCATGTTCTCAGTGACCAGATGACAGCTGTAGTAAGTCCTTATTTATTTCTATACGTTTGTGTGAGGAAAAAGGAAAATTATTTCACCTCCCACTTGCTAAATTTGTAATTCTTTTTTTCTGTGCACCATACGTGTTTTTCAGATTCAGAAAGTGAACAGAAGTAGAGAAATAAAAACCTCAAACTTTTTCAGCAATTTTAAATGGGGAACCCCCACGACCTGTCATATCCCACAGCACAAAATATTACAGTAGATTAAGACATAATTGATTTTTAATGATAGATTTCTTTTAAGAAACTCGAGCCCTGGGGTGATCATACATTTTAGCTGTCGTTAACCTCAGTTAATCCTCTGTCAATAGTGATGTAGCATTCAGTAAAAAAAAAAGAAGACATTACGAGGTTACCATTGAGCTAAATGTACATATCGCAAATAAGAGACGTTAGAGAAAATGAGATGCAAATCATATACTAATGATCCATTATGATAAAATAACCTGTTCCATAAAAGCAGCAATTATGTGATATTATCCCATGAGCATTACTCGTTCTCAGAAGAGAACTGCTATAATCTTTCCTGTTCCCTTCATTTGTTGTACTGTACGCACATCTGGGAGATTTCGCATGCAGGAACCGTAAGGGTATGTTCACAAGGCTTACCTTTTTGGTGCATCTTACATGACCAATTCAATGGTCAATCAATGATTCAAGGATGTCATTATGGATGGATCTGAATTAGAAACCCTTATGGGGAGTACCAAGGGGAAAATATGATAGGCTGCTCATCATGCACTGATGCTTAGTATGAGATTAACGTTCTCACTAAGGGAACGGTCACACGGTCAGGTTTCTGCTGCCGTTTTGGAAGCCAAAATCAGGAGTGGATTTTAAAAGGAGAGAACATATAAAGGAAAGATAGGACTTATCCTATTTTTTGAATTTACTCTTGGTTTTGGCTTTCAAAACCGCATAAGGAAACCTGATTGTGCAGCCATATCCTAAGACCATGTCAAATTCCTGAATTACACAGCTGTTTTTACAGCTCTATATTTCTGAATTTTAACTTCTCTTATTTGTTAATTTCCCCTTGAAACATCTGGAAAGGTCACGGCAATAAAGCTTAGGCTGTGTTCACATCACATATTTTTCCCAAGTTTTGAAAAAAGGATGGAAAATGCCCAGGAGTCCAGTAAAAAAAAAGTTTATGTTAGGCAACATTCACTTGACAGTAAAAAAACGTCGAGTTCAAGAACCAAACTGAAGTAAATCGGGCTATTCACGTCGCAATGAATAGCAGCCGTCAAAAATAGGACAAGTCCTATTTCTGGCCATCAAATCAATGAAATCGTTTCTAGCGGCCATTAGACAGGAGTGTGCCCATCTAACGGCTGTTAAAAACGGGTACACTAGTGCAAAATGGCCTTAAAAGGGGTTAAAAAAAAAGTTACGCAGTTCATCCACCTGCACGAGCAGACGTAGTCGCTCCTCTCTTGATGCTGAAGGACCTTTGCATCCAGTGAGAGCGCTGGGTGACATCATCAATCTAGAGAGAAGCAACTGCTTCTGCTAGTGCAAGTGGATGAGGGGAGTCATTTATTTTTTTTGGACATAAAATATGCAAATTGTTACTGCTGGTTGCCATTATGTATATTGCAGGGGTTGGGATTTAAATTAAAAAAATAATTAAAAAAATATAATAATAATAATAATATGAAAATCATTCATCTTTAATGTCCATTTTTAAACAGCCATCGTTTGAAAAACTATCACAAACAAGTGTTAGCGACGGCAGATTCTTGTCTGCCGAAAATGTAATCTGCCATGTTGGAAAACTTCAATGAATTCAGCTGATCACTGGCCATTCTGCTCAAGCAGTAGGGAGTCTGTTCTTAATAAACTGCTCGGACAGTTTAGTTGGTGGGATCATTCGTATGCGACTGAATAAGTGATCGGCTGCAATGAGGCCCATCATTATCTCAAGTGTATGGCCAGCTTTGGAGTGTTTTAGACGCTATTCTTTATCTAATCACATTTCAAGTGGCCACATCCATAAGAGTGCCAGCATTACTGCTCTGATGCTTGGTGACATGTTGCTGCTGAAGCCAGTCAGTGGCTGCAATCGCACACATTGGCATGTCCCAGCTGAAAGAAAACAAGCTGGGGACCCAAAGATGGAGAAACGAGAGCCAGCATGTATATTGTAAGGGTATTTTTAAGCACTGACTGGTTCTCCCCTTTTATTCTGTTTAATACTCTGTGTAAAAGTTTAGGTTTCCCTTGTAATGAAGTGGACTAGAGATAGTACCCATACCCCATTGTGTTGATAAGACCACATTCCTGAGTGATCTAAGAGACAAGCTTGCTGCACACTGGAGGAGGGGCTAACAGTTTTAAACTCTGTGACACACATTCCCTCAGGAAACTCCATTGAAGACTTCATCCTAGGTAGGGTATGACTTGCCCTATCTTGTATACCCTGCGGTGTCGGTCATGTGTTATAACGTGGTAGACAGCCATGGGTTATAGCATGATCAACGGAGTCTCCATCTCATTTAGGCTAGCGATATTTATTTACGTTTTATTATTCTGTATGAGATTTATTTGTGTTATCCTATATTTAATCACTTAGTAAATATACACTCACCTAAAGAATTATTAGGAACACCATACTAATACGGTGTTGGACCCCCTTTTGCCTTCAGAACTGCCTTAATTCTACGTGGCATTGATAGAATATGGCCCATATTGATAGGATAGCATCTTGCAGTTGATGGAGATTTGAGGGATGCACATCTAGGGCACGAAGCTCCCGGTCCACCACATCCCAAAGATGCTCTATTGGGTTGAGATCTGGTGACTATGGGGGCCATTTTAGTACAGTGAACTCATTGTCATGTTCAAGAAACCAATTTGAAATGATTCGAGCTTTGTGACATGGTGCATTATCCTGCTGGAAGTAGCCATCAGAGGATGGATACATGTTCTCATTCTCTTTACGCCAAATTCAGACTCTACCATTTGAATGTCTCAACAGAAATCGAGACTCATCAGACCAGGCAACATTTTTCCAGTCTTCAACAGTCCAATTTTGGTGAGCTCGTGCAAATTGTAGCCTCTTTTTCCTATTTGTAGTGGAGATGAGTGGTACGCGGTGGGGTCTTCTGCTGTTGTAGCCCATCCACCTCAAGGTTGTGCGTGTTGTGGCTTCACATATGCTTTGCTGCATACCTCGGTTGTAACGAGTGGTTATTTCAGTCAACGTTACTCTTCTATCAGCTTGAATCAGTCGGCCCATTCTCCTCTGACCTCTAGCATCCACAAGGCATTTTTGCCCACAGGACTGCCGCATACGGGATGTTTTTCCCTTTTCACACCATTCTTAGAAATGGTTGTGCATGAAAATCCCAGTAACTGAGCAGATTGTGAAATACTCAGACCGGCCCGTCTGGCACCAACAACCATGCCACGCTCAAAATTGCTTAAATCACCTTTCTTTCCCATTCTGACATTCAGTTTGGAGTTCAGGAGATTGTCTTGACCAGGACCACCCCCCTAAATGCATTGAAGCAACTGCCATGTAATTGGTTGAGTAGATAATTGCATTAATGAGAAATAGAACAGGTGTTCCTAATAATTCTTTAGGTGAGTGTATTTATTCACTAAGCCTGCGTAAGCTTATTCATTCTCAAATCTTTAGAATTCACGTTATGTTACAGCATGCATGATCTAAGCGGTGGTGAACAGGTGTGTATGAATCGTTCAGGAAGTGATGCAGGCAATGGGGCTTCCCTTAAAAGTTAAAATTCTAGGAAAAGCTCTTTAACACTTTTGTCTGGACATGTTAATCCACTCTTTTACTGGAGTAAAATTTTTACAACTTTGCAATAGGTTGCAATAGACAAACCTGGTTTATATCAGCAGGCAAACCATGATACTTTCTCAATGCACATTTTTGTAACAGTTTCTGTTATCAACAGGTTTAAAAAGGGGGAAATGTGTCAGTTCAGATATGAATAGGGTTGGGCGATATACCGGTGTTCACGATATACCGCGGTATTAAAAAACCGCGATATGGCGATATCGCTGTTTCCTAATTACCGCGGTATTTTGTGACGTCATCGGAGCGGTCATGTGCGCTGACCGCTTCAAAAACTGCGTCCGCCTGCCCCTGAATCATTACACACCAATTGCCTCCCGCAGCGGCCGACCAGGCTCCTCCTCGCTTGCTCCCATGGTGCAGTCTCCGCCCACCCACGTCTAACGTCGGAATCAGATGACGCCCAGGCTGAGCAGCGCAGTAGCAGCGAGCGAGTGGCGGGAAAGTCAGTCAGAAGTTGAACTTTATCACAGTTTCTGGACGGGCAGCTATTAAAGGTGTAATGTCTCTGCCCCAATTATATGTCTTCTGTCCGACCTTGGCCTACTCAGTCGTCAGTCCTTCATGCCTGCAATGCAACTAGCTGAATGCTCCGCACTGCACATTGAAATAGCAGCCAGCAGGCAGGGAATGAGCCATCACGAGTCCCTCCCTCCCCCATGACCAACAAGAAGGAATTACTGTATGGTGGTGGCAGGCAGGTCACACAGGTGGCATAAGACATGGGGGGGGGGGGCGGGAGGAATCACCTTGTGGCTGCTGCCCCCACTGTAATGTCTCCTTTTTGTGGCTGCTGCCCCATACTGTAATGTCTCCTTGTGGCTTGCTTGCCCTGATACTGTAATGTCTCCTTGTGGCTGCGCTGCTGCCCCCATACTGTATGTCTCCTTTTGTGGCCTGCTGCCCCCATACTGTAATGTTTCATTGTGGCTGCTGCCCCTGATACTGTAATGTCTCCTTGTGGCTGCTGCCCCAGCGCACACTGCCATACGAGTGACAATTAATGTCTCCAAGTTGTGGCTGCCTGGTCGCTGCCCCAAGCCAATGTCTCCTTGTGGCCCCCATTATCCCCCATAAAGTTATAATGTCTCCTTGTGGCTTGCCCTCATATGTCTCCTTGTGGCCCCCATTTTCCCCATAAAGTATAATGTCTCCTTGTGGCTGCCCTCATATGTCTCCTTGTGGCCCCCATACAGTATAACGTCTCCTTGTGGCCACCCGTACAGAATAATGTCTCCTGCTGGCTGCCCCCATACAGTATAACGTCTCCTTGTGGCTGCCTCCATACAGTATAACGTCTCCTTGTGGCTGCCCCCCATACAGATATAACATCTCCTTGTGGCTGCCCCCATACAGTATAACGTCTCCTTGTGGCTGCCCCCATACAGTATAACGTCTCCTTGTGTTTTTTCTTTTAAACTGGTATTTATCGCGATATATATTGTTATCGGGATACATTTCTTAATATCGTTATCATCTGAATATTTTTGATATCGCCCAACCCTAGATATGCAGGCCCTTTTCCAGTGAGGATATATGCAAGCACAATGGTGCAAAAATCAGATTGGGTTCCTAGCGGCAGAGACACAAGAAGGCCCCTCAATTTTAGGTTCTCATGTGTCTACAGCAGTGCAAATTCTGGAAATACTGTTTAGTGATGCAGCTCATTGTAGAGATACGCTATATTCTGTGAGTTAGTACCAGACAACCTGATTCCTCTTCAGCGCACAATCCGGCTCCTCACAAACCCTTTCAGTTGATATCACTTTGTTAATTATCTGGAGAAAGAGTAATAGTGTCATGTAAAGCTGTAATGTCAGAAACCTTCCCCCCCGATTAATGAATGAAGACTGGGATCTGCCATTTACTCTCACTAAGGCCACTGGTATTGAGTCTCTAATCATTACTATAGGAAAGTCATTTAGTGACTAAACTACTCTTAAAGGCCTATGGGCCGTATAGAATACAATACAGTCAGGTAATGTCCTTTTTTATCCCAGACTACTGTAAAAACGACACTAAATGCATCACTTATGCCATGTTCTATAGTGCCCAATGGAGGTATACGTCAGGAGGAGTTTTCTGACATATACCTCCAATGGATGCTATTCAAAAAAAAAGTTAAGATCAGCACCCAAACAATATGAAATGAACGGACAGGTGGCATGTCAGCTATGGTAGCACCGCATGCACCATTTATGTTCATATTGTTTGGAGTGCTGTCTTTGTTTTTTGCATTTTACAATTTCTTGAGGGGATGCCTCCATTTGGACCGTGCATTCCTGTCAATCTGTCTAAGGATTTAGAGCAGGGATACCCTACCTGCGGGCCTCAAGCTGTTGCAATGAAAACTACAACTCCCCAGTATGTCTGGACCGCCTACGGCTATTAAGGCATGCTGGGAGATTAGTAGTAAAGTATAGCTGGATCCTACTCTTTCAGCATTTTCTGGGCCTACGACCAAAACAGGCAAATCCAATAGTGTAGGCCCCGATCAAAAGCGGCCACCTAGCCGTTAGTGGATGGGTCCACACAATTTTGATAAGAAAGGAGTGCAAAAAGCATCATGTGTTCAATGGACAGAAGTATGGTAGTACTGCAATTCAGGATAATTCTCAGTGTCTGCATATGTCTTTGCACAGGAAGCAATGTGCCACTATATGTAGTAACTGTATGTACCCACACCGATATGTTAAAAAACCTATACTATACAGTACATTTTTTACTGGATGTCTCTGTATGGACTAGTGCATCGGTTCTGCACCGAAGCATGCAGAAGAAACAAAGATACACTGAATGTATACTGACCCCGGTCAAGTGGACACTGGTCCAGTGAATGGAGGCCCTAGGGATACGTTTTGATACAGCAGACAAACAGCATTCTGCCTTTCTAAGTCCATCTGGAATATACATGAAGGGGACAAACTTACTGAAGCTCTATTCCTTATTACAGACCCACCTCACGAACCTTGGAAAGGTTATTGAACTGCAGCTTAAAAGAGGACCTGTCACCACAAAATGCAATGAAATCTGAAAGCTCTATAATTATAGAGCAGGACGAGCTGAGCAGATTGATATATCAGTTTAATGAAAAAGATTCAGCAAAACCTTTAATTTATACATTTATATCTCTGCTTTTTCTACCTTCTGTGAACATACAGGAGAAGGTGTTATCAGTGATAGCATTGTGTGTATGTGTGCATACAGACATAGCGGTCATTCACTGGTAACCCCTCCCTCCTGTACCAATAGCTGTTCAGGAAGCGAACGAAGTGGGCCCCATACCCCGTGGAGCCCCCATTCATTTTTATGGTCGTTCCAGAGATAGCCGAGTACAGAGTTCAGCTATTTCCTGTATTCCCATAGAAATGAATGGAAACGCTGAGCTCATGAATAGGCCTGGGCTACAATACCAAGCACAGCCACTATACAATGTATGGCGCTGTGCTTGGCAAGCGGTGCGGAGGCCGCAGCGCTCACTGGAATGCTGTAGCCTCTTCAAACAGCTGATGGGTGAGGGTGCTGGACCCCCAACAATCAGATATTGATGAACTATCCTGAGGACAGACCATGAATATTAACCTCATTAGAACCAGAAACCTATTGAAGCTTCCTCTATGCACTGTATGTTTTAATGATCGAAAAAGCAAGATCACTGCTGTCAAATACAAATATAATTTGTGGAATCATTTCTTTCAACATGTTTTAACTGGAGAGTGCCCTGTTACATTTTCCTTAGCATAAAATTCACTAATATACATGAATTAATTAAAACAAAATATCATTATCCTGAAGAAACAGCTTGAAATCAAAATGTTACCTGAGCTTTTTTCTGACCCTATGGTGCCTGAACGGGTTTAAAGCAACGGCCCATCACAAATGACCTCTCATTTTTCACATCGGTGGTTTGTACACAGCTGACATTTAACGTTCAGTTTTAATTGCCAAGGGGAAATGAACCTTTAAATAAGCTTTTAAAGGGGAGGGGATGGAGACGAGCATTACATGTATTAGTGAAGCTGCCCCTATGATAGATGTGATCATGTCTGAAGCATGGCCGTCCCTTCATGTGAAACCGGGGATCCTGGAGACATACGGATGGATGTGGAACGACGCTAACAAACCAGTAAAAGCATGGGATGGAAATGCCAGGGGTACAGAACAACCTCCATGATTGCTAGAATATATGACAAAAGCGACTTGCAGCACTGAACAGGTTAATAACCTATTTCGCTCTCCCTGTTTTATTCGGTTCAATACAGGGATAATTTTTATTTTAATTTGCAATTTTTTTCCCCTGCTACCATCATGACATTGCGTTACTTCACCCCATTCTCAAGTCTTCCAGGTCGCGTATTGAAATGTGTCATCTTCTGAAAGAGTCCAAGAACGGAAAGTAGACTTTCTTCTGCGCCGCGCACACTGGGATGTAGTGTCCTCCTGAGTGTGTCAGCAGGACCGGGTTCACAAAGTGTGCGGCTAGCTCCTGGCTCAGGTCGCCTGGGATAACACGATCCGTGTCACCAAAAACATGAAGTGACGGGACGGTGATAGGATCTTTGTAGAAACGGGTGTGGTCAGATGCCCGGCTTTTGAAACCAGCAACCAGTATGGCAAAGTCAAACTGGAAGCGGAGATCTCCTTCCTGCTTTAATGCACACAGCATGGCCGCAAAAGCGGCTCCTTGGCTAAAACCTAAAATGCCATCAAAGGGTCCAAGTTCAGAAAAAGCCTTGGCCACAGCGTCCAGGGATTCCTCAATCCTGCACATGACTGGGTCTCCTCCAGGGCATTAAAACTATTCTTCTCAGGGTCGGAGAACCACCAGCCTCTGGGGTCTTCTCTCTGGACGTCTCCTTTTTCAGGGTCTTCTGGGTCAACATGTAAGAAAAGTAAAACTGGTTACATTGAAAAGCGAACAAATACTAGTCCTGTTTACTAGTTTCTTACGTTAGTTACATGGGTTCTCCGAGACCAGGAGCTCATCTTTAGATGGCTGGGAAGTAGGAAAATGCTGAATTTAAGAATAATTAACAAATTTTCTCAATTATTTTTTATTTTGTTTCCCCCTTCCTCGGCAATAACTTGTCTTGTTTTTTTATAGGACAAGATATGGTTTTATTGGCAGCATTTTGGGGTAGATGAGACTAAGGGCTCACGCACACAACCATTGTTTTTGTCCACATCCAATCCGCATTTTTTGTGTGCAACTTTTTCCAGGGCTGGTTTTTATCCCCAGTCCGGCCCTGGCTGTAGGAGGAGGCTGACCGCAGCGGAGCGCTCCGTGCCCTGAGACCTCTGCTCTGGACACAGGAGGAGGAGGACTGTGATCAGTGGCTTGCTTTAGTGGCACTGGCAATTGCAGACAGTGAAAGGCAGGCTCCCCCCCAAAAAAGCTAATTAATACCACAACTTGGTGCTGAGGTGACTTACTGGGGGGCACTAATGGCGGCATTACTATTACTGGGGGGCACTAATGGCGGCATTACTATTACTGGGGGGCACTAATGGGGGCATTACTATTACTGGGGGGCACTACTATTACTGGGGGGCACTAATGGGGGCATTACTACTGCTGGAGGACACTACTGGGGGCATTACTATTACTGGGGGGCACTAATGGGGGCATTACTATTACTGGGGGGCACTAATGGGAGTATTATTAATCCTGGGGGTGCTATTGGAGGCATTATCAATTGTGGACGGCACTAATGGGGGCATTATCCGATCTGGGGGGCACTATTAATACTGGGAGCCACATTATGATAGAGCAACTTAAAAGGGATTGTCTCATGACAGACAATGGAGGCAGATCGCTAGGATACGCTCCCATTGTCTTATAGGTAGAGATGAGCGAACTTCTGTTTTAAGTTCGGCGTCTAAAGTTCGGCTTCCGGTTAGCGGAAGATCCCGATATGGATTCCGAATTCCGTTGTGGTCCGTGGTAGCGGAATCAATAATGGCCATTATTGATTCCGCTACCACGGACCACAACGGAATTCGGAATCCATATCGGGATCCTCCGCTAACCGGAAGCCGAACTTTAGACGCCGAACTTAAAACAGAAGTTCGCTCATCTCTACTTATAGGTGCAGGTCCCACCGCTGGCACCCGCACTTATATCGAGAACGGAGCCCGCAAGTGAAGGAGGGTGCACTGCACATGCGCAGCCGCCCTCCATTCATTTTCTATGGGGCCGGCGAAAATAGCCAACCACTGGCTCGGCTATTTCCGTCGAGCCCATAGAGGTGAATGGGAGTGGTAGCCTGTCATGCGCAGTATGCTCGCATTCACTTCTATGGCGAGCCAGCTTGGGGGTGGTCGGATCGGGTCCTCCAGCCACCACCTTGCGGGGCTCTGTTCTCGATATAGGTGCGGGACCCAGCACATATAAGACAATGGGGGCATATCCTAGCGATATGCCCCCATTGTCTATGATGAAACAACCCCTTTAACACCCCATGTTAAGCCACACCTCTTTTTAGGGTGTGGCTTAAGTTGACCATATTTTTTGTTGGGAAAGATGGCAACCCTATATGAATGTAGCCTAAAAAACATGTGTTCCGGGAATGTACACACGTCATGTGGCTGCTGACACTTGCCAGAAGGCGGCAGTAAAGAGCCAGGAAGCGCAATGATTCCAGAATGACACATACAGCACAGGTCTAGTGTATGACCAGCAGAAGCAGCCCTGGAGAGAACACATAATACACATCAGCCTGCGGTACCGCTCCTGAGCATGCAGCCTCACCCGGCTCTGGGATAGTCAGGGGGGCGCTGATCATGACGAGCTCCGCGCGGTTCTTCAGGTTCTTCCTCAGGGCCCCCGTCCTCTCCCGGAAGCTGTGCTCATTCTGCCAGTAGCCGTGCAGGGCCAGGACCCGCAGGACTTTAGTAGAAGCACTGCTCCCAACTGCGGGCGCCGCCATGTTTCTACACCCACCGGACCGGAAACAGGAGGCCGCTGATTGGTTACTACTTACTGAAGGTCAGAGGTCACCGCACCAAGTGCATATGGGAGCAGGATATGTGTGTCTATATATAGTCATTGTGTGTATGATCAATCACCTTATTAAACGGTTTTAACCCCTCCAGCCTTAAAGGATTTGTGCAGGATTTTTTTTCTTTCTCCTCCTCCTGCCCAGCAGGACCTGTGTAAGGCGCTATACTTACCTGCTCCGTTTGAGCTGTGTGGCCCCAGTCTGTCGCAAATAGGGCCACAATGAAAATGGGCAACACTGCAGCCAAGTACTGGTCTCAGTGGTAACGTGTCCCCTATCACTGCTGAGTGATGTGCTGCTCGGGGCACACACTGAGGCTCATTGTGAATAAAAATAAAAAATAAAATCCCGTCCCACTGCTTTCAATTCTATTTCCAGGGTTCTCCAGGCTTTGTAGTGATTCTGTGGAGGATAGCTTCCTCAGTACATACCCCTCTTTTGGGCAGCCATTTCCACCTCTCCGCTGTACTCAGTCGGGCTGCGGGCTTGGCTCATACTGGGGGTCATTTATTAAGGGACTTACAACTATTTTAGCAAAAAAACTGTCACAAGCCCTTTTTTAACCGTGCATGCAGCTAAATTTTGGCACACCGCCGGATTCACGCCATGTTCGGCTGCTGCACGTTTTAAGGGGCCGTGCCATATATGCTAACATTTACGCCTGGAACCGGGCAGGAGTCGTTTTTTTTTCCTCAGCTACAAGGACTGCCATAGATACAGGTAATTTATAACGAGTCACGCGTCTAATGGCAGTGCAAGGGGGGGGGGGGAACTAAGACTGGAGTAAAGAGCTGTCGTATTGAGGGCGTCTTCACATGCAGCAGATTTTGTGCCAGAAAATTCTGCGACTAAATAATTTCCATTCATCTTAATGGGGATTGCAGAAATCCACCTGATTGCTGCCTCATTCAAATGAATAGAACAGATTTTCAGTCGCAGAATTTTCCGCCACAAAATCTGCCGTGTGAAGGTGCCCTCAATGTGCCATATTGTATATGTCAGTGGTGCCCAACCATTTTTCGTCTGAGGGCCGCACTAGACTTGGTATAAATTTCGCGGGCTGGAACCAGGTAGCTTTGCCAAAAGAAATGCAAACGCTGTGAGGGGGCACGTGTGAGCATTACTACTGTGAAGAGGGCACATATCTGGGCATAACTACTGTGAGGGGGCACATATCAGGGCATAACTACTGTGAAGAGGGCACATATCTGGGCATAACTACTGTGAGGGGGCACATATCTGGGCATAACTACTGTGTGGGGGCATGTGTGAGCATTACATCTGTGAAGAGGGCACATATCTTGGCATTATTACTGTGAGGGGGCACATATCTGGGCATAACTACTGTGAGGGGGCATGTGTGAGCATTAAGTCTGTGAAGAGGGCACATATCTTGGCATTATTACTGTGAGGGGGCATGTGATGTATACATGTGTTTAATGTATGTAGTGCAGTATGTCATGATCACACACTGCACTACATACATTACACACATGTATACATCACATACTGCGCTGTCACCTTCTTCTGCAGGTCTACCTTGATGTCTGGTCTTTAGGCTTCAGTCAGATCCTCCACCGCCATGCTTGCGCCGTGTCCCGACACCACCAGGAGCTGGCCCCTCCTTCTTTCATCTGCCGCCGGCTTCTCCTACAGCAGGACACTCTATCGCTCCAGTGCCTGCCCAATCTTACCAATCAGGGGCGTAGCTAGAAGTGACTGGGCCCCATAGCAAAAAAAATTATGGGCCCCCCCCCTCCCGGATCTCCCACCCCCACATACCTATAGGACCTCCCACCCCTTCCAGAGCTCCCACCCAAACACCCCTCCAGGACCTCCCACCCCAACATCCCCCTAAGTGTCGTCCACAGATCCCCCCCTTTAGTGTCATCCACAGATATTCCCCCCCTTAAGTGTCCTCCACAGATATTCCCCCCCTTCAGTGTCCTCCACAGATATCCCCCCCTTTAGTGTCCTCCACAGATATCCCCCCTTCAGTGTCCTCCACAGATATCCCCCCCTTCAGTGTCCTCCACAGATATCCCCCCCCTCAGTGTCCTCCACAGATATCCCCCCCTTCAGTGTCCTCCACAGATATCCCCCCCCTCAGTGTCCTCCACAGATATCCCCCCCTCAGTGTCCTCCACAGATATCCCCCCCCCTCAGTGTCCTCCACAGATATCCCCCCCCCTCAGTGTCGTCCACAGATATCCCCCCCCTCAGTGTCATCCACAGATACCCCCCCCACCCAGAGCCGCTTCCTAGCCAATTTATTCACTGCACTTGCCTCTGTAAAATTGAAGAGATGCGCCGTAATCTCGCACAGGCGCACTGGCAGAGGCATCGAAGTGCGCATGCACTGTCTTCCTGGCCTCTACCAGTGCGCCTGTGCGAGATTACGGCGCTTCTCTTCAATTTTACAGAGGCAAGTGCAGTGAATAAATTAGCTAGGAAGCGGCACTGGGCGGGGAGATTGCAGGCACAGGCAGCATCGCTTTGCTGCCTGTGCCGTTCGCATCGCGCCCCCTGCACTGATAAAGTCCAGTCACTGCGTGGGCCGCATGACACGACTTCGCGGGCCGCAGGTTGGGCATCACTGGTATATGTGGTACTGGAGATAGGCACTGGTGCCACACAACTCTGTCCGCTGCGTAGTGGAGGAAGCTGGTTAACGGCAGGGTTGCTCCCACGCAGCTAAAATCTGTCACTGATTCAGCAGTGGAAAAAACAGGAGTTTTCAGCGGCTAAATCCACATTCAAAAGTCACCAACAGTTTTCTCATGGACCTTAACCCCTCCCTGTTTTTGTATTTTTGTTTTGCACTCTCTGCCGTCCCAGAGCCATAACTTTTTTATTTTTCTGTTCACACAGCCGTATGAGGGCCTGTTTTTTGGTGGGACAAGTTGTAGTTCATCAACCTTAATCAGTGCCTAACATTTACTATGCTGCTAGTTGTGGGTGAAAATTAGGGATACATAAAGGGGTTGTTAGCCACTTTTGACATTGGCTTGGTGCACAGTGGCGCTCCACTCTGGCTCATAGAGAGCGGTCCAGATTCAGGGATAATTGCTTTATGGTGTATGGGGATCCACATTCTAAAAATGCAGGAGAAGCTGAGCTCTGTGATATATAGGTTTATATCATTTGGAGCAGATTGAGGAGTAAATCTTGACAGGACTCCCGAGTCCTTCCCCCACACTCCTCCTGAGACAGTGACAGCTGTCAATCATCCTGTGTGAGGGCGGGGTAAGCCAGACTGTGTCCTAGGAGTCTGGCAGGATTCCCTCTGCTCAGAAAGCCTGATCCGGATCACATAAATCTCCATATCACAGAGCTCTGCTTCTCTCCCTCTATCACATTCTGCTCTCCGATAAAGCGGCAGAAATAAACAGTCAGGTTCGCCTTGCATGGCTTAGGGCCCATTCAAACAACCAAATCCGTTTCTGTGGATCCGCAAAACATGGATAGCGGCCGTGTGCGTTCTACATTTTGTGGATCGATACGTCCTGCCCTATGATAGAAATGCCTATTCATGGGAGTAAAATGGACAAGCTCTATCTTTTTTGCAGGGCTGCAGAACGGACGTGTGCCATCCGCATCTTTTGTGGCCGCGTTAAAATGAATGGGTCCGCTTAAGATCCGCAAAATTGCGGAAAGAAAAATACAGTCATGTGAATGGGCCCCTTATAGTGTGAACAGCTCCTGTATTGTTCTAAAGCCCATTTCACACGTGTTAACATACTGCAAAATCATGCCTTATAATCGACGTGACATCTGGGACCCCCACTGATTGTAAGAAGGGGCTGCAGCACCGGTGTAATGCTCTGTCCCCTTTACTGTTTTCCCCCCTGCAGCTCTGCACCATTCAAGCCCCTTCATTTTTAGGACCACCTTGTGAATATTACGTCTATGACGGCTCTAGGTGGTAAATGCTTGGTGCACAAAGTAGTGGGGGCAGCCATGTATTGTTAGCACCATGGACAGTTCTCCCTCAGAGGAGTCGGCTGGATGTATGATGGAGTATAGGGATGTGTACTGTAACTTTCTCATAGGTTATTATGGGTGCAGTAGTATCTCAAGAGTGACCCTATGGCAGACATTTAGCAGATCGCACCTAGTCACTGACATGGGCTGCAGGAAAAATGTGTGCAAATTGGTGCAGTTTGGCACATTTTTGCACATCTGCTGCTTCAGAAATCTTTTGCCCCTAGCATGGGCAAGGGGGTGTGGCCTAATATGCAACATTTGGTGAACGGTATGCGGAACCATTCATTTCAATGGGTCCACAAAAAAAAACCTGAAGTTACTCCGTGTGCATTCAGTTTCCGTATGTCCGTTCCGCAAGGGGTAGAACATGTCCTGTTATTGTCCGCATTACGGACAAGGATAGGACTGTTCTATTAGGGGCCAGCTGTTCCGTTCTGCAAAATACGGAATGCACACGGACGTCATCCGTATTTTTTGCCGACCGCAAAATACATATGGTCGTGTGCATGAGCCCTTAGACAAAAAAATTGATGCATCGCCCCTAAAGACTTAGGGGTGATGCATCAAAACTGGTGCAAAGGAAAAGTGAAGCCGCTCATGGCAACCAATCACAATCCACCGCTCGTTTTTTAGCGGCCCCTTTTGAAAATTAAAGCAGCAACCGGATTTATTACCTTGGGTAACTACTCCACTATCCCCTGGCAGTTTTGTTCCATTTTCCTTATAGTCTTGAATAGGACCTCTCACTTCTCACGACATGTACATTTCAGTACATACTTATATTCTTCTTGAAATACCAATTCCAAAGTCTAGGAGCTCTTCAATCCCTGTGTTATTTTTCTTAGAAATGTATGAATAGGGGTCCATTCACACGTCCAGATGTGTTTTGCGAATTCGCAAAACACGGACACTGACAATGCCAAACTCTAAGGTCACTCTCCTTTGACTATGAAAATGGTGACATCCAGTTGTTGATTTCTTCCTACATTTTCAGGAGGAACAACAGAGGAACAGCAGAACACAGAGTTATGACAGCACTATTATTACTAGAGCAGACATGTCAGGAGAGGTGACGGGTCCTCTATAACCAGCACAGGATGGAAGACAAACTTCTTGCCATGAATTTGAATTATATTCATAGCACATATGGTAGAATACTATACTGTTTGATTATCTCAGCCATAACCTGGATTAATAGACCGTGTACGTAAAAGCTACAGCGGAGGCACAACCTTTGACCGAGATGTCCTGTCTGTGCAGCGCCGCAGCCTATGTTGGCTATTGTACAGAATAATGGGCAGGATTCGCTATGTTACGGTACTGGTATCCAGAATATAGAGTAGACTGAGCGCTCAGCATCCCTGGTATTACAGATGTGGAATGTATACATTGACTCGCTGTGCCGGTGTACATAAATATCCCCCTGTGAATCTGTGGAAAGCCTGGAACGATTACTATAATTACAAGTGATTTTACCGAGCGAAGTGCAGACCGACTGCCCAAATTAATAAGAATCACTGTTGCACTGACTTTTCCTCGTCTTTCCCCATAGAGATTCGGTTTGAACCTTCCCCGTGCGGAAACACCTTGAAATATGTTCTGTGGAGCACATTAATCTTCTGATGCAGATTGGAAACAAAGACAGATTGGAAAGGGCAAGCTCTTGAGTAGGCGATCATCCTCACTTTGGTGAAAAGTAGGGAGGACAGATGGTCACAATTTAAGTCTCTTCAGTACTAGTGTCCTATTCAGACACATACAAGTTAACTCTTTGCCTCCTATGATTTCATAAAGCCTGTTTCTATTAAAAATAATAATAATAAAGGATTCTATTGAATTAACATATACTGTACTGATCACTTCATCTTGGCATTTATGCTGCTTAAGGGTCCATTCACACATCCATGTGTATTTTGCAGATCCACGGATCCGCAAAACACGGACAGCGGCAATGTGCGTTCCACATTTTGCGGACCGTACATTGCCGGCACTAATAGAATATGCCTATTCTTGTCCACTATTGCGGACAAGAATATGACATGTTCTATTTTTTTTTAGGATTGGAAGTGCGGGTCCGCAATTCCGGATCGGGGCCGCACGTCGTGCGGCCCCATAGAAATGAATGGGTCCACAATTCCGAATGGAATTGCGGATGTGTGAATGGAGCCTTATAATGTGGTCCCCAAGCTAAATGGACAGTGGCTATGGATGAGCTGTATACAGTGGAATGCAAAAGTGTGGGCATCCCTGTTTAAAATGACTGTTACTGTGAAGTTGTGAACAGTTAAGCAAGTTGAAGATAAAATGATCTCCAAAAGGCTTAAAGTTAAAGATGACACATGCATTTAATTTCCATCTTTTACATTGTCAAAATAAAACAGGAAAAGAGCCCGAAGCAAAAGTTTGGGCACCCTTCGTGGTTAGTACCTAGTAGTACTTTGGCAAGTATCACAGGTTGTAAATGCTTTTTGTAGCCAGACAAGACTCTCTCAATTCTTGTTTGATGGATTTTCATTGATTCTTCTTTGCAAAAGTCTTCCAGTTCTGTGAGATTACAATACCTGAGTGGGACTAATAGTGACAAAAGTCCCACTGATATTTCAAGATTCAAAGCTGCCAGAGGCCCACAAAATGAAGTGTGGGGAAATATCCTTTTAAAATATAACCTATAAGATATGCAATAAAATATACACCAAAGGATGCATCAACGGTACAAAACATATATAAGGGGTTTCTGTGATAGATGCCCCACTGCTGGTAGAGCTAAGGTAAGCAATGAAACTGCTGCGCCTATGTGGACGCAAGCAGTCTTACCTAGAGCAGAGGTAAGCAATGGAACTGCTGCGCCTGTATGGACGCAATCAGTCTTACCTGACCAACAACAATACAAGACATAAAATAGAGGGATTCAGTGATAGATATCCCACAACTGGTAAAGCAAAGGTAAGCAATGAAACTGCTGCGCCTGTGTGGACGCAAGCAGTCTTACCTGACCAACCAGGTGACCAGGATCGGCGTGACGGGGAGTTGGAGCTTTGGTAAAGCTGAGTGTAGAACAGAAAAGCAGTCACGGGAGTATGGATACTGTGCCCTATATCACCCTATACACTTGGTAGGAAAGGGGCTGCTCCCATACTGCCTGTCTACACAGAGCACCCGCCCTGAAAAGGACGACCCCGTCAGGATACCTGTCCCTAGTTATGGACCTGATCACTAGTCTATTGAACATAAAATAACTACAGACCTCCCGACGTGGCACGTTTCTGTCGTGTCGACTCCTCAGGGGGATTCAGTACATGTAGAAAAAAGAAGAAACAATAGGTACCACATGTAACTGCAGATAGCGGGTAAGCATATCCCGCAGTCAAATGGTTACACTAAAAAGGTAGGCTCAAACACTCAAGATAAGAGCCTGAGAGCAGACATCCATGGTGCAGGATTGCCGTGCTGCAGAGGGATAGATGCTCCTCCGCTTGTTGGTGTGTGAGGATATAGTGATCCTCGCTAAAGGTAATATCCCTATGGTTTAGGGGGTTCCTCAACCAATACCAGCCACACTGACACATACCTTATTGGAGTTTAAATAGAGCCCAAACGCGCCTCTTCCTGGGAGACCGCCCTGCCAGCATCTGCGTCGGCGTCTGACGTCACGCGCATGCTCCGCGACGCACCAGACGCCGCCGCTGATACCACATGATTAATGGCTGC
This sequence comes from Bufo bufo, assembly GCF_905171765.1. Taxonomy (NCBI): domain Eukaryota; kingdom Metazoa; phylum Chordata; class Amphibia; order Anura; family Bufonidae; genus Bufo; species Bufo bufo. The sequence goes on along the minus strand of NC_053391.1, from coordinate 129,172,552 downwards.
CAATCAGATCGGAAGGCGGAGGGTATGAGCGGTTACCTAGGAGACTATATCAACAGGAAGTAACCACACAGTACGACTCTTGATAGAAGCGTCTGTGATGACGCTATGACACAGAATCATAGCAAGATTAGACTGACATTTCTTGCAGGAATACAAGGACAAGGACAGGTTACAGAGAATTATGGACATGAGGCCAAGTAGATTTGAAATAATAAGAAAGTAGGTGTTTCATGTGAGTTCATCCCATCACTTGGAATAGGATGCCACTATTAACCCTTTTTAAAGGGGCCATCACCGCAATCTATATGAAGCACCCATAATCTAGCCGTTCATTGAGGCCACGAGGTGCAGAAGTTTTGAGATGGAAAATCCATCTGGATTCTTGTTGAAGTAGACACCTATCCCAATCACCCCCTCTCAAGGGAGGCTTAACAAGATCGATACCCAGGAACTTCAAGGAGGCTTTACCATTATGCACAGTATGTACGTGTTTTGAGATTGGGGTGTCTCGTTTGTGTGAGATATCCCCCATGTGCTCCCCTATCCGCCTCCTGAATTCCCGTATCGTCTTGCCTACATATTCAATCCCACATTCACATTGGATCCGGTAAATGACCCCTCTAGATTTGCAGTTAATGAAATGTGGGATTGAATATATTTTGCCTGTCACACTGCTCACAAAGTATTTCGTAACTTGTATGCGTTTGCACGCTATGCAATTACCACATCTATAACAACCCAAGATCCTGCATCGCAACCATGTGGTCTTAGTGCGATCAGGTGCATAGTGACTGTGCACGAGTTTGTCACGGATATTTGGTCCCCTGCGGTAGGTGATTTGTGGTTGATCACCCAAGACATCTTTCAAGTCAGGGTCCATTTTAAGGACTTCCCAATGACGTTTTATGATCTGCCTGACTTGTTTGGACCCCCCATCAAAGTTGGTGATTATTCTCATGATCTTGGTTGACACGTCAATTTATAGGAAGGAGAGCTCCACAAATTCCCTCCTGAGATGGGAGAGTAACCATCCCCTCCCACTTAGGAGAGGAATTCCTAGGGGCCAATATTTGCGACTCAGACGCAACTGCTCAGACAAGCATGACTTTATCAACCAGGCAGCTGATCTGAGGACGAGATTTTTGTCCAGGGGTTACCCCGACTATGTGTTGAGAGCAGCGTACCAGTCAGCCCTGTCCCGTCCAAGATGCTCATTGCTCACCCCTAATCAACCATCTACCCCGCAAACCAAGATCATGAGAATAATCACCAACTTTGATGGGGGGTCCAAACAAGTCAGGCAGATCATAAAACGTCATTGGGAAGTCCTTAAAATGGACCCTGACTTGAAAGATGTCTTGGGTGATCAACCACAAATCACCTACCGCAGGGGACCAAATATCCGTGACAAACTCGTGCACAGTCACTATGCACCTGATCGCACTAAGACCACATGGTTGCGATGCAGGATCTTGGGTTGTTATAGATGTGGTAATTGCATAGCGTGCAAACGCATACAAGTTACGAAATACTTTGTGAGCAGTGTGACAGGCAAAATATATTCAATCCCACATTTCATTAACTGCAAATCTAGAGGGGTCATTTACCGGACCCAATGTGAATGTGGGATTGAATATGTAGGCAAGACGATACGGGAATTCAGGAGGCGGATAGGGGAGCACATGGGGGATATCTCACACAAACGAGACACCCCAATCTCAAAACACGTACATACTGTGCATAATGGTAAAGCCTCCTTGAAGTTCCTGGGTATCGATCTTGTTAAGCCTCCCTTGAGAGGGGGTGATTGGGATAGGTGTCTACTTCAACAAGAATCCAGATGGATTTTCCATCTCAAAACTTCTGCACCTCGTGGCCTCAATGAACGGCTAGATTATGGGTGCTTCATATAGATTGCGGTGATGGCCCCTTTAAAAAGGGTTAATAGTGGCATCCTATTCCAAGTGATGGGATGAACTCACATGAAACACCTACTTTCTTATTATTTCAAATCTACTTGGCCTCATGTCCATAATTCTCTGTAACCTGTCCTTGTCCTTGTATTCCTGCAAGAAATGTCAGTCTAATCTTGCTATGATTCTGTGTCATAGCGTCATCACAGACGCTTCTATCAAGAGTCATACTGTGTGGTTACTTCCTGTTGATATAGTCTCCTAGGTAACCGCTCATACCCTCCGCCTCCCGATCTGATTGGCAGCCATTAATCATGTGGTATCAGCGGCGGCGTCTGGTGCGTCGCGGAGCATGCGCGTGACGTCAGACGCCGACGCAGATGCTGGCAGGGCGGTCTCCCAGGAAGAGGCGCGTTTGGGCTCTATTTAAACTCCAATAAGGTATGTGTCAGTGTGGCTGGTATTGGTTGAGGAACCCCCTAAACCATAGGGATATTACCTTTAGCGAGGATCACTATATCCTCACACACCAACAAGCGGAGGAGCATCTATCCCTCTGCAGCACGGCAATCCTGCACCATGGATGTCTGCTCTCAGGCTCTTATCTTGAGTGTTTGAGCCTACCTTTTTAGTGTAACCATTTGACTGCGGGATATGCTTACCCGCTATCTGCAGTTACATGTGGTACCTATTGTTTCTTCTTTTTTCTACATGTACTGAATCCCCCTGAGGAGTCGACACGACAGAAACGTGCCACGTCGGGAGGTCTGTAGTTATTTTATGTTCAATAGACTAGTGATCAGGTCCATAACTAGGGACAGGTATCCTGACGGGGTCGTCCTTTTCAGGGCGGGTGCTCTGTGTAGACAGGCAGTATGGGAGCAGCCCCTTTCCTACCAAGTGTATAGGGTGATATAGGGCACAGTATCCATACTCCCGTGACTGCTTTTCTGTTCTACACTCAGCTTTACCAAAGCTCCAACTCCCCGTCACGCCGATCCTGGTCACCTGGTTGGTCAGGTAAGACTGCTTGCGTCCACACAGGCGCAGCAGTTTCATTGCTTACCTTTGCTTTACCAGTTGTGGGATATCTATCACTGAATCCCTCTATTTTATGTCTTGTATTGTTGTTGGTCAGGTAAGACTGATTGCGTCCATACAGGCGCAGCAGTTCCATTGCTTACCTCTGCTCTAGGTAAGACTGCTTGCGTCCACATAGGCGCAGCAGTTTCATTGCTTACCTTAGCTCTACCAGCAGTGGGGCATCTATCACAGAAACCCCTTATATATGTTTTGTACCGTTGATGCATCCTTTGGTGTATATTTTATTGCATATCTTATAAAGGTTATATTTTAAAAGGATATTTCCCCACACTTCATTTTGTGGGCCTCTGGCAGTTCTGTGAGATCCCTGGGCTGTCTTGCATGCTCTGCTCTTTTGAAGTCTATCCACAGATTTTCAAAGATGTTTATATCAGGGGGCTCTGAGAGCCATGGTAAAACCTTCAGCTAGCGCCTTTTGAAGTAGTCCATTGTGGATTTTGAGGTGTTTTTAGAGCACTGATGTGCATGTCGGTCCACTGCTCTATTCACTACTATTGGACCGAGTCCAGAAATAAGATAGGAGCAATGCGAGGACCAAGAATAAGAGGTGGAGCAATACTGAGGACCAAAAATAAGTGGCACAGCCATGCTGAGGACCAAGCATAAGAGATAAAGCCATAATGAGGACCAAGAATAAGAGGTGAAGTCATGCTGGGGACCTGGAATGAGAGGGAGGCCGTGCCAGGGACAGAGATGGGAGAGAAGTCATGCTGAGGACCAAGAGGGGCCCATGTTGGAGACAAAGACTTACAGTGGTGCCATGCTGGGATCAATAATTAGAGGGGGTGCTATGCTGTGGACCAAGAATGTTGGGGCTGTATTAAACTGGAAAAGGAAAGGGTCACCATGGGGACTGAGGGGGGAAGGGGGGGGGGGTCACCTATGATTATGCTTGTGTGCTAGGGTAATGAGTGACAGTACCAAGTCTGTTTTATTAGTCCTAGTCTGGGCCTGGTTGTGTGTGATATGCTGATGTGACGCCAAACTTTTTTTATTTTATTTAACATTATTTGTAGTTTTTGGGAACTTTAACCTTAATTTACTTTTTTCTTTGCGAGGTCCACTCCTAAAACAATAATTTTTTTTTCTGTGCACAGTGAGTTGTTCGGCTTATTCATGTTTCACTGCAAGATTTCAATTCCCCTGCAGTGCTGCCACAGGGCAAATGAGGTATTACACAGTTCTCATGGAATTTGTTGGGCTGGCTGTGTAATGCATAAACATCCTGGGTCTGAGTGAGAGAGATGCTCTTGTGGCCAAACTTGAATCTGGATAATCAATGTTGGTCCTAGACATGGAATCCCACTCAGTTATGCTGACCATACAATTAGATCTGTCTTCACCAACTAATGTGTATAGGACCTCCCAAATGCCCCCAAGGACTAATGTCGGCTGAGATAAGGATCGTGCACATTGGATTTCAAGAGCTTTTTTTTTTATCGCACCATCATCTCAGCAGATTGGAGCATGTACAGTACAGACCAAAAGTTTGGACACACCTTCTCATTCAAAGAGTTTTCTTTATTTTCATGACTATGAAAATTGTAGATTCACACTGAAGGCATCAAAACTATGAATTAACACATGTGGAATTATATACATAACAAACAAGTGTGAAACAACAGAAAATATGTAATATTCTAGGTTCTTCAAAGTAGCCACCTTTTGCTTTGATTACTGCTTTGCACACTCTTGGCATTTTCTTTATGAGCTTCAAGAGGTAGTCCCCTGAAATGGTTTTCACTTCACAGGTGTGCCCTGTCAGGTTTAATAAGTGAGATTTCTTGCCTTATAAATGGGGTTGGCACCATCAGTTGCGTTGAGGAGAAGTCAGGTGGATACACAGCTGATAGTCCTACTGAATAGACTGTTAGAATTTGTATTATGGCAAGAAAAAAGCAGCTAAGTAAAGAAAAACGAGTGGCCATCATTACTTTAAGAAATGAAGGTCAGTTAGTCAGCCGAAAAATTGGGAGAACTTTGAAAGTAAGGGCTATTTGACCATGAAGGAGAGTGATGGGGTGCTGCGCCAGATGACCTGGCCTCCACAGTCACCGGACCTGAACCCAATCGAGATGGTTTGGGGTGAGCTGGACCGCAGAGTGAAGGCTAAAGGGCCAACAAGTGCTAAGCATCTCTAGGAACTCCTTCAAGACTGTTGGAAGACCATTTCAGGGGACTACCTCTTGAAGCTCATCAAGAGAATGCCAAGAGTGTGCAAAGCAGTAATCAAAGCAAAAGGTGGCTACTTTGAAGAACCTAGAATATGACATATTTTCAGTTGTTTCACACTTGTTTGTTATGTATATAATTCCACATGTGTTAATTCATAGTTTTGATGCCTTCATAGTCATGAAAATAAAGAAAACTCTTTGAATGAGAAGGTGTGTCCAAACTTTTGGTCTGTACTGTATATGTATGGGAGGATCGGGAGATAGCTCATTCAGCCAACAGTTATCTTATGTGTATGAAACAATTCCTTTCATGAGACAGTACGTGCAATTTACCTCTCAGCTTGTATGTCTACATATCATATATCTTTTTTTAAATTTTCACATTACGGTATGATTGGCTGTTCATGCTCCATTGCGTACAATAGTCAATAACACTGCCAGATGTAAATTCTAACTACACCTCAGGTTAAGTCCATGACAGATCAAAGTGGACACTCTGAACAACACTTTCCCAGTAACGGAGCTGCTTTGTTTCTAGTTGGCGGAGAAGCAGACACCACTAATTACCCTGTCATGGAGTTTGCAGAAGGTTTGTTTACAAGTAACGTGTCATTAGATGAATGTTTCTATAGAAGATCGTCCGCCATCCGCTAATGATGATCTGCAGAACATTACCTTTCCTCCCCTGCCTGATCAGATAAAAACCTTTATTGAAGCTGAAAAGCTTATTCTCTTCGCAGGCCTTGTTCACACTCACATGGCAGAAACCACCCTTCCACTGTACCACAAATAAAAAAAATGCGGGAAGCAACTTATTTTTCTTTACTAGGTGTATTTACATGAGACCGCTTATGTTTTTGTGGATTTTTTGCCTCGATTTTCAGCGAAAACTTCGAGATCGTAATCGATCATTTTGTACCTGCAGCTCAAAAATAAACTGAATAAACTGGTAAATTCTATCTAACTATACATTCTCGATTTGTCAGCACTGGACACGTCTCCATATAGGCCCTGATTTATCATGCCTGTACTCCAGAATTCTGCCTTGGAAAAGTTACAAAATGTGGCTTTTGCGACTTTTTGGACACGCTAAAAGTTTTTCTCCTCATGATAAATTACCCCCATAGACATAAACACCCTTTTTACGTAATGGTTATGGGACATCACTTATGGTAGGTTCACATTTGTGGCAGGTAAGGCTTATTTCACACTAGCGTTTTTGCTGGATCCGTCAGGGTTCAGCAAAAACGCTTCCGTGACTGATATCACAACCATCTGCATCTGTTATGAGCGGATCCGGTTGTATTATCATTTTTTTTATTTTTTAACTTGTTTATTAACAGAAGAAAAAAAAGGACATTAACATATACATGTCCGCTACATGTCATGGTACAAACCAGTATAACCATTTTTATATTCATTTGGTGTCTTGGAATATTACAGCTACCCTCTGCACTTTTGCCATCTCCTTATACCATTAAATGTCCTTATGATATATCATTTAGGTATTCCCATCAAGCCGAATAAACCATGGAGCCTCGAGCTGCCGATATAGCTTGCCGCAGTCTCGAGGAGGAGTACTGTGTGTGGGGTGACTCACACCCCAGACCCCATCACATTTTTGTGGTTTATTACGGTAGAATCTGGTTTATCTGTTGCTTCCACATAGATATGTTCGGTGTGCTGGGATTGTACCATCTTAGAGCAATACATTTACGTGCCATAAATAAAGACTCCCTTAGGAATGGTGTCATATAATGGTCCCAGTTATCCTTGTTTAGTATTCCCAGTAGGCATGTCTCAGGGATACAGGCCACCCGGGCCGGCAACAAATTTGACAAAGAAGTTACTTCTTCCCAGAATGTGGCAATCGCGTTGCAACTCCAGATCATATGCCAAAAATCCGCCTCCATTTCCCCACATCTTGGACATGCCGCGGAGGATGTCCTGCCCATTCTGTACAGTCTAGTAGGTGTGAGATATGTTTGGTGGATGATGTATAATTGAATTATTTTATTATTGACTGCTGGCGATACTTGTATATGCGTTTCTAATAAATCTATCATAGATTCTTCTGTAAGTGTGGGTATCATTCTTTTCCATTCATCGATTATCCTAAGGGGGTTAGCGCTGACCTTTACTTGTACCAGATGTAAATAGATTGCTGATTCCAGTCCTCTGGGTCCTTGGGTTTTTAAGACTCCTATAAGTGGGTACTTAGATTGTAGTGTTGGTAATCGGGAATTTGCTCTGTATGGCTGATCGGAGCTGTAGGTATGAGAAAAAGTGAGATCGGGGGATTTGATACTTCTGGGACAGTGCCTCAGATGTCATTAGCACTCCTTGATCATACACATCCCCAAGGGTTTTAACTTCTGCAATCCGCCATCTGTCCGCCCCCATAACCACCTGCAACTGCGGTAGCGATTGGTTATCCCACAGGGGTATGTCGGATACAATTTCTGTAAAACGAGCCAATGATTTAGCCTCCTTCCAGGTCATTTGTGACAAGTTGAGAAGTGGCAGCAACGTTTTCTGGAACTTAGGTGGCATTTCCAGGATTGACCATAGTGTGTGGTAATTTAGGTAGTATTTTAAGAAGTATTCCGAAGTGGGAAGGTCTACAGAAGAATACCAGGAGCTAATAAGCCTCAGCTGGCCTGCCAAGTAATATATATAATAGTCCGTCAGTGCCATACCCCCCTACTGCCTTAGGGCGTTTTAATGTATCTAAGCTTAGTTTAGCTCGGGATCGTCCCCAAATAAAAACCCAAGTTAGGGAATCTTTTTCTCTAAATACTGACTTGGGTATGTATATCTCCGAATGTTGGAAAGCATAAAGAGCTTTGGGAAGTATTATCATTTTGATTAGGTTAATGCGGCCTGCCACTGAAATAGGCAGAGTCTTCCAATTTGGAAGTTTGCTCCGTATATGACCAATTAAAGGGTAGGTGTAAAGTGACAAGGCCTGAGAGTGTCTTTTAGTGATGTTTACTCCGAGTTTCTACTACCTTCAACCTTTCTATATGAGAGGGACCTGTCCAGTTTGTTTTGCCTAGAGGCATATATACAGATTTTTTTGCCAGTTGATTCTTAGGCCTGAAAATTCCCCAAACTCTTTAATCAGTGCCACTGCTTCTCTAAGAGATGTGGAGGGTGATGATAGATATAAGATCAGGTCATCTGCGTACAATCCTATGCGGACTTCTCTGTCTCCCATAGTCACACCTGTTATGTTATTGTTGCTTCTAACCCTGATTGCCAGTGTCTCGATTGCTAGAGCAAACAAGAGTGGTGACAGGGGGCAGCCCTGTCTCGTGCCTCTATGGAGAGAGAAGGTTTCTGATAATTCCCTGTTTATTAATAGTCGGCTTACCGGGCTACTGTACAGAAGAGTAATCTATCTAAGGAATTGTGGACCAAATACAAACCCTTTCAAGAATTGAAACAAATAGGCCCATTTTATTAAATTGAATGCTTTGGCAGCGTCTAATGAGGCCAAGGCTACCTGTACGCTAATATTTCCCGTGGTGGACTTCCCTGGCATAAATCCCATCTGGAACTGGTGGACTAGAGACAGGATTACCCGGTTCAACAGAGTGGCTAAGACTCTGGTCAGGATTTTATCATCTACATTCAGCAATGCTATGGGTCTATGTGGGCTGCACTCTAATGGGTCCTTATCCAGTTTAAGCAGTAAGATGATGGTAGCTTCCATAAATGCCTCTGGCAAATGTCCTGTTTCCAGAGCCACCTGAAGTGTGGATAATAATTGTGGGGTCAGTTTCTCTGCATATTTGGAGTATACTTCTTTAGGGAGTCTGGACCACGCGATTTCCCATTGTTGAGGCCTGAGAAGGCTTGTGTTATTTCTTCTAAGCTAATTTGTTGATCCAGTTGTGAGCTTTGTGTTGCAAGTTTGGGGAGGGATATAGCGAGAGTCTTAGCGATTCTGAGACTTCTCCAGGGGAGGTAAAGAAGACCGCTCTGTTACCGTCCACTACTCTGAGCCTTGCAGGATAGCCGATGGAGTATGAAATGTTTGCTTCTCTCAGGTGTCTCTTTACATCCATAAAGGTGGCACATTATTTCTGATGATCCATGGAGAAATCCAGAAAGAAGGAAACTCTGGCTCAGTCATGTTTAATTTCCTGCCTTCTTCTAGCTAGAGCCAGTATCCTGTCCCTGTCTTTGCAGTTGAGAAATCTTGAAAGCATGGGACGTGGTGGAGCCCCTGGTGGAGGAGGTTTTGCCGATACTCTGTGCGCCCTTTTCACTGCATAGGCTGAAGAGAACTCTGCATCTGGAAAAAGTTATTTTATCCATTTTTCAATCAACTTATCTGGTGCACGCCCTTCTGCTCTTTCAGGCAGGCCAATAATTCTGATGTTATTTCTAAGGAGCCTGTTTTCTAAGGCCTCATGTACACGACCGTTGTGCGTTTTGCGGTCTGCAAATCGCAGATCCGCAAAATGCGGATGGCGTCCGTGTGCATTCCGCAATTTGCGGAACGACACGGACAGCCATTAATATAACTGCCTATTCTTGTCCGCAAAACGCGGACAAGAATAGGACAGGTTATATTTTTTTGCGGACCACGGAACGGAGCAACGGATGCGGAGTGCTGTCCGCATCTTTTGCGGCCCCATTGAAGTGAATGGGTCCGCATCCGAGCCGCCAAAACTGCGGCTCGGATGCGGACCAAAACAACGGCCGTGTGCATGAGGCCTAAGTCATCCGCTTTTTGTTTCCAGAGCTCAGCTTTGGTGTTTAGCTCAGAAATGGATCGTGGGAGAGTGGCTGTAGCATCCTCTACGCATGATATACCGTATGTTCTTCAGCATGTTGGACTCTCTCTCGCAGGTTGTGTAGATCTTGGCGTAGCAGACCCAGGTAAATTTTAACTTCATCTAGTTTCCCAGTGAGAGATGTCTTTTACGCAATGGCTTCCAATTGAGCGGATACTTGTTTAAGCGTGAGCTCTTCTTGGTCCTCACCAGAGGGTGTTAAATCTGATGCCGTACTTGCTCTAGTGTTAACATTCTGTTGCGGTAATGTTGCGTTCCCTTATCTGGCTGTCTGGCAAATTCACGAGTTTTTCAGCTGCGTTCTGTGCTTTATGAGGACCCACTGTTATATCAGATTTTCGGTCAATCTGCTATGTTATAAACAGAGTCTGGGCCTCTGGGAGGTGAAGTGTAATTCTGTATATTTTCAGTCTGCTTGTTAGCAAGGAGGTGATGTCCCCCTGAATTTGTCCTGTAGATCAGTTTGCAGAGCAGTGACCTGCTTTTGGATTCAGACAGTCTACAGTTCCTATTAGTTGATATATGCAGTAGCTCGTGACTATCTTATGAAACAAGGGATATATTCTGTATCCTGCTGGGGTTGGCGCCGATGACCACGTGGCTTGCTTCCCTTTTTCTCCTGCGTGTGGGTAACCGACCCTTGCCTTCCGCCTCATGTGTTACGCCCGATGCCTCCCGAACCTCTTCCCCTTGCTCCTCACTGGACTAGAGCTCTCTTCTTCACCTCCGGTCGGCTGCACCAGCGTGTGTCCTGCTTCTCCAGGCCGCAAGCGCAGCGCATCTCCTCCACGTGCGCTCCCTCGGGCAGATGTCACCTGTGCAGGGTAAGGTCTTTTGCAGGGCTCAATATGGAATCTGTTTTTAGCCTAAATGGCTATGTGATGTCCAGGATTTGTCCTGATATGCAGCGCTAGCCTCGGAGCTCTCCTTAGCTGCGTCCAGCCATCTTGGCTGCTGGCCCCGCCCCCGGTTGTATTATCTTTAACATTGCCAAGACGGATCAGTCATGAACTCCATTGAAAGTCAATGGAGGATGGATCCGTTTTCTATTATGTTTTGCTCCGCATCCCATGACGGAAAGAAAATTACAGCTTAAAGAGGACCTTTCACCGATTCTTACCCTATGAACTAACTATACAGATATGTAGAGCGGCGCCCGGGGATCTCACTGCACTTACTATTATCCCCGGGCGCTGCTCCGTTCTCCTGCTATGCCCTCCGGTATCTCCGCTCACTAAGTTATAGTAGGCGGAGATACCAGTCCCTAAGTTATGGTAGGCGGAGTCTGCCCTAGCGCTGGCCAATCGCAGCGCAGAGCTCACAGCCTGGGAGGTTATTTTCTCCCAGGCTGTGGGCTCTGCAATGCGATTGGCCAGCGTTAGGGCAGACTCCGCCTACCATAACTTAGGGAACGGAGATACCGGAGGGCATAGCAGGAGAACGGAGCGGCGCCCGGGGATAATAGTAAGTGCAGTGAGATCCCCGGGCGCCGCTCTACATATCTGTATACTTAGTTCATAGGGTAAGAATCGGTGAAAGGTCCTCTTTAATACGGTTTGCTCTCCGGTATGAAAACGCAACCAAACGTAACAGAATGCATTTTGGAACATTCCGTTCTGTTGAGTTATGTTTTGTCCCCATTGACATTGAATGGGGACAAAACTGAAGCGTTTTTTTTCGGTATTGAGACCCTATGACGGATCTCAATACCGGAAAATAGAAACGCTGGTGTGAAAGTAGCCTAAATCAGGTAGTTACGGTAGGAGCAGTTACCGTATTCGGCATAGCTGGTTCCCCATTCACTATAACAGGATCCTTTGTGTTTCCAGTGTAAATGCTGTTATTCTGATGGAAAAATACTGCTGCATGCAGTGCCGGCATTTATGCCAGAAACCTGCCAGATCCCAGTATAGTGAAATGGGGCTCTGGTGGTGTCTGGCTCTGCTTAATATGGTAACTCTGGTAAGTCTACTTCTCTGAAAAAAAAAAAATTACTGGATTTACCTGATGTGAACCTACCCTTACCTGCTACAGATGTGAACCTACCCTTACCTGCTGCAGATGTGAACCTTCCCTAAGGCTGTGGGTAGAAGATGCACCCCTTTTTTATACAGTAGCGGCCTAATTTAGGATAACTAGAGCATAAGCTGCCAACGTCTACCAACTAGATAGCCCAAGTTGGCCATGCCGTAGGCCAACAAATAATTCCTGTGTCAGTGTAAGTCCATGTTCACACATGGAGGAACTGCTGTTGATTTGTGGTGACGATTCTGAACTGTCAATTTGTAGCATTTACTGTATACCAAATGTGAATTTACATATCCACTGTATGCTCATTATAATGTGGTGAAACCGCAGATTATCCCCTTTCAATATATGGTAAAATCTGGGGCTAATCTTCATGCAGACTTTGCTTTGGAATCGTTAAGGTATGTTCACACACGGCAGATAATAAATGTAAACAGCTGTGGAGAAAGAAAACATGTATATACATTATATATACGTAAGGGTACTTTCACACTAGCGTTATTCTTTTCCGATATTAAAATCCGGTAAAGGGTCTCAATTCCGGAAAAAAAAGCATCAGTTTTGTCCTAATGCATTCTGAATGGAAAGCAATCCGTTCACTATGCATCATGATGTCTTCCATTCCGTCCCTTGTACGGTATTTGACCGGACAAAACACTGCAGCATGCGGCCAAAATCCCCGAACAATACCGCACTACATAGAGATGTATTAATGCCGGATCCAGTACCGAGTGTTCTGGAAAATGCTGCATCGCCGGATCTGACTTTCCGGTCTGCGCATGCGCCGGGACATAGGAGGAGCTATTTTTGCTTTTGATCTTTAAATACCGGATCCAGTATTCCCGATGATACCAGATGAGACGGATCTGGTATTTCACCGGATCAGTCTAACGGATCCGGAAAAAAAGGCTTTCCGTTTGTACACGGCTTGCCGGATCCGACAGGCAGTTTATTTTCATGACTATGAAGGCATCAAAACTATGAATTAACACATGTGGAATTATATACATAACAAACAAGTGTGAAACAACTAAAAATATGTCATATTCTAGGTTCTTCAAAGTAGCCTCTTGGCATTCTCTTGATGAGCTTCAAGAGGTAGTCCCCTGAAATGGTCTTCCAACGGTCTTGAAGGAGTTCCCAGAGATGCTTAGCACTTGTTGGCCCTTTTGCCTTCACTCTGCGGTCCAGCTCACTCCAAACCATCTCGATTGGGTTCAGGTCCGGTGACTGTGGAGGCCAGGTCATCTGGCGCAGCACCCCATCACTCTCCTTCATGGTCAAATAGCCCTTACTTTCAAAAGTTTTCCCAATTTTTCGGCTGACTGACTGACCTTCATTTCTTAAAGTAATGATGGCCACTCGTTTTTCTTTACTTAGCTGCTTTTTTCTTGCCATAATACAAATTCTAACAGTCTATTCAGTAAGACTATCAGCTGTGTATCCACCTGACTTCTCCTCAACGCCACTGATAGTCCCAACCCCATTTATAAGGCAAGAAATCCCACTTATTAAACCTGACAGGGCGCACCTGTGAAGTGAAAACCATTTCAGGGGACTACCTCTTGAAGCTCATCAAGAGAATGCCAAGAGTGTGCAAAGCAGTAATCAAAGCAAAAGGTGGCTATTTTGAAGAACCTAGAATATGACATATTTTCAGTTGTTTCACACTTGTTTGTTATGTATATAATTCCACATGTGTTAATTCATAGTTTTGATGCCTTCAGTGTGAATCTACAATTTTCATAGTCATGAAAATAAAGAAAACTCTTTGAATGAGAAGGCGTGTCCAAACTTTTGATCTGTACTGTACATATAGCTATATTCATTGACTCTCCTTGGATGATCGGTCACTACACACAACAAATGTTCGGAAAATTCTGTCCACTTTTAATGAGAAAAGGAGCCATATTTAACATTTATTGTTAAGAGAAATGAAGAGCTTGGAACGTCACATGGCTGGAACGGTGACCCACTTTGAGGCTTTGTATTCTGCATTTGCTGTTTGTTGTTTATGCGCTCTCTTACTTCAATCAATGTAACACCCCTCGAGTTCAGCTCTTCCCAGGATAGAAGCTGCAGGCGCAGTGATTGCTGGGCCCCTTCCAAGGAACATTAAAGCCCGTGATCCCATCACATAGACATTACAGAGCTGCTTGCTGTGGGTCTCCACGCGGGAGGTGATTGGCTCTCGCGGGAGGTGATTGGCTCTCACAGGAGGGGATGCTGCAGTCTGTGCCAGTAGTGGGGGCTCCACGGGTTCTGATTCCTCATCACCCAGGCAACAGCGGGAGGAGGGGGAGCAGCTCAGACAAGCCCTTATTAAGCAGAGATTTTAATTAGCAGCAGACATTGCATGGCTCAAGAAACCCCCAAGACAGAAAAGGGGGATGCAACCTGACCTCACTATGTGGTCCACGTATCTCAGAGCTTTAAAGTGTAATAAATTAACGAGGCGATGCTTTGTCAGTTGTATAACTTGAATGGGTTAATAATGGTGCTCTCCAGGTCTATGACGCTATTATTATTACTGAGCTGACAATATATACGGGTTCATTTGGTTTCTTCACACCTTCTTGCTGGAGTTTGCAGATGCCTTCTGTATCTCAAATAATCGGTACAAAAGTGCCCGAGGGGTGTGGGGGGGGGACACACAATCTCCATCATTGTCATTTGGCTTGCCTCTGTATGTCATCCTGACATGGGAAATCTGCTGCCTGTGCACATTTGTCCAAGGATGGCTCCTTTCTTGGTAAAGGACCCTAGAGAAGTAAAGAAAAAAATTACAATATACTCTACTGAAGATAGCCGACAGAGAAGAAGGGGATGTGGGGTGGAGGGAAATGGAAACCATCTAAGGCCTTATTCACACATCTGTGACAAGATGGTCAGTGGTTCATCCATGAAGATGTCCATGAAGGACCCATGTTTGGTCTGTGAGCCTGTTTCTTTGCTGTCTGTGTGTCAATCATATTCCACGGACACTGCTAGGATGAAAAGAAATTTCCACATCATCTCCTACCTATGGTCCATGAAAACCGCAGACCAAATACAGATGGGCATCCGTGCTGTGTCTGTGGTTTTCACGAATGGTCCTGTTTGGTCCGCATTCTGGACCAAAATACTGCACATATCTGTACACTGATGTGTAAGTAAACACAAAAGCGATGTGCGTGTGCTGGCCGTGGTTCACTGACGTGTGAAAGAGTCCTAAAACAGGTCAAAGACACATACATAGAACATAGGATTTAAAGGGGTTATCTGAGACTAAAAAATGTCCCCCATATGCATCACCTGAGATGCTAGGGAGGCTAGAGGGCCCGTCGCCGCCTGCCATTGTAGCAGCGGCGGTGCGGGGAGCCAGGTAAGTAGATTCAGTGTGAGGGGCCCGGGCATATGGAGGACATTTTTTAGTCTCGAATAACCCCTTTAAGGAAATGGGGGGGGGGGAGGGAAGTGGGGTAACTTCATACCCACAAGAAACTACGTTATGTTCTGTAACTAGCATACCTCTGCTGTAGCTGTTTCCTATGTGCCAATCTGAGCTGATCTTTGCGTCTCTACACCAGTAATCCCCTCATGAGGCTCCTTGTTGTGGGCCTCGCCATAAGAGCCCCATATATATGCCCTTGCTATAATATGCCATTTAGTAACAATATTGAGGGCGCATCCTGTCCCCAGAACAGTGACAATTTAGTAATAGCAGTGTGTCAAATCTCAAGCCTTATTTATCTGCAAACTGAAATGTTTCTCCACGCCTAACATGTTGACAATGTTGAATGTGGCTCAAAAGGCTACAGACCTCACTCTAGGCCCTAAATGATCAAAAACGATCACCCTCCATATTGTAAGAAGAAAGCACACAGGGCATACATATTTACAGGCCACAAACCTTCTCCATGTGACCATTTCTGAGACATGTAAAGGACTGAGGGTACTTTCAGTACCAGGAGCTGCGAGATCAGTGACCTTTTTGCACACCAGCCATCTCCAGTTACAGCAATTTCCACTTTGTGTCATAATAAATGCGCAAGAGACTCCTGACTGCCATTTCAGACGCAGCAAGGGAGAAAACATCTCCGTGCGCTGTACACTGCGAGTTTATTACCTCCATAAATAGGCGGTTACACAACAGTATGGAAAGTGTACAATTACTGCTGTCTATAACCGAACACAAGGAAAGTGATACTGCACTCTAAACACTCTGATCTCACGTGGACAAATGATGGTACGGATATAAAAAACAGGCTGACGGAGGACGGAGATGTCCAGAGCAGGGGCTAGAACAATGCCGCTGTGAGAACTAATAGCATTTTATACGTTTACAACCATCACTGGGGGTTAACAGCTGCAATCCCATATACAGGTTATAATATCCACTTTACTCAAGACGGAGTACAGGAAGAAGGGGCCTAATTGCAAGAATCAAGGTGATGACTTGAGATGATCCACCCCAGGACAGAGGAGCAAGAAGGAAAGTCGTGCTCAAAGGGAATGGTGGAGTACTCAAGCCTCATACCATTCCACCCCTCCATGTTTCCTGATACTACTTAGAAGAAAATGGGGTCATCTTCAAATGGGCAGTACTGGAGGTTTTTAGAATAACCCTTTAGCATCAGTCAAAAAAAAACCCTGCAGAATGTGTGTTACCGAGCCCATGCTACAGATGGAGCAGGGTTGGCACACAAGCTCTTAACTCAAATTTCTTAACTCATCGCGTTATCTTGAGACAAAAGCCATTGAAAAGCAATTGAAGGTGTCGTATATGATAAAAATTACAATATCAGCCTTTTCGTCCATGGAAATTGTAACCAGGTGGGGGGGCCTGACTGCGGGCCCCTGTATAAAGAGAATGCAGTGCTCGTAGGAGCGCTGCCTTCTCTTCACTGTTTACCTGCTCGTAGTCGCAATTGCAGCGGCGAGCAGCTGTAACTACAGCCCCGCCATCCCATTCACTTCCTATTTACCCCAGCCGGTCTGATATTGATGACCTATCCAGAGGAGATCATCAATATTAAACAGCAGACTTTATTGGTGTGGAAACAACGCGTTTCGGGATCACACTGATCGCTTCGTCGGGTAAGACACACAGTCATACCTATGGTATATTTGCCAGTTTTGCTACTGACCATTGCATCACTGTCCTCGATTTATTATTTTTACATATTCCGCGGCACTTTACAGACATTGTCATCACTCGCTGTCCCCAGCGGAGCTCACAATCTAAATTTCCTATAAGTATTTCTTTAGGAGCAAACTGTCGCAAACACGTGGAAACCATACAAACCCCATGCAGATGTTGTCCTTGGTCAGATTCAAACCTATGATTGCAAAGCTGCAGGACACCGGTGCTAACCACTGAGCCATTGTGCTGCCCTTAGTATAAAAGCACGCTTTCTAGAGTTTTGATTTACTCCTTTTTCATTTCACCTTGATGTTCTGCTAAAGATGCCGTATTGTAAGGGTAACTACTCACTCCTGCAAGAGGGGACCATTAGCATTCATTTCATGAAGTCACCTTTTTAGTCTCCTACACAATCTGTGCGGTAGTTCCATTATAGATGATAAAAGTAACACAAAGGCAACACTAATATAAAATGCTGCTTAAAGAGCTTAAAATGGAGCACTACTACGTTAGGAGGAATGATAAACGGGCCGCATTAGCTGGCTCCATACAGAAGCCGCTTGGATATTCTCTCCATCTTACAGTAACCTCTAACCTTTCAATGTAAAGACACTTGCTGGCTCAAGGCTCCTCTGCGTCCATTAAGAAACTACTCGTGCTTCTCAGTACAGAAGCATCCTTCACATAACTTGCACTGCAATAATCCATTATTCCACTGTAAAACATGAGCGTCCTTCGTCTAACTTGTGCTGCAATTATCCATTATAACACTATAAAATATAGAATGCATGTCTTAGCGTAAGTCAGAGACTGGTCTTCTTTGAGTACAACTAGATTCATGCATAACTTACCTCCGATATGCTCGCGTTACAACAGCACTTCAGCCTAAAGGCAGTAAATTCACTGATCACCACTAGGTGGTGCAATTGGTGCACAACAATCCAGGGGAGACAATTCAAAGCAGGCACTAACCCATAGTGCCCAAAATATATAAATAAGTGAGTGACAAAAATAGATAAAACAAGTGAGTATTCAATAGAAAATGAATACAAAAGCAGGACAAAGAAACGGTATGAAGTGTTATAGTAAAATACGGATCTAATCTAAAACTACTGAATGATAAAAGGGTGCACTAGACACAAGAGCTGTATAGTAGCGCTTATAACAGCCGTCACCTTCGTTTGTCTAGCTGTCACACGTGGAGGACGATGAGACTCGTGGTTCACCGTCCAAGGACCCAAAGATTGATTGGAATAGAAATCCATAGGATAAGTCTTCTGCCATTCTGTTTCTTTAAGAGCCACGCAAGCCTGTAAAAAACACAAAATATCAGTCGTAACAATCCTAATGATAGAATGAAATCATCTTCGATAACCGTACCTAATTGGGTTTGCCATTGATCTCCCCTGAAGTCCTGCATTATGATTTACACTGACATACATTACACTGCTGACCTTTGTCTTGGTCTGTTTCAAATGCAGCTCCACTATGGCTGACTGTACATCATAGGGGGTGTATCTAAGCAACAGGAGTAACAGCAAAGACAGTAAATTCATACTACAACATGTGATACTGATCAGCTGCATGCACAATGAGAGTAAGGCTGTGTTCACACTACAACCGGTGCCGTATCCACCAAACAATGTCGCCTGAAGGATCCAATTGACTTAAAGCTACCGGCACCCCTGCCGATCAGCTGTTTCAGGGAGCGGGCTGCACTCACCAGAGCGCCGGTAGCACGGCGGCCCCCTGAAACAGCTGATCGGCAGGGGTGCCGGTAGCTTTAAGTCAATTGGATCCTTCCGGCAACTTTCCAAGCACAGCGCCGTATATTGTATAGCGGATGTTCTTGGTATCGCAGTTCAGCCCCATTCCCTTCAATAAGCCTGAGCTGCAACTAGGCCAGGTCACCGTGGTACGGTGATGCCACATGGCCTATGGGGAGAGGCCTCTTCTAACAGCTGATGAGCGGAGGTCCAGGGTGTTAAATCCCTGCCGATCTGATATTGATGACCTATCCTCAGGATAGGTCATCAGTATATATTACCGGAGTCTGCTCCATTGCTGCGCTATTCTTCCCCTCAAATCAGAGGCTCTAAACGGTAGTGTGAATGTAGCCTAACTTTGCTTAATATTCCCATGTGTTCCACCATAGACAGATACCTTAAGATCACTGAAGGACAGTGGTGTACCTACCATGGAAGCAGTCCACATGACTGCTATGGGGCCCAGGGGAAGGGAGGACACAGTGTTGAATTGCTTCTCCAGTTCCCAATATAGACTGGCTGCATTTTCTGGCACTTACCACTAGGGGGAGCTCAGTGGAAAGAGATTATTTACAGCTTCCATTGATATAAATGGTGACTGCATCATTTCCTATGCACTGAGCTCCCCCTAGTGGTGGCTGCAGGCAATCAGTTTTATAATATGCTGTGGGTGAGCGGAAGGAGGAAATTTATCATCCTATGCCAGTTGTCTAAGTGTAAATACATTTGAGAAATGTGATGTGCAGAATGAGCATCATATTTATGAATTGCCAGTTCCACTTTTCCCTACATAAAAGTTCGATTAAGTGTGTGAGGCTGAGCATAACTTTTTTTTTTGTTGTTACTAAATACACTGCTCAAAAA
The DNA here is from genome assembly GCF_905171765.1 of Bufo bufo. Taxonomy (NCBI): domain Eukaryota; kingdom Metazoa; phylum Chordata; class Amphibia; order Anura; family Bufonidae; genus Bufo; species Bufo bufo. Next base: position 129,152,770 of record NC_053391.1, on the reverse strand, counting down.
AATAAAGGGAACACAAAAATAACACATCCTAGATCTGAGTTATTTAAATATTCTTCTGAAATACTTTGTTCTTTACATAGTTGAATGTGCTGACAACAAAATCACACAAAAATTAAAAAATGGAAATCAAATTTTTCAACCCATGGAGGTCTGGATTTGGAGTCACACTCAAAATTAAAGTGGAAAAACACACTACAGGCTGATCCAACTTTGATGTAATGTCCTTAAAACAAGTCAAAATGAGGCTCAGTAGTGTGTGTGGCCTCCACGTGCCTGTATGACAATGCCTGTGCATGCTCCTGATGAGGTGGCGGACGGTCTCCTGAGGGATCTCCTCCCAGCCCTGGACTAAAGCATCTGCCAACTCCTGGACAGTCTGTGGTGCAATGTGACGTTTGTGGATAGAGCGAGACATGATGTCCCAGATATGCTCAATTGGATTCAGGTCTGGGGAATGGGCGGGCCAGTCCATAGCATCAATGCCTTCGTCTTGCAGGAACTGCTGACACACTCCAGCCACATGAGGTCTAGCATTGTCTTGCATTAGGAGGAACCCAGGGCCAACCGCACCAGCATATGGTCTCACAAGGGGTCTGAGGATCTCATCTCGGTACCTAATGGCAGTCAGGCTACCACTGGCGAGCACATGGAGGGCTGTGCGGCCCTCCAAAGAAATGCCACCCCACACCATTACTGACCCAATGCCAAACCGGTCATGCTGGAGGATGTTGCAGGCAGCAGAACGTTCTCCACGGCGTCTCCAGACTCTGTCACGTCTGTCACATGTGCTCAGTGTGAACCTGCTTTCATCTGTGAAGAGCACAGGGCGCCAGTGGCGAATTTGCCAATCTTGGTGTTCTCTGGCAAATGCCAAACGTCCTGCACAGTGTTGGGCTGTAAGCACAACCCCCACCTGTGGACGTCGGGCCCTCATATCACCCTCATGGAGTCTGTTTCTGACCGTTTGAGCAGACACATGCACATTTGTGGCCTGCTGGAGGTCATTTTGCAGGGCTCTGGCAGTGCTCCTCCTGTTCCTCCTTGCACAAAGGCGGAGGTAGCGGTCCTGCTGCTGGGTTGTTGCCCTCCTACGGCCTCCTGCGCGTCTCCTGATGTACTAGCCTGTCTCCTGGTAGCACCTCCATGCTCTGGACACTACGCTGACAGACACAGCAAACCTTCTTGCCACAGCTCGCATTGATGTGCCATCCTGGATAAGCTGCACTACCTGAGCCACTTGTGTGGGTTGTAGACTCTATCTCATGCTACCACTAGAGTGAAAGCACCGCCAGCATTCAAACGTGACCAAAACATCAGCCAGGAAGCATAGGAACTGAGAAGTGGTCTGTGATCACCACCTGCAGAACCACTCCTTTATTGGGGGTGTCTTGCTAATTGCCTATAATTTCCACCTGTTGTCTATCCCATTTGCACAACAGCATGTGAAATTGATTGTCACTCAGTGTTGCTTCCTAAGTGGACAGTTTTATTTCACAGAAGTGTGATTGACTTGGAGTTACATTGTGTTGTTTAAGTGTTCCCTTTATTTTTTTGAGCAGTGTAGTTATTTTTTTTTATTCAAAATGTATTCCACTTATTAAAAGAAAAGACATTCGTCACAAATCTAGCGAGTCACAATGTGATTTCCATGTTGCTAGGGAGTAATGTACGCAGACTGGGAAACTGGAGTGGAGGGGCTATAGCAAGTTTTGCCATGCTGAAGGATGGTGGACATCTACTTGTCCTGAGACACTCCTGGCAATATGGTACTTGAGCACTGAACAATATTTTGCTGTGTTCAATATACAGAAATTTCCACAACCTGTTGTGTCTTATGCACAAATACAATAGGGTCTCCTCTTTTAGGACGGACTTTCATTGATTATGAGACTGGGTCGTAGAATTGGGCCATGTGTGGCTTGCTGGAGCCTGATAAGTGCTCAATTGGGATGCTGATTCCATGAAAGAACATACTTATTGCCAACCCTTGTATGACGTACTTGGTCCACTCTTCCATCCAGCGATTTCTTCAGGAATGTCATCATGACACATAAACACTAATAATAAGAATATAGTAACCAGACTAGTTCTGTGACAGCCTCACAGTTAAAGGATACTTATCATTTTCTAAGTGGTGTACAAATTTATAGAGGGTTTATGGACTTTCTATGAATCTGTTCACCGCTCGCTTAGAGAGCCAAGCAAACACTAGGGGGAACATTGCTCCGCTTCCTTGTTTTAGCCATTGATGGGGGTCTCGGCAGCTTGACCCTCAGCAATGAAAACGTTTGACGTGTCAGAAGTTTATTAAAATGACAGATACCCTTTAAGGGTAAATTCAGTATTACGTCAAAGTTTAAACCCTCTACAATGGGCAATACATTGTAAATGTGTAGCGACAATTACTTGGAATACACTTATCCTATGGTTTAGATATACAATTCAGAAAATATTACGTTTCGGTTCCATTACGAAAAGGGTTTATATACTTTTCAAAGACGGTGTCACCACTTTGAAGACGGACTGGGGGAGATCTCCCGACACTTGATTTCTGGCGTAAAAAAGTCACAGACCTTGTGTTAGCAACTTTTTTAGATGTTGTTGCAACAAAATATTGTTGTAAGTGGCATTTTTAAGAGTGGATTCACATCACGTTTTATGCCTTCATTTGATGTATGCGTTAGAAAAAAAAAGGATACAAAAAAGCAGCACACCATGTTATTGACACCTGCAGAGTTTAACAATGGAGCACTATGGTGAACGGATGTCACTGTATGGCATCAGTCTGAGGCATACATTTATCAAATATGTTTCTTGTATATGATAAACAGATGGCAATAAAGTGATGTGAACCCAGCCTAAGGCGTCCTCATCACTTCTAAAAAGGGGGCATGGCCAGTGGCAAGTTCGGTTTCAAGTTTTAAAGTGATTTTCCGTACAGTATTATTCCGAAGTTTTGAACGAAGCGACTTCGGATGAAGCATCCGAAGCTCACTTTGCTCAACACTAATCACGAGGCCTGGAGCTCATCATATATCTGGTGCATCCTCCGGCAGAGCAGGGGATATTAAGACCACTGCAAAAAACGTCGGTCTTGATAAGTCTTTGCATGATGTAATATATTTAAGGGAGCGGTAAACATCAAGGCAGCCGCTTATAAAAGTTTTGTATACAAATCGAGTGCCTATGCCACCTAGTTATAGCCACACAATATGTCCATAAATGTTTATGAAAGTTCTCAGAACTGCAGATATGGGAGCCTTGATCATAAGGGCAGATTTCTAGTGGATCTCCTGTTAGTAATCCCATTTATGGACACTACAATTATCTTACTCTTAGCCTGGAATTGCTGCTGAGATGGTTAAATGTAATGTTAAAGGGGTTTTCCACTCTCAAAATATTGATTACCTATTCTCAGGATAGGTCATTACTATCAGATTGGTGGGACTCCTAAACCTGGAAACATCAGCCGCCAGTTTAGGAAGGAGCTGATTAGTGGGGGTGTCGGATCCCCACTGACCTGATATTATCAATATCTAATAACTGTAAAACTCCCTAAATATAAGTGAAATGTTATTTCTCCTTAATGTACCCTTAAAAAGGACCTGTCCACTCTCCTTACATGTCTATTTTCATAAATTCTTGTATTCCATAAGCGCAACTCTTGGAGCTGTATGCATAAACTGACAACTGGGAGATACGACTCCTTGTGAATGAGGCCTGTCCCTGCACAATCAGTGCGGACAGTGAATGGTAACAGACAATTTATTCATAAATAACAGGAACGGCACACTGTAGAGTTCTCAAAAAACCTCCAGAATTGTTATTTTATGGGGGATAGAAGCATTTACTAAAGGAGATATGACCGGTTGTTATTAAAGGTTGTCCAAGATATCATTTATATTTTTTATTAGAGGACCAGTCACTAGCTGAAAAATTAAAAACAGTGCACATTATCACATTCCTGTCGGCCTCCTAAGCTTTGCTGTGTTTGTTTTGTGGGGATCCGATACCCTCGTTCTTGAGATATATTCCTCACGGGTGATATGCTAATACAGTGTGGTCTGCCATGGAGGCAGCAGAGCTTCTCTCCTGTGGTGGAGTCTTCTTCATACCTCTGATGCTGTCCAACCATCACGGACGGTGTCAGGGCGGGGCAGACCTGGACTACCTAATACCTGGGTACAACCTCTTCATGTAATAAATAAATGCAGCTATAGGCTATACTGCAGAGTGAACTACATACCTCATATGGAGTTAGCAGAGGCTTGGGAAAGGCGGTTCCCCAATCTATAGAAAGTCTTGGGCAGGCGATCTGTATCCACCTGCAAATAATAAGACCATTCGCAGTTAATGAATGAGAACAACTTTAAGAACTATACAACTGTCTTAAAGCGACCCTTTGGTTCAAGAATAAAAATTCACAGAACACTTACCTGGTGACCTCCTTTTAATCTTTTTAGCTGCAGATCCACCAAATCTGAAGCTCCTCTTCTGCCATCCAAGATGGTCACACCGCTTCTCAGTCTACCTGATGTACACTGTGCATAGGTAGCCCAAGACACTCCCTACTTGTCCAGCCCTGCTCTTGGACTGGCCAGCAGTGCTCAGGTGAGCAGTGTTGGCCAATCCAAGGGCAGCAGAAGTATCTCGGGCTACCAAACGCACAGGGAGCATCAGGTAGTCTGAGAAGAAGTGCGGCTATCTTGGATGAAAGAAGAGGAGCCTGGAAATTGGCGGATCTGCAGCTAAAAAGATGAAAAGGGGGTCACCAGGTAAAGTGTCCTGTGCGTTCCCCGGTTAAGGTGAAATTTTTTTTTGAACTTGAAAGAGTATCAATCTACAGAATGCAGAGTAAGATCACAGAGCTTACAGTTTCTGAGCTCTGGAAGGGTTAAGCTAAGTGAGATCTAAAACTACTTAAAAGCGGCCTCTAAAATCGGCCATGAAATATTCTGTTTATAAATTAATGTAGCATCCAGTTGAGTCCGGTGAAGGATGATGTTCCAGCACATTTGTGGTTTATGATACTTTTTTAATGGACTGCCTGCATTTTCTCTTAACAAGCTTTCGGGAGCCAACCTCTTCTTTTCATCAGGTCAGAAATAATAGGCATCTCATTAATGCTCTTAACTTGACCGTTCTAGTTAAATAGAAACAGTTACCAAGACCTCCCTGCCGTAGTTTTACTTCTTCTCCCCGCGCCCGGCTCTTCTTCTCTTACTCGATCTGTTATTCCTATAAACAGTTTGCACCTAAAAGCTTTTCGTGAGATAATGCAGTTAGTCCATTAAAGAGAGAAATACAACGGCGGATGTCGTCAACTCATTTCATATGTTTCAGTAACATCTCACCGAAAGAAGGAAATGGGAGAACGTCAGACTTCTAGACAGACATATAGATGGAAATGGGAGAAAGTCCCAGGCGGATTCAGAAATAATCACACAGACAGGAAACTGACAATTTTGGCTGGTCGTCACAGAGAGTTGTCACTGTAGGTAAATATAATGCATGTTCACATCATGTTTGTGATGTCCGTTTATTTGGGCTGGTTCAATCCAAGCCGCCCCACAAGCTGTTGATCAAAGACAACACAGCCTAGGGAGGGCGCTCTAAAATGCCCCTTTCACCCATCACATATCACTCCTAACCATCAATGCCCCTTTGTCACTAAGGCCAGACCTAATCTTCCTAAAACCCAGGGTCACCACAGGTCCCTCAACTATCCCAATAGGGGCCATATCACTAGGCAGGTAAAATATCTGCCCAGTGATAATGAAGGTAAGAGCGGGAAAACCTCCACCCAAAAATGGTACATATAAAGATGTGAATAATACCATGAGGATCCCACATGATGTATACATTAAACGGATGCCACCGACACATGCCATACATATCAATTTAACACATATGTATTTTTACTGAACTCCGGAAGATGGAAAAGCAAAGTATACTTATACTATTGCTTCTTTTTTCCCAAAGTGATCTGAACACACCCTTAAAGGAGTTGTATCACTTCAGCAAATGGCATTTATCAGGTAGAGAAAGTTAATACAAGGCACTTACTAATGTATTGTGATTGTCCATATTGACTGGATTCATTTTTCCATCACATTATACACTGCTCGTTTCCAGGGGCTATGACCACCCTGCAATCCAGCAGTGTTGGTTGTGCTTGCACTTTATAGGAAAAAATGCCGGCCTCTCTGGTGGCTGGGACTGTGGGAGAGCGCAAAGGCACGCCTGCGCAGCAGCTCCCGTCCAGGCCACCCTGGTTGCAGCACAGATACCCCTGTAAACGAGCAGTGTATAAAGTGATGGGAAAATGAATCCAGCCAGAAAAGGAGGTAATATGGACAATCACAATACATTAGTAAGTGCCTTATATTAAACTTTCTCTTCATTATAACTGCCATTTGCTGAAGTGAGACAACCCCTTTAAATGTAGACTTTTTTTTTTAATGATGTAACTCTATGGACAATGGATGCCACTGTATTCTCAAATATAAGGGGCCAACACTAGCCTAAATAAATACATAAGGTATAGTAAGCTACGCAGAAAGAAATGTACTGGACTGTATGGCTTGTGTCAGAGGCATCTGTTTCACATATATGTACGGTGTATGCGTTAAACGGAGGCCAATAATGTGATGTGAACATCTAATATTCTGTATAGATAGATATAGAGCTAGTCATACGGATAGATAGATATAGAGTTAGCCATACGGATAGATAGATAGATAGATAGAGAGCTAGTCATACGGATAGATAGATATAGAGTTAGCCATACGGATAGATAGATAGATAGATAGATAGATAGATAGATAGATAGATAGATAGATAGATAGAGAGCTAGTCATACGGATAGATAGATATAGAGCTAGTCATACGGATAGATAGATAGATAGATAGATAGATAGATGGATAGAGATAGATAGATAGATAGATAGATAGATAGATAGATAGATGGATAGAGATAGATAGATAGATATAGAGCTAGTCATACGGATAGATAGATAGATAGATTGATAGATAGAGAGTTAGTCACATGGATTGGTGGAGACAGACAATGATTGACAGAAAGCTATAAGGGATAGATTGACAGATGGCTGGACTGATAGACAAAGTGTAAGTACATATATAAATATGAGATAGAACTATAGATATAAGGCAGACAGACATGTAGTTAGCTGCAAGGACACATGAAGGATAGATACACAGACAGCCGGAAGGCTGATAGATACCTCAAAGGATTAAACATACTGTACATATAGCCATGAGATCAAATTATAGACCAGACAGATAGCGAGATAAACATATAGTGGCAGTATATAGAGTTTACTGCAGACACTCCAGGGTACTGTATTCCCAGGAGGCTGCATGTCTAGAAAAGCTGTTGTTTTTTAAAAACTCTACTAAAATTGATATATCTTCTTAAAATAAAGGGGTTGGCCACTGTTGACCCGTGTGTATATAAGGTGACTATACAGTACTTATTAATATAGCCATTGTTGATATTCTGCACCATTGAGCCATGTCCCCCTGTCCGCACAGAGGTCCTGTCCATAGAATGGTTGCTGATCAGACACATCACTCAGCCTCCTCCAATCAAACACACTGCACTAAAGCACCAGCAGTGCAGATGGCAGGGGCGGAGTATTTGAATGGAGCAGACAACACATACAGGTGATCTGTCACATGACCCTCCGTCTGGAGAAACAATGGCGGAACCATCATCTGACCTTCAGATAGTTTCCTTTATTTAAAGGGGTTGTCTCACATCAGCAAGTGGCATTTACTATATAGAGAAAGTTAATACAAGGCACTTACTAATGTATTGTGATTGTCCATATTGCCTTCTTTGCTGGCTGGATACATTTTTCTATCTCATTATACACTGCTCGTTTCCGTGATTACGACCACCCTGTAATCCATCAGCGGTGGTCGTGCTTGCATTAACCTTCTCTACATGACGAATGCAACTTGCTGAAGTGACAAAAACCCCTTTAAGCCAAATTATGTATACAGTAAAAAGCAATGTTTCGACCCCCATCATAGCCGGGTCTTTGTCAAGCTTACAATGTGATCGAGTCTATATTTAATATTTTTTTAAATACCTTTAAGTTAATCACATGACCCCCTGATCATCCAATAGTGAATCGGCACCGTAATTAGCAAATTTTATCACTCTCCTTAGTTACCATTGCATTAATTCATACATAAATAACCAGATGCATGGTCATCACCAAGTGTCAATGTAAAGTATTACCCAAATATACATAGAAATAGATGGCTTATTGTGCCTGAGGGATCCAAGGTCCCAGTAGTGTCACAGCGCATGCTCCAGGTCTCATAAGTCTATTAGTAGTGCGATACCTACGCTATGTCTCTGATCATGCGCATAATGAATAATGACCCTCGCCCACCACCAGAGAGGTCTGACCTGTTGCATGTGTGCTTAGCATCTGAAGGCGCTTGGATTAACAGGGCCAGGCAGTGAAAACATCATCATTCCTGACCCTGTCAATCAAATTGGAGAGGACGTGGCAGTTGCAGAGAGAGCAGAGCCTCTAGGAGTAATGACAACGCCCCCATTGCTCCTAGAGGCTCATTTGCATATATTAAAACATCATATTTCCCAACAATGCGGACACATATGGACATGGGACCAACACAGATGCCTTCAGCTGCCAAGTGCACATGTAACAGGTCAGCCAGTTTCATAGGTACAAATCTGTACTGTATACAGTATTAGAATGTATTGGCTCCGAGGAGCCGAAGTTATTATTTCGCAAAGTCTCGCGAGACCTCGTGTAATAACTTTGGGAATTCATTTTTACTGTAACCTAATCCTAAACCTGACTTCTGTATCAAGGTTTTTTTTACAGTAAAAATTATTTCCCGAAGTAATTACACAAATTCTCGCTCGACTTCGCAAAATAGTCACTTCGGCTCATCGGAGCCCATACATTCTAATACTTTATACAGTATTAAAACAAAGTTTTATGCGAATCGACTTCGGATGAAGCATCCAAAGTGGTTTCTCTCATCTCTAGAGAATACCTTATGAAATAAAGAAAATGGTGCAGAATTTCACGTCATATAACCATCTTACAAACACATTGGTCAACAGTAGCCATAAAGTGGCCATCCCCTCTACCGTTGGTTCTAACCTTATGTAAGTGTTGAGAACAATCATCTACTGTAAGTACTGGGTTACTTGGATCTACCTTGTATTTTAAAAGGGTTTCCTGGGATTATTTACTATTATTATTTTAATTATTTGCAGCCCTCTCCAGCTTTGGCTAGGTTCATCAGTCACATAGCCTATGCACAGCTCACCCCCATTTATGTGAATAGGGCTGAGTGTGATACCAAGTATAGCCCCTATACAATGTACGACTCTCTGCTTGGTGAGCTGAATGAAGGCAGCGACGCTACTGTGAGCACTGGTGCTTTCTTAAACAGCTGATCAGCGGGGGTCCTGGATGTCGGACCCTCACTGATCAGATACTGATGACCTAACCTGAGGATGGGTCATCAGTTAAAAAAATCCCAGAAGCAGAGAAAGCTGCATTTTAGTGTAACAGCTGCCATCATAATATACTATATGGATTTAAATATGAGGGTATTATCAGTGGCATGGGTAAAGTGGTAGTGCCAGGATGCCAAGTCCCCTCCTAATTCCACCCCATGCTGCGGCCTGCTCGTTGTGAGTGTGTTTACAGCTCTGCTCTCTATACTCACGCTTCCACCTCTGGGAACAGCTTGAGTTTATTAGGGAAGATTTCCGACAGCAGAAGCCGCACGTAACGACAGCCGAGAGCCTGTAGACGTGACTCCAGGTGCTGAGGGGATAGAGAGAGACACAGTGCGTTAGACTAAAAGTGAGGCGAGCATTTGGGGGTAAGGCAGCCGTCCAAGCCTTCTCCTGCAGTGAATACCCTTACTAATTAATTAAGTCAGGAGCTAAAGAATAACAAGATGAAATGAAACATCTGTAAGTATACACAGCACTAGCCAGGAAACACTCAAAAGTGCTCATATGTGTGGGAACAGCTATTTATATATTCCACATATATTAATAAAAAATTCATAGAATATACAAAGCATACACGCTATATGCTCGCGTGGGGAGAAAACACACTATCTGTATATAGCCAAGATTCCTAACCAAGATGCCTGGGTTTCCTGCCACCCATATAGTAGTAAAGGCAGACTGACTTCATCCGGCAAGTAGGTGGCAAATTCTGGTTGGAATTTATAGAACAGTAGGTAGGAATGTGGTAGGGTTCACTCAGAGTGCAAATATTTTTCATGGGTTCCCCTTGGTAATAAGATAGGGAATTACTGCTATACACATTAAAAGGGTTCTCCGGAAATTAAGAAAATAAAATTACTGGAAACACTTACATATTACATTATAAATATATTCCCAAATACCTTTTATTAGTTATAATGGTTCGTTTTGTCTGGGGAGCAATCAGGGGAAATAAAATGGCCGCCGTTCTATTAATACATACAAAACCTGTTCTAATCACACAGGAGGACAAGTTACTTTACAGCACTGAGGTAAAGCGCTGCCTTATCCTCCTCTCTGCTCTGCTTGATCATGAATACAGCTGATAAGATCTTCAGACATGAAATATAGAGAAGAAGGTGGGGATGTGGTAATGAGCAGCAGCACTTGTGTGCAGTCTCCATTAACACAGTCTGTCCTGTCCGTCCTCTGTACTTCATGTCTCCTCATGAACTCCATTCCTATAGAGATTCAGCTGAAGATCTTATCAGCTATATTCAGGATCATCTTTTTTTACATAAAAATGGAGCAGAAATATAGAAAGATATTAATTTAGATAAAGTTATGAGTGATTAAGGGTCCATTCACACATCCGCAAAATGGGTCCGCATCCATTCCGCAATTTTGCGGACCCATTCATTTTTAATGGGGCCAGAATGTGCTGTCCGCATCCGCATTTGCGGACAAGAAAAGGCATTTTCTATGAGAGTGCTGTCGATGTGCGGTCCGCGTCAGTGTTTTGCAGATCCGCAAAACACATACGGATGTGTGAATGGACCCTAAAAGATGATCTATCCTCAGGAAAGGTCACTAGTATGTATCTGATCAGCAGGAGTCCGACTTCCGGCAACCATGCCAATGCCTGTTTGAAGAAACCACAGCGCTCTTGTAAGCACTCTTCCTAGGCCAGTGATATCACATTCATTGGTCACGTGGCCTATGTACAGCTCACTCCCATTTAAAGGGGTTGTCCCAAGAAAATATTCTACAACTTTCAAACCAGCACCTGGATCTGAATACTTTTCTAGTTGCATGTAATAAAAAAAAATTGTATAGCCAGAGAGCTATTCAATATAATGTATCTGTATAGCGCCATCTGCTGTTAGTTCTTTTTCTTATTTCTTTGACCTGCTCACTGATATGGCCGCACATGCTCAGTTTCATCCTTCAACTGCCTCCTAAGCTGTGATAGGGAGAGCATGGACACGCCCCCTGAGCTGCAGCAGAAAAGACCCTCCCCTTGAGCTGTCAGCTTGATATATATCTAGAAGAGCAATGAATAAGGAGATCTCTGGATCCATGTGAGGTACAGGGCTGGTTCTAGATTTATTAGAAAGACATTGTCATTTTTTACATTATTCATGGGACAACCCCTTTAAGTGAATGGTCCTGGACTGTAATTCCAAGTACAACCTCTATACAATGTATGGCGATGTGCTTAGTATACTGTGAGGAGGCGGCAGAAGCCTCTTCAAACAGCTGAATGGTGGAGGTGACGGGTGTTGAACACCCACAATAGGCCATCAATATTAAACTCCTGTAAAACTCCTTTAATGCAGAGTCATTTTATACCTAAATACATTGGGGGAGTTTTATCAAACTGGTGTAAAGTAGAACTGGCTTAGTTTCCCATAGCAACCAGATTAGAAAATGAAAGGTGGAATCTGATTGGTTGCTATGGGCAAGTTCAACTTTACACCAGTTTGATAAATCTCCCCCACTGAGTCCATTAAACTCTGTCATAAAGTTCAAAAATTTGAATTTCTAAACAAAGATAAATGCTGAAGAAAGGGCTTAAAACCATCTATAAATATTGTACAGTACAACCCAAAGTGTTTAAAAGAACCTATCAGCAGTTCTGACCATGCTAAGCTGATGACAGCATTTGGTAGGGTCTGAGAACAGAAGTACAAACATAGATTTTGTGAAGTTTTTATTATCAGAGGTAGTGTGAATATGTGTTATTCGCCCAGACAATTCTGCTCTTCAAGTGCCCAGGAGGCGGCTCTTAACTCTGAAGTGCTCTTTGCAATGAAATGCTTCGCAGCCCCGCCCCTCTGCTCTGAGGGACAGCTGTAGCATCCAACCAGGAGACCATTACAGCTGTCACTCAAAGCACAGGGAGGGGCTGTGAAGCAGCTCAGCACAGAGAGCACTTCAGAGTGAAGCCCCGCCTCCTGGGCAATTAAGGAGCAGAATATGTGGCCTCTTTATTACATGAGGTCTTATACCAGCACACTGCCTTCAACCTGATATTGATGGCCTAACCCGAGTATAGGCCATCAATATCAGAACCTGGAAAACATCACAGGGGTTGTACAGGAGTAGAAAAACATGGCTGCTTTCTTCTGTCCAGGGGTTGTGTGTGGTATTGCATCTCAGCTCCATAAGGTCACATATGGGATTTTAGTGTTCATATGACAGCTTCTGATCCCAACCAGAATGTCGGTCTAATAGGATTTGCAGGTGTAATACACACACTAAAATACGCCAATATTACATGTCTGAATGAGGCCTAATAGCTGGGTTGAACCCCCCCTCCCCCCAAAGACATGGAAAGGTGTGGTGCTTTTCCTGGAAGAACAGCATTTTCTTAAACCCTAAAATAACGCACTTTGTACGGTAACTGGCGGCAGAAGGAACCTCTGCTCACTGATGCTCTGTCTGCAAGAGGAGACCAGACCTTGGAAGCCTCTCCCATTGGGGCTTTTACATGTTATCAATGTTACAAAATGTTGAAAAACCTTCAATAAAAATGGTTTGTAAAAACAGAATAAAAAGAAAAAAAACTCTCCCATTGGATAAACCCCTCTCCTCATCCGCCTACCACAGGAAAAAGGAAGCAATCGGGAAGAAATAAACCCCAGGGATCTCTTCAAGATTTCTACAAGACTGGGGCAGATTTACTAATCCTAATATTATAAAAATACGTTCATCGGGTGAAATTTAACAACAAATAATCGTTTTGACCCACCAATGATAACTATTGTCTGAGAAGAGGTTGGCCGTGCGTACTATTTTCATCTGATAGTTCGACGAAAGTTCTTCTGTTCAAAGAAAGATCAGGTTTGTGGAAGAAAGAAAGACGTTTCTTTGGAAGAAAAATCCCAGAAAGATCTCTCATGCGTCCCAGTTTCATTGAACATGTATGGGCAGTGTGACCAACTGTAACGGCCAATACAGACTAAAATATGTCTGGCCGTGTCTGTGAAATGAACGTTCTCTAGATGATTGTTTGCTCAACCAGCTTCTATCTACTGTGTATGTCCACCTTAAGTTTGTACCACCTATAAGTTGGTTTACGTCAGAATTTTGCATCCAGATTTGGACACATTGATCCACGTCTCATTTCCAGCTGAGCCATTCTATTAACTCATTAACTACTAAGACTCTGCCTTTTTAACTTATTAAATGTATTCTGCCAACATAGAAAATATATAAACACTGTTACACTGAAGTCTAAAATTTCTACAGCACGTCCCGCAAAAAAAACACAAAAATAAATATAAAACTGCTGCTATAAAAACTCATATGGTTAAAGCCTTTTTAACTTTATTCTGGTAGTATAAAAATATTTTAAAAAAAATGAAAAAAGGATAAAAATACTGTTACATTGAAGTCTAAAAATTCTACAGCAAGTACCGCCAAAAAACAAACAAAAAAAAACCCCACACAAGAATGAATATACAGTCAGGTCCATAAATATTGACACAATTCTAACATTTTTGGCTCTATACACCACCACAATGGATTTGAAATGAAACAAACAAGATGTGCTTTAACTGCAGACTGTCAGCTTTAATTTGAGGGTATTTACATCCAAATCAGGTGAACGGTGTAGGAATTACAACAGTTTGCATATGTGCCTCCCACTTGTTAAGGGACCAAAAGTAATGGGACAGAATAATAATCATAAATCAAACTTTCACTTTTTAATACTTGGTTGCAAATCCTTTGCAGTCAATTACAGCCTGAAGTCTGGAACGCATAGACATCACCAGACGCTGGGTTTTATCCCTGGTGATTCTCTGCCAGGCCTCTACTGCAACTGTCTTCAGTTCCTGCTTGTTCTTGGGGCATTTTACCTTCAGTTTTGTCTTCAGCAAGTGAAATGCATGCTCAGTCGGATTCAGGTCAGGTGATTGACTTGGCCATTGCCTAACATTCCACTTCTTTCCCTTAAAAAACTATTTGGTTGCTTTTGCAGTATGCTTTGGGTTATTGTCCATCTGCACTGTGAAGCGCCGTCCAATGAGTTCTGAAGCATTTGGCTGAATATGAGCAGATAATATTGCCCGAAACACTTCAGAATTCATCCTGCTGCTTTTGTCAGCAGTCACATCATCAATAAATACAAGAGAACCAGTTCCATTGGCAGCCATACATGCCCACGCCATGACACTACCACCACCATGCTTCACTGATGAGGTGGTATGCTTAGGATGATGAGCAGTTTCTTTCCTTCTCCATACTCTTCCCATCACTCTGGTACAAGTTGATTTTGGTCTCATCTATCCATAGGATGTTGTTCTAGAACTGTGAAGGCTTTTTTAGATGCCGTTTGGCAAACTCTAATCTGGCCTTCCTGTATTTGATGCTCACCAATGGTTTACATCTTGTGGTGAACCCTCTATATTCACTCTGGTGAAATATTCTCTTGATTGTTAACTGACACACATACACCTACCTCCTGGAGAGTGTTCTTGATCTGGCCAAGGGTGTTTTCTTCACCAGGGAAAGAATTATTCGGTCATCCACCACAGTTGTTTTCTGTGGTCTTCCGGGTCTTTTGGTGTTGCTGAGCTCACCGATGCGTTCCTTCTTTTTAAGAATGTTCCAAACAGTTGTTTTGGCCACGCCTAATGTTTTTGCTATCTCTCTGATGGGTTTGTTTTATTGTTGTGTTGACAGCAACAGATTCCAAATGCAAATAGCAGACTTGAAATTAACTCTGGACCTTTTATCTGCTCATTGTAGTTGGGATAATGAGGGAATAACACACACCTGGCCATGGAACTTCTGAGAATCCAATTGTCCCATTACTTTTGGTCCCTTAACAAGTGGGAGGCACATATGCAAACTGTTGTAATTCCTACACTGTTCACCTGATTTGGATGTAAATACCCTCAAATTAAAGCTGACAGTCTGCAGTTAAAGCACATCTTGTTCGTTGCATTTCAAATCCATTGTGGTGGTATATAGAGCCAAAAATTTTAGAATTGTGTCGATGTCCCAATATTTATGGACCTGACTGTAAAACTACTGCTATCAAAACGCATAGAAATAAAAGCTTTTCTCTGGTATTTCTATAGAAATAAGCATTTCTATGGTACTTGAGGCCAAAATTGGCCTCCTGCTATACCTTGCACGGTGGAAAATAATGGCAGTTCTGTCTGCTGACCACAGCGCCCATCATATTGACAATACACATGCAGGCACTGCAGTCAATCGGGCTCCATTATGATGTCTGTGTACTGATGCGATTGTGGCTCTCAGGAAGTGATTCTAATGATGAGGCCTCATTTCAAGCACAAAGAAGGAGTAACAGGCCCGTGACCCAGAAGGACAACCTGTCCTCTCCCTGTTGGTTTGCATGACTTTAGAGGGAAATCATTTGATTTTCATCAGGAAGGGCAAGGGATTTTAGTACATTTTTTATTTAGTTTCCCCCGCAGGCCTCTGGTAGGCGTATTCACCTTGCTTTCCCTTTGTGTTAGTGATGCCTGAGCTCACTTGAGCCTCTAGTGCTAATGTCCTTAAGGCTTCACAGCCACTAGCATGCAATGATGCAGACCTCACCAGCCACTAAGCAGTTCATCTCGATATAGCGTTATATTACTATTATCTTACACATACACATCAGTCTGGGTGACAAGAGAGAATTTTATTAGAAAATGTGCTTCTTCGTCTACCTGGGCCTGGGGACAGGGTGAGGATGACGGATTATTTCGTGCACAGTGACTCCCTTGTCATGCGCCCCTCCTGCGTGAGCCGCCACCAGAGAGACCCTGTCTTGATTCCCAGGCAGGAAGTTAATTAAGCCCCTCTGTTTTCCAAATGGGATGGGAGTGAATGGATAAATAACCAACAATAACCATTCCAAGTTCATTTAATGAGAAGTGCAAATAATAATTGCGGTTCTGTAATTGCAGCCAATAGATTAATGAGGCCTGTCCTCGTTACACAGGATAGACAGAGGAATAGTCATTAGCAGGAACGCGACAGGGTGCTGCTGGGAGCTAAAACAAAAGACCCTGGTACAGCATACAGACCTAATCATATTCCCTCTACGGAGGCACAGCTATTCCTCTACCCCCCCCCCCCCCAAACCTTCAGTCACTATACTCCTACCCTCATCATCTCCACTCCACTCACATCATTCTTCACCCTCATCCACACATACTGTAGCATGATGCCGACACATCTAGACCTTCTACCTGCTGCTGCCTGGTATCACACAGCTCACCCAGTGATCTCCGGCACATGGCATACATGCCATGCAGGGACTCATTAAAATGGGCGCATGTGTCCAGTTTAATGATCTGCATGGGGGACTAGGAAAGCAGAGGCCAAATGACCCACTGCTCCTAATTTGCAAAAGAAAAATGTAAATGAGAAGAAGAAGAAAAAAAAAAATCTTTGTGGAGATTAACTAAGACTAAAAATGTATTCCTGTGGAGGAGGGAGGGTGGATTCATGGAAGCGGATTATGTTCATGTTGAGAAAAAAAGAGGAGGAGAGCATACACGAGTGATGATCTGTCCTGCAAGAAGGGTTTAACCATCAGACCGTCATTGGGGTCTGCAGAACGGCGTGATCTAGCCCGCTCTGGCGGGGAAAGGGTTACAAATAGAAGAAATCACAAGTTCCTTTAACTTCAGTCATCATCACATACTTCAGTGTCAAATCCTCTAGCGATTTTTAATTAATGAGAAACCACATTTGTAAAGATGAATACTGAGCATCTTAAAGAGGTAGCGACAGGTGTGCGCATAATAAATGGATGGAAAATCAAGAGGAGAGGTATAATTGTACAACAGCACGGAGCCGGGAAAGTGCTTACCTCAAGTATTTTTGGGGATCCTTGTCGCCCCAAAGTACCAAAAATGAGGCCCCATGTTTTAGCTCCAGCAGCCGATGAAATGGCATCGCCTCGATTTTTTTGCATGCAGCTGTGATCGTAATACTCCCGCGAGAAAACCTTACTATATGGATCGTACCTATGTAAAGACAAAGTGAGAAAGCCTTACAACATAGATCATACTAACAGTATGGAAAGATAAAGTGAGAAAACGTTATTAAATGGATCATAACCATGTCAAGGTATAATGAGAACACTTTACTATGTGATTCATACATATCTACACTGATCAAAGAAATAAAGGGAACACAAAAATAACACATCCTAGATCTGAATTAATTAAATATTCTTCTGAAATACTTTGTTCTTTACATAGTTGAATGTGCTGACAACAAAATCACACAAAAATAAAAAAATGGAAATCAAATTTTTCAACCCATGGAGGTCTGCATTTGGAGTCACCCTCAAAATTAAAGTGGAAAAACACACTACAGGCTGAACCAACTTTGATGTAATGTCCTTAAAACAAGTCAAAATGAGGCTCAGTAGTGTGTGTGGCCTCCACGTGCCTGTATGACCTCCCTACAACGCCTGTGCATGCTCCTGATGAGGTGGCGGACGGTCTCCTGAGGGATCTCCTCCCAGACCTGGACTAAAGCATCTGTCAACTCCTGGACAGTCTGTGGTGCAACGTGACGTTGGTGGATAGAGCGAGACATGATGTCCCAGATGTGCTCAATTGGATTCAGGTCTGGGGAACGGGCGGGCCAGTCCTTAGCATCAATGCCTTCGTCTTGCAGGAACTGCTGACACACTCCAGCCACATGAGGTCTAGCATTGTCTTGCATTAGGAGGAACCCAGGGCCAACAGCACCAGAATAGGTGCTCACAAGGGGTCTGAGGATCTCATCTCGGTACCTAATGGCAGTCAGGCTACCTCTGGCGAGCACATGGAGGGCTGTGTGGCCCTCCAAAGAAATGCCACCCCACACCATTACTGACCCAATTCCAAACCGGTCATGCTGGAGGATGTTGCAGGCAGCAGAACGTTCTCTACGGCGTCTCAAGACTCTGTCACATGTGCTCAGTGTGAACCTGCTTTCATCTGTGAAGAGCACAGGGCGCCAATGGCGAATTTGCCAATATTGGTGTTCTCTGGCAAATGCCAAACGTCCTGCACGGTGTTGGGCTGTAAGCACAACCCCCACCTGTGGACGTCGGGCCCTCATATCACCCTCATGGAGTCTGTTTCTGACCGTTTGAGCAGACACATGCACATCTGTGGCCTGCTGGAGGTCATTTTGCAGGGCTCTGGCAGTGCTCCTTCTGTTCCTCCTTGCACAAAGGCGGAGGTAGCGGTCCTGCTGCTGGGTTGTTGCCCTCCTACGGCCTCCTCCACGTCTCCTGATGTACTGGCCTGTCTCCTGGTAGCGCCTCCATGCTCTGGACACTACGCTGACAGACACAGCAAACCTTCTTGCCACAGCTCGCATTGATGTGCCATCCTGGATAAGCTGCACTACCTGAGCCACTTGTGTGGGTTGTAGACTCCGTCTCATGCTACCACTAGAGTGAAAGCACCGCCAGCATTCAAAAGTGACCAAAACATCAGCCAGGAAGCATAGGAACTGAGAAGTGATCTGTGGTCACCACCTGCAGAACCACTCCTTTATTGGGGGTGTGTTGCTAATTGCCTATAATTTCCACCTGTTGTCTATCCCATTTGCACAACAGCATGTGAAATTGATTGTCACTCAGTGTTGCTTCCTAAGTGGACAGTTTGATTTCACAGAAGTGTGATTGACTTGGAGTTACATTGTGTTGTTTAAGTGTTCCCTTTATTTTTTTGAGCAGTGTATATGGGCCATACCTATGTAAAGATAAAACATAGCTCTATGGATCATAACTATGTAAAAACATGAAGTGAGAAAATATTACTACAGGGAGTGCAGAATTATTAGGCAAGTTGTATTTTTGAGGATTAATTTTATTATTGAACAACAACCATGTTCTCAATGAACCCAAAAAACTCATTAATATCAAAGCTGAATATTTTTGGAAGTAGTTTTTAGTTTGTTTTTAGTTTTAGCTATTTTAGGGGGATATCTGTGTGTGCAGGTGACTATTAATGTGCATAATTATTAGGCAACTTAACAAAAAACAAATATATACCCATTTCAATTATTTATTTTTACCAGTGAAACCAATATAACATCTCAACATTCACAAATATACATTTCTGACATTCAAAAACAAAACAAAAACAAATCAGTGACCAATATAGCCACCTTTCTTTGCAAGGACACTCAAAAGCCTGCCATCCATGGATTCTGTCAGTGTTTTGATCTGTTCACCATCAACATTGCGTGCAGCAGCAACCACAGCCTCCCAGACACTGTTCAGAGAGGTGTACTGTTTTCCCTCCTTGTAAATCTCACATTTGATGATGGACCACAGGTTCTCAATGGGGTTTAGATCAGGTGAACAAGGAGGCCATGTCATTAGATGTTCTTCTTTTATACCCTTTCTTGCCAGCCACGCTGTGGAGTACTTGGACGCGTGTGATGGAGCATTGTCCTGCATGAAAATCATGTTTTTCTTGAAGGATGCAGACTTCTTCCTGTACCACTGCTTGAAGAAGGTGTCTTCCAGAAACTGGCAGTAGGACTGGGAGTTGAGCTTGACTCCATCCTCAACCCGAAAAGGCCCCACAAGCTCATCTTTGATGATACCAGCCCAAACCAGTACTCCACCTCCACCTTGCTGGCGTCTGAGTCGGACTGGAGCTCTCTGCCCTTTACCAATCCAGCCACGGGCCCATCCATCTGGCCCATCAAGACTCACTCTCATTTCATCAGTCCATAAAACCTTAGAAAAATCAGTCTTGAGATATTTCTTGGCCCAGTCTTGACGTTTCAGCTTGTGTGTCTTGTTCAGTGGTGGTCGTCTTTCAGCCTTTCTTACCTTGGCCATGTCTCTGAGTATTGCACACCTTGTGCTTTTGGGCACTCCAGTGATGTTGCAGCTCTGAAATATGGCCAAACTGGTGGCAAGTGGCATCTTGGCAGCTGCACGCTTGACTTTTCTCAGTTCATGGGCAGTTATTTTGCGCCTTGGTTTTTCCACACGCTTCTTGCGACCCTGTTGACTATTTTGAATGAAACGCTTGATTGTTCAATGATCACGCTTCAGAAGCTTTGCAATTTTAAGAGTGCTGCATCCCTCTGCAAGATATCTCACTATTTTTGACTTTTCTGAGCCTGTCAAGTCCTTCTTTTGACCCATTTTGCCAAAGGAAAGGAAGTTGCCTAATAATTATGCACACCTAATATAGGGTGTTGATGTCATTAGACCACACCCCTTCTCATTACAGAGATGCACATCACCTAATATGCTTAATTGGTAGTAGGCTTTCGAGCCTATACAGCTTGGAGTAAGACAACATGCATAAAGAGGATGATGCGGTCAAAATACTCATTTGCCTAATAATTCTGCACGCAGTGTATACGGGTCATCACCATGTAAAGGTACATCACATGGATCATACCTATGTAGAGTGAAGCATGGTGTCTGGTAAAAGTACTGGAGGGGGTGTATATCTCACCCAGAATGCTCAGATGGGTGAAGTAAAAGAATCTGGGAAATCTGGGTGGTTTCAGCAAAGTGTAGATTGCTGAGGCACTTTTCTTTCAAGGGATTCTGTCACGAGATTTTACCCCTATAACCTAAACATATGCTCATGTCCGGAGTAATAAGAATAATCCTAAGCTGGCCTTATTAAACTTCACTGTGGCTCTATTTGCCCAAAAAAATGGTTTTTATAACCTGTCAATCACTCACTTAAGGTGCCCAACGGGAGGTCCGTTAATACAGGGTGCCCGGCCGCACCCCTCGCACTCCGGTGCCCAGCGCCGCCTTCTACAGCTCAACGCCGCCTCCGCAATCCTGCCAGATCCTGCGCCTGCGCACTAGGCTCAGCCAGATGCGCCGCGGACTCCTGGCAGCGGCTTCATTGAGCGAAGTGCGCATGCGCCGGCCTGATGCGCATGCGCACTTCGCTCAATGAAGCCGCTGCTAGGAGTCTGCGGCGCATCAGGCTGAGCCTAGTGCGCAGGCGCGGGATCTGGCAGAGGGACGGGTAGGATAGCGGAGGCGGCGCTGAGCTGTAGAAGGCGGCGCAGAAGACAGGGAAGGCGGCGCTGGGCATCGGACGGCGAGGGGTGCAGCCAGGCACCCTGTATTAACGGACCTCCCCTTGGGCACCTTAAGTGAGTGATTGACAGGTTATAAAAAAAATTTTTGGGGGCAAATAGAGCCAGAGTGAAGTTTAATAAGGCCAGTTTAGGATTATTCTTATTACTCAGGACATGAGCATATGTTTAGGTTATAGGGGTAAAATCTCATGACAGAATCCCTTTAAAGTGTTTATTGGGCCTGGATTTTTATGGAATGGCGTGTAGGTGTTGGTAACGGGACGTGCCATTCCCTGCCCACTCCAGTACAACACTTTCCCCTAAGCCTGAGGCAAACCTAGTGTAGATGCTGGGTTCATTACTGTGGGGATAAATAAAGGGCTGAAATTTTCGTTCAGGCCTCTTTCACACAAATGATGCGGATTGTGTCAGGAAAAAAATGTTTTCCGGAGCTCTGATGCAGACAACCACACACAGGCAAAGTCGGATGTGTCCTCCATCTCACTGATGAAGCTCTGAACCAGTTCCTTCTGCTGCTGAAGTCACTATATGTATGTCTAGTCTGTGCAAGATCAGTACTGACAGGAGTGGGAACGGACTAGAAAGCACAGCCCTAGTGTGTGCAGCATCAGTATTGAATGAGGCCTACTAGAAAGAAGGTCCCATCGGTGGATCCTCCGCTTCTCCGATTTGCCAGTCCGAGCATGTACAGTACATAGTTTTTACCAAAGTACATAAAGTAAGTGATCTGTAGTTATACCATGTATACAGCCCATTCTCATTCACGGATGTATTCTGAATTCTACTGACAGGTCCTTAAAAGCTTAGTTGAGATTCTCTAACACCAAGTACTCCACTAAACACACTCTTCCCACATCACAGCAGTGGACACCTCTCAACACAAACCAGCAGGACATAATCTATAAAGACACTGGACCTGCAGGGGACTGCTGGAAATATGAGGGAAGAAGCATAAAAAAACAATTCAGAATGGACCTCTAGGATGAAAGGGACTGCAAGACACAATGTAACTCTAGATCAGTCCAACATTACATGGAGATCATTGGTGTACAGAATTGTAAAAGTTAGTGGAACTACATGTGAACTCCGTCAACTTATTTTAGTAAATACTTGTATGTTACATGAATTAACAATTTTACAGCATCTTTTCATAGAACATTTTACTATTCCTCTGTTAATCCTGATGAAAATGAAAGAAGAAATTAAAAACTGGGTGTTACTATTCAGAAAGGTGAGTCTCTACACCAGGCACCCTCAAACTGCGGCCCCCCAGCTGTTGCAAAACTACAACTCCCAGCATGCCCGAACAGCCTACAGGTATCAGCTTACAGCAGGGCATTGTGGGAGTTGTAGTTTTACAACAGCTGGAGGGCCGCAGTTTGAGGATGCCTGCTCTACACAGTCAGCACTGACTGAACAATGTCAGGGTGTGGAGGGACACATCCCCAACTTCTAACGATCAGTTGTGAATGTACGGTATTCATAAATAATAACACAACATAGAGGTCTAAGAAAAGATGCCCCAGAATTGTTAGGCTGTGTTCATATCTCCGTTAGTGATGATTCGGCATAAATGCAATGCCAGCTGTCGGCCGGACAAAAACCACTGCATGCTGGATCACATTATAGTTAATAGAGCTCTGGCGGTGATCCGTTGAATATGGCAATGCCGGATCCGGTGAACACCAGCAGGCTGTTCTCTGCTAGAGCCCTGCCGGAAACGTCCACCAGAGATGTGAATATGCCTTATATCATAGTGAATTCAAGTATACAGTATATTAAAATAGGTAAGTCAGGAGAGATAACAGGTCCTCTTTAATCCCATCAATGAGCTCCCCCTACAACACAATTTACAGGTCCAACCTATTAGACCGATCCTTAAAGTTTAGCACACCCCATCTTCTGCAACGACTGAAAACAAAAGCCTTAAAATGCACAAATAATGGATGATGCTGATTCTGAGCATTTAGCCCATTGTCCCGGCCCTTATCCCTCCATTAACATGTGTTGATCCAAGTTTCTCAACACATTTTGAATAATTCCAGGGCTTTCACACAAGATTTCCGAAAATCCATGTGCTTAGTTCCAGTGTGAACTAAGTGCTCTTTACCTGAGCCCCAGATTAACAATGCATTCAATACACCAAGTACAATCCCTCTTTAGTGTAATCTAAATAGGGCAGAGTTCAGGCCAAGACATTTTTGGAACCCCAACCCAAGGAAGGAACGACAAAGCAGATGAACTGGTACGACCTATTATATACAGAACTCGGCAACAATCTTCACCGTGGGCCCACACTCACTGCGAATCTGTGAAACATTTGTTCAGGCACCATATTCAGAAACGCAAGTCTGGTGTGTAATGCTTTAAACCCTGGGAATGATCAAGAAACAAGCCCAGCTCAGCATGCACATTATTTATGGAGGATAAAATGTGGAATATTTAAAATGCATCTTATAGAGATACGCTGAAAATGTGAGCCAAGGAAATAAACAAACAGATGCACCTGCAGCCGAACACGAGCATCAAGGGCAAGAAATATGCAATAGTGAGTAAATCTCTTCAACCTGCTACTGCTAAGATGACAAATAAAGAGATATTCGAGCTATAATTATGGAAAAACGCAAAACACAAGCACAAGCATACATTTTCATTAGGTCATATCCGTCACTTTTGGATGTCTGGAAAAGCCATTTAATGTACTCTAAAGCTAGCGGTATTCATGGCGCATACGTACAGTACAGACCAAAAGTTTGGACACACCTTCTCATTCAAAGAGTTTTCTTTATTTTCATGACTATGAAAATTGTAGATTCACACTGAAGGCATCAAAACTATGAATTAACACATGTGGAATTATATACATAACAAACAAGTGTGAAACAACTGAAAATATGTCATATTCTAGGTTCTTCAAAGTAGCCACCTTTTGCTTTGATTACTGCTTTGCACACTCTTGGCATTCTCTTGATGAGCTTCAAGAGGTAGTCCCCTGAAATGGTTTTTACTTCACAGGTGTGCCCTGTCAGGTTTAATAAGTGGGATTTCTTGCCTTATAAATGGGGTTGGGACGATCAGTGGCCTTGAGCAGAAGTCAGGTGGATACACAGCTGATAGTCCTACTGAATAGCCTGTTAGAATTTGTTTTATGGCAAGAAAAAAGCAGCTAAGTAAAGAAAAACGAGTGGCCATCATTACTTTAACAAATGAAGGTCAGTCAGTCAGCCGAAAAATTGGGAAAACTTTGAAAGTAAGGGCTATTTGACCATGAAGGAGAGTGATGGGGTGCTGCGCCAGATGACCTGGCCTCCACAGTCACCGGACCTGAACCCAATCGAGATGGTTTGGGGTGAGCTGGACCGCAGAGTGAAGGCAAAAGGGCCAACAAGTGCTAAGCATCTCTGGGAACTCCTTCAAGACTGTTGGAAGACCATTTCAGGTGACTACCTCTTGAAGCTCATCAAGAGAATGCCAAGAGTGTGCAAAGCAGTAATCAAAGCAAAAGGTGGCTACTTTGAAGAACCTAGAATATGACATATTTTCAGTTGTTTCACACTTGTTTGTTATGTATATAATTCCACGTGTTAATTCATAGTTTTGATGCCTGCATAGTCATGAAAATAAAGAAAACTCTTTGAATAAGAAGGTGTGTCCAAACTTTTGGTCTGTACTGTACATATAGAGCAATAGTATACGTTTAGTATCTAACCCATCAAAGCTCAGAAATGAACCATGCACTTGTATGTAGCTCTCAGGTGAATCCATCACCTCTGGAAGGCCTAATAAGTACAGTAATGCTTGTATAGAACTACCTGACGCCGACTCCGGATCAGAAATTTGGATGACGATACTCGCCCCCCATTCCACTGCTGAGCACCCGCAAATGCGTTGAGAGGACTCCTGTGCATGTACGTATCTGTTTTGCGGTCCACAAATTGCAGATCTTCAAAACACAGATACCGGCCATGTGCGTTCTGCATTTTGCGGAAACGGAACAACCAGCCCTATGATAGAAATGCCTATTCTGGTCTGCAATTGCAGACCAGAATAGGACATGTTCCATCTTTTTTGCGGGGCCACAGAATGGACATACGGATGCGGCAGCACACGGTGTGCTGTCCTCGTCTTTTGCGGCCCCATTAAAATTAATGGGTCCACATCCATTCCGCAATTGCGGACATAAATATACGGTCATCTGAAGGAGCCCTAATGGAGAGAACTCCAGGAGAAGGCTGGTTTGCGGGCACATAGCAAGGGAATGGATTACTGATCTGGAGTCAACAGCAGGTGTTCTATACATGTATTATTGTACCTAAACTTGGCGCCTGCTCGCAAGCGCAGTGGGCACAATGGCCGCCGGGTGCCACCGGGGCTAACGTATGCAGTCGATGATAATGTCAATCACACACATTTAACCCCTCAGATACCACAGACAAGTGTGACCACGGCATCTGGGAGTGCAAAAACTTGGAAGCGCACACTCCAGGGCATGCACTGGCATCTCCTAGTAGGGAGCCAGACAGTGTGTGCTGCAGACTCGGTCCTCCTAAATGATCTGGGTCCATGAGAGAAGCACTCTGATGATTGCTTGTTCAAGTTCCCTATGGGAACTATAAAAAAAAGTGTACATAAAAGGTTTTTAAAAATAAAAAAAGATAAAAAAATGTAAATCACCCACCTTTCCCTCAATTTTAAATAAAAGTAGATAAACAATAAAAAATCATTATGGGCATCACCATGTACAGTCAAACTTTTATAATATAAAAATATTCATCCCGTACGGCAAATGGCGAAACAGAAAAAAGGTGAAAATGGCCAAATCGCCACTTTGTGGTTGCTTCAACAATTTTTTTTTTATAATTGATGTCAATGAAAAGTACAGATTGCCCCGTAAAAAATAATCCCTCACACAGCTCTGTGCACATAACTACAAAAAAGTTATAAGGGTCAGAATATGGCAATGAAAACATCCCAATTTTTTTTTTAAAGGTTTTTATTTTTTATAGTATTTCAAAACACAAGAAAAACTTGACAAAAGTGGTATTGTCATAATTGTACTGACCCAGGGAATGAAAGTAACCGGTCAGTTTTACCGCTTAGGGAACGCTGTAAAAATAAAACCCAGAAAACTGGAGGAATTTAGTTTTTTTCCGAATTCCACCCCATTTGGAATTTTTCCAGCTCCCCACTACATTGTATGCAATATTAAATGGTGACAAACTGAAAAGACTAGCGTGGTATTAGCAGGAGGTGCTCAAACCCACATGCAGTCGTGCATATATATAGGGGAGCAAATCCTGCACTTGTGGCCCGTTGCTAATGGCGATCCCCAGCAAAAATGCATACGGTGGAGGATGCCCGCAGCGAACCACAAGTACCACAATAGACATCCCACACAAGGTAGCAATTGTGTGGATGTCATAATCAATATAACAATATAACAAAATAGCAAAGGTACACTCTGCGGTCTTACTAAACCCTCAAACTGATTTTAAAATTGAGAGATTAGTCAACATGTCCTACGGTGTAGAACATGTCTAAGCCCGGGCACCACGCCATGGTTTCTCAAGTAGCCCGGGACCTAACACTCTCCTAACTGGGCCGTATGGGCAATACCAGGAGCCAGTAGGCAAATTACAGGAGCATGAGGCCGACTCACAAACAACTCACCAGTTACCTCCAGCATGTAACCATGCTTGCAATGGGAGAAGTCTGCGAGGAGGGAGGAGTCGGCTACTTGAGAAACCTTGGCGTGGTGCCCGGGCTTAGACATGTTCTACACCGTAGGACATGTTGACTAATCTCTCAATTTTAAAATCAGTTTGAGGGTTTAGTAAGACCGCAGAGTGTACCTGTCTTTGCTATTTTGTTATAATATTAAATGGTGCCATTAGAAAGAACAACTTGTCCCACAAAAAACAAGCCCTCATACGGCTATGTGAATGGAAAAAATAAAAGTTATGGCTCAAGAAAAAACTATCCGGGGGTGAAGGACTCTTCTATGGGACTTCGGAAAATAGGTGAGCAAGCTCGCTTGGCTATTTTTAGAAGACCCATAGCACTAAATGGAGAGCAAGCCGAGCAAGCACACTCACCTCTCTATTCACTGCTATAGGAGTGCTGGAAATAGCTGACCCAGCTCTTACATTTTTTCAGTACTCCCATAGCAATGATTAGAAGGTGGCTGCATACGCACGGCTGCTCTCCCTTCACTTCAAGGACCTCGTTCTGGAGATAGGAGGGGGTCCCACAGGTGGGACCTGCACCTATCTGACACTGATGTGCCAGATCACTTGTACTGCAGATCTATGAGAGTTCTATGTGCAGTGTGGTCCTAAAGGTTCTATAGTATCCTGGAGTGTCTATCAAAAATATGACATCAAAGCTCTGCCTAGTAAGAATACAGGGGGCTATTTATGAACAGATATGCGTCACTTTTGTGGCGTATATCTGGTGCACATTCTGTCGCATGCCATGTTGCTGCAGAATCTGCGACTCCTTCCCCGCTGGCGCTAGGTTTACAAAAGGGGACAAGCCGGCAAGCCGGTCTCATTCACCATTTTCTGCGCCTGGGTTAGGCGTAGAAAATGGTCTAAATGTAAGACAATTCGGAAGCTGTCTTACACTTCGAACTGGTGGTGGACCGTTATGTAGAGGAAAACTGGGATTTGGCAGTTGTGGCGCCAGGTAGGATCAACGTCTTCTACTTAATATTTTTTACTGTTAGATTTTACGTAACTATGGTGGGATTTTTCATCTTCTGTATGGACATGAACGGAATGGTAAGGAACAGAAAATTCATCATAATGTCAATACCTGAAAGCCTTCGTGTCTGGGTTGGCAATCATTACGGACTCCAGATGAAAGCGACCATCACCCAGATACCTACAAACAAACAACCAACAGGTATTAAAATCATAAAATGTCAGGAAAAAATTAAGACAAAAGAGTGATTAACAGTGGTATCTTTTGGAGACAAGTGCACCTATCTTGAATTCACATGTTCACAGTCTATATTCTGGAGGTGTTCCTCATCTTCTCAGAGCATCATTGGGATCCATAATACTGTGAGTTCAGGTCATTAAACATGGTCGAGCTGGGAAACACATTTCCAGTTGTGTAAATCTGGCCCTAGTGGCCTGTTCATTATGACCAGAAAGAACAGTGTGAGGGCAGATCACTAGGAGGAGTGAGGTGAAATTATTGAGCAACTAACAGAGTTTGTAGTACAAGACACAATAGATAAATAACATAATTACTCAAACATTGAATGTGGAATGTAGATGACGCATCTGTACTGGTAATGCAAGACTGAATGCTGGAGATAAGCAAAAGGGGTTAGAATTGGTCAGGCAAATAGATGTGTAGCAGTCCCATAATAGAGACCAAATCAGAGACCAGCGTCTCAATGTACAGTACAATGGCTATGGGCAAAAAAAATATTAAAAAGCTGGTTATAAGAGAATAAAAATGTTCACAGTACAAGAAATGCAGTACACATCCTTGATCTGGAATCAATGGGCCCCAAAAAACGACAGATTACTCAATATTCAAGATTTTTGAAGCATTCTGAATTTTGGCATCCTTGCACATTGGGGTGCACTACCCAAGTAGTATTGGTAAATTAAGCTCTATGATGGCGTCGTTGTAGCCTGTATAGCCCTGTAGATCCCAGATTATTATGTGAACCATGTACACAGGGGCGGATTGGCCATAGACCTTACAGGAAAGTTTCCAGGTGGGACGTGAGGAGGGCCCAGGCGGCCCAGTGGAAGTTTTTGGGGATGTATTTTGTGATGGACTGTGGTATCTGGCTCTGTTGGGGTGGTATACATGTGCCACAATATGGTATTTCTGACCCTGCCTTCCATCAGTTTGGACCCAACTTCAAAATGGGGCCACTTTTAGCATTTTTTCCAGGGCCACTTTTAAGTTCCCAAGTCAGCCCCTGCATGTACAGTACTTTCCATGCTTTCTTGCAGTATAAATGAATGATATCCTGGAGGTTCTTACATGGAAATAATCATCCCCACCTACCATGGGGGCCAACATTATATACATAATGTGTGGAAATATTTTAAGTTCCTTTTTCATGGAGAACTGTATTCAGCCATCTCCTCAATGAAGAACTGCGCGGATAATCCCTCTCTCTCTGTTCTGTGTGCAGGAAAGATCACGGAGCACTAATAAGTGTTGAATTGAGGTAGACGGGTATAATACAGGATTAAGGATCAGATGCTGATCTTTCTTCCCTTAAGCATCCTTGGATAGACAATGTCAGAAATAATTAGGTATTCCTGTAGCCTCTTCACTAAAACTATTTCTCCCTTCTAATAATGAGCTCTGTTACAAACATCACCTTGACTGGCCTCTGTCTAAACTCTAGTGTCCTCTCCACATTGAGCACATACATAGCATCCATGGACGCTGCACACAGTGTGACGTCCTGACATCCTTGGACAAGCATTCATTTCACGTTCTTTAAGATATATCTTTGTAAAAAGACAACCCCAGAAGTCCACTACATGTCTTGCACATACGAAATGGGGGCAACTACTCAAAGCGTATCCTGGGACAGCGTGGTTCTGTCAAAATTATAGATATCGCTAAGAAACACAAGCGTTTGGTTTCATATCGTAGGTTTCAGTGTCTTTGTAGAAGATCTGTGCGTATGTATAACAGAAATACTCCTGTGAATAGCAGAATATCAGTTTATAGAGTACATTATTAAATATAATATACTGAAGACATTCACAAGACATGTGATACCACAGTAACCCTTTCCGAGTTGGATCGATAAACAAGAAAGCAGTATTTAACTTCTTGTAGTCCTCCTGGTTCCAGGATCTGATGCTGTGCAACATGATCCTTTCTCTGAGGCTGCTTCATTCAACCCAGCCAAGTCTCTCACTAATAGCCTGAGTGTTAGCACAGATCAGCCCTGTTCTGGTTCTGACCAGCTCCTGTTCGTAACTCCCAGCCTGGACCCTGACTCTACCTTTGTCTCCTTCTTCTGTTAAAACACTCCAGTCTGGTCTTCCTGGCTCCAACCCACTGCTCCATCTCACCACACTCCAGTCAGGTCCTCCTGATTGTAACCCACGGCTCCAGTGTGGTCCTCTGGGGCTCTGACGCATGGCTCAGTCTGACAGTGCCCGTTTGGTCCTCCTGGTCTTGACCCATGGTTCTGTTAGTCTACACTCCAGTCTGCCTAGCTTCATAGCTACCTATGTAACACCAGATCCAGTGATTGCCTTGTGCTCCCTGTAGTTACTGCGTTTCCACCAGGTTGTTAGGATTCCTCTGATTTTCCAAAAAGATGCATCAGGTATTTGACTTCATATGAATTGGCCTTTGCTGTCTGTGGGTTCTTTAGGGGGACAATAATATTAGGGTGAGTTCACTCTGTAGAGCGCAGCAGAATATGTTGGGGATCCAGGATCCACTGGCAATCTGTCTATTGAAGGTGCAGTCTAGGAGAAAGAAGAATTGGTTAGTGAGGACTTGTACCTGTCCAATTCCTACTTTCCCTTGACTGATAAGTGTTACGTCTCTTGAAAGTGGATCCTTACAGGACTGCAACTGGTTTGGCGCAGGCTAGACTGGGGTGCAGAATCTAAGGGATCTCCAGGTTTTCACCCTTAGACTTGGCTGCATAGTGATCCCCAGATTGAAGTCCTCAGAATAGTCAGCAGTTTACAGCCGGGCACAGCAGTGATGACAGAACCAGAAAAAAGGACCAAAGCTAAAGGTCATCTTGAGACAGGCAGGAGTGCTAACCACCAGATCTGGTGTTACATACAGTAGGTAGCTATGGATGTAATGCAAACTGGCAAGTAACTATAATTGTATTTCAATCTTATTCCAGATACGGTGGGAATGAAGAGATTATCTTGTCTTCCCTAATGTCAAAATGTCTATTTTCGTTAGAAAAAATAACTTGCATGACAGAAACATGTAGTGTCAGAGATTCCAGCTGCAGCATATAACATGAAGGGGTCAGACATTGATCCGTTATGACACTGATGGACAGAACAGCCTGACAATGGCATACAACATCCGTGGCTGCATTTATAGGATTTACTGCCTTGGTCTCTATAGCGGACTACGGATCTACCATAATTGTCTAAGCCAATAAACTCACTGCACCAGATGCC
The DNA here is from genome assembly GCF_905171765.1 of Bufo bufo. Taxonomy (NCBI): domain Eukaryota; kingdom Metazoa; phylum Chordata; class Amphibia; order Anura; family Bufonidae; genus Bufo; species Bufo bufo. The sequence continues at coordinate 129,121,018 of NC_053391.1, read as the reverse complement.
AATTATCTCCTATGGATTATCCGATCATGCAGAGTGTCACAGTGACAAACACATCCATACAAAGAGCCAGCTGCTCGAAAGGCTGACTTCTATTCTGTTTATAGGTGTGGAGAAGGAGGGTTTCGTAAGACACTGAAGCAAGACGTTTGATTCCTTTCCAGCACTAGGCCAGAAATGGCTGGAAGAGAATACAAATGTCACTTTCCCATATTTGTATGTAAGTAGTCAGGCCATGTAAGACACCGGACAATGTCTAAAGCATTCAGCTTCCTCTGATAATATCGATGAAACGTGCTCCCCCCATAAACCAGGCACAGATCAATGGCTTTTAAAGAGGATGTGTCGCCTATATTTATTTTCACTAATTAAAACCAGATAGTGAAACAGATTCCCGTTTTTTCTAATCAGTGTTTTCTAAAAGGAGCCTGTCACCAGGAAATTCATTGTGCAACCAGACACAATAGGTGAGGGGGTCACTTACAAAGTGCGCGCGCCAGTTTTCTGGCATACAAAAAATGCAAGTCTGTGTACAACTGGCATTTTGCTAAAAAAAAATAAATAATATATATATATTTTTTTTACTTTTTGAGTTTCTATGACCTTCTAGCCACATTCTTTAAAAAAGAGAAAGGAGCAAGGCAACTGCCGCCCAACAACACAAAACTGGAGTAAATTATAACTGAAATCTATGCCAGACTCTAGGTGATCTAGATTTAAATTTCTAGTGTATGGACATCACAAATGAAACAACTATAATAAACTGGCTGTATCTTACTTTTTTAGTAAATGACTCCCAATGTCTTGTAGGGCTGGCTCAGCTGAATGGAATGATACTTGTCACTTAGTAATCCATTGCTTCATTCTGGAGAAAAAGCACTTTACATTCATATGCAAATGAGCTGTTAAGTGCACTGAGGGGCAGGCCCAAGCCACTCTGTGCACCCTTGCTCCACCTGCTTAGTCCCTCCTTCTCCTTGATTGACAGGGCCAGGCAAGATGACTGGCTGCACAAGCCATTCTGCCTGGTTTAGCAGTAATTTCCTTGTGACAGTTTCCCTTTAATTCTGTTTTCTGTACATGATTATAGGGGCAGCCATGAATCTGGCCTTCGAGATATTCTTTACAGCAGCCACATGGGACATCAACTACAACAGATAGGAGGTGCATATTGACTTCTATGGGAGACATGTTCAGTGACCTGGGAAGAGGTCAATTTGTGTGGGGGTGGGGGTGTAGATAAGTGGTGAACATCACTCTTTGTGAATGCTGTGATCCGGTATTATCTCTATATATGTTATCTGTCATTGTAATCCTGCCCGTGATGGTAATGTTATTACTGCTGAAAAGTGATCTGTGACAGGACGTGTCAATTTACTGAGAGGATTGAGTGACTACAGTAACAACTGCAAATTTGCTTTTTTAATATAATAGATAATCGCATGAAAAATGTCTGTCATAAAAACCACGTTTAAGCAACAGGTTACTTTCTAATGACACACTCCCTTTAATGATTAAATTAAAGCAAATGCTCTAGTTAATGCAGAATTGCAGGGTCAAACTTACAGAAGGGCTTACAAGGTGCTTAACTGAAATTTAGACACTTGTTCCTCTAAAATTCTCCAGATAGTCTCCAAAAATTTCTTATTCTGAATGTCAAGCCTGGACTCCTATGGCTACCTTCACACTCGCGTTTGGTGCGGATCCGTCATGGATCCGCACAGACGGATCCGTACAGATAATACGACCGTCTGCCTCCGTTCAGAACGGATCCGTTTGTATTATCTGTAACATAGCCAAGACGGATTCGTCTTGAACACTATTGAAAGTCAATGGAGGACGAATCCGTTTTCTATTGTGCCAGATTGTGTCATAGAAAACTGATCCGTCCCCATTGACTTACATTGTGTGCCAGGACGGATCCGTTTGGCTCAGTTTCGGCAGATGCCGAATGTAGCCGAATGTGTCCGCCTCCAAAGCCGAATGTAGACGGAACGGAGCCAAACTGATGCATTCTGAGCGGATCCTTTTCCATTCAGAATGCATTAGGGCAAAACTGATCCGTTTTGGACCGCTTCTGACAGCCCTGAACGGATCTCCCAAACGGAAAGCCAAAACTCGAGAGTAAAAGTAGCCTTACCTAAGTTACCTCCCAGTCCCCAGTCTTTGATTCCACTTAGAAATGGATGGTCAAGCAGCAAGTACTTCATGAGGACTACCTCTGAAAAGAATGAGGCCTTCTTCTGAGAAGAATGAGGCCTTATAGTCAGTGTTTGCTCAGTGATTTACATTTTGAGGCAAAACCAGTGGAGCCTTTACGGAGACGGGGTACAATGGAAGGATTTGCACCTGTTCTGTGTTTTTGACCCACACCTGGTTTTGGCGCACAACCACTGATGGAAATCACTGCTCAAAGACTAACTGTGTGAAAGTGGCCTAACAGAGGGGTTCCTTGGGTATCAGTGACTTCTGTGAGATTATACCGATGCTGCAGAGAGGTTGGATTGACATCATTACCTTAATGTGACACCGAATTGTAACCTATTCACTCTAGAATGATTTACCAGATGTATTGGAAGTCAATTCTCTACAGACGGCCATCACTAGGAAGTTGTACCACGGAAAGCATATTGGGGCAATAATTTTATATTTAGACAAAGCAGGTCTAATAACGGTTATGCTCTCATTACTGCAAAATGTCTCTAAATGATTATTCCCATAAATTCCAAATTAAAAATCCACAGCACCAGGGACGGTGTCTCAGAGACAACGTAACGTAATCTTGTTACAGACGCTCGTGTACCTTTTTGCATGTATCAGCATGACTCTCTCTTTCCCCTTAGTCCTCTACACACTTCTCTGTCCATCACCCCATGTCTCCTTCCCCGTGCTTTGCCGTAACCGTCTTTGCCCGCAGTTTGCTGCCAGTAATTGAGTCGTATATCAGGACAGATAATAGATGGGAGGCCAGAATGTAATTGGGGAAGAAAAATGGCCAAAGCCAACATCACAGGAGCATTAATTTTATTTAAGGACAGCAAATTAGAGCGCGCTCCTCTCCCATCACCTAATTATTTTAGGTAATGAAAATGCTTAATGTGGTGTGAATTCTCAGAATTACAAACAAAATAAATAAATATCCGCTGAAGGAGAAAGAGTGCGAGAAAACCCGGGGAGCGCTCCGATAAATAATGGTAGGAACAGAGAGCAACGGATCCCAGGAGAGAGGCTGCAGGAGACAAACGCAGGATTAGAGGAACGCATGGCAGCAGAGAAGAGAAGCGCCAAGATGATCCGAGCTGCAAAAACAGACATGAAAAAAGTGTGCAAGCTGAAAAACATTTTCACATTCGCCGCCTCATCCATAGCCGAGAGCTACTTTACAGTGCTATTTTTATATGTCAACAGCACAGTACCAGTGCACTTACACTGCAAATACACCACCCTAATCGAGCACATCATGCATAAATTATGCGTATACGTATTTTGTCAATGCTAATCGGACAACATGCAGTTCTTTGTTTTAACATCACCAGGTATTAGAGTAAAAAAAAACCACATATTATTCTCTTAAATGCATGAAATCAGTAATACCTGAGAGGCCTACAGTTGTCAGTCTTGTTTCCAGCTGTTACCGCTATTCCATCACTTCCCCACAAATAAGCTAGCATACCTGTACAAGTATTCATGACACCACATGCACACAGACGGTATATGGAATCATCATTACGGTTCCTTGCGACGGTAAAGCAAAATCACTCAACTCATCCAGATGAGGAATAACACAATTATTACAATCTGCAGAGAAAGGCTTCCCTGTAATGGAGTTCTCATCATTTTCATTTTCCCAAGTCATTTTCAATTAGTCTCTATGGTGGTGCATTTACTGGGGGGAAGAAAAGTATAGAGTGCTGAAATAATATTATTCACCACACTGTGATAAAAGACATCTGAACATTCAATTAAAGCGGTCATATATGAGGTATGAAGGCAGAAAGCAATCCTTAAAGTCGTGTAAATTAAAACGAGCGCCGCTTTACCATCACACCAAGGACGAAATGTACAATGTCATTATAGATTAAGATTATATTATATACACTCTTATTACTGTTCAGCGATGCCATGGATGGGATTGTAAAAAATCGGGCGCCACCAAACTCTGCAGAGTTGTATAGAGAAAGCACCCATGACTGTCTCTAGAAAATATGGTAGGGAGACAAATAAACATCAGGAGGAAAATGGGTATGGTCAGATTTTTTCTTTTTTCAAATCTCATTTTTTCAACAGGAATCTGTGCTGCCGCTTCTACAACAATGACTTTTTCCATTCATTACTGCCTTAGATTTTATGTTGAATTTTTTCCACACCACCTAACGCTATATGCACATGACGGACATTTTTAATGGAGATTTTTTTTCACTGATGCCTTTCTGAAAAACTGACGTTAAAAACGGACCCATTCAATTGAATGGGGGCAGTCTGTCAGTGAAAAACGGACAAGATAGAACATTTTTTGACGTCCGTTTTTCGTCCACAGTCAAAAAAACTGCTGTTTGAATAACCCTGTAGACTACCATTGGTCTTAAAATGGACGTGTGATGGCCGTTAAAAAAATGTACATCACATGTCCGTTTTTCCACAGTCGTGTGCATACAGCCTTAAAGGGGTTATTCACCTTTTAGATACTGATGACCATAGGTCAACAATATCAGATCGGTGGGGGTCTGATACCCGGCACTCCCAGCCCCTGAGTAAAGCAATAAACAGATCAAGACCAGAGCATATGGTTAACAATTACAGAGTGCAACCCACCTGACACAAGTTTTCTCTGTGGACAGGGTTCCCCAATAACTATGAGTATATTCATGGTATCGTCCTGTTAAAAAGTTTGCCAATTGTCTTAAAGCCTAACAGAAGCCTGTCTAGCCAAGGGGCTTACTGTCTTCTATTTGGGATACCGCTCTATGACATCCCTATGCCATAACAGAGCACAGAGACAGGGTTTATATTCATGAGACAACCCATTTAAATAGAACTCACATGGTAAGTAGACTCTTGGCAATACTCCCAGGGATAAATATGCAAACATCTATCCACCATAAAAGCAATGTTTCTTGTATCAACTACAGCTAACACCCCTGCCTTAATGGTGCACATTTACTAATGCTCTAAGATTTAGGGTACTTTAACACTAGCGTTAAAGTTTTCCGGTATTGAGTGTCCTAATGCATTCTGAATGGAAAGCAATCCGTTCAGTATGCATTAGGATGTCTTCCGTTCCTTTTACGGTATTTGGCCAGAGAAAATACTGCAGCATGCTGCGGTATTTTCTCCCGCCAAAATTCCGGAACACTTGCCGGAATGCCGGATCCGGAATTAATTTCCATTGAAGCCAGAGCCTCAGCAGGACTCTGCTTCACAAACACTGTTCCTCTCTCTCCCCTCCTCAGATTGACACACTGGGAGGTGCTTTATGTCGGCCTGATTACAGCAGGCCTCACCGGCGATTACCTCAGGTGAAAGGAAAACATGCTCTGGAATGAGGGGGGTAGATTGGGAGGTCCCATTGCCAAACCTACCATCCCAATCCAATAAAATCTAGCCCTGAATAAATAAAGAAAATAGCTTCAGCAACTAGGTTTGCTGAAACCAGTGCCACCTTCTTAGACTTCCAGGGCTTCACCGTACACATCACTGTTCACATTGCCACAGCATGTATAGTGGTGTAGAACACTGTGCCTTGCAGTAACACGCATAGGGAGTCTGCTCTGGTAGTGAAATAATACTGTGAGTCCGTATGACATGCAGATGACAGGCGTTGCTCCTTTTACACCGCCGCCAGCTGATTCCACATCAATGTCAACAGAACCTGTTCTATTAAACGTGTATACAAGTAGAGCCCCCCTGACAGAGTGGAGACGGTGTCAGTAGTAATTTTTTGTTTACGTCACTGATTAATTAGCCCATCTTCTGATCCGTCAGAACAATAACCCACAAAAAACGGATCATGTCTGTCGACCATACGCCTTCACTCGGTCAGCATTTGCTCAATAATCCATCAGTATAGTAATGCCCCAAAAAAACAGGAGTGGATCTAAAACAGAGATGCCACGTGAATGGAATATTTGCATGTCTTCTGTGTTTTGTACCCACTCCTGCTTTTGGCTACCAAATCATAAGCTATTTCTGATGGGACCATACAAGCCTTACCGCTGCTACACAGACAGGATCTGTTGTGCGTCCCATTTTTCCTTCCTTCTGACAGATCATAAGAAGTGTCAAATAAATGATGATGTCAACTAGGCCTAAAAGGCAGAATAGTGACCCAGTCATGGAATGGGGAGGGTGGGAACAGCATGAGAAGTCCACAGAGTGGCCCAGTGACATAGTGATGAGGTGAAAGCAGCATGAGGAGACCACAGAGTGGCCCAGTGACATAGTGTGGAGGTGGCAGCAGGATGAGGAGACCACATACTGGCAAGGTGACATAGTGTAGAGGTGGCAACAGCAGCAGCATGAGGAAGCCACAGAGTGGCACAATGACAGAGTGTGGAAGTGTCAGCAGCAGCATGAGGAGACCACAGAGTGGCCCAGAGACAGAGTTGTGAGTTTACAGCAGCATGAGGCGGCTACAGACTGGCAGTTTGACATAGTGTGGAGGTGGCAGCAGCAGCATGAGTAGACCACAGAGTGGCCCAGATACAGAGTTGTGAGTTGGCAGCAGCATGAGGAGACCACAGAGTGGCAAGGTGACATAGTGTAGAGGTGGAAGCAGCATGAGGAGACCACAGAGAGGCCCAGTGACAGTGTTGAGGTAGCAGCAGCATGAGGACACAACACAGTGGCCCAGTGACAGTGTGGAGGTTGCAGCAGCAGCATGAGGAGGCCACAGAGTGTCACAATGACATAGTGTAGAGGTGGAAGCAGCATGAGTAGACCACAGAGTGTCCCAGAGACCGAGTTGTGAGTTGGCAGCAGCATGAGAAGACCACAGAGTGGCAAGGTGACATAGTGTGGAGGTGACAGCAGCAGCATGAGGAGACCACAGAGTGGCCCAGATACAGAGTTGTGAGTTGACAGCAGCATGAGGAGACCACAGACTGGCATGGTGACATAGTGTGGAGGTGGCAACAGCAGCATGAGAAGACCTGAGTGGTCAGGTGGCAGTAGCATCAGGAGACCACAGAGTGACCCAGTAACAGAGTGGGGAGGTGGGTGGCAATAACAGTACCCGCTGACGATGGTGTGTCTAAAAAGGAGCACTTGGCATCAGATGTGTGGCATCAGGCGGGTGGCAGCATCAGAATAGTAGCTGAGGCAGGTACCCAGAAGAAACCGGTCTCTTTTGTCAAGTCTTTTGGGTGAGGCAGCATGGATGATCTAATCTGATGCATCAGGCATTGGTGGGTGGAAATCCTGGCTGATCCACGCCTGATTCATCTTGACAAAGGTCAGTCTCTCCACATTTTGGGTGGACAGGCGTGTTCTCCTTGGGGTAACTGCCCCACTAAAGACCCGCTCTAATGCCACACTACTGGCCGGGCAGGACAACTTTTCCAGGGAAATCTAGGCCAGTTGCGGCCACAAATCCAGTTTGGCTGCCCAGTAGTCCAGCAGATCTTCAATGTGGGTTGGCAGGGTGCTGTCCAAGTATGCCACCACCTGCTGGTTCAGGTTCTGCTCCAGGTCTAGCTGCTGCTGCTGGTGAGTAGTTTCTTCACTAGGCAGGTGAAGAAAGCTGCTCATCAGCAACTCTAGACTCAAGCTGCTGGTGAGGGAGCTGGTACTGCTCCTACCCCCCTCCCCCCCCAGCAGCCATGGCAGTGAAACGAGAGCGCAAAGGGCCAGACTTGTGAGAGGATGGACGATGGTGCAGATAGGCAGCGGCCAACCGACTACATAGGATGTCTCTATAGTAGTTCAGTTTGTCCTCCCTCTCAGTGGGTGTAAAAAAAGGCCCCCATTTTGGACCGGTAGCGAGGGTCCAACAAGGTGGAGAGCCAGAACTCATCCCTCTGTCGAATGGTGACAATTCGGCTGTAACTACCCAAGCAAGTGAGCATGCAGCAGGCCATTTGCGCAAGTGACTCGGAGGGACTCCCTGCCTCCATCACCACTGCATACTACCACGGTGTGCCTGGGTCATCTGCTTTGTCTTCCTCATCTGCCTCTTGCTCCTTTGGCTGCTCCTGCTCCTCCTCTCTTGTCACCTGTGTAGAAAAACCACCCATTTCTCTACACATTGCTTGTGCTCCAATGTCCTCCTTCTTCTCCAGATCAGCCCCCACAGGGCTCATGTGGCCGTGGGATGTGGGCGCCACGTCTCCAGTCCCCTGACCAGACAGATTTACCAGCATCTGTTCCAGGATATGAAGCAGTGGAATGACCTTGTTCCTCCAGTAGTCCTGGCGACTGACAAATAACAAGGCATCCTCAAAGGGCCCAAGCAAACGACAGGTGACACGCATGAGCTGCCACTGGCTGACATCGAAGTTACACAGGGGAGTACTCCTGTCTGCTTGGATCCTCAAGAAATCATTTATGGCCTTTCTCTGTTCGTATAGTCGGTCCAACATATGGAGGGTGGAATTCCAACGGGTGGAAACGTCGCAAATCAGCCTATGTTGGGGGATGCTTGGTGTGTATGAGTGGCTGAAGTGCATGCAAAGTTTCCTGGCTATTTTTAGGATGTTTTGCAGATGGGTGGAAGACTTCAGGAACTGCTTGACAACCAGATTGAACACATGCGCCATGCAGGGAGCATGGTCAGCCCTCCTTGACACAGTGCCGACACCATGTTTTTCCTGTTGTCGGTCACCATGGTTCCGATTTTGAGTGGTCATGGAGAAAGCCAGGATTCAATTTCTTGATGAAGGACACGGAGAAGTTCTTCCCCTGGGTGACTCCGTTCGCCCAGGCAAACGAGGTGTAGAACAGCGTGACACCGCCGTGCCCTGCACATGTGGTATGCTGGAGGAGCACTGTAAATTGTCCCTGTAGTGGAGGCTGAGGACACGGTGGTGGATGAGGTGGCAGACATTGTCGCAGGACCAACGGCGTGAGAACTTGGAGGCGGAAGCGGCGTCATCTGGCCAAGTTGCTGGTGTGGCTGGGCAGGAACCACATTCACCCAGTGGGCTGTAAAGGACATGTATTATCCCTGACTGTAGTTACAGATCCACACGTCGGCGTTGCCGTGCAGTTTGGCAGACACAGACAGGCTCAAGGACTGGACCACCTTCTGTTCTACATATTTGTGCAGGACTGGTAATGCCTTTTTCGCAAAGAAATTATGGCTTGGGACTCTTAGGCTCGGCACAAGCCATCATTTCTCTGAAAGGTGCAGAGTCCACCACTTGGAAAGGGAGGGACTGCAGTACCAGCAACTTGGCCAGGAGCACGTTCAGCACCATAGGATGACCACACGCGTATTTCTGTCTCTTCGATCGCTTCGGTGATCAACTGCTGACTAAATGGCTGACGAAGAGTAGGAGGACGAGGAGCAGGAGCATGAGGAGCAGGAGCATGAGGAGCAGGAGCATGAGGAGCAGGAGCATGAGGAGCAGGAGCATGAAAAGCAGGAGCATGAGGAGCAGGAGCATGAGGAGCAGGAGCATGAGGAGCAGGGGCATGAGGAGCAGGGGCATGAGGAGCAGGAGCATGAGCATGAGGACCGGTAGATGATGGGAAGGACAGACAGCTCCCTTCGGCTGAGATGGTGGAGCCTTGACTGCCTGAAATCGGGTGCGTGCCACTGGGTGATGCAGCGGTTGCTGCGGCAGGATGGACCACCACATCAGAGCCACGGTTCTCCCAGGCCACTTTATGGTGACACTGCATATATTGACACAGGGCCGTGGTGCCAACATTGGCACCCTGGCCACGCTTCACATTCTGCCCACAGATTCGGTAAATGGCCAACACTCTTCACTGACTGACTGCTACGGCCGCTGCCTCCGGGAACCCCTGCACCACTACTTTCCGGGCAGTTAGGCTCCTGCAAAGCGGGTGGTTTACCCCGGGCAAGTTTGGCTCCCGGCCTCCCACTGTTGCCACCCTGCTGACTACTGTCCACGCTACCGACTTGCCGACTCCGCCGATGCCACCCTCTTCTCCTGATGATGAAGCCCCTTCGTCACCTGGCTCCCAATTGTGATCGGTTACATCATCGAGTACTGTCTGCACGTCACTGATGTCCTCCTCAACTGTCTCTGAGCCAGGAGTCTGACCGTTCGCAAAACCAGCTCCCACGCCACTCTCCTCATCACTACTTGCCAGCCTACCGGAGGAAGCAGCGGATGTCACCTCCAGATCTTGGCTGGGCAATAGCTTCTGACTGTCGTCTAGTAGCTCGTCCTCGCTGTATAGTGGAGCTACGCCCACCGCATATAATACTTGTCTGGCTGAGGGAACAGAAAAGGACAGAGGCAGGTCGAGGACAGGTGAGGGCACAAGGCCTGCTCCCGGGCCATGACAACTAAGGATTGTGTCTGACGAACCCGCTGACTCTTGGCTGGGGGTGTCTGATGTCACTTGGAATGAAGTGGATGACCGAGTCAACCATTCAAGCACCGCTAGGTTGCTGGTCAAGAGACGACCACTAGAAAAAATAAAACATAACTGCACCGCTGAACGGCAAATAAGACTTTTTTTTCCACTAATGCACCACAAAAAAGGCTGTAATTTTGTCACTTCACTGCACAACAGCTAATAAGACTCCCCCCCCCCACTAATACACCCCAAAAAAGGCTTTAGAACATATAACTACACCACTGAATGGCAAATAATACATTTTTTTCCCCACTAATACACCCCAAAAATGGCTGTCATTTTGTCACTTCACCGCAAAACGGCAAATATGCCCTTTTTTCCCACTAATACACCACAAAAACAGCTTTAAAACATATAACTGCGCAGCTGAACGGCAAATAAGCCCTTTTTTTCCACTAATACACCACAAAAAATGCTTTAGAACATATAACTGCAGCGCACAACGGCTAATAAGACATACAAATATTTCCTAGTAATACACCCTGTTAATGGCTGTATCACACAGCACTTGCACACCAATAACGAGCAAGGTTTGCTGGAATTACAGAGGTATCAACTATTGCAAACCTAAAAGCAGCAGTATAATGGCAATTTGGATCCCTAGTCAGTGCAGGAAGATGTAATAGAATGGCTCCTATTACCCAGGCTGTACACTCCCCTATTGGACCCTGTTCTCCTTTTATAGTGTGGAATAATTCCTCCCTATCCTTTCCCTACACTTCTAATGATCTTTCCCTGAACTTTTATTCAGCCCAAAAAAAAGTTTTAAAGTCTTTTCTACCACTTTCCAGTACACTGGAAAATGTAAGAATCCAAGATGTCTGAGGCTATTTATAGCGCTGTGACATCACAAGGGCGGGCGGGCTGGCTGCTGATTGGCTGCATGCATGACATTGTGGGTGATCCCTTGTTCCCAGAGTTCTTTGCTTCATGTCCTAACACGTGCAGCAGCCATTTGAAATTCGGATCGAATTCCACTTCGTCAACTTCGATTCGCTCATCTCTACTGATGACCAATATCCTGGATAGGTCATTAATATGTGATCGGTGGGGGTCTATCTCCCAGTATCACCGCCGATCAGCTGATCGAAGAAGCCGTGGTGTTCTTGTGAGGTGGCCTAGGTACAGCCTAGTCCTATTCAAGTGAAAAGGGTTGAGCTGCGTTACCAAGCAGAGCCACTATCCAATGGACTTGGTGTGGTTGTTAAGGTGCTCACTAGAGTGTCGCTGCCTCTTCAAACAGCTGATCGTTGGGGGTTTTTGGGGGTCGGACTTCCACCGATCACATACTGATGAATTATCTTGAGGATAGGTCATCAGTATAAAACACTTGGAAAACCACTTTAATGCAGACCTTCAAAAGATGCACCATATTTAATACAGTAGCTCAGGCAAGATGATAAATTTGATGATAAATTTGGTGCTGAACTAGACACTTTATAGCACCTACTGGTTTGCTTACTTTGTGTCAAAATTTTGCCACAATTTTAGCCCACAGCTAGTGTGAAAGTAGCCATAGCCAGATCTCTGCCGCTTTTAGCTTTGCAAATCCCGCCCAATGTTTGTCAGACCCAAACTGGCAGTGAATATTTCAGGTTAGTCCCTGAGATGTCTCAACCAATCACATACCACATACCCCCCCCCATCCAAAAGCAGGGGAAAAATAGCAGTGCATCTTATAAAGTAAATACTAATGAACGCCTTCAATATAGAAGCCCTCATTACTATGAAGACGCTACAGGGAGAAGTGATTGTAGATCTGCTTGTTCTACCTGTACTCACCGTTTCCTGGTCTTCTGACTGTGTATAGCGTAGTGCACGTAGGCATGCACTATGACCTGATGCTGTGCAATGTCAGGTTACAGTACAGGGCAGTGCCAGCTTAAGTGAAGAGTGCAGGAAAAGAGCACTGTGTGGAGCAGGATAGTTAAATTTATTTATGTCTGATCTGAGGTCTGATGAGGATTGGGGGTCTGATCTGAGGTCTGATAAAGTTTGGGGGTCTGATGAATATTGGCGGTTCTAAGCGAGGTCTGATGAAGATTGGGGTCTGATCTGATGAAAAAAAAAAAAAAATCTTGATTTTTCTCCTCTAAAACCTAGGTGCGTCTTATAATCAGTTGCGTCTTATAAAGTGAAAAATATGGTAATTGTGTTCTAGCATAATGGGCCATCATGTAGGCTATTGCATCTTAAAGCGGAACAGAACTGTCTTTTACAGCACTATTTTTCTCGCAAGGATAAATCTTTAGTGGCAATTGATACTTTGGAGCTGGTGGAGTTGCTTACTGATGGCAATTTAGTTTGCCGCCCTACCCAGCTAAAAGGATAGCTGTTTTACTCTTATCACCTCCACTGTGCGTATAAAGTTGAATATCTATGTTGCAGACAATTTATTTTATTTAATTACAAGAATCTACTGTATTTTTTTTGTAATAATGATTGGCATCCACTTACTTTAGGACCACACTCAGGTCTCAAATTGGGAGTGTGGCTATTGTATAATACCATAGCGCCCTCCTAAGGATTCTGGGATTTCAGCACTACCCCTGGTTCAGTAGTTGGGTGTGTGCTGCTTTTAGATAAAATCTGAATACACTTTACTCCAGCATAAATTGAAAAAAAAAAAAAAAATGTCAGTCACTTGCGGTAACATTATTACCCAACAATATACTACCGTACATTACATCTCTGCATTAAACTTACATGTGTGGTTAATATATTCGGCACTTGAACGTACTGAGAAGGATTCATTAGCCAAAATCTAGAGCCAAGCGTTGGCAGAGAGAAGTAGATGGGGAGATTCATGCTTTCCTAAATGCATTAAGTGCATTCTGGTGTATAGAGAGAAGACAAATAACACTGACGCTTAAAAGTGCAAGGGAAGCTTTTAAATTAAAGCTAAATAAAATGAGAAACTACAGGATCGAAGCACATAGATTTCTTGTGAACAAGAATTAAACAAGTCCTAAACAACATAACTCCACAAACACGGGTGTAAATATAGAAAACTTTGCTTCCCTTAGAAAAATGCTGAGGCTGAAGAAAAACCTCTACAATAAAGCTACAAATATACAGCTGCTGGTGCCATAGAGTGGGACTAAATAGGATCACATGGTGACATCATAACCCTGAAGTGGCCCCTACAGCCTTACAACCCTAATGGAATATCACCCAAATATAGTGGGTGCTGATGTGCAGTGTGAAAGCTGTGGAGCCATTGGGTGCAATGGTTTTAAACAACATATGCCAAACACGGCTCACCACAAAGGTCCCCAAATCAGGTATCCCGCGGTGCACAGACTCCACGTTGATGATGAAAAAAATTTATTTGACGATTCCTGCACTTTGTATGTCCATAAAATCCATACTTTATTATATACTCAAAAAAATGGACATCCATCAAAAAAACACTGCTTACGCGTTTCGAACCTACATGGTTCTTAGTCATGAGAACCATGTAGGTTCAAAATGAGTGAGCAGTGTTTTTTGATGGATGTCTGTCTTTTATTCTATTCATAATATGAGTATATAATAAAACTTGGATTTGAATGAATTTGTGTGTGTAACATTAAAGGGGTTGTCCGGGTTCAGAGCTGAACCCGGACATACCTTCATTTTCACCCAGGCAGCCCCCCTGACTTAAGCATCGGAGAAGTTCATGCTCTGATGCTCTCCTTTGCCCTGTGCTAAATTGCGCAGGGAAAAGGCATTTTCAGAAGTCCAGGTGACAAACCGAGCTCTCCATGGGGCTGCCAGGAAGCCCGGTGACGTCACCGGCACTGATTGGCGGGATTTAGCGCTGCCCTAGCCAGTAAAACGGCTAGGGCAGCACTAAAGTACGCCCATCAGAGCCGGTGATGTCACCGAACACAGTGCCGGGCGTAAGCCTCCGCCCGGCAGTGTGTTATTGTAAATAAAAGAGCCTGTGCCCTGCGCGATCTAGGGCAGGGCAAGGGAACGCATCAGAGAATGAGATGCTCTGATGCTAACATCAGGGGGGCTGCCTGGGTGAAATTATGGGTATGTCCGGGTTCAGCTCTGATCCCGGACAACCCCTTTAACCTAAATATATTCAAGGCTTTTCTGCTGACAAATAAAATAGTCAGTTATCACCATAAACAGAGAAATAGAAAAAGCAGGGAAAATTCAGCCTTAGTGTCTAGGAGCAACTGTCCAGTCACAGCACTGGTTCCACCTCTACTAGTAGCCATGACAGTGTCTTCTCCTCTCTCTTTGTGGTGGCTCTCCTCTTTTCTGTAATGACAACAGTAAATTTCCCCCACAGCAATGCCTCACCCCACTAATCTCAGCAGCTTTAAATCAGAACTATCTCATGACTGGTCATGTCGGCCACATTTTCTGCATCTGGTCAGGTGACTTTCCAAACAATCAGGTATTAGCTATAAGGCCCCTTTCACACGAGCGTGACGGATTGGCTCCGGATGCGATCAGGGTGCGTTCAGTGAAACTCGCACCATTTTGCAAGCAAGTTCAGTCCGTTTTGTCTGCGATTGCATTCAGTTTTTTCCGCGCGGGTGCAATGCGTTTTGATGCGTTTTTCACGCGCGTGATAAAAAACTGAAAGTTTACAAACAACATCTCTTATCAACCATCAGTGAAAAACGCATCGCACCCGCACTTGCTTGCAGATGCAATGCATTTTTCACGCAGCCCCATTTACTTCTATGGGGCCAGGGCTGCGTTAAAAACGCAGAATATAGAACATTCTGCGATTTTCACGCAACGCAGAAGTGATGCGTGAAAACCAACGCTTATGTGCACAGCCCTATTTAAATGAATAGGTCAGTATTCAGTGCGGGTGCAATGCGTTCACGTCACGCATTGCAACCGCGCGGAAAACTTGCTCGTGTGAAAGGGGCCTTAAGGCTGGTTTCACACGGGCGTTGTGGGAAAATGTGCGGGTGCGTTGCGGGAACACCCGCGATTTTTCCGCGTGAGTGCAAAACATTGTAATTTCTTCACAGAAGTTCGGGCTTGGGATCGGTGTTCTGTAGATTGTATTATTTTCCCTTATAGCATGGTTATAAGGGAAAATAATAGCATTCTGAATACAGAATGCAAAGTAAAACAGCGCTGGAGGGGTAAAAAAAATAAATAAAATTTAACTCACCTTAGTCCACTTGATCGCGGCCCGGCATCTCCTTCTGTCTCCTTTGTTGAATAGGACCTGTGGTGAGCATTAAGTACAGTTACAGGACCTTTGATGACGTCACTCCGGTCATCACATGATCCATCACCATGGTAAAAGATCATGTGACGTACCATGTGATGACCGGAGTGACGTCATCAAAGGTCCTGTAACTGTACTTAATGCTCACCACAGGTCCTATTCAACAAAGGAGACAGAAGGAGATGCCGACTACGCGATCAAGTGGACTAAGGTGAGTTAAATTTTTTATTTATTTTTTTAACCCCTCCAGCCCTATTTTACTTTGAATTCTATATTCAGAATGCTATTATTTTCCCTTATAACCATGTTATAAGGGAAAATAATAATGATCGGGTCTCCATCCCGATCGTCTCCTAGCAACCGTGCGTGAAAATCGCACCGCATCCGCACTTGCTTGCGGATGCTTGCGATTTTCACGCAACCCCATTCACTTCTATGGGGCCTGCGTTGCGTGAAAAACGCTGAATATAGAGCATGCTGCGATTTTCACGCAACGCACAAGTGATGCGTGAAAATCACCGCTCATCTGAACAGCCCCATAGAAATGAATAGGTCGGTATTCAGTGCGGGTGCAATGCGTTCACCTCACGCATCGCATCCGCGCGGAATACTCGCCCGTGTGAAAGGGGCCTAAGAGTTCGGGGTACTGGATGAAATAATTTTTGCTAGTCTTTAAAATGGGCCATCAGTGCAAATGTATCATGAAGTTAAAAATTTGAAGCCACTATTGAGTAATTTGAGCCAAATTTATCAAATGGAGCACATTGTTTGTCAAAGTTAGTGCATCTTTAAACCAAAGACTTTTGTTTAGGAATGCTACTCCCGTTTTTTTAATCCACCCCTACTGCAAAAAACTTTCAGTGATAGATCTGGAATGAAACTAATTAACATACCTATTCACACCCACTCTCCAAAACTGGACTGAGCAGTGTAAAAATGCAAAAAGTTGCAAATTTGTGCAGAAATAATCCCCAAAAGTGGCAAAAGCCCTATTTTACGACTTTTTAAAGCCAGAATTCTGGAGCGTGATAAATTCCCTCAAAGTATTGTAGGTGGTTTACCCTCTTCCCACATTCATCAGTAAATAAGCAGTCAGTGGTAAATGTAGCCTGCGGTCAGTTACAAACAATAGTACAGGGCCATTGTCTTCATTCTTTATCTACAGGCACATGGCTGTATCCTATAACCAGGACTGGAAATCCTCTTAAGAACAACAGTCGCTTGGCTTGGCTTTTTAACAATTAGGGCTTTTTGGAAGCAACAAATGTAATGGAAGAATAAGTGGTGCTGAAAATAAGAGATCATCTGCAAACATCATCTATCTACATTTGTAGGCTCATTTGTAATGTACAGTTATTTCCCTAAAGCTATTTGATTTACTTAAAGACACGTATAGTACTGCTTACATGCCCAGAAATGGAAATCTAGGATAATGATGCAAGAACAAAACAATTTTCTAATACACATTCATTGTGTTCAGAGCTCCATTTTCTAATACAAAGCTTGAAATCCATCTGCATAGTCAAAGAATGAAAAAAATCATAAAATGAAAAATAAAATAAATGGATGAGCCGAAACGTCGCTGTACTGTACCACATGGGTAAATACATTTTTCACAATTTTTTTATATCTTGGAGTGCTGTCTGATTTTCTTGACAATATATATATATATATATATATATATATATATATATATTATTATTATTTTCTATCTGCTTGTAGCTACCACTAGAGCGGGCTTAAGAACTGACTGCTTACTGTTTAAGGGGGTTACATGTGTCCTATAATTTAAAAAAAATACTAATTTTTTGATATGCCATAGCAACACATGAAAAGTTCTTTTTATTAGTGCTGAGGCCCCCATCGATAGCTAGAAGAAGAAGAAGAAAGAAGTGCTCAGGCTACTTTCATACATGTGCTAAAGCTATCCAGCAGAGAAACAGCCTGCCCGAGTTCTCTGTGTCAGGCATAGCCAAAAAGGGTTGTCCACCGCACAGTTTTTGTCTGGCCGAAACCCGGTGCTCATGCCGGACACCAACCGAAGCTCTGCCATATCCCATCATAGTCATTGGCAGTATCCAGCTAGGCAGGATCCAGTGAATTCTGGCATGCTAGTCCTCTGCTGGACCAGCTTTAGCGCAGGTGTGAAACTAGCCTCACACACACACCGTGCTCTCTCTTCTCGCTGATCTCACAACCAGCATATACAGCTGGGAGGGACACATCCACATGAGCGAAGTCTGAAACTAGTTGCAGGATGCAAACTGAATATTAGTTACAAAGTTGAAAAAAGACAATTGGGGAGAGTTATCAAACTGGTGCAAAGGAAAACTGTCTTAGTTGCCCATAGCAACTAATCAGATTCCCACCTTTCATTTTCCAAAGGAGCTCTGAAAAATGAAAGGTAGCAACTAAGGCTACTTTCACACTAGCGTTTCTATTTTCCGGTATTGAGATCCGTCATAGGGTCTCAATATCGGAAAAAAACGCTTCCGTTTTGTCCCCTTTCATTGTCAACTGAACAGAACGGAATGCTCCAAAATGCATTCCATTCCGTCCGGTTGCGTTCTCATACCAGAGAGCAAACCGCAGCATGCTGCGGTTTTCTTTCCATCATGGGATGCGGAGCAAGACGGATCCGGCATGACCCACAATGCAAGTCAATAGGGACGGATCCGTTTTCTCTGACACAATCGAAAACCGATCCAATCCCCATTGACTTTCAATGGAGTTCATGACGGATCCGTCTTGGCTATGTTAAAGATAATACAACCGGATCCGTTCATAACGGATGCAGATGGTTGTATTATCAGTAACGGAAGTGTTTTTGCTGAACCCAGCTTTCCGTTACACCAGTTTTATCACATTAAACTTTTCCCAATAGATTATACATTAATTTTAAATGAATTGTACCCCTCCAGGGGATCTGAAAATGAATGAAGAATGAGGGCCAAAACTTAAAGGGGTTGTCACACTTCAGCAAATGGCATTTATTATGTAGAGAAAGGGGCATGGCCTGGCTGGCATTGTGAGGAGACGTGCTTGCCTGAGCGGCACCTGCTACAATCCTGAGCCGTTCTGCGGCTAATGTCCCCTGTACGGCTATCAAGCGGTGGAGCAGGGCGGGCAGACTCCCTGGGCACGCATGCGCATGACCCGTACAAACAAGCGGGAGAGAGAGGGCCGTGAAGGTCCAGGACAAATGCCGGCAAAACAATATGGCCCCGCTGCCTCGTCCAAGTCGGCATCTGTGGTTGCGCGCTTGGAGCAGTTTGCTCGTATTCCCCCTGCAGAGGAAGGTCATGGGGACACAGATCCGAGGAGGACGGCAGAGCAGGAGGTGAGCCCCTCTAATGACAGTGCTGTAAAAGATGGCGCCAAGTAAGATGGCGGATCCAGCATGGCAGGCGCGGGTGAAGGAGGGGGGGGGCCCCCAGATAGGTTCGCTGCACAGCCTGCATTTTCACTGAAGCTTCCCCTCCCTAGGATCGCTCATGACCTAGAACCCACTACCAGGGACATAGGCCTTGCAGTGCAGCAATGTAGCTCGGCCCTGGTGACCCTTAATACATCTATAGGGTCACTTTAGGAGAGCGTCTCTTTTATTAGACAAGACATAAGAAAAAATCAACGAGAGGGTTGCTGGAGTGGAGGAAAGAGTGGGCATTTTGGAAGATCAAGTACCGCCTATAAAACGCGACCAGGCCAAAGTTATCCACAATATCACTCTTCTCATTTATCATGTAGAGGAAGTCAATACAAGACATTTACTCATGCACGGTAATTGAACAGAATTGTACATATTGCCTCCTTTGCTGGCTTGAATCATGGAAACGAACAGTGTATAATGAGATGAAAAAATGAATCAAGTCAGCAAAGGAAGCAATATGGACAATCACAATCATTAGTAAGTGCCTTGTATAAACTGTCTACATGATAAATGCCACTTACTGAAGTGAGACAACCCCTAGGCTGGGTTTTCACATTTAGGTTTTTTTATGCCGTTTTTGAAGCCAAAGCCAAGAGTAGATTCAAAAAGAGAAGACACAGCCTGAGGCCTCATGCACACGAATGTATGTATTTTGCGGTCTGCAAAAAACAGATCCGCAAAAAATAAGGATGATGTCCGTGAGCATTTCGTATTTTGCGGAACGGAACAGCTGGCCCCTAATAGAACAGCACTATCCTTGTCCGTAATGCAAACAATAATAGGACATGTTCTACTTCTTTGCGGAACGGGAATACGGAAACGGAATGCACACGGAGAACCTTCCACCATGTGGTGAGCCCGATGACGTAAGCGAAGGTCCTTTTGCAGGTCCTTCAAGAAGAACAAAGAAGAGGATCCCGGCTGCGCGATCAAGTGGATGAGGCGAGTTATGTTTTTATTATTTTTTAACCCTCAATTGACATTATACTTAGCATTCTGTATTAAAGAATGCTATTATTTTCCATTATAACCATTTTATAATGGAAAATAATAAAGTAAATGGGGTCCTGGGTCATACATCCCTCGCCTCCTTAGCAACCAATGCGTGAAAATCGCACTGCATCCACACTTGCTTGCTAATGCGATGCGATTTTCACACAGCACCATTCATTTCTATGGGGCCTGCGTTGCGTGAAAAACGCAGAATATAGAACATGCTGCGATTTTCACGCAACGCACAAGTGATGCGTGAAAAACATTGCTCATGTACACAGCCCTATTGAAATGAATGGGTCCGGATTCAGTGCGGGTGCAATGCGTTCACGTCACCGCGCTGAATACTCGCCCGTGTGAAAGGGGCCTAAGGCAATGATGTGTTATGCTAATTTTATCCAGAGAATGTGGCATAGGTGACCACTTGCCCAGCGTGATGCTCAGTATAGCAGGATCCGAAGATTTGAATGATTTAATACAGTCTTCATACAGAGAGGTAAGATTTGGATGTCCAAACCTCTGTGTAGTTGGAAAGCTAAATAGCATATATAGTGGTGCTTGAAAGTTTGTGAACACTTCAGAATTTCCTATACTTCTGTATAAATTTAACAAAAAAACTGCATCAGATTTTCACATAAGTCCTACAAGTGGATAAGGATAAGCAAATCAAACAAATGAGCCCAAAATATCAGACTTGGTCAATTATTTATTGAGGAAAATATCTGGTATGACTCCCTTGTGCTGCAATAACTGTAACTAAACATTTCCGTTGATTAGTAATTGTTGATTAGTCAGGCACATTGACTTGAATGAATGTTAGCCCATTCCTCCAGACAAATCAAATCAGATGAAAATACCTGCTGTTGCAATGGTTTAGAGGTCGCCTGGGTGGTCAGTCACCTCTGAGATAGCAGTGAGTTCGGGGGATTGAAGAGGTGTTTTGGCCATTAACCCCCCGATGGATAGACTACTTTTATAGCGTAGTATGGGTCAGGAGCAGCGGCCATTGCTGTCCATTGGAGACAAAAATAGAGGGATTATAGGTACTTAACAATCTGTAATTCTTGATAGTTCAGCACTGATCAAAAATATAAAAAATGGCTCAAGAGTACTGATTGCAGCCTTATAGGTTTCAACGCAAGCTTATGAATCAGAAATGCATGGTGAAAATCAAGAAACAGTGGGACAACCATTATTAAGTAGGCGGGCCATTTGACGGAAATTGTGGGGCACAGTTTGTAATCACCAGGCACCCAACAGCAGTCGGTGAATGTCCGATTACTGAACATTTGCTATGTAAAACTATAAATTCAAAACTGTGATCTAGATGAGATATACTGTATTTGTACAGTATGGTAAATTTGGGCAAATGTGTTTACTGTTGCATCCTGAGAACTGCTAGAGGAAAAAATTGTTGAAGAGCTCCCAGAATGGAATCCATGAATACATTTACATACACACACAAGCCGTCCTTGCAATGCTTTTTTACGTCTGGAAAACAGACAGTTTCTATTTTCAGAGATGAAATCAAAATTGAAAGAAAGGTGGTTCTCTGCACAAACATCTCCCATAAGAAGGATCACCATACTAGTAATCGTAAGCAATGGCCTTTGGTTCACATTCTCAGAGACACTATAATAAATCTAAAAATGAAAGTGAATAGTAAATCATGTAAGTGAAGATTATCTATCTGAAAATAATACTTGTACTACATTCTAAAACCAGGGAAATTTTGTATGGTAGAGCCCAGGTGTATATACTACAATCTTCTTTGAGATTTTAGGAAACTATATATACACTGAGCAAAAATATAAACGCAACATTTTCGGTTTTGCTCCCATTTTGCATGAGCTGAAACATTTTCTACATACACAAAAGACCCATTACTCTCAAATATTGTTCACAAATCTGTCTAATCTGTGTTAGTGAGCACTTCTCCTTTGCCGAGATAATTCATCTCACCTCACAGGTGTGGCATATCAAGGTGCTGATTAGACAGCATGAATATAATAAAAGGCCACTCTCTAATGTGCACAGTTTTGCCTTACTGGGGAAGGAAGGGGGGCAGAAAACCAGTCAGTATCTGGTATGGCCACCATTTGCCTCACGCAGTGCAACACATCTCCGTCTCAGAGTTGATCAGGTTGCTGATTGTGGCCTGTGGAATGTTGGTCCACTCCTTTTCAATAGCTGTGCGAAGTTGCAGAATATTGGCAGGAACTGGAACACGCTGTCGTATACGCCGATTCAGAGCATCCCAAACATGCTCAATGGGTGACATGTCCGGTGAGTATGCTGGCCATGCAAGAACTGGGATGTTTTCAGCTTCCAGGAATTGTGTACAGATCCTTGCAATAAGGGGCCGTGCATTATCATGCTGCAACATGAGGTGATGGTCGTGGATGAATGGCACAACAATGGGCCTCAGGATCTTATCATAGTATCTCTGTGCATTCAAAATGCCAATAATAAAATGCACCTGTGTTCGTTGTCCATAACATACGCCTGCTCATACCATAACCCTACCGCAACCATGGACCACTCGATCCACAACGTTGACGTCAGCAAACCGCTCACCCACACGACGCCACAGACGCTGTCTGCCATCTACCCTGAACAGTGAAAACCGGGACTCATCCGTGAACAGAGCACCTCTCCAACTTGCCAGACGCCTTCAAATGTGAGCATTTGCCCACTCAAGTCAGTTACGATGACGAACTGCAGTCAGGTCCAGACCCCGATGAGGACGACGAGCATGTAGATGAGCTTCCCTGAGACGGTTTCTGACAGTTTGTGCAGAAATTCTTTGGTTATGCAAACCGATTGTTGCTGCAGCTGTCTGGGTGGCTGGTGTCAGACGATCATGGAGGTGAACATGCTGGATGTGGAGGTCCTGGGCTGGTGTGGTTACACGTGGTCTGCGGTTGTGAGGCTGGTTGGATGAACTGCCAAATTCTCTGAAATGCCTTTGGAGACGGCTCATGGTAGAGAAATGAACATTCATTGCACGGGCAACAGCTCTGGTAGACATTCCTGCAGTCAGCATGCCAATTGCACGCTCCCTCAAAAGTTGTGACATCTGTGGCATTGTGCTGTGTGATTCAACTGCACATTTCAGAGTGGACTTTTATTGTGGGCAGTCTAAGGCACACCTGTGCTGCAATATTCATACTGTCTAATCAGCACCTTGATATGCCACACTTGTGAGGTGGGATGGATTGTCTCTGCAAAGGAGAAGTGCTCACTAACACAGATTTAGACAGATTTGTGAACAATATTTAAGAGTAATGGGTTGTTTGTGTATGTAGAAAATGTTTCAGATCTTTGAGTTCAGCTCATGCAAAATGGGAGCAAAACCGAAAATTTTGCGTTTATATTTTTGCTGAGTGTGTGTATATATATATATATATATATATATATATACAGTACAGACCAAAAGTTTGGACACACCTTCTCATTCAAAGAGTTTTCTTTATTTTCATGACTATGAAGGCATCAAAACTATGAATTAACACATGTGGAATTATATACATAACAAACAAGTGTGAAACAACTGAAAAATGTCATATTCTAGGTTCTTCAAAGTAGCCACCTTTTGCTTTGATTACTGCTTTGCACACTCTTGGCATTCTCTTGATGAGCTTCAAGGGGTAGTCCCCTGAAATGGTCTTCCAACAGTCTTGAAGGAGTTCCCAGAGATGCTTAGAACTTGTTGGCCCTTTTGCCTTCACTCTGCGGTCCAGCTCACCCCAAACCATCTCGATTGGGTTCAGGTCCGGTGACTGTGGAGGCCAGGTCATCTGGCGCAGCACCCCATCACTCTCCTTCATGGTCAAATAGCCCTTACTTTCAAAGTTTTCCCAATTTTTCGGCTGACTGACTGACCTTCATTTCTTAAAGTAATGATGGCCACTCGTTTTTCTTTACTTAGCTGCTTTTTTCTTGCCATAATACAAATTCTAACAGTCTATTCAGTAGGACTATCAGCTGTGTATCCACCTGACTTCTCCTCAACGCAACTGATGGTCCCAACCCCATTTATAAGGCAAGAAATCCCACTTATTAAACCTGACAGGGCACACCTGTGAAGTGAAAAACATTTCAGAGGACTACCTCTTGAAGTTCATCAAGAGAATGTCAAGAGTAGAGTTGTTGCGATACCAAATTTTTGATTCGGTTTCGATACCATGAAAAAGTATTGCGATACTCGATACCATTCGATACCACGCGAAAAAAATAAACAAAAAAAGCCACGTGCATTCCTCATTTTTAAAAATGGCGAATCGCGCAGTTTTTATTTTATTTTTTCTGTTCCGGCATTCACCACCTAGATTTTTTTTTTATATTTTAATAGTTTGGACTTTTCTGACGTGGCGATGTAATATGTTTATTTATATATTTTATATGTGAAATTGGGAAAAGGGGGGTGATTTATACTTCATATTTTAGTGTTTTTTTTTTTTTCACTTTTTATTTAATAACTATTTCCCCCCTTAGGGGCTAGAACCTGGGATCTTTCATCCCTTTTCCTATTCACCCTGATAGATCTCTATCAGGGTGAATAGGACTCCACACTGTCCCTGCTGCTCTGTGCTTTGTGCACACAGCATCAGGGATGTTACCATGGCAACCAGGGCTTCTGTAGCGTCCTGGCTGCCATGGTAACCGATCGGAGCCCCAGGCTTACACAGCTGGGGCTCCGATCAGAAGCTGCCACTGCACCACCAATGAGGGGGAGTGGAGAGGTCCCTGTGGCCACTGCCACCAATGATTTTAATACTGGAGGGTTGAGAGGGGCCGGCGCACTGTGCCACCAATGATTTTAATGGGATGGGGGGATTGAGGGGGGGGGGGGGGGGCACACTGCACCACCAATGATTTTAATGGGATGGGGGGATTGAGGGGGGGGGCACACTGCACCACCAATGATTTTACCCCTTTATACAGGAGGCGGGTACTAGCAGATCAGCGGCAGTTAACTGCCGCTGATCGCAGCTCCCTGTCAGGGGCAGGGTGCAGGCAATGCGATTCTGCTGCCGGCACCCGCCTCCTGTATGTGTTAAAGACTGACTACTGTATATGAGTCCAGACTTTCACTATTAGGCCACACAGAGCGGCGCCCAGCGATGTCTCAGCACTCACCATTTAGTCCTGGGCGCCGCTCCGTTCGCCCGCAGTGCCCCATTACTGTCTCCTCTCCTGCTCCACATGCTGCTGATTACTATCGGAGCGATGGGAGGAGACATCAGCTTCACTAGTGGGCGTTCCTTCTCCCTGGCTGTAGCGCTGTCCAATCGCAGCGCAGGGAAAAGGAACGCCCACTAGTGAAGCTGATGTCTCCTCCCATCGCTCCGATAGTAATCCTATCATTGGTGGCGCAGTGCGCCCGCCCCTCCTCCGCCCCTCTCTTCTCATTGCCGCCCCTCCTCCGCCCCTCTCTTCTCATTGCCGCCCCTCCTCCGCCCCTCTCTTCTCATTGCCGCCCCTCCTCCGCCCCTCTCTTCTCAATGGTGGCAGCGGCAGCAGCACAGGGGGAGGGAGGACAGCTTCCTTCTCCCCGTGCTGCTGAGAGAGAACATGAGCGCGCCGATAGCAGCGCGCTCATGTTCAGAGATACTAGACTGCGCAGAAGCGCAGCCCAGTATCGAAAAAACGGAAATCCCGGTATCGTATCGATACCGGGACAAAAGTATCGATTGGGTATCGAAATTTCGATACCCGCAACAACCCTAGTCAAGAGTGTGCAAAACAGTAATCAAAGCAAAAGGTGGCTACTTTGAAGAACCTAGAATATGACATATTTTCAGTTGTTTCACACTTGTTTGTTATGTATATAATTCCACGTGTTAATTCATAATTTTGATGCCTTCAGTGTGAATCTACAATTTTCATAGTCATGAAAATAAAGAAAACTCTTTGAATGAGAAGGTGTGTCCAAACTTTTGGTCTGTACTGTATATATATATATATATATATATATATATACACACTGCTCAAAAAAATAAAGGGAACACAAAAATAACACATCCTAGATCTGAATTAATTAAATATTCTTCTGAAATACTTTGTTCTTTACATAGTTGAATGTGCTGACAACAAAATCACACAAAAATTAAAAAATGGAAATCAAAATTTTCAACCCATGGAGGTCTGGATTTGGAGTCACACTCAAAATTAAAGTGGAAAAACACACTACAGGCTGATCCAACTTTGATGTAATGTCCTTAAAACAAGTCAAAATGAGGCTCAGTAGTGTGTGTGGCCTCCACGTGCCTGTATGACCTCCCTACAACGCCTGTGCATGCTCCTGATGAGGTGGCGGATGGTCTCCTGAGGGATCTCCTCCCAGACCTGGACTAAAGCATCTGCCAACTCCTGGACAGTCTGTGGTGCAACGTGACGTTGGTGGATAGAGCGAGACATGATGTCCCAGATGTGCTCAATTGGATTCAGGTCTGGGGAACGGGCGGGCCAGTCCATAGCATCAATGCCTTCGTCTTGCAGGAACTGCTGACACACTCCAGCCACATGAGGTCTAGTATTGTCTTGCATTAGGAGGAACCCAGGGCCAACCGCACCAGCATATGGTCTCACAAGGTCTGAGGATCTCATCTCGGTACCTAATGGCAGTCAGGCTACCTCTGGCGAGCACATGGAGGGCTGTGCGGCCCTCCAAAGAAACGCCACTCCACACCATTACTGACCCAATGCCAAACCGGTCATGCTAGAGGATGTTGCAGGCAGCAGAATGTTCTCCACGGCGTCTCCAGACTCTGTCATGTCTGTCACATGTGCTCAGTGTGAACCTGCTTTCATCTGTGAAGAGCACAGGGCGCTAGTGGCGAATTTGCCAATCTTGGTGTTCTCTGGCAAATGCCAAACGTCCTGCACGGTGTTGGGCTGTAAGCACAACCCCCACCTGTGGACGTCGGGCCCTCATATCACCATCATGGAGTCTGTTTCTGACCGTTTAAGCAGACACATGCACATTTGTGGCCTGCTGGAGGTCATTTTTCAGGGCTCTGGCAGTGCTCCTCCTGTTCCTCCTTGCACAAAGGCGGAGGTAGCGGTCCTGCTGCTGGGTTGTTGCCCTCCTATGGCCTCCTCCACCTCTCCTGATGTACTGGCCTGTCTCCTGGTAGCGCCTCCATGCTCTGGACACTACGCTGACAGACACAGCAAACCTTCTTGCCACAGCTCGCATTGATGTGCCATCCTGGATATGCTGCACTACCTGAGCCACTTGTGTGGGTTGTAGACTCCGTCTCATGCTACCACTAGAGTGAAAGCACCACCAGCATTCAAAAGTGACCAAAACATCAGCCAGGAAGCATAGGAACTGAGAAATGGTCTGTGGTCACCACCTGCAGAACCACTCCTTTATTGGGGGTGTCTTGCTAATTGCCTATAATTTCCACCTGTTGTCTATCCCATTTGCACAACAGCATGTGAAATTGATTGTCACTCAGTGTTGCTTCCTAAGTGGACAGTTTGATTTCACAGAAGTGTGATTGACTAGGAGTTACATTGTGTTGTTTAAGTGTTCCCTTTATTTTTTTGAGCAGTGTAAATCTATAGTGGTTGCAATAACAATGGGCTATTAAGATAAGATTAACAAACTCTCCCAAAAAGCTCTTTAATCTAGAACAGGGATCAGCAACCTTCGGCACTCCAGCTGCTGTGAAACTACAACTCCCAGGAAGCAAACATGCTGAACTGTTCTTCTAGCTCCCATAGAAGTGACTGGAGCATTCTGTGAGTTGTAGTTTCTGAACAGCTGGCGTGCCGAAGGTTGCTGATCCCTGATCTAGAACATGACATGAATTAAGTCAGCCCCAGCTTTCCCCCCCACAATGAGTCTTACGCCCTATTTTGTGCAGTAAAAGCAGTCTTGTACATTCTATTTACTAAGTACACCTGAGACTCTTTTAGAGACTACCTCTGTATTACCTGCAGCACTTTCTCCCATTTATCATTGTCAATAAGCTCTAGATCTAAAGTTCCCACCTCCCTTTCAATGAAAATAGATATTTTTTAGGACCTTCTACCAGAAGGCATCTATAATAAAGAGAAATCACTCCTTTAGTTCCCCCATTTTGGCCCATCTACTCAGTAAAAGCCTTGATGGCTGCCAATGTCATAGGTGTTTATGTTGCGTTTCATTGGCTTGTCTCCACTACAGATACCGATAAAATGTATTATGTGGCAGAACAAACTCCTGTTGAAAGCTTAGGAAACGTTCTAAAGTGACCTTCCAGGACTAGTTGATATGTCTTCTAAAGTCCTTTAGCTTGCCAGGGCTTCCCACAACTTACTAAATTCTAGATATGCCTTGTTATCCCATATAGAGAAGTACCATGTGTAGCCTGCCATTCCCATAAACTGCTTAACCTTCATCCATAATTTATGAAAGGCATGTAAAGTGGAAAATGGACAGGTTATCCTAAATATTCTCACTGCTTCTAATCCCACCAGCAGACTATTAGTGCCTAACACATGTCCTAGAACTCTACCAGCAGATTGGGAGGCTCATCTACTCCCCAACACCTCAAATGCTGTAGTTGCAAGGATAGGAAGTACAGCCATGAATTTGGCAAGGTCAAGTCACCCCTTCTTTTGGTCCTTATAGTGTTTCAAGCTTAAAGGGGTTCCCCGGGAATTAAGAAAATGAAAATACTACTTTATGAGAAATATATTCCCAAATACTTTTCATTAGTTATAATGGCTAGTTTTGTCTAGGGAGCAATAATTAGGAGAAATAAAATGTCCGACGTCCTATTAGTACACACAAAACCTGTCCTAATGACACAGTAGGACAAGTTACTACAGAACAGTGCGCTAAAGAGCTGCCACATCCTCCGATCCTGAATGCAGCTGATAAGATCTTCGGCTGAATTTCTGTGGGAATGGAGATGATGAGGAGACATGAAGTACAGAGAGGAGAGTGGGAATGTGGCTAATGAGCAGCAGCAATTGTATGCAGTCCTCATTACCCCAGCTCCATATTATCAAAGTCTGTCCTGTCCATCCACTCTGTACTTCATGTCTCCTTATGAACTAAATTTCCCAGAGATTCAGCTTAACTTCTCCAACTGTATTCAGGATTATAATCCCTGACAAGAAGAGAGGAGGAGGAGGAGGCAGCTCTTTACCTCAGTGTTGTGAAGTAACTTGTCCTCCTGTGTGATTAGGACAGGTTTTGTGTGTACTAATAGGACAGTGGCCATTTAGTTTTTCCTAATGTATGCTCCATAGACGAAATAAACCATTATAAATAATGAAAGGTATATGGGAATATATTTATTTAAATTTAAGTTTTTTAATTTTCTTAATTCCCAGAGTCCCCTTTTAAACAACAGCCTTTCCTCAGGATAGGCCATCACTAGATAAGTGGCGGGGATTTGGCAGCTTGCACCACTGCCGATTAGTTGTTCAGGAGTAGCTCGGCACTGGAACTACACTACACCGTCAACTGTATAGAGGATGGAGTTCATTACTACAATGCTGCCGTCACTGAAGTCAATGGGGGTAGTGCTGTAGTGATGAGCTCTGTCTACTACAAAATTTATAGAGCTACACCAGAACAGCTGATCAGCAGGGGTGCAGAGTGTCGGACCCCTGCAGATCAACTAGCAATGGCTTATCCTGAGGACGGCCATCACTAGTAAAAAGAAAACTGGACAACCCCTTTAATTCTTAGAGTAGATTTCCATACCAAATCTCTACAGATGCCAATAATTTTATGAAACAACCGCAGTGGTCACCAACTTTGAGTATTATGCAGCGGATAAAGGACCTAGAGCATAAAAATCAACTTAATAGGGTTCTGCACTTTGTTTATAATGATGATCTATCCTCTGGATAGATCATCAGCATCTGATCGGCGGGGGTCCGACACCCGGGACCCCCGCCGATCAGCTGTTTGAGAACATTCAATTAAACAGAACTTAGCCCTGCCCAGGCCAGTGATACTAGTTTGCGGTAAACAGTGAGAAGGCCGCGACGCTGCTGGAGCGCCGCTGCCTTCTCAAACAGATGATCAGCGGGGGTCCCGGGTGTCGGACCCCGCCGATCAAATGCTGATGATCTATGCAGAGGATAGATCATCACTTTAAACAAAGTGCAGAACCCCTTAAATTACGGTAGTTTAAGGCTACTTTCACACCTGCGTTAGGTGCGGATCCGTCTGGTATCTGCACAGACGGATCCGCACCTATAATGCAAACGCTTAGATCCGTTCAGAACGGATCCGTTTGCATTACCGTTTGCATTTTTTTTTTTGTTCATGATAATGCAAACGGATCCGTTTTGACTTTACATTGAAAGTCAATGGGGGACGGATCAGTTTGAAGATTGAGCCATATTGTGTCAACTTCAAACGGATCCGTCCCCATTGACTTACATTGTAAGTCTGGACGGATCCGAACGCTGCAAGCTGGGGTCCGCCTGCTGAGCGGAGCGGAGGCTGAACGGTGCCAAACTGATGCATTCTGAGCGGATCCGCATCCACTCAGAATGCATTAGGGCTGGACGGATCCGTTCGGGGCCGCTTGTGAGAGCCTTCAAACGGAACTCACAAGCGGAGCCCCGAACGCTAGTGTGAAAGTAGCCTAACTCTACCAGTCGCACTGCTGTTTTCTGGTGCATCTGTGACAATAATAGCACTATGTTGCACATTGCAAAATCCTTCACTTGTGCATTACCTATCTGTGCTGCTATCTCTAACACTGACAGTAGGGGGTTGGAGAGAGGAGAGAACTATCAGAGAGTAGTAGTCTGGAGTAGTGTTTTATGAATTTATGTTGGATTCTGCAAGACAGGCTGCCAGGTTAAACAAGTGCCGCAGAAGCAAAACAGTAGGACATTTTAAAGGAAGCAAAGGAACAATGAAAAAAATAAAAAATAATCTATGCAAATGTGGCCATAACCTTTAAAGAACCCAACAGACTCCCTAATTTGAAGAGATCTGTTTGCTAAAAGATTGTGTGTTTACAATGGTAGGGTGCTGTTATGATCCTGTGGAGATGAAGGCACTGGACAGGTCAATATATCAAAATCCCATACAGGGGATATACAAAATTAAAGGGGTTATCTGGGCTTTTACTATTGATGACCTATCCTCAGGATAGGTCATCAATATCAGATCGGCGGGGGTCCGACACCTCCGCCGATCAGCTTTATGAGAAGACAGTGCGCGCTCCTGCCGTCTATGGTCTTTGCCGAAGTGCACTGAGTGAGCAGTCTTCTCATACAGTTGATTGGCGGGGGGTTGCCGCATGTCACAGGATAGCTCATCAGCTCACAGCCATGTTGTCGGTTTGACAGCTCACAAATTCTGCTGCAGCTCATGAAAACAATCACTATAAGGCCTCATGCACACGGTCGTCATTTGGCCATGCCTGTATTGCGGCCTGCAAACGGCGGGTCCGCAACCCGGAAGGTGCGGGATGGAGCCACGGAACCCCACGGAGGAGTGCTTCCATGGGGTTTCTCTCCGTGCCTTCGCATCCATCGGTGCGGATGGATCACGGACCCATTTAAGTTGAATTGGTCTGGATCTGTCTGTGGCAGCCGCAAGGATGGTGCCCGTGGATTGGGGACTGCAAATTGCAGATCTCAATGCATGGAACGGCCGGGCAACGACAGTGTGCATGAGGCCTTACGTCGTACAGGTGATGGGTCAAGTCACCGGCTTCTAAGGAGGAGACAGACTGCTTCTCATTATCGGTACAGCTCTCAAAAATGTCTGCCCTCTCTGCGTTCAGATAACAGGAAGACTTTTATGTGGTCGTTTTTTAAGTGTGCGGCTCTTTCTTCTGCTCAGACCACAATTAAATTAACAATTCTCAGTGCACAAAGGCTTCTCTTCACTCCTGCTGCCCAGACTTATGTGCTACATGGATATTATCTGGCTGAAAACATAATTGTATTATTTTACATTATAGGAGCGCATTGTGTACTCCTTCATCTATGAGATCTTTGATGATATCTTTCGTTAAGGAAATACTTAACATTTTCACTGAAGCTCCTGGGTTAAGAATGATTCACAAAGCATTGATACCGCATTATCCGGACAAGCCTTGATCTAAATGGTTGGTGACGTCATTGTCGGTAAGTAGCCGCCGTGATAAGAAATCCTTGGCCAGAGATCCTTTCAATGGTAACCATTCAGGTGCCTCTGCGCCTTAGTACTCATTGCTCCCATCTGGCTCAGGAAAATGATTTTACAGTGACAAAAAAAAGATAAATGGGCAAAGGAATATATGCAATACAGATTAAGCAGAGCCGAGTTTGACATTAGTGACAAGTCAATGTGATATCAGGATCAGTTACAAGACTGCAGTAGACCTACAGCTCCTGCATAGAAATAAAGCAGCAGAAACCCTCTTATGGCAGTTTCAGCTCTGCTACATCTGTATTTTATAGGCTAGCGGAGTTCTTGCAAGAAAAAACATTACAGATGAAACAAGCAGCACAAATGAAAAGCTGTTGATCATGGCTGAAAATAGCCAACAAGGACGAGAGGAAGGAGAAAAAAAAAACAAACGTAAAGGGTAATGAGAAAAGAAGAACGAGAAAATAAATGAGGAGCAGGGAAACACAATTTCTCTTCATCTCCCATCCTCTCTTGCCCCCCTGACGCCTGTGGTCACACATAATGTGCTTGGATCGGACAGCATCCTTTTAAACTTTCCACGCACACCTCTCTGCGAGCGCCGCTCCTCCCAAACCCCCCCCTCCTCCCATTAGAATGCCAGACTCTTCCTCTAAATCAGACTCACCACACATTAAAATTGTAAGAGTGTCTAAAAGGCTCAATTAAAGCCGGAAACAGAGCCACCCCACCCCTCCTTGTGAACTATTCATAGCTCTCTGGGGTCAGTGGTCAGAGTCGCCAGTGGTCCCCACTTGTCCATTCATTTCTTTTGGTTTGTAGATAGAATCGTGCTGTAACCAACCCCCTCCCCTTCTCCCAAATATAAGAAGCTAGGAAATGTAACAAAGAAAATAGATCACCTAATAGATCGCTACCAACATGTTCTCGTTAACTGGGGAAATCATTTTAAAAGATTATAACAAAAAAAAAAAAGTAAAAAACCATACCCAGTTCTTTATGTTTCTAATTAAATGGCTTTTTAAAAGCAAATTTAACAAAATCTATCTTCCAAAAATAGTAATTATTGCCAGTAAAAGAGCAATAGTGGGGTGAATCAATAGGGCAAGCTAACATTAAAACATGTACCAATCTCCATCTTAAGTCCGTCAATCATGTCAAGATCAGCTATTAATCTTCATTTCGAAGCGTCTTAAAAGAGAACTACGAGAAGCTTTACGTGAAAAATATGAAAATAGTTTAATCTCTATGCTGAGATATGACAGAGAGACGTTACGGGGGGGGGGGGGGGGGGGGGGAGCCTGCAACTCTTCTATCCCTATATCCATATGACAACACTTCCTGTCTGGGCCCTGGCCTTACGCATCTAGACATAGAGATCTTGTAATATCTAAATCACCATTCACATCAATGTATACACAGCCTTAACTGACGGAATTCAAGCCATGATTTGCACATTGATGTGAGCATTAAACTAGATCCACATAAAGTGGACGCACCCCCCCCCCCCCTCCCCCCAATGCATCTTATAAAGTAAATACTAATGAGCACTTCCATTACGGAGGCGCTCATTAGTACTGTAGGACTGGGAAGATACCTGGACTTCTCCGGTCGCAGTGCTGTGTCCTTACAGCGTACAGTGCCAGGACAAGGTGCTTGTATGCGCGCACTATGACCTGACTTTGTGTGACGCCAGGTCACAGTGCAGCGCAGCGGGAAGAGCGCGTTGGATTTCCCGAGTGGCGGAGCCATACAGGGCAGGAGAAGTTAATTCTTTTTTTTTTATTTATTGTTTGTCTGATCTGAGGTCTGATGAAGATTAGGGGTATGATCTTAAGTCTGATGAAGCTTGGGGGTTTGATCTGAGGTTTGGTGAAGCTTGGGGGTCTGATCTGAGGTCTGATGAAGACTGGTGGTCTGATTTGAGGTCTGATGAAGACTGGGGATCTGATGAAGATTGGGGTCTGATCTTAAGTCTGATGAAGATTGGTGGTCTGATAAAATATGATAAAAATATGGTATATATGTACAGTACAGACCAAAAGTTTGGACACACCTTCTCATTCAAAGAGTTTTCTTTATTTTCATGACTATGAAAATTGTATTTTCACACTGAAGGCATCAAAACTATGAATTAACACAAGTGGAATTATATACATAACAAACAAGTGTGAAACAACTGAAAATATGTCATATTATAGGTTCTTCAGAGTAGCCACCTTTTGCTTTGATTACTGTTTTGCACACTCTTGGCATTCTCTTGATGAGCTTCAAGAGGTAGTCCCCTGAAATGGTTTTCACTTCCCAGGTGTGCCCTGTCAGGTTTAATAAGTGGGATTTCTTGCCTTATAAATGGGGTTGGGACCATCAGTTGCGTTGAGGAGAAGTCAGGTGGATACACAGCTGATAGTCCTACTGAATAGACTGTTAGAATTGGTATTATGGCAAGAAAAAAGCAGCTAAGTAAAGAAAAAACGAGTGGCCATCATTACTTTAAGAAATGAAGGTCAGTCAGTCAGCCGAAAAATTGGGAAAACTTTGAAAGTAAGGGCTATTTGACCATGAAGGAGAGTGATGGGGTGCTGCACCAGATAACCTGGCCTCCACGGTCACCGGACCTGAACCCAATCGAGATGGTTTGGGGTGAGCTGGACCGCAGAGTGAAGGCAAAAGGGCCAACAAGTGCTAAGCATCTCTGGAAACTCCTTCAAGACTGTTGGAAGACCATTTCAGGGGACTACCTCTTGAAGCTCATCAAGAGAATGCCAAGAGTGTGCAAAGCAGTAATCAAAGCAAAAGGTGGCTACTTTGAAGAACCTAGAATATGACATATTTTTAGTTCTTTCACACTTGTTTGTTATGTATATAATTCTACATGTGTTAATTCATAGTTTTGATGCCTTCATAGTCATGAAAATAAAGAAAACTCTTGAGAAAGATAAAAATAAGGAAAATAATATCACTGTATACAGGTATATCCCAATACCACATCACTATGCTAGCCACAGTGCCCTCTCACTTTTTTAGCCATAGTTCTTTATGTATATTGCCAGCCACAGTGTCCTCAGTAACAGCCACAGCTGTGTAAAACATGCCACCCCTGAGCTTACAGGTCACAAGCAAAAATAAAAAAAGGTATTGTACTTTAAGCCCAGCCTGCTACACCAAGCTACCGTTTTTCTGCACTTCTGAGGGGTGGGTGGTGGTGGGGGGAGGATTGTGGTATTTTTTGCTGCATTTTTCGCAGGAAAAATCACCAGCTCCAGATGTTAGCTGAAGGTCTATGGGAAATAAAAGATGCGCGACATGCAAGCATCGTGATTATTAATTAGGTGACTTTTTTTGTCTTTCTGGCT
Source organism: Bufo bufo (assembly GCF_905171765.1). NCBI lineage: Eukaryota > Metazoa > Chordata > Amphibia > Anura > Bufonidae > Bufo > Bufo bufo. Next base: position 129,085,382 of record NC_053391.1, on the reverse strand, counting down.
TTTTTCCAAAAACACAACATGCTGGAGCTTTTGACATTTTTTTCAGGTTTTATCACATCACCTTCTCTATAGGTGGAAAAACATCATGAACAAACACACTGCTCGCTGAAAAGTGACTGAAAAATGCAAGCAGCTTTTCTGGCATTTTTTAACTGGTAAAAAAAAAAACAGAAGACAAAATTAATGGGTGCAGAGACCCTAATAGAGCTGCAGCTCGACATCCAACTGGAAAACTTTAGCACTAATAGAAAAAAAACATAAAATCAGACATCATATCGTGCATGACAATCTCTTTCTAACAAGCTAGAACCAGCCCTGTACCTCACATGGATCTAGAGTAGACCTCCCTATTGATTGCTCCAATCGCTGTGCTAGATTTATTTTACGTTGGCAGCTCTATTCAGTTGGAGGATGGAACTGAGCATGTGCAACCACTTTAATGATGTTGTCGAGGTGGACACAGAAATAGGAAAAAGAACAAACAGCAGGTGGCGCTATACAGTGAGATTTTAGTGAATAAATTTACTCAGTGACTATACTAAATATTTCATTACATGCAAATACAAATGTGTTCAAAACCAGAACCCCTCTGAAAAAAAAAATAAAACAGGGGATCGGAGAATAGTTTAGAATTTTATTCTGGGCTATCTTCCTAAAGGTTTGCTGTGCTTTTTATTTTATAACATAATGAGACGGTTCCATTTGTCTCTGCCGATGAGTCGTGTTGAGTGAATCGAAGCATCCGAAGCGGAATTAGATCTGAAGTCTAGGAAAAATTGGATTCCGAATTTTCTTAGAGTTTTCTTACAACAGGAAAAAAAAACTCATCCACTTGCTCGTGTAGAGGCAGTCTGCTCTTTTCTTGAGTGGAAAAGACCTACCGAAGGACCTGCGCTGAGCACGATGATGTCACCGCGGGCTCCCGACGTGATCAAGTCGTTGAGGTGAGTGAATTTTTTATTTTTTTTTAAACCCAAAAGGCTATATTGCAATAGCGTATATTACCGTTTTAACGGCCGTTAACGGATGCACTTGTGTCTAAGCGGCCATTATTAAAACGGTCCCATTGATTGGAATAGGCTGGATAGGCTTTTAACATAGCGATTCGTGAGGAAATAATTCAGATTTCTTGTCAAAATTCGGCGAAGCTGCCAATTCAAATTTTTCGAAACTTCGCTCAGCTCTACAGAAGAGAGTCTAGTGTAGGTAACAACACGTCTCTCATTCCAGTAGTACAAGAATGGGTTAAGGGCGAGATAAAGAATATCTTCCCACTGCACGGTAATCGATGGTACTAAATATTAATGCAAATAATAAAATAATAATACGATAGTGGAGATGGCGGCTGTCATGCAGCATCTGTTTCCCAGCCACACCAGATGAAAAACAGGCCATCTGTACCTGCCTTTATAGCATTAGCGGACAGCTTAGAAATGAGGATTTTTTCCATTAATGGCACACAAGCAAGCAGGGAGAAGACGTCTGAGGGGGTAGAGCTGACACTTGTGGTAACTGGTGTGCTTTTAAGGCCTTAGAACATATGTAAAAATATGTATTACATCTCGTGATCACCAATTTCTGGGCTTTGCTGGTTTTAATGCTCCGTCCACAATGTCACATTTATGCTAAAGGTTGTCAGCACCGATTCAATGAATTCTGTACATTCAGTCCTAACCGGCAATTTGTTACTGCCTAGAATGCCTTTAATTGTCACCCGCTCATGATACATGGAGAACTTGTGGGAGGCCGACACCCCAAACCGAGTTGTAAAACCAGCTGAAACGATAACGGGCCTCATTTATCAAAGCTGTCCTAGTTGCCCATAGCAACCAATCAGAGCAAGCCTTTCATTTCTTCAGAACACATTAAGAAATGAAAGGTGAGCGCTGATTGGTTGCTATGGGCAACTAAGAGAGTTTTCCTGTTAGACAGTTTTGATAAATGAGGCCCATGATTCCATTAGGATAAACCCCTCAGGCACACATTTGAATACAGCTCTGGGTCTATGATGTACGGTACTTATTTTAGGCTCTATTCACAACACATTTACATATACGCTGAATGGCTCCATAAACCCCTATAGACCTGAGGTGTGTCTTTAGTACTTGCTGGACAGGTATAGGTCGGTTATAACTTTATTTTCATAACTATATGGGAATTCCACAGTATACTTTTTTTTGGAGTTTTATTTTGCAAGAGGGCCTATGGATGATTGCCATTGGTGAATCAAGTGAATATGATAGGGGATTGATACCGCTCCCCAATAAAGGGTGCTTTGAGATCATACTTTTGGTATAGGCACCCATAGTGCTGCATCGTAAATCCACTGTCAAGACTGCATTAAAAACAGCATGTTAAAGGGGTTATCCAGAAATAGATATTTATGACCTATCCTCAGGATAGGTCATCTGTATCAGATCTGGGGGGATGTGACACCCAGGACCTCCGCCGATCAGAGTTCTTGAGCACTTCAGCCTTTTCTTAGGCCAGTGACATCCCTGTACATCGGTCACATGGCCTAGTTGCAGCTCAGCCTCATTCAAGTCAATGGGGCTGAGCTGCAATACCAAGCACTGCCACTGTAGGGCGCTGTCCTTGGAAAGCTGCCGGGAGCCTGCATCACCCAACGCAGCCCTACATAGTTACATAGGTGGTTCTACAATCTATCTCTATATTTTGGGACTGCTTGGTATAAATGCATAGAAATAAAAGCTTTAATTATTAGCCCCTGGACCCCCGACGGTTCCAAAGCTCCCAGTCACGTTTGGTTCTCACTGAGCAGGTTGCCATGGAAATATGATGACATCCCAGTGAATGAGAGGAGCTGACAGTGTCAACAGTGGTACAATCTATGTATAGATCAGCCAGCCAGCCTGCATTACATCACTTGTTAGAGGAGATTTATAGACATCGTGGGGCAGATGAGACAAGGCTTGTATCCATCAATTTGTCAAAAAAAGAGTTATTTAAATAGAGGGAAAAAAAATTAACTTTAAGATTTTCCCTGTCTTGCTGGCATCCTGGATTTGATTATAAACCAATCTACCTAGGGGTTCTGGTCTCCAATACCGGACCTACAGTGGTGATAGACAAGGGGGGGAATGACCTGAGACACCCAAAAAATATAGTCCATTATTGAGATCAACATCGAGAGTGGCCACTATTAACAGCGCCATCACTGAGAACTCAATTAGCACCAGCAGAGTGCCCCAATAAACACTACTAGCCAAGTGTCCCACCTAAACAGTGCCTGCATCGTACTACCCTCCACACAGCAATGTAGGACGATAACATTTTTGGTGCGTGAAGTCACCAGCAGGGGGAGCTGATTACACACAAATGCTCAGTAAGCTCGTGGTGGTTGTGGGAGGCTCCCTCATTTTCTATGAGACTAGTCAAATATGGGGTTAACCATGCATGTCTCTGCATATATATTATGTGATCCTCGCTCTAACAGCAAAGCATCCTATATAATAAAACAGCAGTGTCAGTGCGCGGTGTCCGTGTGCGTCACCAGTGCACACTGGGCATGTGCCGTTGGGCGACCAATCGGGACACAGCGCTCCACACGCGGCTGCTGTGCCCAGCTCCGCCGTGCCTCCTCCTCCCCCTCTGCAGCCGCCTCACACCCCAGGATCCGGGCCCTGTAACCGCCGCCTGCCGCAGCGTCTTGCATATCCAGGTGCCAATAATTGCCCCATTCAATTGGATATGCGCCCATGATGATACCTGTACCAATGGCCAAAGCTGTATATTCCATTGTCTCCCCATGGTCAGGACTCTGCAGGTGCTCCACCACACACACAGGTGGCGGAGGAGGAGCGGGGCGGACGGACGGCTTCATGCTTCTGTCCCCGGCGCTGAGTGACAGTGGCGGCGGAGAGAGCATCAGTGAGGCAGCACACTACAGGAACGACTGCGGGAGGGGAGGAGGCTCCGGGAGAAGGAAGGGGAAATGCTGCGCTCATCACTGCCAGTCTGCTCTGCACACAGGGTCCGCACACAGGACACACGCCGCCCGCACCGCCCACAACTGCGCGCCGGACCGCTGCTGTGTCCAGCTCCGCCGTGCCTCCTCCTCCTCCCCCTCTGGCTTCCTCTGCAGCCGCCTCACACCCTGGGATCCGGGCCCTGCAACCGCCGCCTGCCGTAGCGTATACTTCACCGGACAACCTTATTAGGGAGTACAATACCGGAGACTGAAGTCACAACAATAGACAATCACAGTCTCCTTAAACTAATAACACACAAAGAATTAAATGTTACCATGTTTTTATTGAACACACCATGTAAATATTCACAGTGCAGGTGGAAAAAGTATGTGAACCCCTAGACTAATGACATCTCCAAGAGCTAATTGGAGTGAGGTGTCAGCCAACTGGAGTCCAATCAATGAGATGAGATTGGAGGTGTTGGTTACAGCTGCCCTGCCCTATAAAAAAAACACACACCAGTTCTGGGTTTGCTTTTCACAAGAAGCATTGCCTGATGTGAATGATGCTTTACACAAAAGAGCTCTCAGAAGACCTACGATTAAGAATTGTTGACTTGCATAAAGCTGGAAAGGGTTATAAAAGTATCTCCAAAAGCCTTGCTGTTCATCAGTCCACGGTAAGACAAATTGTCTATAAATGGAGAAAGTTCAGCACTGCTGCTACTCTCCCTAGGAGTGGCCGTCCTGTAAAGATGACTGCAAGAGCACAGCGCAGACTGCTCAATGAGGTGAAGAAGAATCCTAGAGTGTCAGCTAAAGACTTACAAAAGTCTCTGGCATATGCTAACATCCCTGTTAGCGAATCTATGATACGTAAAACACTAAACAAGAATGGATTTCATGGGAGGATACCACAGAGGAAGCCACTGCTGTCCAAAAAAAACATTGCTGCACGTTTACAATTTGCACAAAAGCACCTGGATGTTCCACAGCAGTACTGGCAAAATATTCTGTGGACAGATGAAACCAAAGTTGAGTTGTTTGGAAGAAACACACAACACTATGTGTGGAGAAAAAGAGGCACAGCACACAAACATCAAAACCTCATCCCAACTGTGAAGTATGGTGGCGGGGGCATCATGGTTTGGGGCTGCTTTGCTGCGTCAGGGCCTGGACGGATTGCTATCATCGAAGGAAAAATGAATTCCCAAGTTTATCAAGACATTTTGCAGGAGAACTTAAGGCCATCTGTCCACCAGCTGAAGCTCAACAGAAGATGGGTGTTGCAACAGGACAACGACCCAAAGCATAGAAGTAAATCAACAACAGAATGGCTTAAACAGAAGAAAATACGCCTTCTGGAGTGGCCCAGTCAGAGTCCTGACCTCAACCCGATTGAGATGCTGTGGCATGACCTCAAGAAAGCGATTCACACCAGACATCCCAAGAATATTGCTGAACTGAAACAGTTCTGTAAAGAGGAATGGTCAAAAATTACTCCTGACCGTTGTGCACGTCTGATCTGCAACTACAGGAAACGTTTGGTTGAAGTTATTGCTGCCAAAGGAGGTTCAACCAGTTATTAAACCCAAGGGTTCACATACTTTTTCCACCTGCACTGTGAATGTTTACATGGTGTGTTCAATAAAAACTTGGTAACATTTAATTCTGTGTGTTATTAGTTTAAGCAGACTGTGATTGTCTATTGTTGTGACTTAGATGAAGATCAGATCACATTTTATGACCAATTTGTGCAGAAATCCATATCATTCCAAAGGGTTCACATACTTTTTCTTGCAACTGTACATATTATACTCCAACCTCCATCATTATACACATATTACACTCCAGCCCCCATCATCCATATTAATAAAATCCCTGTGTGTGTGCTCCGCGTCGTGCATGTGTGCCCGATAATTAAACCGTGCATGCATGGTGCGGCGACCAATCAGCACACGGCGCTCCACACGCCGCCCACACCAGCGCGCTGCTGCCCAATCACCGCTGCCCAACACGCAACTGCGCTGCCCACACCAACGCGCCGACCAATCATCACTCGGGGAAGTCTCAGCCATCATTTAACGGCGCATGCGCGGCACGCTGAGCAATCATCACACGGCCAATTACCACCGCCGCTCGCAGGTTATGGTGTGCTTTCCACGTCGGAGCGCCGTCATTACTGTCCGTGAATCACAGAGCTGCACAGTCTTAGCACTCTCAGCTACAGATAGCAGTCGCTGCCAGCAGTCTCAGCCACCAGTCGCTGCCAGCAGTCTCAGCCACCAGTCGCTGCCAGCAGTCTCAGCCACCAGTCAGTGTCAGCTGTCTCAGCCATCAGTCAGTGCCACAGCCACCAGTCACAGTGCCAGCAGTCTCAGTGACCAGTCGCTGCCAGCAGTCTCAGCACCACCAGTCAGTGCCAGCCGTCCCCTTGCTATTTAATATACATTATTCCTACTAATGTTTATGCACTACTGTTCTAGCGCCAGTTATTGTAACGGGCTTAATGTCTAGTACTGTATAATTTTCAAATATGTTTTCAGCATCACTATACATATCTGTGAGGAGCTCTCTATAAAGTGATGTATAAATACGCCAGCGTAGATTAAAAGCGCGTTAATAATCATGCACAACTAGACTCAAATCAGTGCAATTTAGAAACAGAATTTTCTTCTCCCCCCCGGGTGCCATCATAATGCCCCCACTTCAAGAGAACGTCAAATGGCATTCAGTCACTTTAGAAATTAATCTAAACTTGACTAACTAAAGAGCAATAAATATACTGGAAGTACAATCTGTGCTCCTCTCCAGTGTAGCCAAAGCGCCCATCCCATTAATATGATATCAATAAAGCACGGCTTCAAGGAGAGGCAGTACATCAACTGTTCAGCGCAGCCGCTGGTTTATTCCTGTGTAATATGCTTTGCTACACATCGCAGTTAACTACTTAAAGGGGGTGTCTCATGAAGACAGCCATGTCCATATGTCCTATAGGCTTACTATGCTACAGACTGGCCACAGCTCCACTGGCAAAATCAGGGCCTGTTACAGTCCCTTAATCTCTATTTTTTTACACATTTTCTATTCTCTTTGCAAGAGGCATCATCATATCTATAAGTCCGGTCTCACTTATTCTGAAATGAAAAAGACCATGTGCCAGTTAAACGGGTTGACCTACAAACAAAATATATCACCTATTCACAGGATGGATCATAAATGTATGATCTCTGGGGGGACTGTCTGCTGAGAAACCCCCTTCCCAAAAAATGAGGACCTTAATATTTTTGCATAAATAACCAGTTGCTCCATTCACTTCTATGGGACTGCCGAGTATGGCACCAGCCATGTCCGTCCTATAGAAGTGAACGGAGCAGTGGCCATGGTTGCACACCACTGCCCCATTCACACAAGAGACTTGTTGCAGGTCCTGTGGATGGTGATAAGTGTTGTTCATGGCTCAGCCCCTACAATGGGAAGCCCCACCAATATTCAGAGCTCATAGTGGACATGACAAAACACATTTATCTCATACAGGATAAATTACTGATAAAGGGGCATCCCCATCTTAGACAATAATGACACATAGTATTCCACACGTCTGATAGATGTGGATCCCACTTCTGGGACCAACACCTATCTCCAGAACATAGGCTCCCCCCAACTCCTGTCCTGTCTAGTGAGATGGGTAGCTGCTGCTACATCCAGGCAAAGAACAGATGGGAAGATGTCCCATGTGTGACTTTCTCCATTCACTTTTATGTGAGCTGAGGTTGGTTGTTTCTTATCTGCGCAGCCACCTCTACATTTATCCTCTAACTGGATGGGGTGGCCAGCAGCTGTATCACCGGGTGGGGTGGGGTTGGAGGACTCTTGTTCTGGAGAATGGAGCAGGTCCCAGAGTTGGTACCCACATCTATCATACATTTACGGCCTACCCAATCGCTATGCCATAAACGTTCACGATGGCAATACCCCCTTAACTGCACAAACCGTATACTGTAGGACAAGTGGGGAGCATATGTCACAACGTTTTCTCTGGGAGATTGTCAGGAACTTTAAAATTCACATACTCTGATACAACCCACTGTGAATTAAAAAACTACCAAATCATACATGATACCACAATGCTACCCAACACCCAACCAGTTATATTTTACGGCAGAATCCCCACCTTCTCTTGCCCCAGTCAGCATCTTAGAAGCCGGTTTCTGAGAAAGGTAATTGGCTTGTCTTACAAGCCAATTACAAGAATTTGATCTAAAACTAACGGATCTAAATTTGATCTAAAAGTAACATTTATAGCCGGTAGAGGGATAAAACCTGCCACGCTGATGCACAGCATGTGCAAACCTCTAATTCACAATGTTTTATGAAAAGCTATATGGGGCCAGTGTTGTGCGTCTCCAGGGTATGCATAATCGACAGAATCCACCATGGAACACTTTTCCCAAATCTCGCCAGCCCTCAGTACCCCTGGTGGGTCTGTTCTCCTTGCGACATACCAGCACAACCTCAGCGATGGCCTAGCTTCCTCTATAAAACAGTTTCTTGCCCCCTCATGTGCACTGCCAGCCTTTGCCGCTGCTGTACTATTGGAAAAACAATTAACTCACTTTTGAACTACAATATTGTGCTGTTCAATTTCACTCAAAAAGTTGCGTGATGACTGACTGGTTACATGGTTGGCCTGTTTCTCTTTATTAGTTTGGGGATGGGGTTTGCACCTAGGGGTTGTTACTAATTCTGTACCGAACCATGCGTTTTCTGTATACAGATTTTTTAATGTTTGTGGCTTTTGTGGCTACAAAACTTAGGCAGGATGATGGCCCTTCTCAACTTTTTAACAAGCCTTTGAACTTGACAAGGGAAGAAGGCCAAGCCAGGTATCCACCTGTAGACCGCGGTTTCAGGGTGCTTGCCCCTCATCAGTTCGCAGTAGGATTGGAGTAGCAGTGCGATGCCTTGAACGCAACTTGGGCAGGGTGCTGGCTCTCTTTGAAGAAACCTGCTGTGTATAGAGAGACTTATTGGCAACGCTCCATGGGAAAAAATATACAAAGAGATATCTTCCAGGGAAAGTGAACCATCTCACTAACGCCACCTTCTGATAGACTTGGAACATGACAAGTGAAAATAGCCAAGCCAAATATCCATCTCTAGACAGCTGTTTCCTGGTGCTTACCAATAAATCTCCATACACAGCTGGTCTCTTTAAGGACATCAAGACATTGTACTCAGCCAGCCAGAATCCTACTTCGTAATGATGAGGGGCAACCACCCTGCAGATGGATTTCTGGCTTGGCTGTTTTCCCTTGTTACGTCCCAAGGCGACTAGAGTTGAGCGAACCTGTTCGAGTTCGGGGTTTAAGTGAATTACATAATGGATTTCATTCTCACAGAATCCATCACGTAATTCAATGCCGGCATGCCGCATAACAAGAGTATGATGACGTCATGCAAAACGGAATGCCTCTAAATCATTCTGTTTGGCATGCTGGCATTGAATTACGTGATGGATTCTGTGAGAACAGAATCCATTACGTAATTCACTTAAACCCCGAACTCGAACCTGCAGGTTCGCTCAACTCTAACGTTGACTCATCGGGAGCTTTTGGCTATAATAAAATCTATATATTTTTACATTTTAGATGTGCGACTACTTCATATGTGGCTTTGCTTTTTGTGGTCTTTCCCTTGTGTGTGTGGAGTATGAATAATGTCCATGAGCTCATTTAATTGTATGCTGTGTAATTTTTATTGCCTTTTTCTTTGTTTGTTTTATAAAAAGCATAAAAAAACAAAAAACAAAAACAAGCGCTGCCCAACCTTAACATTATACAAGAAGAAAAAGAAACTGCAAATATCATTCCATACAGACTGTACCCTCCATGCTAGGAAGGAATTCGAAGCAACAGGGCACGCATTACTTACTATTGTTACACACTCCACTGCCGTAATTATATGTATTGTCTTCATACCCCATTGTACGGCTTTGTGGAATATATTGTCACTCGGAAAATTGTAATGAGATTCTACCCGCAAATAAATATAAATGAAAATGACTGGATAGGGGTTGTGAAGCACAGTAAGCCAAAACTAACAAAACCCAAATTTGAAATGCATTAAAAAGTCAAAAATGAAAAAGCTCCACTTACTGAACATTATGTTAATAAACACGGGTATTAAATGTAACCGGAGATGAAAGACTTAATAACAGGGCAGAAAAAAAATTATATTACACACCACAAAAAACACCATCAGGAAAAGTGCCCTGTGACCTGCTCCGTAAACCACTAATGCAGTTAACACATTCAGGACTGGAGGTGTTTTGGGGTCTTCAATGCAAAATTTCCCTTTTTGGAATGCTATATTCCTGTGTCGGCTTGCATACAGAGGATGCACTACATTTTTTCCGGAAGAGTAAAAATACTCCTCTTTCCTTTTTTGAGGAGTATTTTTAGCCAAGGAGGAGTACGAAATTTGCGGTAATTCAAATACATAATACACAGGCCTGCACTTGCTCACATCTGCGTTGGAGGCTCCGTTCGGGACCTCAGTCGCAGATTCTGTCAAAAAGATTAGACAAAAAAAGCCTTGTAGGACTTTGATAAAAAGACAATATCCTGAACAGACTCCATTATAGTCAGTGGAGTCTGCTCAGCTCTGTTCCGGTCAGTTACGTGCCCAATCCAGCACTTCCGTTATTTTCGTTGGTCTGTTCATTTAACAGAGCACAACAACAGAAATTATATAGGTGCGGTGTGAATGTGCCCTCCCATCAGATTCTCCAACGTACAGTCCCATGTAAATACCCACCCGCTCCCATCAGCTTCTCCAACATACAGTCCCATGTAAATAATCACCCCCACCCATTAGCTTCTCCAACATACAGTCCCCTGTAAATAGCCACCCCCTCCCATCAGCTTCTCCAACATACAGTCCCATGTAAATAGCCACCCCTCCCATCAGTGTCTCCAACATACAGTCCCATGTAAATAACCACCCCCTCCCATCAGCTTCTCCAACATACAGTCCCATGTAAATAACCACCCCCTCCCATCAGCTTCTTCAACATACAGTCCCATGTAAATAACCACCCCCTCCCATCAGCTTTTCCAACATACAGTCCCATGTAAATAGCCACCCCCTCCCATCAGCTTCTCCAACATACAGTCCCATGTAAATAACCACCCCCTCCCATCAGCTTCTCCAACATACAGTCCCATGTAAATAACCACCCCCTCCCATCAGCTTCTTCAACATACATTCCCCTGTAAATAGCCACCCCCTCCCATCAGCTTCTCCAACATACAGTCCCATGTAAATATCCACCCCCTCCCATCAGCTTCTCCAACATACAGTCCCATGTAAATAGACACCCCCTCCCATCAGCTTCTCCAACATACAGTCCCATGTAAATAACCACCCCCTCCCATCAGCTTTTCCAACATACAGTCCCATGTAAATAACAACCCCTCCCGTCAGTTTCTCCAACATACAGTCCCATGTAAATAACCACCCCCTCCCATCAGCTTCTCCAACATACAGTCCCATGTAAATAACCACCCCCTCCCATCAGCTTTTCCAACATACAGTCACATGTAAATAACCACCCCCTCCCATCAGCTTCTCCAACATACAGTCCCATGTAAATAGCCACCCCCTCCCATCAGCTTCTCCAACATACAGTCCCATGTAAATAACCACCCCCCTCCCATCAGCTTCTCCAACATACAGTCCCATGTAAATAACCACCTGCTCCCATCAGCTTCTTCAACATACAGTCCCATGTAAATAACAACCCCTCCCGTCAGTTTCTCCAACATACAGTCCCATGTAAATACCCACCCCCTCCCATCAGCTTCTCCAACATACAGTCCCATGTAAATAACCACCCCCTCCCATCAGCTTTTCCAACATACAGTCCCATGTAAATAGCCACCCCCTCCCATCAGCTTCTCCAACATACAGTCCCATGTAAATAACCACCCCCCTCCCATCAGCTTCTCCAACATACAGTCCCATGTAAATAACCACCTGCTCCCATCAGCTTCTCCAACATACAGTCCCATGTAAATAACCACCCCCCTCCTATCAGCTTCTCCAACATACAGTCCCATGTAAATAACCACCTGCTCCCATCAGCTTCTTCAACATACAGTCCCATGTAAATAACAACCCCTCCCGTCAGTTTCTCCAACATACAGTCCCATGTGAATAACATTGCTCCCTCCCCTAAAGCATAGGGTTAATAACATTGCTCCCTCCCCTGGGAGGGATCTGGAGTGAATGGTTATGATAGCCAAGTGATAAAGTACAAGGAGGATCCGCCATATTGGGCAGTACTTTATCACATGGCTATAATAACCTGCCGTGCATTCACTCTGGACCCTAGGCCGGCCGACTTATTAGAAGTCCGTGGGTGCTCTAATACCACTCTGTACAGCCCAGCGGTTGCATGGAGTGGTAATAAGCTACCTATATATATGTGCAAGGACTTCTTCTTTTGGATTGTGTACATTTTAAGTCTCGTGCACACTGCTGTCCCGTGCATGGTGGACAGCAATTTTTAGTCCCCAATGCCCAGGAAACATCAGTACGGATTCAGCAGATGGATCCAGACCCATTCAACTTGAATGGGTCTGTGATCCGTCCGCACCCCTGCGGTACGGAGGCATGGAGAGAAACCCCATGGAAGGACTCCACAGTGCATCTGTGCCTCCGTTACACAAGCGAATAGGTCTGCATCCATGATGAGCACACGGCTGGTGTCCGTATATTGCAGACCCGCTGTTTGCGGGCCGCAATATGGGTAACGGCTGTGTGCATGAGGCCTTAGACAGAAAAAAATAAAAAACACAGCATGCCCTCACACACACACACACACGGGCTGAAAAACTCCAGGCAGGCCCCCTGTCTAACATTAAAAAGAAACCTTTTTTTCCCACCCCTGCTGAAGAGTATAACAGGAGTCTGAAGCCTCAGCGGAGTGCTGCTTCCCCTCACTGTTGAGTGCAGTAGTGAAGACTGTCCCATAGGCTTTCTATTGAGGCCGTCTTCAGTACTGCACTCAGCAGGGAAGAGAAGCAGCGTTCGGCTGAGGCTTCAGACTCCTGGTTATAGGGATTAGTGGGGTTCTCAGAGATGTGACCCCCGCTAAAGCCAACTGCCCACCAAGACTCCTTACCCCACCAGGCGCCATCCCTCTGGTAAGGATCGTGTGCCGCTTTCGGACTCTTCCCCCTCACTACAGAGCAGCGTGCTCAATAGTCGGAAGCACTCTTACTGCGCTGATGAAAAGTCTAAGGCATATTGGTACGCCTTAGACTTTTTTTTTAAGGAGTAAAATGGCCTGAACAGGCGTCTATAACGCTTGTACAGACGTTATTGCGACCTCTGCTTGCATAGTTGACTCATTTGACCTTTTTCCACTCAACTATGCAAGACAACATAAGAAGTGGGGTGCAGAAAAATAGCAGTAGGTTCTCTGGACTGATGAGTCAAAATTGTTATATTTGGTTGTAGTAGAAGGCAGTTTCTTCGCAGTAAGGCTAGAGAGTAGTACAATATGAGTGTCTGCAGGCAATAGTGAAGAAGGACTGGAGAGCGGTGCAATAATGAGAGTCTGCAGGCGGCAGTGAAGAATGGTGGAGGTTCCTTGCAAATTTGTAGCTGCATTTCAGTAAATGGAGTTGGGGATTTGGTCAGGATTACTAGTGTCCTCAATGCTGAGAAATACAGGCAGGGGTGCACCACCAATGAGGCGAGGTGAGGTGATTGCCTCAGACAGTACCAGGTTGGGGCAAGAGGAGGGGCAGCGGAAGGGGGATTATCGGTTTCTAAAGTGTAGTATTGGGAAGTGCAGTGGGCACAGTATGTGGCGCTGTATTACCCTGTATGTTTTGTAACTCTGTATGTAATGTTTTCCAAGTATGTCTTTAATAGTAGGGCTGCAGGGAAAGGGTTAGGTTAAGATATTGGCATTGTTTCAGTTTTTGCCTCAGGCAGCAGATAGGCTAGGTTCACACCTGAATACAGGCAGCTACTTATCCATCATGCAATTCCATCACGGAGGTGTCTGATTGACTCCAAATTTATTCTGCAGCAGGACAATGACCCAAAAATATAGCAAATGTCATTAAGAACTATCTTCATCCTAAAGAAGAACAAGAAGTCCTGAAAGTGATAATATGGCCCCCACAGAGCCCTGATCTCAACATCATCTAGTCTGTCTGGCATTACATGAAGATACAGAAGGATCTGAGCAAGTCTACATCCATAGAAGTTTGTTCTCCAAGATGTTTAGAACAACCGGTCTGCTGAGTTCCTTCAAAAACTACATACAGTGCTAAGAACAAAGACCCTATTTTAAATATCTCCCCCACCCACTTTAGTGTTAGATATAAAATCTATATATGAATAATAATCACCTAAGTAAAGACTTTTTTTTTTTGTAAAGTTGCAAGGACTGGGACCAGATGTGTATGTGGGTGTCTGATATTCCCTGAGCTGAGTGAGCATGGGGAAGTCAGGAGGGATGGCTGTTCTGAAGGTGTATGGCCAGCTTAAAATTGGTGGCCGTGGATAATTATTGTATGTCTCGGGTAACAAACATTTAGGGTGACAGTAATGTACATATAAAAGCCTGAGCACCCATTCAAAATGCATTTATGCCATGCAAGTTATATGTTTCAATGCTGACAAGACTCTACTTACACAACAGCATCTACAGAAGACTCAAGTCGCGGGGAAGTGCAGCCCAGTATTTCTCCCGGGGATAATGGCTTACTCTGGGGGACGAGAACTTTGTAATCAGGACGAAGATCTTGAACAGCGGCCTATGGACAGAAACAAAATGAATAACGGTTGGGGGATTTTAGTTAGCAAAGGCTGGAATTTAGGGGGTTATTTAGTTTATTTAATAAAAAAAAACACCAAAAAATACCTTTAAAAAGAACACTACTCACCTTTAATCACTCGCTGACCCAGTGCAGAAGTTCCAGTGGTTCCTTTGTTGGGTCACTGTTTACAAGTGGTCAACACGTGACGACTGCTGCCGATCAGTGGCCTGAGCTGTCACATGGCAGTCACTTGTAAGTAAAGCCCGGGGGGCGGGAAATCTGCACAGCTTCTGTGCTGGATCACTGGAGGATTAAAGAGGTGAGTAATGGTTTTTCTTAATAGTGCTTTCTACAGTTTTTTCCCCCCAGAAAACAGATAACCCATTTAAGGTCACATGCCGGAAATTAAAGTTACATTAGCCAAATAAGTAAGGTCCATTATTACAGACTATTAAAATCACACCAGAAACATAAAAGCCTGAGTTGTCCTTGTGCGTGAGGTCTTTAATATTTCATTCAGCTGTTTGTGAATCAACTTGCTCTCGTACTGTGGAAGCAAATGCAGCCTGGCAATACTCATGCTGTACATTAATATGTTATAGGGATAAATGCTTCGGGTGCCTACAAGAAGATTTGCCAAAAGTATTAAAATTGCTGTAGCATATGATGGCCTACTTCAGGAGAGCCACAATCAATCAAGGGTTGGAGAACGAGTGAATTATATCCATCTCTATGTAATAACTACATTAGTATGCAGGTACAGTAAGTCATGGCTGTGTAGGTAAGAGATGTGTCATGCAACAAAGTTTAGATACCTTAAAATTGACACCCGGTTGATAAATCGATACTGAGGAACACTAGTGGTACAGTAGAAGATAGACCTCAGGCGCAAAGAAATGAGCTAGCATATCTTGGCTGTAGCATTTGGAAGTAGTACTTTATCAGGTTCTCAAAAACAAATAGGATGTATGCTACCGGTTGGGTTATGGTTGGGCCACCAAAAATGAAGCGCCTTTTGGCTCCACCTTTACCATCGTTTTTTGCAATTTAAAGCACATAAAGTCTTGTAGAAATGGATAATTTGGCTACAGTCGTTTTTTGGCTAGGGCTAAATGATGACAGTCGTAACCCTGAGCCTTGATATTGCCAGGTCATGTCCCATGTATCCTTCCTCAGGGCTCCAGGATACTGTTTAAGAAGTTATACAAATTTAACGAAGAACTTGATGTTTTTAGGTCCTTCAAGTAGTGCAGTCTGCCCTAGGATAAAAAAAAAAAACTAAAAAAGTAGTGCAGTCTGCATAAA
Source organism: Bufo bufo (assembly GCF_905171765.1). NCBI lineage: Eukaryota > Metazoa > Chordata > Amphibia > Anura > Bufonidae > Bufo > Bufo bufo. The sequence goes on along the minus strand of NC_053391.1, from coordinate 129,069,302 downwards.
GGAAAAGCAGAGCACTGGAATAAATTTAGCATTGAAACACATTACTTCAAATGTTGCTGCCATCACCCTCTAGTAACATTTTATTGCTTCAATAATGGAATTGCCTTTCAATCAAACATAGAGAATATTATGAAATATTATATTATGAAATCCATCAGCGATATCATGAATATATAGACATCGGCCTGGAGATAAATTGGATAACAATATCTAGTCCCTCCATGCCCTCCAGCTTGTAGCCAGTCTAATGTTGCTGAGGAAGGTCAAAAAAGATAAATGTCTTTTTTCATGAATGGCCGTATACTATGTATATATGCGACATTCTGGACCACACTGGAATTTGTACACAAAAACAAGCTTATTGATGCATGCATTGAGTGCTGTGGTATTGTCTACTGGAACTATCTGGCTTCACAAGCCCTCCACTTGGCTCCACCACACTTTTGGAGAGCGAGTGACATTGTTTATAAAAATATCTATGGTTTTGTAGGACCATTTTATAGTAATATTCATGCAGCGTGTAAAGGATTTGTACCTTCCTGGAGGACTATCACAAGCATGACATAGTTCAGTGTTGATAGAGCCATGTACAACTTCTTAGTTGGTCCTCGTTCCTTAAGGCCTCTTGCACACGAACGTGTGCGCCCTGTGGCTGCATTTTTCGGATCCGCAATACACGGGCACCGTTAAATGTGCATTCCGCATCACGGATGTGGACCCATTCACTTCAATGGGTCCACAAATCCGGAGATGCGGAATGGTGCGGAACGGAACCCTACAGAAGCACTACGCAGTGCTTCCGTGGGGTTTCGTCCCGTACTTCCGTTCCCCAAAAAGATAGAACATGTCCTATCTTTTTGCAGAACGGCCGGATAACGGACCCATTAAAGTGAATGGGTCCACGATCCGCTTTCCCCATGGTGGGTGTTCGTGCATTGCGGCCCGCAATTTGCAGCACGGCCATGGGGCACACACGTTCATGTGCAAGAGGCCTAAAAGGCATCTGTTCCTGTCTGTGTTCTTATTGAGAGCAGCCAAGAACCAAGCAAAGACGACTTTACATGGTTAAGGGTACTTTCACACTTGCGGCAGAGGATTCCGGCAGGCAGTTCCGTCGCCGGAACTGCCTGCTGGATCCGGCAATCCGGACGCAAATTGATGGCATTTGTCAGACGGATCCGTCTGACAAATGCATTGAAATACCGGATCCGTCTCTCCAGTGTCAACCGGAAAAAACGGATCAGGTATTAATGTTTTTTTGCATTTTTAAAGGTCTGTGCATGCGTTTTGCTGGAACACTTAATGCCGGATCCGGCACTAATACACTTCAATGTAAATTAATGCATTCCGGCAAGTGATCAGTATTTTTGGCCCTATGCTGCGGTATTTTCTCTGTCCAAAAAAACGTAAGAGGGACTGAACTGATGCATCCTGATCAGAATGCTCTCCATTCAGAATGCATTAGGATAAAACTGATCATTTTTTTCCGGTATCGAGCTCCTGTGACGGAACTCAATACCGGAAAACAAAAACGCTAGTGTGAAAGTACCCTAAGAAAAAGTGAGGGGCTATTTTTGAGATGGAAGTTAAAAGGCATCTGTCAGCAGATTTGTACCTATGACACTGGCTGACCTGTTACATGCCAGTCTCAGGTCAGCCGGTCTCATAGGTACAAACTTCCATCTCAAAAATAGCCCCTCACTTTTTCTTAACCATGTAAAGTCGTCTTTGCTTGGTTCTTGGCTGCTCTCAATAAGAACACAGACAGGAACTGGAATAATTTGAGACACACTTTACAAACCTGATGTCACAAACAAGTAATGTAGATTTTTCATATACTATTATTTGATTATTTTTTTTTACTCTCCCGACAGAAGTGCCTGGAATACAAACACCTCATCGGGAGCTCATAAGATGGTCCTGTCTACACTGAGAAAGTGTCTCACTCTACCATACTTCTAAATTTAACTCTGACCCTAAACCTGATCATATGTCTTCCTCCTGATTGTTGCCGCTCCCCGCGGTAGCCCTGTGAATCCAAGATGCATCCATCAACGTGTTGTGATAGTTCTGCAATTGCTGTTCAAAACAGATAACAGGACTCATCTGTAGATTTCAGAGGACAAAAGAAAAGGATAATGGAGGCGCTGAGACTGGTAAGATATTGAACGTCCGAAGGCCGCGGAGCAGGCATGATGAAGCTCTTGTAATAAACATCCCCACAGCCAGATGCTTATTTGAAGACAGTAGAGGATGATGAAGTGGCAAAGCCAGAGGAAACTGAATAAACAGTTAGACCAGGATTGATAGGCGAGGGGAATCCTGACATGATTGGGCCATCTTCTCTAGTATCTCCTTAATTGTTCCAGGGGGACTGCTAATTTTGTGAGTGGCAGAGATCGGGGACTTAACTAGTCTGCTTACTGAGGCCGGTATCACTGTGTGGGATAGCGTAATGAGAGATCAAAGGATTCCGTTTTCCCCGTGTGATTAAGCGAGTAAACAATTTCCTCTTCCTTCTCCTCTACAGTATGAAAAATGAAAGCGTTATGGAGTGATGCTGGAGCGATTACTGTTCAGCGGACAGGATTTGTCAGCATCCATTTTAAAACAGATGGTTGAGGACAGAGAAATAAACACGAAAATGATCACAGTGTCCCTCGCTCTATACTCTGCAGACAAAACTCCAACGACGGATGCAGGACCACTTCCTATTTTCTATGGCCGGGATAACGCACATAAAGAAACCTTGGTGGATCCATTTCAGTATTGGTGCCAGCTGTCGAGAGCGTGATGACTACAGCTTCTTAGTCATACCAGGGTTACAAGAAATGTGTGCTTAATAGCCAAAAACAAAATCATATCCCTCAAGAACATTCTCCTAGATTGGGCAGATATCCAAACGTAGGGACCCAAGATCGAGATACATCTACTTCACATTTAGTCTCTTAAAAATAAGGTACAAATAAAGAGGACCTGCCAGCTCTTTTGACGTATCTGTATAAGTAAATACTTGTATCCCAATGAAAAAAATTGTTTCTATAGCCTTTATTTTCATAAGGCCTCCTGCGCGTGACCATATCTGTTTCTGCGGTCCGCAAAACACTGATACGGCTGTGTGCATTCCACATTTTCCCTTCTGGAGGTCTCGCGCTACAGTATGTTAAAAATGTCTATTCTTGTTAGAAAAATGGACAAGAACAGGACATGTTCTATTTTTTTGTGGGGCTGCGGAACAGAAATATGGATGCGGACAACATGTGGTGTGCTGTCGCCATCTTTGTGGCCCCATTGAAATGAATGGGTTTGCATTCGATCTGCAAAAAATGCGGATCAGATGCGGACCAAAACTATGGTCGTGTGTAGGGATGAGCGAATCGACTTCGGATGAAACATCCGAAGTCGATCCGCATAATACTTTGTTTCAAAACTGTACGTATTAGAATGTATTGGCTCCTATGAGCCGAAGTTATAATTTCACGAAGTCTCTCTTGAGACTTCGCATAATAACTTCATAAATTAGTTTCCATTGTAAAAAAACATTTCTCGAACTCGGGTTCGGTTCCAAGTGGTACCCGAGTTCGGGAAATGTTTTTTTACTGTAGAAATTAATTAATGAAGTTATTATGCAAAGTCTCGAGAGACTTTGCGATGTAATAACTTTGGCTCATAGGAGCAAATACATTCTAATCCGTATACTATTCAAACAAAGTATTATGCGAATCAACTTTGGATGTTTCATCCGAAGTCGATTCGCTCATCCCCAGTCGTGTGCATGAAGCCTAAGGCTGGTTTCACACGAGCGAGTGTCAAGCTCCGGACTCGAAGCGCAGCACCCGTCCTGAACTTCCAGCACTGCCGGGGTCAGTCACATTGCATTATATTGATTTATGAGGCTATGTAACCCCTACAGTTCTGGAATGTATTGTATAACACTGACATAATGCTGTCAGTGTTATCCAATACATTCCAGACCTCTAAGGGTTACATAGAATCATAAATCAATATAATGCTATGCGACCCTGGCAGCGCTGGAAGTTCAGGACAGGTGCTGCGCTGTAAGTCTGGAGCGTGACACTCGCTCGTGTGAAACCAGCCTTAACTCTGTACTGTTCCTCTGTTCCTCCTACAAATTGACAATAGGGTATTACCATTCCCCTCGTCAAAGTGGTGAATGGACACTGTCAGATGGTGTAGGGAGTGGGACACACCCACAACTGGTAGCACCCAGTCATAAACGCTCCTCAAATTGTTACATTATTGGGAACACAATTATTTTATAAAACAAACATGTCAGGAGAGGTGGTAGGTCCCTTTAAACAACATTTTTATAGGCTAGTATACTATTTCTATTGATTTATTAAACTTTTTTGATTCAGGCTTGCAGTTGTCATAGACATGTGGGGGAAATCTAACCGATACCTGCAGGTGCACTGAATATGCAGTGCAAATACGGCCTTAGGCCTTTCACATGGGCGTCGTATGTGAGGGCCGGATAGGATGCGGGTGCGTCGTGAAAAAATAGTGCGAGTAGGTACGCAATTGCAGTCAGTTTTGACTGCGATTGCGTTCCGATGTTCAGTTTTTATCGTGCGGGTGCAAAGCATTTTGCACGCGCGTGATAAAAAAAACTTACTGTGGTACCCGGACCCGAACTTCTTCACTGAAGTTCGGGTTAGGTATTCTGTAGATTTTAATATTTTCCCTTAAATTCCCTATAACATGGTTATAAGGGAAAATAATAGCATTCTAAATACAGAATGCATAGTAAACTGTAGATTGAGGTGTTAAAAATAAAATAAAAATTAACTTACCTGTTCCAATTGATCGCGCAGCCAGCATCATCTTCTTGCTTCTTCTTTTCAGGACCCGCAAAAGGACCTTTGGTGACGTAATCTTCTATCTTCATTCAGTAGGACCTGCGCTGACGTCACCACGCTCACCACGTGATTACGTCACCAAAGGTCCTTTTGCAGGTCCTGAAAGAAGAAGCAAGAAGATGATGTCGGCTGCGCGATCAATTGGAACAGGTAAGTTCATTTATTTATATTTTTTAACACCTCAATCTACAGTTTACTAAGCATTCTGTATTTAGAATGCTATTATTTTCTCTTATAACCATGTTATAAGGGAAAATAATACAGGGAATACACTTTAATGGGGTCCGGGGTTGCTTTCATCCCTATCATCCTCAGCAACCATGCGTGAAAATCGCACCGCTTCCGCACTTGCTTGCGGATGCTTGCGATTTTCCCGCATCCCCATTCATTTCTATGGGGCCTGCGTTGCGTGAAAAACGCAGAATATAGAACATGCTGCGATTTTCACGCAACGCCCAAGTGATGCGTGAAAATCACCGCTCATCTGAACAGCCCTATTGAAGTGTATGGGTCGGATTCAGTGCGGTGCAATGCGTTTACCTCACGGATTGCACCCGCGCGGAATTCTCGCCCGTGTGAAAGGGGCCTTTGGGCTCATGCACACGACCGTATGCCCTCCGAGACATACGGTCCGTGAGGGGGCGATATGTCCCGAAGCGGCATACATCGTGCGCACGGTAGTGCACAGCATCACAGGTTACTATGATGCTGTGCACATGATATGATCATATGATCTTCTGAGTGCGGAACAATAGTCCCGCGGGCGGCCCGATGCGCATAGCATCAGAGTAATCTATGATGCTGTGCGCTCCCGTGGGCACGATGTATGCTGCTCCGGGACATATGTCCGCTCACGGACCGTATGTCTCGGAGGGCATACGGTCGTGTGCATGAGCCCTTATACTGCAGAAAAACATTCTGCCCACTAGCGATTTTCTTCAAAATAATAGCTGGTATGCGGCTGCTCATGCATATAAGAAAAATGTCAGATGAAAAGGATTTTTTGGTCATTTCAGCCGAACATTGTTTGAAAATTTTACGTGACTACTGTCTGCCAAATATTTTTTTTTCTGTTGGGTTGGATTATTTTTGTCTGCAATCGGCTGAAATCACGTGTGGCCTGGATTCAGCAGATCCTTGGTCACTTTGTCAAGCCCACTGTGTTTTTAATCTTTCTTTATACCGACCCCCTGATTGGCCAGTTTAGGTTGGCATGTTGCTAATGAGATAGTTTGCATGAACAATTCTACAGACGAGTGATGGGCCGCATTCTGACTCATCAAAATCTTATGTGTATGACCAGCTTTGGTCAAGAAAGTGTTTTCACCACTGACCGCAGTGCTCCCTCCATGTAGCAGGCAGAAGAGTTTAGGCGTATTCTAGAATTTTTAGAACAGTTAGAATTCCAAAATTCTCCAAAAACGGTCTTTAGTTTTGTGGAAAGGGGAAGTGGGGATTACGATGTAATGAACCCCGGGGAGGACATTTTGTATAAGGGCTAATACAAATTGGTGGCTTTTCTTTACCTGAAACCTTAGTCATTCTTTGTCGGCTGCTCTCTTGTAATCTTGCAATAACCATCTAGAAAGGTCGAATTTCCTCCAGACAATTTTTCTTTTCCTGGACTTTGTGACAAAGGACTGATTATTTCGCTTGATATACAATAAAAATAGAGGAAATTTCTGACCTTTGTGTTATGATAAACCATGTGGCCCTTTTGATTTGTTCTGTGGTATATCAAAGTGGACGCCTCCCTGATGAAGAAGACTGGATGTCTGGAAAGGGCTCGATTTGATAAATTAGCTTTTATACCTGGAAGACCAAGGGCCGTATTTACTAAACAGCGCAGAGGTATTAGCCATCTAGCAGTGTCAGAAGCCACCTTGCAGGCATGTGTGCGATTGGGCTGTAAAGACGTTACGCGCGATAGGGCTTAGGGATCTTGACAAAGCATGGCCCCGACTGCCTTCTGCTTCATTTGTTCATGTCTTTGTTGGCCCTTTTATTTGGTTTCGAGCTGCCTCCAAAGGCTTGAACAAATATTCTATACGAGCACATTAATCACTAAACGCTGACTGCATGGCAAGCTCAGATGTAAAGGTCTGCATGTTCTCTCCTTCATGTCTTTGTAAAGTATCTACCGGTATATTGCTGCAGCTTCTGCTTTAACCCTCTCGCCACTGAAGACAGAAGCCCACCAGTGTACATCCGAGGAGAAGCAGCCTTCCGTCGGCATAGGGGTTAATCTCTGGTCCAGTGTTTTCATCCCGTGTCCATTACACAAGGTTGTAATATGGAGAAAGGCTTCAAGTGTTAAGTTAGCTGTCGTCATGCCTTTATTCTCGCCATCAACACTACATTAAGGCACTTTCTTCAAGGGGAAGAGACACAACAATGGTTCTCTAATAAAGTTTGGAAATGAAATCTTTGAACGCTGCAGGAGTATTCTGCCCTTGAAAATAGGTTAGATTTAATGAAATGTACCGTATACACCGCTCTTTGCAGAGTTGCATCTATTTGATATTTATTCTGTAAGCTGCGTCTTCTTGGACAGTAGGAGCCAGAATTTATTTAATCCTAAAATCAGTTTCACAGCTAATGTAGTTTAGAATAACCTCATAATAATAAACTGCACATTGCCATGAAGGTCAGCCCATCAATAGGCAGACAGATGCAGCAAACATTAACGTGACACAAAGGGGCAGATTTACTAACAGTGTCGTACTTTACGCCGTCTAAGAATACGACTCACGGTCTTACAGTTAGACAAAGTTACTATTCTGGAGAACAGACCGTTATAAATTTGGAGTGTCGGAAACCCTGCACCAGATTTAGGTATACGAATTTGTCCGTGTGCCAAAAAACTGTCTAGTCTAAGTCTACACCACGTGTAAATTGGCATAGTTTTACTCCGAAAATGCGTCAAAACTGTGCTGAATTTTTGGCGCATGGAGCCACAATTTAGGCCATGCCCCCTTTCTAGCAAGGCCATGTCCATTTCCATCGATGCCACCCCACCTTGTCGGACATGGCGTAAAAAGCTTACAAAAGGTGTAAAACAGTTAGTAAATGTACGCATCCTGTGAATAGGGGATAACTTGAAAATGTAAGACAACCCCTTTAATGGTAAACCTATTAGTAAAGGAAACAGTGTAACGTGTTCACAAGTGATGCTGATACAGTATGTATGACCTTGGCTTCCATTACCAGAGATTGACTTCTGATGTCAATTTTTCAGTGTACAGTATGCCATCATGTACTTAATATTGTACTATTGATGCATATAACAAATGCTAGAAGTCAGTTAGGATTTTTGTGACACATACCAAAAGCACTTTGACAAAATGGTGTACTTTAGACTCTGAATGTTAAAGAGACTATAATGAGCAGCCATATATCCATAATGCTATTCCTAACGGTGTCTGCAATAAGAAATATAAATATAGTCAATACTGATACTCTATTTGTAGGACATGGGGGTAAAATCCCCCCAAATCTTTATGCAGAAACACTATATAAAAGGGAACGTGCAATTGGAAATGACAGATAAATCAAGAGGCACATTTATTAAGACCAGCGTTTTAGATGCCACTCTTAAAGGGGTTATCCGAGAGTATAAAGTAGGCCCGTCCCCCCATACTGAATATACTTATCCCGCTCCCTGCGCCTCTTCTGGTCCATGCACCGCTGCTGCTTTAAACATCTGGTGTCAGGGGTGGGAAGAGCAGCCAAATGCAGGCGGGGATGGGGACGAGCCTCCCTAGCATCACGGATGACTCTAGGGAGGCTCGTCCCCATTCCCGCCTGCCATTGGCTGCTCCCCCTGACACCGGATGTTTTCACCCGCGCACAGGGAGAAGCAGCAGCGGTGGTGTGGGGACCAGGAGAGGCGCAGGGAGCGGGATAAGTATATTCAGTGTGGGGGGCCCGGGCATATGGGGGGGGGGGGGATTTTATACTCTCGGATAACCCCTTTAATAAACCCCTAAAGCTGGCGGTGGATCCGGCGGAGTTATGTAGAGGCGCCGGCCTCTTCATAACTTCGGCGGATTCTCCGCCAGTTCTAAATGTAAGACAGCTTCCGAGCTGTCTTACATGTAGACCTTTTTCTAAGTAGAAAATGGTAAATTAGACAGGCGTCCTGGTCGTTCCCCGCCCACAATTTTAGACCTGCGAGAGCGGGGAAAAGTTGCAGATTGCAATTTGCGTCTGAAATACACCTAATATAGGCGTATTTTAGGTCAGTAAATCACCTCCCAAGTTTTTATATGAAATACATTTTTGAAGATTTTCTAGCTTTTTTTTTTTTTTTTTTACCATTCCCATTTTTTGTAAACAAAATATCTTGAAATCTTTCAGTTTTCACACTGACCACGGAGCCTCATAATAGTTCAAGACTTCCTGTCCTCTGGAAATCACTTTTCAGCAGTTGTCTTATTATCATAACAGACAGGATTACTTCGGAAAGTATCGCCTACATATAGATAATACAGGGTCAACAATATTCTCAACAAGTGATGGTAACAGCTTATCTCCTCCATCTCCTTGCATGATGACCTCTGCACAGGTCACAGAGCATGTCCGGAACACTCTCCCACAGAGTCATCTCCAGACTACGGGTTCCTATGGTCCATATGGTTGCTGTAAAGCACATCTCGGAAAGCTGTTAACAGCAGCTCAGGCATGATAGTAGCCCCATAATCATATACAGAACACAGGATAAAATATATTACATGAGTATGTGATAGATTTGATGAGACAATCCCTTTATATTCTGATTAAATGAGGAATTGTGCAATGCTACTAAACAAGAATATACTGTATAAATTCCCATTCAAACACTACATTTTGTCCACTGGCTATGTTCAGTTTTGCAGCTCAGCTCCACTTAAAGGGGTTGTCCCGTGAAAAATATTCTACAGTTTTAAAACCAGCACCTGGATCTGAATACTTTTGCAATTGCATGTAATTGAAAATTTAGCATCGCCAGTGAGTTACTCAATAAAATGCAACGCCACCTGTTGCTTTTTTTTTTTCTTATTTCTTTGTCCTGCTCACTGAGAAGGCCACACATGCTCAGTCCATCTGAGTGCCTCCTGAGCTGTGATTGGAAGAGCCGAGTCACGCCCCCTTAGCTGCAGCAGAAAAGACCCTCCCCTTGAGCTGTCAGCTTGATATAAATCTAGCAGAGCAATGAATGGGGAGAGATTGTCATGTACTATATGATCACAGATTTTCATTTTTTACATTAGTCATGGGATAACCCCTTTAAGCAATTCTTTGACAGGCTTTCACCAATAAAGAAAAGGGCACGGACAGTGACTTACCTGAAGTGCTGACACAAACTGGATAGTGCTCACAAAGGCCAGTGATGTTCCACGGGCAAAGTTGAAACGAATTGTGTCCACAAAGTGCGAGACATCAATCTTTATATCGACAAACACATACAACATCCGCATTCCATGTGTGGCATCAATGGGAACTGCAGGATGAAAAGTCAAGGGTTAGCAACAGTAGTGCACGTCTTATATAATTTCACAGAGGGTTTAAATGTTCCTTAAGTATTAAAACTGTCTCAAACCAAACAAGTTCCCCCAATCACTTAAGGGCAGTTTAGAATTTAAAAGTGCGACGCACAATGGCCACACACACTGCCGTATCATGCGGTCATTGGCTGCCAGGGGAGGACATGGATTGGCTGAGTGCAAGCAGGCACACCATATGGTCTCACCCTTTAAGGGGATTTTCCGGGATTACTATGGCTTGTAACAGATATGCTCATGTAGTTCCTTACCTCATGTATATATTCCCCATGCTTTTTCTTTTTCAGTTTGGACTCTCCTGACCCATTTTCACCATGTAATCAAATCCCTCTGGTTTGTTGGTTGCCCTTCCTGTTGCTGTATCCAACCAAACCCATGATGCACCTCTCCTTTCTCTACCACAGCTCCAGCACCGCCCCTAACCACGCCCAGCTAGTTTATAGCTCCCCCCACTCGGCTAGTTACATAGACACTCCCCTACCACTGCCCCTAACAACTCCCAGCTAGTTTATAGCTCCTCCCATTCACCTATCACGGACACGTCCATGGACATAACATGACAGGAAATAAGAAAGAGCAGCATGGACATGGTCATGTGATCACAGCCCAAAATGGGAGATAGGCGCAATACAGGTAAAAGAAATACATTACAAAATAAGTTGCCTTCATAAATGATTTAGAGATGAGAAAATTGATTTCTAATAAATCAATTTGTCTCATTAGCACGACTTCTTCACCAATAAGAGGCTGTGCCCACAGATGATAACATGCCCATCTGCCTGGCCCTGTCAATCTCCTGCCTGTGCTCCTGCACAAGTTCAAATTCGGCTTCTGGAGCATTTACTGAGCACACACCACTGCACTTTAGGGGAATGATCACACGACAAGCTATAAAATTAATTATTAAATGTTAATTAAATCCGGCTCCATGACATACATTTACATACATACATTGTTGGAACTATGCAGTCCCCACAAAATGACAAATATAAGGAACACTGATGGCGCCGGCACAGCTACATTTGCAGGTGCCGGCTGTATTATACTCTAATGGTCATAATCAAGGATATCTCTGATTGCAGTATTTAACTCCTTTAGACATCATGGTCAATTGGCCTAACTGTCCCTAGAAGCATGTTGTACCTGCTCCCTGCTGCTCCATTATGGCTCCCTGGCCCCGTTCAGTAAGCTTCTGGTCCCAGCCTGTAAACTTCAGGATGGACGGGGTCATGTGCGCTGCTGCAGCCAATAACTACCCTCAGAGGGTGCTAACTTGCTGTTTGGGGACACATCACGCCTGATCGTTCAGCCAACAGCTCTCTCTCCCACTTACATCCAGAGTCCGCCATACACACACATGTTCGATTTGGCTGAGCACGTATGTGTTGTGAATGGGGAGAGAAGAACAGGCCATTGTCAGACACTTCTAGGCGAACAGAAGGATCGGAAGAGCACATTCTCTTTGCCTAATCCTTCTCTCCTCTGAAATTATTTCCCAGGGTAGAACCAGCTGACATGTCCGATGAGCCCTTGCCAGCTGAATCGAATGTTCTTGCTCCCATGTCCACGGCCTTATCGCAGAGAAAACAGCTTTTTAATCATGTGCAAATTAGTCCCTGGGTGGAACAAGGGTGCTGCTGTTGCACCGCTCATTCTCTACATGCTGCGCCCCCACCTCTTTGACTGACAGGGCTAGGATTTTAGGCTTATTCACTCCTGGCTCTGAAATCTTGTAGCAATGAGATCGTCACTGTGTTCAGCGCAGCGCAACACCCTCGTTGCATGCAGGGACTAATTTACATATAAGGCCATGGAGCCACATGGAAGAAAGAACATTAGATTCAGCAGGCAAGGGCTCATCAGACATGTAAGCTGGTTTAAATAGGATGGATTTGATGATGGGTTCTCTTTAAGTAGTTAAAGGGGTTGTGCAGCCAGTAAATAGTTATGATCTATCCTCCAACTCCAAACACCCCCACTGATCAGCTGTTTGAAGAAAAATCGGTGCTCGTACTTACACTTTACACAGTCTATGAAGTCTCAGCAGGGCAGTGTAATTACAATACATTGACTTGAATGGAACGAGCACTTGTAATTACACTGCTCCGCCACAGCACACAAGACGACAGGCGGTGTTTCGCACAAGCGCCACCTCCTCTTCAAATAGCTGATAGTGGGGATGTCAGGGGTCTGGCCCCCACCAATCAGATATTAATATTTACTGGCTGCACAATCCCTTTAAGAAGAGGCAGCACTCGCCATTTACTTGGGCCCCCTGGATCCCGCCTTCCCACACCCTAGCATGCAATCACGCCCTCCACCACAACACAGACAGACAAAAAAAAATCCACACACCTCGTAAAGTAGTAAACTTTAATCAGTAGAGAACACGAGCCATACATGTACGGCGCTATGTCCGTGACTTAAGGACCAGCGTCGTACATGTACGGCACTGAGATCGGGCGGGCGCAGGAGATGCGCCCGCCCGATCAGCGGCAGGGGTCCGGCTGTCACTGATAGCCGGACCCCTGCTGCATGCGCCGGCATGTCGGCGCATTAACCTTTGATGTGCCGCGGTCAGCGCTGACCGCGGCACATGCGATGTCCTCACGGGAATCAGCGCTGCCATCGGGTCCCTGTGCTGCTGTGACGGGGACCCGATGGCATGGAAGGCAGCCCGATGCCTTCCTTAGGCATCGGGGCTGCCTTCTGGTGGAGAGCCTGTGAGATCCAGCCCCCTGGATCTCACAGGCAGGAAGCTGTATGTGTAATACACACAGTATTACACATACAGCCAATGCATTCCAATACAGAAGTATTGGAATGCATTGTAAAGGGGATTAGACCCCCAAAAATTTAAGTCCCAACGTGGGACAAAAAAATTAAGTGAAAAAAAAAAGAGTTGAAAAAAAGAACGTTATTTTCCCCAAATAAAGTAAAATTATTATTTTTTAAATTAGGGGAAAAAAAAGAAAAGTAGACATATTAGGCATTGCCGCGTCCGTATTGACCGGCTCTATAAACATATCACATGACCTAACCCCTCAGATTAACACCGTCAAAAAAATAAAATAAAAACTGTGCTAAATAAACCATTTTTTTGTCACCTACATCACTAAAAGTACAACACCAAGCGATCAAAAAGGCGTATGCCCGCCAAAATAGTACCAATCTAACCGTCACCTCATACCGCAAAAAATAAGCCCCCTACCTAAGACAATCGCCCAAATTTTTTTAAAAACTATGGCTCAAAATATAGACACTAAAACATTGTTGTTGTTTTTTTAAATACTGTTATTCTGTAAAACTTAAGTAAATAAAAAAAGTATAAATATTAGGTATTGCTGCGTCCGTAATAACCTGCTCTATAAAAATACCACATTACTTAATCCCTCAGGTGAACACCGTAAAAGTCATACGCACCCCAAAATAGTGCCAATCAAACCGTCATCTCATCCCACAAAAATGATACCCTACCTAAGATAATCGCCCAAAAAACTGAAAAAACTATGGTTCTTAGAATATGGAGACACTAAAACATGATTTTTATTATTATTATTGTGTAAAACTTACATAAATACAAAAAAAAAGTTGACATATTAGGTATTGTTGCATCTGTAATAACCTGCTCTATAAAAATATCTCATGACTTAACCCTTCAGGTGAAAACCGTTAAAAAAAAAAAAAAAAAAAAAAAAGATGTAAAAAAAGCTATTTTTTGTCACCGTACAAGTGTAATAGCAAGCGATCAAAAAGTCATATGCACCCTATAATAGTACCAATCAAACCGTCATCTCATCCTGAAAAAAATGAGCCCCTACACAATACAGTCACCCAAAAAATAAATAAAACTACGGCTTTCAGATTGTGGAGACACTAAAAAATATTTTTTGGTATTGTCGCGTCCGTAACAACCTTAAAAAGTGGGTTTTAGACATTTTCAGAAAAATTTCAAAATTTGCTTCTAAACTTTAAAGCTTTCTAACGTCCCCAAAAAATAAAATGGCATTCACAAAATGATCCAAACATGAAGTAGACATATGGGGAATGTAAAGTAATAAATATTTTTAGAGGTATTACTATCTATTATAAAAGTAGAGAAATTGAAATTTGGAAATTTTTCAAAATTTGGGGTAAATTTGTCATTTTTTTTAAATAAAAATAAATATTTTTTACTCAATCTTACCACTGTCATGAAGTACAATATGTGAAGAGAGAACAATCTCAGAATGGCTGTCACGGCCATGGCTATGACCGTGACTCCTGAACCGCATGCGGTTGTCAGCGGTTTTCTTTGGTTGTCAATCACAGGTGAGGGCTGTGGTATTTGCCTCACCTGTGGTTGCCGCTGGCAACAGTATGTATGTGGCAGCGTAGCAGTCTGAGCTGTGCCATTGCAGCTTGCTATGTTGTGCATGCGGTTTTGTGTGATGTGTGTATGTGTGCACTTGCTTTTTATGTTATTGTGTGCACGTCCCCTTTAAGTGGTGTTTTCCCTTCCCTGGTGTTGGAAGGGTTAATCTCCTTCCTAGTGTGTGTGATCACTGGGTGTGTCCGACTGTGGGGTGTGGCTTCTTGGCCTATAAAGCCTCACTGCTTTTGCAGGTCTGCAGGTTGCTTCAGCCATGCTTAGCTGAAAGCAGCCTCCTGTCTTTACTACCTGCCAGTAGCACCCCTGTGGTCATAACCATAATGTCTCATTAAGTTTATTTCTAGTTATGTGTGATGTCCGTTTGATGTTTTACATGTGATTTTGTGCAGCTATGGATCTGGGTCCCTGTGTGGGGATGCGTTTGTTATCTGCACCCTGCTTACACAGGGGTCCAGTCAGCAAGGCTGTGGCAGGTAGGTGGAACTCTTTGTTCACCTGCCATATCCATAGAGCTGTTTATGTCTCCCCTTTTCCAGCAGCTTGGCTGTTGAGACTCCTGCTCCTCTGTGTCTAGGAGGAGTGGGTTGTCTTACTCAGCTCCTAGTTTAGTGCCATCTTGAGGGCTAGCAGGGACTTCTAGGTTCCGGAGCATGAGCTCTCCTACCATCAATGTTGGCTCATGTAGCTAGGAGTCAGGGTCAGGTTAGGGATGCCTTTAGGAGGTGACCTGCTCCCTAATCCTGTCTTCATGGCCAAGCAGCCATAACATCACCGGGCTCCACACGGCTGAGGATTTCCCCCATCCTCAGTCGTGACAATGGCCTGGATAAGTAAAATCGTTTTAAAGTTATCACCACATATAGTGACACATGTCAGATTTGCAAAAAATGGCCTGGTCCTTAAGGTGAAAAATGGCAGGGTCCTGAAGGGGTTAATAATGATGAGTGGCCACTAGAGGTGCTCCTTGACAGTAATGTAAATACTGCTTTTTTTTCTGAAAAGGCAGTGTTTACATTAAAAAGCTTGCAGAGACATGCTATAGACACCAGAACTACTATGTATAGCTGTTGTGGTTCTGGTGACTACAGTGCCCCCTAATATAGAGAAAAAAATAAGAATCAGCACAAAAAGTATCAAATAAAATGGCTGTATCATTATTCAAAAAATATATATATTTTTTTACAATGTGCAGATAGTACTGTACTACTAACCACTCCATCCACCCCTACATGCAGGGTAATACAGTGCCACATACCTCTTACATCCAGTGATGTCTCTTTGATGTAGATGTTCTCTATCCTCATTTTCTTCTTTCAGACCAGACCACCATTTTTCAGCCATTTCTCGTCTCTGCAGTTTGACAAACAAAATCTTAGTTTACTACTTTTCCATCATCCTCCCATCTTCTGGACAAATCATCCTACCACCCCCAATACTGTGCCGCTGTGCTCCCCAATACTATACTGCAGAAACAGATAAACCCCCTGATAATAGTAGTACCATGCAGATAGTGCCCTTCAATAATTATTGGCACACAGTGCCCTAAAATAACTGCGCCCAGCAAATAGTGCCCCTGACACTAATAGTGTAAAGATAACGTCCCCCAAAAATAATTGTGGTAAGCTGATACTGTGCCAAGGTGCTCCCAACAGTAATAGGGCTCACAAAAGTCCCACCAATAGGAATAATGCTCTGCTAGAGCACACATGGTAGTAATAGTGCTCCTACAGTGCCCCCAACATGTTCCCACAGTGCCCTAGAAATAATAATGCTCCCATAGTGCCCATACTAGTAATCATGTTCCCCATAGACCCCAAGTAGTAATAAAGCCCATCATAATGCCCCCAGTAGTAATAATTCTCCTTATAATGTGCCAGTGCAAAAAATGCCCCTTTTTAATGCCCCCAGTTGAGCTAATGTTCCCAAAGTGCCCCCATAATGTTCCAGTATAAAATACCCCTATATAGTGCCACCAGTAAATGCTCCCATAGTGCTCCTCTCCCCCCTTCTTCCTAGTGCCCCCATAATGTACCAGTATAAAATGCCCCATATATAGTACCCCAGTAGATGCCCTCAGTGTCCCCAATAATTTGTATAAAATCCCCTTCTTAGTGCCCCCCATAGAGGAGCCCATAGTACTCCTCTCTCCCCTTCCTCATAGTACCCACCATAATGTGCCCCAGTATAAAATGCCCGTATATAGAGCCCCCCATATAAAATACACCTTCTTTGTGGCCTTAGTAAAAGCCTCCATAGTGTTCCTCTCCCCCTTCCCCCATATAAATACCCCTTCTTTGTGGCCTCAGTAGGTGCCCCCAATAATGTGCCAGTAAGAAGAGCCCGCATAGATGCCCCCACAGTGCCCCCAATAATGTGCCAGTAAGATGTGCCCCCATAGATGCCCCCCAATCATGTGCCAGTAACAAGTACCCCCATAGATGCACCCCAATCATGTGCCAGTAACAAGACCCCCCAATCATGTGCCAGTAACAAGTGCCCCCATAGATGCCACCCAATCATGTGCCAGTAACAAGTACCCCCAAAGATGCCCCCAATCATGTGCCAGTAACAAGTGCCCCCATAGATGCCCCCCAATCTTGTGCCAGTAACAAGTGCCCCCATAAATGCCCCCCAATCATGTGCCAGTAACAAGTGCCCCCATAGATGCCCCACAATCTTGTGCCAGTAACAAGTGCCCCCATAGATGCCCCCCAATCATGTGCCAGTAACAAGTGCCCCCATAGATGCCCCCCAATCATGTGCCAGTAACAAGTGCCCCCATAGATGCCGCCCAATCATGTGCCAGTAACAAGTGCCCCCATAGATGCCCCCAATCATGTGCCAGTAAGTGGTACCATATTAAAAAATAAACACTTATACTTACCTCCATCAGGCTGGCAGCGATGCGATGCAGGCCTCTTCCAGCCTGTGTCCCGCGGTGTACGGCTCAAGCGACGCGATTACGTCATTGCGCTGCCTGCACTGGCGGCGCTGCCTACAATGGAAGCGCTCATCTCCCTGTGCCCTGCCGCCGCCCCCCACTTGCCACCACGGCCGCGCCGCCTGGGGCCATCGGCTCATTTTGCCTAATTGGCGGTGTGGCCCTGCTAGCGCCCCCTGGAATTTTGCACCCGAGGCAACAGCCAGCGGGGCTCTAGAGGCAGCTGCCTTGGGCCCTACAGGAACAACTGGGCCCGGGTAAGCTGCCCCTTTCGCCCTGCGTTAAAGACGGCCCTGGCCATGAGGCATTCAAAGAGCTGATCGGACCCCTGCCAATCTGATGTTGATGACCCATCCTGAGGATAGGGCAGCCATATCACAGTTTTACTGAAATTGGAGTTCTATATCTTGTTTCAGCAGCAAAGTAAAGAATCGGACAATCGGAATGAAAAAGAACAACTGGATAAAGACTACAATTTAGCAGAAAGTCTTCGCTCACATCGATTGTGTACAGTCCTGTATTGGAATTTTCAGCTCGCCAGTTATCTGTCTAATAGCCTCATTTTTAGGTAGTCGCACAGACGCCTGAAAATCCATTCAACATTTTGAGCACCAAAATGCAGCTGCTTTTCATTCTCTTGTTAAAGCCGCTGCCAGGGAGAACATATTGGCAGCGATCAAGTCACCATTGTCACCGGTGGGACTAAGCAGAGGTGCTGGGATTCCTCTTCTAGAATGGGAAGCGGAGCATTGTGCTGATAATAGACAGGGAAATTATGACTGATGTTATCTCAGGCTTTTCAGCAGAAATTGTTCCTGAATTTAACGGAATGTGCTAACCGTGATCACAGAACTGTCAGAAGTCACTTTTTACTGCAAAAAGAAAAAAAAAAAAAGTTTAATTTTACCAAATGAGAGTTTGGTGTGACATAATAGCTGTCTGTCACAAAACTGGAGAAGTAATTGAGATATTTCACAGATTTCTCGGCCCACTCCTCATTAAATCTTTAAACTTTTGTGGGTTTTCATAATTGAATAGCCAAGCGTCCTTACAGAAGTAGAAGCTCTTGGTTCTGTATCCTAAAATCATACTATATCCCATGTCAATTATCTTTTTTCATGGACGCCATTGTCTTGGTGTCGCTCGAAACGGCAGAAAAATCAAATTAATATTTATTGATGCAGACCAGAACCATGTTAACATTCAGGTCACGGCTCACTGGTGCAAGTGGTGGGGCTGTGACAACGTCCGATTCTTGTAAAATTCTGGTTGTCATCACTGACGGAAAGATGAATAGATATTAACGTACAGAACTATACTGGATCTCGTGAATACAATTTGGAAAGAGTTCAACGAATAGAAAAAATATACGCAGAAACTTGTTTGTGACAGACTTTATCGGCAGCCCCCCAGTGCATTTTCTGCGCAGCGGTGTACAGAGTAGACATTTTTATGAATGGGGCCGCAGCGCGGTAAGTACGGGCAGGAGAGCATATTGCTGCTCCAGCCCGTGTCCCCGGAGGTTTACTAAATGCTGGCATAGCACATGGGTACCCTGTAACCATGTACTATGCCAGGATTAGCTGAGCGGAGCGGCTCCTGCTTCGCTAAGCTAAAAGTCCTGCATGACAGCTCTTAGCTTAGCGGAGCAGGCACAGGGAGGAGCCGCTACGCTTAGCTAATCCTGGCATAGTACATGGTTACAGGGTACCCATTGTGAGACAGTGACAGGTCTCACGCAGGGTAGAGGCAAGGAAGGGGTGGATAGTGCGGTCCACACCCCTATTCCACCACAGAGGAGACAAGCTGGAGGTAATCAGGCTGGTATAAAGCACCTCCCAGGGTGTCAGAAGGGGGGGAGTGTGTTACCTGTGGACAGAGGCCTGGAGGCTCTGTCTGTGTGGTCTCAGCTGGGCAAGGCTGAGGGACCACAAGGCTGGGGGACGCAGCGACGCCTGGGAGGGTCGCAGGGCCATAGTCAGGCAGACTACTGAGCCCCAATCCCCCAAAAAAATACTGAACTGGAGACAGTGGGCGTACTGTGCTCTGTACAGCCAGGAGGCTGTAGGACATTGGCTGACAAAGCCGCATGAGTTCACAGGGTGTGAACTGGGACCTAGGTGAGTCAGGAAACTTTATGTTTAGTTAGAGCCTGGACGGGCGAGTGTTTATTATTTTGTCATTTTATTGTTGCTGGTGTTGAACAATAAATGCACTGTTTGGACCAGAAACCTGGTGTCCTAAAGGTGTATCTGTGAGAATGACCACCGGTGAAGAGCTAACCCCCCACACCATGTACTATGCCAGCATTTAGTAAACCTCCGGGGGCACTGGCAGTAGCAGAAATGTGCGCTTCTGCCCGTACTGACTGCTGCTGTGGCCCCATTGATAAACTGTAGAGCCCGCACTCCGTACACTGCTAAGCAGTCAGCGGTGTACAGAGAAGTAGATTTTAAGCACACCGTAAAACGTGCGCGTTAGGGAGGGAAAAGTGTAATAAAATACAAAATACTAAATACATTAATAAACTATATTACAAAAGTGTTATTGAGGCATTAGGGGCAGGTTAACAAAAATGTATACAAAAGTTTAATTACTCTTTAACTTTATTCTCTGGGTCAATTCTCTTATGGGGATTTATTAAATAAATAAATATACAAATTCTTATTTAAATTTATACATTTATAAGAGTCTTCAGAAGCCCCCCACCCCCTATGACAACGGCACATGAGGGGTTATACTACCAGGTTCACAGTTTTCTCCAATATTCGGTGCCGGCAGTATAACACAGCTAGCACCCACAAGAAAGGGCACAGCTCCTGAGCCCACACCATCAAAGCATCATACTATTACGGCTACTATTTGTCTTATAACTCCTAGAATCTTATGAACAAGTTGACAACAGAGTTCACATCAAAGGGACAGTACCGCTAACACACTGTCAGACTGTGAAGGGACACATCCAACTGGTAAATCCCAGTTGTCAACCCAGTTCATTCATGACTTTCTAAGTGGAATAAAAGAGGAATGGAACAACGCAGAATTATGCGAAGTCAACCAACAGGTTAGTATGGTCTAGAATATAGTTATATTATATTTATTAAACAGACATTTCTGGAAAGCTGACAGGCACTCTTTCACTTTAAAAGGCCACTTCGTATATCACATCTGCTAGCATTCTAGAAAAAAATGGCCCACATTTACTATTTTGGCTGCCCCTGAATTCTGGTGTAATGTACATAAGCCAAACAATAATCCACTTTGCCTTGGTGATTAAGGAGTGTGGATTAGCTGAAAATGGGTGCGGCTTAAAGGGGTTGCGCCAAGAAAAATAATCTACAGGTACATTTTTCAAACCAGCATCTGAAAGTTTTTGTGATTGCATGTAAAAAAAAAATAAGAAGAAGAATTGTTTAGCCACTGGGTTATTCAATAAAATGTATCAGTATAGCGCCACCTGCAGTTTGTTCTTTTCCTCATCTGTTTGCTCACCACGCTGAGGTGGACGCACTTGCTCAGTTCCATCCTTCAGCTGCACACCAGCCATATCTTCCATTAGATGCTGCGACTTTTAAAGGACATGGTCCTAAGAAAGGACACACCCCCTGAGCTGCAAAAAATGGAGACAGCATGTGCAAAGTAATGCAACGTTTCGGCTTAAATAGCCTTAAGCTGAAACGTTGCATCTGGAATAAATTCCATTACTTTGGACGTGCTGTCTCCGTTTATTTTATTTTTTGGGATTTGTATGTACGCTGGATTGGGGGCTTTTTACCACCCCCTGGAGACGTGCACCCACTATATCGATGCCAAGGAGTGCTGTTCATCCCTGTATCTCTTTACACCCCCTGAGCGGTGATAGGAAGAGAGCTCAAGCAGAAAGGACATGTCCCCTGAGCTGCCAGCTTGAAATAAATCTAGCAGAGCAACTGGAACAATGAATGAGGAGATCTCTGGATCCATGGGAGGTACAGGGCTGGTTCTAGCTTTGTTAGAAAGAGACTGTCATGTCCTGTTAGATGTCTGATTTTCATTTGTTTTTAAATATTCAAGGGGTTATCAAACGTCTCCAACAGCCCCCCCCCCCCCCCCCCCATGTGTTGGGCCCCTCACTGGTAATATACTTACCCCGCTACCGGCGCCACTCATGGCCCCCGCATCGCCGCTGCTGCTTCTCCCTGTACACGGATGAAAACATCCGGTGTAGGGGGAGAGAAGCCAATGGCAGACCCCGCCTGACATTGGCTGCCACCCCCTGACACCGGATGTTTTCATCTATTTACAGGGAGAAGCAGCTGCGGCGGTGTGGGGACCCCTCTGAGGGGACCGGCATATGGGGGGGCAGTTGGAGACGTTGGATAACCCCTTTAATCATGGGGTAACCGCTAATATTCTAGCACAGTAAGTAGGCCAACCAACAGGTGGTATAAAGTTAGATAAAAGTGCCTAACCATGCACCATATCTATCGTCCAGTATAGCCACTGTGATAAATGTGGTGGGTCTTTAGACGCTCTTGTCTACGTTCACGCTGTCGACATTTTAGACAGGATTGGTAAACCTGTCCCCATCAACATTGCCTCGTCAGCTTACTGTCTCAGCATTCCATAAAAAGGCAAATATCTATCATTACCTCTGTGTTGCTGCTTTGAATAGTTCTAAAGTGCTCACGCCTTTAATACATAGCACTGAATTACATGCCGCTACTGCCGTGGACGGCTCAGAGACAGCGCTCTAGCATGCACCCGCCATTTTAAGTGTAGTTAATCAACAGTACTTAGAAACTGTAATTTCTGCATAATAAAGGAGGAAAAATCCTTGATGATAAATTCTAAAATGGTAACTGAATACTTTACTATAATAGGGAAAAATCATTCTTCAACTTTGCTTCGAATAAAGGCTGAAAGCACATTAATCTCTATGATTTGCTCATAATTACTTAGAGGCCATTCACACCGCCAAAGCAATGATCAATGAGTATGATCAGGATCCGTATTTTGGACCAGTTTCATCACTTGTGTTTGCATAAAGCGCGGATCTGCCCTGCACATACAATAAATGACCCACCATGAAGCCAGCCGGATAGGAACGCAGTCTGGGGTGGACGTAATAAGGGAAAGCCTAATAATATATTGGTATCATGTATCTAATAAACAGTAGGACCAGCCTTTACTTCCACAACAGCTATAATCTGTCATATAATCCCTGAACTGTGCATAGCAGAATATTAGGTCATTCTTCATGAAGAAAAAAAGTGCGGTGGCGGAAAAGTAATCTGCATCAAATCTGAACAGAGAAGCAATAACATGCCCAAAAAGTTTCAACCTTGAGTAATACACCCGGGTGTTATACCCCATCGAAGGGGTTGTTAGTTTTGGACAATGCTATCTGATTAAAAGCAGATCACAGAGTGACCCCCTGGTGCAACTACCAGCAATCAGTTATCTGCGAGGAAGTTTGGCAGTAAGTGTTCCCTGCAGCGCCACCACAGGGGAAATTAAGAATTACACAGAGCTCATGCAAATCAATGGATCCTCCACAGTATCAGCCTCCCTCTATAACCCCTCTCTACTCCGGCCAAGGGATGAGGATCCCGAAAAGTGAATCTGCTTCTGTTAACTCAAAATTTCCAAACTGGATTGCCCCATAAAATGTCTATTTTGAGCACTTTTCTTATTTATTCAAAATATGTTAGCTTCTACAAAGGAAGGTGTCCACTCACGGTTTAGCACCATTCACTGGAGCCCAACCGCAAGTAGGTCCGCGGCATCCAAAATGAACAAGAGCGGCAGAGACTGCAGTGGTTTCTACAGTAGTATACATGGCAGAGTTGGACAGCGTCATGTGAACAGGCCCTAGGTCAATGGTGGCAAACCTATGGCACGAGTGCCAGAGGCGGCACTCAGAGCCCTCTCTGTGGGCACCCGCACCGTGGAAAAAGTCTATGGCGTACCAATATCCCTTAGACTTTACCTGCCATTCATCAGCGCAGGGCGCACTATGAACAGCACAGGCAGCGCACTGAATGCAGGCAGGCTCTTATAGCTAAATGATAAAGTACATGGAAGATATACTGTATTGGACTGTAGTATTCAGGGTAAATTGCTGTGTTGGCATTTTGCGATAAATAAGTGGGTTTTGGGTTGCAGTTTGGGCAATCAGTCTCTAAAAGGTTCGCCATTACTGCCCTAGGTTAAGGTCACATCTGTGTCACAGGCTCCAGTGTAGATTCTGTCAAAAACAGTGGATAAAAAATGTCTTGCATGCAGGACTTTTTCTTCTGCTAAGAAACAATCTCCTAGAAAGAAACAGAAGTAACACCATTATAGTCCAAGCGGTGCATTTTCAGCACTGGATTTTACAACTGCATTATTTCAGTTTTTCTGCTCATGTAACGGAGCAGAACAGACAGTGACATCGCTGTTATGAACCCAGATTTATTACAGTTACATTGCTGCAAGTCACCCCTATGTACTATAATCAGCATTAGGCTACTGTGCAACACTGGGAAAATGAGTAGCTTATATAATAACAGGTCTGTACTTCATCTCATCAAGCAGAGGATGCTCCCCCTGCTGCTTGACTGATAGGGACGGACATCTTGGTTGGTACTGTCAAACTTGTGCCTATGACGCTGCTCGGCGTGACATCACCAGCACATACAGTAGGCTCTGCTTCTGCCACTGGAGCAGTGACTGAGCATGCACCACCACACTTCCTGGTAGCAGCGCATGAGCAGTTGCTGCTCCGGAAGCAGAGCCTCTGTGCTTGTACCGCTACTCGAGATGTTCGGGCCTGTCAGTCAAGCAGCAAGGGGAGCATGCTCAGCTTTAGGGACACCCCGTCGCAGGTGCAGAGCTCTGCTTGAAGAGACTAACCTATTCCTATGAATAGATTTCCTCATCCCTAGTCTGAACCTTTCCAGTCCCTCCGGAATGCAGGAAAACTGCTAGTCTTCCTGTCCAACCGCTATTCGGATGCCTCCACTGTGCCAGTCACTGCACGTGCATCCCATCCACTTTAGAAAATCAATTAAATTTATCAGGCACACCCACACAGCTCTCCATAGTGCTCCACATCTCGCCCCCAGCTCTGTCTACAACCTTACCCGTTCACTGACCTGACGAAGAAGGCAATTCGCTTCCGAAACACGATGTTTCTAAGTGTGTAGTAAGAAAACAATAACTGGATGTGATCTTGATGGCGCCGATCTATAGAAGTCCTCTTTCTTTCTACTTCTTCACAACCTTATCCGTGCTCTCCATTCTGCCAGTGATCTAAGACTAACATCCTCCCCAATCCCTCCGACTCAAGACCTCTGTGGTTCTGCACCAGTTCCCTGGAGTGCGCTATCCCAGGCTGTCAGATTACTTCTCAACTGGACTACAGCACAGAAGAAGCACCTGTCACGGATGGTGTACAGGAAACAAGACAATGCAATACAATAATGACTCACTGGATCCACAACTAAGGAACAAAAGGGAGACCCCTACATGAGACCTGCCACTCTCCCTAATTGCTCAGCCTATGCGAACACCCCAAAGGTGGATGGACGCATATCCACGTACCTCGGCTATCTAATACCTGAAGACCCTACAATAGTGAGGGGACACGACCACCGGCTCCCTACACTAGACACGGAGGGAGTCAGGGTCACCTGAAAATCCAGCAGACAGAAAATCACAAATAAAGGAACAGCACTCATCTTGCAGAGGACTGGGAAATAGAAACAGCAAGCACACACACTCCAGGAAGTTGTATAAGCCGCAACCTAATGCATCATGGGGAGGAACTTAAAGGGAAGCAATCAGTCCAACTGCATGACAGCTGAGATAGACTAACGAGATAAGGAACTTAACCAAAACAAAGAAACTCAAGGAGGAGGATCTGGAAAGCTCATGTCAGAGCTTCTCAACTGTCTGGTTGTGACAGTACCCCTCCCTCTACGAGTGGACTCCGGACACTCAGGGCCCACCTTCTCAGGATGGGACCTATGGAAAGCCCTGATGAGACGAGTGGCCTTAATGTCCGTCACTGGGACCCACATCCTCTCCTCAGGACCATAACCCTCCCAATGAACGAGGTACTGGAGGGAACCGCGGACAAGACGAGAATCCACAATCCTAGAGACTGAGGAAGATCAAGACGGTAGGCAACAGGATTGATGACAGACAGGATCTTGTAAGGCCCAATAAACCTAGGACCCAACTTCCAGGAGGGAACCTTCAATTTGATATTCTTGGTAGACAACCACACCAGATCACCAACATTCAGGTCCGGACCAGGCACATGTCTCTTATCTGCCACACGCTTATATCTCTCACTCATGCTCTTTAGATTATCCTGAATCTTTTGCCAAATAGATGACAAAGACGAGGAGAATCTGTCCTCATCAGGTAAACCAGAAGACCCCTCTCCCGAGAAAGTCCCAAACTGCGGATGAAACCCATATGCATCAAAAAATGGTGACTTATCAGAGGACTCCTGACGACGGTTATTTAAAGCAAACTCAGAAAGGGACAAAAAAGAACACCAATCCTCCTGATTCTCCGCCACAAAACAGCGCAGATATGTCTCCAGATTCTGATTGACGCGCTCTGTCTGGCCATTCGACTGCGGGTGGAAAGCAGAAGAGAATGACAACCGAACCCCCGAGCGAGAACATAAAGCCTTCCAGAATCTGGAAACAAACTGCGTGCCCCTATCAGAAACTATGTCTGAAGGAATACCATGCAATTTGACAATGTGGTCAATAAATGCCTGCGCCAGCGTCTTAGCATTGGGCAAATCAGGAAAAGGGATGAAATGCACCATTTTGCTAAAACGGTCCACCACCACCAGAATCACAGTCTTCCCCGAGGAACGAGGCAAGTCCGTTATGAAGTCCATGGACAGATGTGTCCAAGGACGGGAAGGAATGGGTAAGGGGCGGAGAGGACCTGATGGCCGTGAATGAGGGACTTTGGCACGAGCGCAAGTCTCGCAAGCTGCCACAAAACCCTCAACCGACTTACGAAGCGCAGGCCACCAGAATCTCCGAGCGATGAGATCCAGTGTGGCTCTTGCCCCCGGGTGCCCAGCAAGGACCGTATCGTGGTGTTCCTTAAAAATCTTGTGTCTCAAAGCGAGAGGCACAAACAACCTCCCAGGAGGACAAAGATCAGGAGCCTCTGACTGGGCTGCCTGCACCTCTGCCTCCAATTCAGGAAAAAGAGCAGAGACCACCACACCTTCAGCCAAAATGGGACCCGGGTCTTCAAAATTCCCACGGAAAACAACGTGACAGGGCATCTGCCTTCACAT
This sequence comes from Bufo bufo, assembly GCF_905171765.1. Classification (NCBI taxonomy): domain Eukaryota; kingdom Metazoa; phylum Chordata; class Amphibia; order Anura; family Bufonidae; genus Bufo; species Bufo bufo. The sequence goes on along the minus strand of NC_053391.1, from coordinate 129,042,265 downwards.
TCTTAACCCCAGGGCGGAACGTGACAACAAAATTAAACCTTGAAAAGAACAAAGACAATCTGGCCTGTCTCGGGTTCAGACGCTTGGCTGACTCCAAGTAGGCCAGATTTTTATGGTCAGTAAACACGGTAATAGGGTGTCTGGCTCCCTCTAGCCAATGGCACCATTCCTCAAAAGCCAACTTGATGGCCAACAATTCCCTATCTCCCACATCATAATTTCTCTCTGCGGAGGAGAGTTTCTTCGAGAAAAAGGCACATGGTTGCCATTTGGCAGGAGAGGAACCCTGAGACAAGACCGCACCCACCCCTACCTCAGAAGCATCAACCTCAACTATGAAGGGTAACGAAATATCAGGTTGTACCAGGATGGGAGCGGAAGCAAAACTCTCCTTGATATTAGAAAAGGCCTTACGCGCCTCTACCGACCAGGAAGAAAAATCTACCCCCTTTCTGGTCATATCAGTGAGTGGTTTAACAACAGAGGAATAATTCAAAATAAATTTCCTGTAATAATTGGCAAAGCCCAAAAAACGCATCAGCGCCTTCTGATTCTCAGGAAGCTCCCACTCAAGCACAACGCGGACCTTCTCGGGGTCCATGCGAAAACCAGAAGCGGAGAGAAGAAACCCCAGAAATTGAATTTCTGGAACCGCAAACACATTTTTCCAGTTTCGCGTACATTTTTCCAGTTTCGCGTATAATTTATTCTCCCGCAGGATGAGCAAGACCTGACGTAAATGTTCCTTATGAGTCTTGAAATCAGGAGAAAAAATCAAAATGTCATCCAAATACACTAATACAAATTTTCCCATTAAATGATAAAAAATGCTGTTAACGAAATGCTGAAAAACGGCTGGGGCATTCATCAAACCAAAAGGCATAACCAAATTCTCAAAATGGCCCTCAGGGGTATTGAAAGCCGTCTTCCATTCGTCTCCTTCTCTGACCCTGACCAGGTTGTATGCCCCTCTTAGGTCTAATTTGGAAAAGACTTTAGCCCCAACAACCTGGTTAAACAGGTCCGGGATCAGAGGAAGCGGATAAGGGTCACGAATAGTTATACTGTTCAGCTCCCTGAAATCCAGACAAGGTCTTAAAGAACCATCTTTTTTCTTAACAAAGAAAAAACCAGCGGCAACAGGTGACTTCGAGGGTCGTATGTGTCCTTTTCTCAGACTCTCAGAGATATAAGCACGCATAGCGACCCTCTCAGGTTGGGAAAGATTGTATAAACGAGATTTAGGCAGCTTGGCGCCTGGGATGAGATTAATAGGGCAATCGTACTCCCTGTGCGGGGGCAAATCCTGAACTCCACTCTCAGAGAAGACATTCGAAAATTCAGAGAGGAAAGGTGGTACAGTCTTAGTAGAAACCTCAGAAACAGATGTCATGAGGCAATTCTCTCTGCAAAAGTCACTCCAACCATTTATTTGCCTCGCTTGCCCATCAATGGTGGGGTTATGTTTAGTGAGCCAGGGTAGCCCCAACACTAGAGGAGTAGGCAAACCGCTAAGGACGAAACATGACACATCCTCAACATGAGCATCACTCACAATTAAACGGATATTGTGAACTATGCCCTTTAATGATTTCTGAGAAAGTGGAGCGGAATCAATAGCAAAAACAGGAATATCCTTTCCCAAAGTGCATACCTGGAAACCATGAGTTATTGCAAATTGATTATCAATGAGATTGACAGCTGCTCCACTATCCACAAAAATTGCTCTTGCTCTCTAGCGCCACCCTAGCAGGCAGGACAAAACGGAAACTACAAGCAAACGGAAAACCTTCAATTTCCACCTCAACCCTGCCAATAGTAACAGACGGAACATTTTTAAAAGATTTTTTCCTTTTTGTTTCTTTATTACTCCCAGAAGACTGCCTGAATTTCCTAGAGGGACAAACATTTGCCAAATGATTTATACCTCCACAACAAAAACAAACCCTCCCATGCGGGCTGAATCTTCTATTGTCAGAGGCAATCAACCCCAGCTGCATGGGCTCCTGCTCAGAAGGGGCTGACAGCGACTGAGACCCCTGCACACAGAAAGAGACCGCTGCACTGTCCCGGGACTGAGTATGACAGGAAGGAGAGATTTCTCCTCTCTCTCTAAGACGCCTGTCAATACGAACGGCCTGAGACATAGCAGAATCCAAGGAGGTAGGTCTCTCATGAAAGGCAAATGCATCTTTCAATCCCTCTGAAAGACCATGGCAAAATTGACTTCGGCGTGCAGCATCATTCCAACCAGTATCAGCTGCCCATCTCCGAAATTCTGAGCAGTATATCTCTGCGGATTGTTTACCCTGGCATAACAGACGTAGTCTAGACTCAGCCAGAGCAATACGATCCGGATCATCATATATCTGACCCAGGGCTAAAAAGAATTAATCCACTGAACGGAGGGGCCGTGCCCCCTCCGGCAGCGAAAAGGCCCAGGATTGAGCGTTACCCCTGAGCAGCGATATAATGATCCCCACCCTCCGTTCTTCATCACCAGAGGAATGGGGAAGAAGGCGAAAATGGAGTTTGCAAGCCTCTCTAAAACGCACAAAATACTCACTACCCCCGGAGAACGTATCCGGGAGCGAGATCTTAGGCTCAGAACAAACTCCATGAACGCAAGCTGAACCGGTCACTTGAAACGGAGAAAAAGTCTTACGGAGATCAGCTACCTCCAATGAAAGACCCTGGAAGCGCTCAGCCAAAAGTGAAACCGGATCCATGCTTGAGACGGTTTAGGCGGCTTATAATGTCACGGATGGTGTACAGGAAACAAGACAATGCAATACAATAATGACTCACTGGATCCACAACTAAGGAACAAAAGGGAGACCCCTACATGAGACCCGCCACTCTCCCTAATTGCTCAGCCTATGCGAACACCCCAAAGGTGGATGGGCGCATATCCACGTACCTCGGCTATCTAATACCTGAAGACCCTACAATAGTGAGGGGACACGACCACCGGCTCCCTACACTAGACACGGAGGGAGTCAGGGTCACCTGAAAATCCAGCAGACAGAAAATCACAAATAAAGGAACAGCACTCATCTTGCAGAGGACTGGGAAATAGAAACAGCAAGCACACACACTCCAGGAAGTTGTATAAGCCGCAACCTAATGCATCATGGGGAGGAACTTAAAGGGAAGCAATCAGTCCAACTGCATGACAGCTGAGATAGACTAACGAGATAAGGAACTTAACCAAAACAAAGAAACTCAAGGAGGAGGATCTGGAAAGCTCCTGTCAGAGCTTCTCAACTGTCTGGTTGTGACAGCACCTTCACCACTTGTGTCACTCCTATTTCCACCTGAATTGTAAGCTCTTGCGAGGGGCTAGTCCTGGTCCTATTCTCACTCCTCTAGGTTGATTTTTTGACTAGTTTGCTACTCTGTAACATGTCCGCTCTGAACAGCGCTGCAGAATAGGTTAGCGCTATATAAAGATTTTTATAATTGTAAATTCAAATTACCCTCATTACAGCTAATGGAAATTGTAGATTTCAATTTTTTTACCACCTATGTTAAAACATGACGCAGAGAATAAGAAGTTATAGCAGATTCGGTGCCAGAAAACTGCTAATACTTCCTCAGATGCAGATGTCACACAAGCCCTAAGCAAAATGATTATTTTTGGAGGAATCTGTAATTCACGAAGCACTCCTCTGCCAATTACGCAGCTGGAAGACAGGTTCTTATGATCAGAATAACAAATCAATAGTGCAACTATCAGAACTGCAAAGGGTGACATTATGCTAGGGGTCTGAATACGCTGCGATAATTAATTCGATGATCTCACCTACTGTTCTGTGATGATACTCATTAACCTGTTCGAGTAATCGTTGCCGGTTCTTTCAGTCCAGATATTGTGTACTGGATACAAAAAAAAAAGGAGGGGTGAGCGGAGTGAGACCCTTTCGGCTTCATCACATGCAGTATTACGGAGGTTTTATAGAGAAGTGTCATATGGAAGCAGCATACAGCAAGCCTATGGATTCATAATATGGAACTGACCGCCGCCATACAGGCTTAAGGCCATACAATGTTCCCACAGGCTTAAACGGGTTGTCCCATCCAAACATTTATGGCATATTGCTAGGTTATGCCATAATTGTCAGATAGGTGCAGATCCCAACTTTGGGACACACTCCTGTCCCCTAAATTGGGAGTTCTGAAGTTGGCTAAGCGCTGGCTCAGCTATTTCCAGCAGTCCTACAGCAGTGAGAGGTGGATGTGCTTGTGCGGCTTGCTTTCCATTCACTGCTATGAGACTTCCGAAAATAGCTATTTTCCAAAGTCCCTCTGCTGACATTTTTGTTTCTTTAAATACTTGTATTCTTTATGAAATAACAATTCTGTAAAATTTTAGAATTCTGTGTTGAGTCGTTCCCCTGTTATTCCTCCTAGGGGCATTGCTGCAGGAAGTGGGCCACATCCTCCTGGCCCCAGTTTTGGCACAGTCTGCTCTCTCTGGGACCGTAGGTTTGTCTGTGCCACCCTGATTCAATGACCAGGCTGTGGATGCTGCTGTATCAGCTCAGAAACGGTTTGTCTCTGGGGTTTACTCGTTTTTATCGATATGGTGCTAGTATGGAGTCTCTCTATTGCCATCTGCGATGTTCTTATATCTTTCTACCAGTCACTGATATATTCCTCTTGACCATTACCTATTGTCTTGATTTTGTTGGTCAGACTGGTTTTGGGTGAATTGTCCCAGGGTGTCTGGTTTACTATGAAGGTGGGCCCATTATGATATTGCCTTCTTCTAGATTGTAAGGTTTAGAAAGAATGTGACCAAGTCAGCTCGACTGGCACAGTTTTAGGTACTCTGTACTAACATACTGTGCTGCTATGGCCACTGTGTTTCATTCTTCCCCCAGCAGTATAGATAATTTCTCTTCCTCCTCCTTTTAGGTGAGGTCTGTGAAGAGATTACACAGGCCTAGATCTTCCCATGCTTTGATTTGTGGATGTGGTTCTTGAATAGGTTGTGCAGGGTGTAGATATGGTCCATGGTGCGGTGGTTTTGCATGAAGCTTGCTTGACTTTTGTTGAGGTAGTTGTGCTGGATGAAGAAGCTGAGGATCCTCTTACTCAGGACGCTGTTCAAAAGTTTCTCCAGGTTGCTGCTGACACATATCCCTCTGTAGTTGGCTGGGTCATACCTGTCTCCGCTCCTGTGCAGGGGGGTTATGAGCCTTTGGTTCCAGCTCTCCAGCTCTGGGGAACTAGACGGCATTCAGCACAACATTGTAGAGTTTTGCTATTGCGGCCTGGATACCTGGCTGGCTGTATTCTATAATTTCTGGGAAAATTCCATCTGGGCTGCTGGCTTTTTTACCCTTTATTAATGAGATCTTCTCAGTTATCCCCTGCAGCGAGATTGATATATCCAGACGGTTTTGGAAATCTTGGATTTTTCCCTCTATATCCTTGAGTTTTCTCAAGATCTCATTTTGTTCTGGGCTTTGGTCCTCCTGGATATCTTTCTAAGGGTCCACTCATACGTCCGTGGTGTATTGCGGATCCGCAATACACCCGGCCGGCACCCCCCATAGAACTGCCTATTCTTGTCCGCAATTGCGGACAAGAATAGGACATGTTCTATTTTTTTGTGGAGCCGCGGCCTGGAAGTTCGGGGCCGTGCTATGGAAATACGGATGCGGAGAGCACATAGTGTGAATCTTGAATATGTCTATCTATCAATCTATCGGTCTATGTGGTATCTATCTATCTGGTTTCTATTTATTTTACTCACTTGGTATCTATCTATCACCCTGGCTGGGGCCTCGCTGCACTGTCCTGACTGTGTACAACGTTATTTTATCTCCGATCTGAGGTCTGTCATGGAAGTCTGATGGGGGTCTGACATGGAGGTCTGGTCTGAGGTATGATGGGGGTCTGTCATGGAGATCTGAGGTCCTGATATGGGGGTCTGAACTGCTATCCTGATATGCGGGTCTGATATGGGGGTCTGATCTGAGGATCTCATAGGAGGTCTGATGAAAAATATTTTTTTCTTATTTTCCTCCTCTAAAACCTGGGGTGCATCTTATAAAGCAAAAAATATGGTATATCGTATCGATCTATATCTATCGCACATCTTTCTATATATATTTATTGTATCTTTTTTTCTATCTATTGAAATGAATGCAGTGTTGAACTGCAAAATGAACCACTAATGTTCCTTACTAGTTCACAAAACTCTAAAAACTCTTTAAAAAAAAAACAAAAAAAACAGCATACAGTAGACTTTCCTCTCTCAAATTAGAAAAATGATGAAAATGCAGAGACACAGTTAACAAAGGAAGCAGGGCTATGACATGATGGAGACATCTCGCTTCCATGAAATCTACAGAAAGCATAGACTGTGATAGAACCCATAAGTCTCCTCCTGCTTTGTCATATTTACATCCACACCAGACCTGTGTTCTATTTTGGTGATTTTTGGGCAGGTTCCATCATGTTCGGACTTCAAAGTTCTCCACATCTGGGACATGCCGACAGTTTCCATGGCAACAGAATATTGAACTCAGTAACTCCTTGAGAACAGAGTAGGGCTTCAACGGGCCCAGCTGCCACTCAGCATCTACTGAGTAAAAGGCGTCGTGTAGAGCCAGCCTGGGACTACTGCCCAATGTGTCCTCAGGGGCATAGCAAGGACAAAGGCCAAAAAAAGGTGAGTGCAGAGCGGGAACAAGATCTTATTAGGAAAGGAGAGCACCACGTGAACAAGGCAAGAACACAGGCACTACTAGAATACACAAGGAAAAGGTTAATAAAAAATGCACAATTAGCAGCTACAATAGATAATCTAAGGTTATGTTCACATGACACAGAATCCGCAGCAGAAAGACCCTCGGATTTCTGCTGCAGTTTATGCAGTGGATCTGTGTGTACAGGCCAATCCCTGCGTGGTAAACTACAGTGTGCTCTCCCATTAACAGCAATGGAGTGTGCTGAAATCCATGTGAAATGCCATTGTGTTGCGGAGCTATGACGGATTCCAATGACTTAAAGAGGACCTTTCATCTGTTTTAATTATAGGAGCTAAATACCTGTACTTGCGGGGTACATCCTGCCACCCATTTTTTTATTTTATTTTTTTTAACCTCTTGGGGACACAGGGCGTACACAAAAAGTGCAATAGCAAGTGACCAAAATGTCATATGCACCCCAAGATAGTGCCAATCAAGCAGACATCTCATCCCGCAAAAAATGAGCCTCTACATAAGACAGTCGCCCCAAAAAAATAAATAAATATGTCTTTCAGAATGTGGAGACACTAAAAAAAAAATCATTTTTTTATGTAAAACTGAAACAAAAACCCCCAAAAAGTAGTCATATTTGGTATGGTCACATCCGTAACAACCTGCTCTATAGAAATAGCACACGATCTAACCTGTCCGATCAACGATGTAAATAACAAAAAATAAAAACGGTCCCAAAACAGCAATTTTTGGGGAAATTTTCCATTTTTATTCATTTTTCCAGTAACAAAGCAAGGGTTAACAGCCAAACAAAACTCAATATTTATTGCCTTGATTCTGTAGTTTGCAGAAACACCCCATATGCGGTCGTAAACTGCTGTATGGCCAAACGACAGGGCACAGAATGAAGGGAACGCAATATGGTTTTTGGAAGGCAGATTTTGCTGGACTGGTTTCTTGACACCATGTCCCATTTGAAGCCCCCCTGATGTACCCCTAGAGTAGTAACTCCAAAAAAGGGACCCCATCTAAGAAACTACACCCCTCAAGGTATTCAAAACTGATTTTACAAACTTTGTTAACCCTTTAGGTGTTCCACAAGAGTTATTGGCAAATGGAGATGAAATTTCAGAATTTACATTTTTTGTTACCTTGCCTCAAAAAAAGTGTAACATAGAGCAACCAAAAATCATATTTACCCTAAAATAGTACCAACAAAGCTGCCACCTTATCCCGTAGTTTACTATGTATTATAGAAGTAGAGAAATTGAAACTTGGAAATTTGAAAATTTTTGGTAAAGTTGGTATTTTTTTTATAAATAAAAATGCATTTTTACTCCATTTTACTAGTGTCATAAAGTACAATATGTGACGAAAAACCAATCTCAGAATGGCCTGGATAAGTAAAAGTGTTTTAAAGTTATTCGCACATAAAGTGACACTGGTCAGATTTGCAAAAAATGGCCTGGTTCTTAAGGGGTTGAACATCGCCCCTACGCCCGCCTGAAGTTCTCGCGCTCAGTATGTAAATACTGAGCATCGGAACAGGGAGGAGGAGACGCCAGGGTTTCTCCCTGGCTGTGCCGCTCTCCGATGTGATTGGATTGCGGCACAGCCAGGGAGAAGGAAACACCCATTGAGAAACCCTGGCGTCTCCTGCCTTTTCCGATGCTCAGTATTTTGATACTGAGCACAAAAACTTCACGAGGGCGCAGCGGGGTGTAGGAGCGATGTTTAAAAAAAAATATATAATTTACAGGTATTTAGCTCCTATAAGTAAAACAGATGAAAGGTCCTCTTTAAAGGGCATCTGTCAGCAGATTTGTCCCTATGAAACTGGCTGACCTGTTACATGTGCACTTGGCAGCTGAAGGCATCTGTGTTGGTCCCACAATGCTGAGAAAAATGTATGCAAATGAGCACCTAGGAGCAATGGGGGCGTTGCTGTTACACCTAGAGCCTCTGCTCTCTCTGCACCTGCCGCACCCTCTGCACTTTGACAGAACCAGGCAGTGTAAATGTCATGACGCCTGGCTGACATCTCCTACAGTCAAAGTGCAGAGAGTGCGGCAGTTCCAGAGAGAGCTGAGCCTCTAGGTGTAAGGACAACGCCCCCATTTCTCCTAGAGGCAAATTTGCATATATTAAAACATCACTCATCAGTCATGCAGCTACATGTGAATATGGGACCAACACAGATTCCTTCAGCTGCCAAGTGCACATGTAACAGGTCAGCCAGTTTCATGGGTACAAACCTGCTGACAGATGCCTTGCAATGAGTTTCAGTATGGCTTTTGGCTGCAGATAACACCTTTCCTGGGATAGATGGAACATATGAAAATATTAATGTGAACAGAGGTTAATCTGGGTTGTCAGACATCAGGAGAACTTTCCTATATATCATGGGTCAGGCTCAGCCTAATATTATTAAACAGAAATCTTAAAAGGCATTTTCTGAGATTTTTATATAGGTCATCAGCATCTGATCTGTGAGGGTCCAACACCCGTGACCCCAGCCGAGCAGCTGTTTGAGAAGGCACCAGAGCTCGCAGTAGCGCCACGGCCTTCTCTCTGCTTTTACTAGGCCAGTGACGACATGTCCATGTGTCCTGTGGCCTAGGAGCAGCTCAGATCCTATTGAAGTGAATGGGGCTGACCCGCGATACAATGTACGCTCTGTGCTTAGTGAGCTGCGAGAAGGCCTGGCGCTTACAGTGCTCCATAGGTAATAGTGTATTTCCCGTTCATTACTGTAAAAAAAAGGAAAAAAATCTAATGATGAAGTCCTAAAAGAAAAAAAGTATTAAAACACAAGAAAAACTATATTAAACGTCGTATCGCTGTAATCGAACTGACCCAGAGAACAAAGGTAACGGTGAGTTTGATCACATAGGTAATGCTGTAAAAACTGTTCTGGAATAGCTTCTTTTTTTTTTTTATTCCACCACATTTGGATTTTTTTTCCCCAGCTCCCCACTATGCCGTATGCAATATTAAATGGTTCCATTAGAAAGTCCAACTTATGTCGCAAAAAAACAAGCCCTTATACACCTTTGTAAATGGAAAACAAAAAAATGTATGGCTCCGTAAAGGCAGGGAATGGAAAAAGAAAAATGCTAAATTGTCCAAAAATGAAGTGGTTAAAGAGGACCTACCAGCTCTCCTGACATGTCTGTTTTAGTATAAAAAAAAACTATTCTAGAGCATCTTTTCATTAAGGCTGAGTTCAGACCTGAGCGTTTTACAGCGCGTTCCTACGCGCTGTAAAGCGCTCAACAGGCAAAAACCAATGCTTCCCTATGGGCATGGTTCTCACCTGAGCGTTTCACAGCGCGTACGATCGCGCTGTAAAACGCCCGACGCCCCAAGAAGTACAGGAGCTTCTTTGGGGCGTCTTGTCGCGCGTTCCCGTACATAGACTGACGGGAAAGCGCGACAATGTGCGTTCGCTTGTTCCGGAGCCGCGTCTGTAAACGCGCATAAAATCGCGCATACAGAGCGCTCCATCCCGTACGCTCAGGTCTGAACGCAGCGTCACTCTGTGTTTTACCGTCCATCTGTTATTCCTCCTAAAAATGAAGAATAAACTAATTGGGCATTGCTAGTCACCTTGTCAAAGGGATGTTTACCTGCACTGTCTGACACTTTTTTCATATTATATTTCAAGAGCCCTAACCTTTTTATTTTTATTTTTTTGTCAATGTAGTTGTATGAGGGTTTGTTCTTATATTTTTCAGTGGCATCATTTTGTATTGTGACATGGTGGTCATAACTGTTTAGATGCCGCAGTTACTATTGATCACGACATCCAAGGGGTCATACTGTTGGGATCTTTGATCTGGAAGTTGCTGTAGGAACCTGGCTGTGTATTACAGCTGCGGTCCTGCTGATGACTGTATGCACACAGTAACGTAATAATATGACATCAGTCCTCTGAGGACTCGTGCCTGCTCTGTACTATTACGTTACTGGTCTTCAAGCGGTTACCTAAAACTTATGAATATCTTCGTAAACAATGCTACACTGCTGATTTTACACACAGTTTTTTAATCTTTACCTGCGTAAGTATTTTATGTCCACCTAAAACCTACATTTTAAGAGGTGAATGATGACTGCTGACGCAGCAGCTAATGCATCAGTCTCTGACACATTTCTGGTCCCTGGAGAATGATGCTATGAGGACTCAGCACTTTGTCTTGTTCTTGCTCTGTGTTCACCAATACACCCATGCACGAGCCCCATCAAATTATTTCTCTATTTCTGTCTTGTAATTCCAGTCTGATATCGTACATTTCATACAAGAGTGTAAGCTTCTGGGTGCAAAGTTCAAGGAATGCATGCACATTTACATCCATCTCTTCTGTCTTATCTACCTGAAACAAGGATTCAATCTTTTATCACAATAGGATCAGAGGTGTCCCATATCCTAAACTGCCAGGCCAAATACAGCGCTTTCTGGAAGAAAAAAACATGGGGTTGTCTCATCCTGATAACACCTTTCCTTAGGACCTGTTAGAGTACATGGACACCCCCCTTCTTAAGATACCATCTAGGAGAAGAATGGGGAACTGGCAACATAGAGTGGCCTTTGCTTTAGTGGACCTGGTCATCCATGTATTACCTGGATGCCCATTCATTTGAATGGCTGATATGTCATGTGGACTCTTGCAAACCTATAACAGCTGAGCCCTGGGGGGACTTCTGATGCCAGGCCAACAGTGATCAGCTGATTGCAGTGCCGATACATATTACATACATATATCGGCTGCACCAAACGATCCTGAGATGTCTGTGGGAAAAAGGATTTAGCTGATCAAGCTGTGAAGGTGTTTGGCCACCTTAACACCTAGCTGCATCAGGCATGGTTGTCTAGATGTCAAGGAGACAATCGATGCTGGAAACTGCTCCTTTCAGAACATGGAGAAATGCCCTATAGGTCTCATGCACACGACCATGTCCGTATTATGGACACCTTCTGTGTGTAATTTGCATTTTTCTCACTCCCATCACTAGAAATGACTATTCCTATACAGACAAGAATAGGACATGTTCTATAATCTGTGGAATGGACATACGGATGCAGACAGCACACAGATGTGTTTTGTGGACATATAGAAAGGAATATCGTAGGTCCGTATGCAGTCTGCAATAAATGAAGATCAGACATGGATGCAAAATACGGTTGTGTGCACAAAGCTTTAAAGGGGTTGTCCCATCACAGACAATAGGGGCATATCGCTAGGATATGCCCCCATTGTCTTATAGGTGCAGCTTCCACAGCTGGGACCCACACCTATATCGGGAACAGAGCCCCGCAAGGTTGTGGCTGGAGGACTCCGGTCCGGCCACCATCAAGCGCACTCCCCATAGCAGTGAATGGGAGCGCACCGCGTATGACCGGCCACCGCTTCCATTCACTTCTATGGGCCCGACGAAAATAGCCAAGCCAGCGCTCGGCTATTTTCAGCGGCCCCATAGAAAATTAATGGAGGGCGGCTGTGCATGCGCAGTGTGCCCTCCAACACTTTCGGGGCTCCATTCTCGATGTAGGTGCGAGTCCCAGCGGTGGGACTTGCACCTATAAGACAATGGGGCATATCCCAGACAATCCCTTTAAGCAAATATTACCTAGTGTATTCTTCATATACACGTCAGTTTTCCAAGCACTAAAAACAGCAGGAAATGTCTTTCATATACACCAATCAGCCATAACATAAAAATCTAATACTGTGTAGATCCCCCTTGTGCTACCAAAACAGCTTTGACCTGGCGAGATACGAGCTGAACAAGACCTCTGAAGGTGGCCTGTAGTATTTGGCACCAAGAAATTGTCAGGAGATAGTGTAGGTCCTGTAAGTTGCAAGATGAGGCCTCCATTGATTGGACTTGCTTTTCCAGCACATCCCATAGATGCTTGATGATTGAGATCTGGTGAAGTGAACACCTTAAACCCTTTGTCATGTTTCTCAAACTGTTCTTGAACAATTTTTTCAGCGTGTCATTATCGTAAAGAAAGGAGTCCCTGCCACTAGGGAATGCCCCTGCCAAGAATGGGTGTACTTGGTCTGTAACAATGTTTAGATAGGTGGTACGTGTCATGAATGTCAGGGTCCAAGGTTTGTCAGCAAAACATCCTTTGGACATCATATTGTCTCCACCACATTGGACCGGGGGTGGCATGGGCACTTTGAATGGTCTGTGGCTATACAGCCCCATATACAACAAGCTGGCATGCCTTGTGTGTTCTGACACGGTTCTATCATAGCCAGCTGTAGCTTTTTCAGCTTCTCTATGGGATCAGCCTAGCCTTCACTCCCCAGGCACATCAATGAGCCTTGGACACACATGACCATGTCATTGGTGGTTTTCCAAGACTACTTATGGTAGATACTAACCACTGAATAACGGTAACGTCCCACAAGATCTACTGTTTTGGAAATGCTCTGGCCCAGGACCAAACTGGTCCTTGTCATTCAGACTATCCTTAGCTGCAAGAACGGTCTGTTCAATTCTTGCCTAATAGATTCCACCCCATGTCAGGTACCATTGCCACAAGATAAACAATGGAATTCAATGTCAGTGGTTCTAGTCTGGGTTTCTACATGGAGGTTGCATGCATTTGACTGTAATACATCATATAAAGGGTTTTTCTAAGACTTTTTAACTGTTGAGCTATCCTCTGGATAGGCCATCAGTATCTGATCAGTGGGGGGTCTTCACCTGGGACACCCACCGATCAGCTGTTTGAGAAGGCACCAGCGCTCCTCTAAGCACTGCAGCCTTCTCACAGCTTACCAAGAACAGCGCCATACATGGTACCGTGGCTGTGCTTGGTATCGTAGATGAAGGTATCGCTTGGTATCACAGAGGAATCTTACATCACTGGCCTAAGGAAAGCTGTGAAAAGTGAATATTAGACTGTTCAAAAAAATAGCAGTGTATGTATTCTTCTTTACAAACTCAAACATTCACTATAGAAACTGAAAAATGTTTGAAGATTTTGCTTTCCTTTGAGTCACTTAACTAATATTTAGTTGTATAACCGCTGTTTCTGAGAACTGCTGTACATCTGTGTTGCATGGAGTTAACCAACTTCTGGCCCCTGTGAACAGGTATTCCAGCCCAGGATGATTGGACCACATTCCACAGTTCTTTTCTATTTCTTGGTTTTGCTTCAGAAACTGCATTTTTGATGTCACCCCACAAGTTTTCTATTGGATTAAGATCCGGGGATTGGGCTGACCACTCCATAACGTCAATCTTGTTGGTCTGGAACCAAGATGTTGCACGTTTACTGGTGTGTTTGGGGTCGTTGTCTTGTTGGAACACCCATTTCAAGGGTATTTCCTCTTCAGCATAAGGCAGCATGACCTCTTCAAGTATTCTGATGTATTCAGACTGATCCATGATCCCTGGTATGCGATAAATAGGCCCAACACCGTAGTATGAGAAACATCCCCATATCATGATGCTTCACTGTCTTCACAGTGTACTGTGGCTTGAATTCAGTGTTTTGGGGTCGTCTGACAAACTGTCTCCGGCCACTAGACCCAAAAAGAACAATCCTACTTTCATCAGTCCACAAAATGTCTCTTTAGGCCAGTCAATGTGCTCTTTGGCAAATTGTAACCTCTTCAGCACATGTCAACAGTGGGACTTTGCAGGGGCTTCTTGCAGATAGCTTGGCTTTACATAGGCGTCTTCTAATTGTAACAGCACTCACAGGTAACTTTAGACCTTCTTTGATCTTCCTGGAGCTGATTGTTGGCTGAGTCCTTGCCATTTTGGCTATTCTTCAATCCATTTGAATGGTAGTTTTTCGCTTTCTTCCACGTCTTTCAGGTTTTGGTTGCCATTTTATAGCATTTGCGATAATTTTAGCTGAGCAGACTATCATTTTCTGCACTTCTTTATGTTTTCCCCTCTCCAATCAACTTTTTAATCAAGGTACACTGTTCTTCTGAACAATGTCTGGAACGACCCATTTTCCTCGGAATTTCAGAGAGAAATGCACTGTAACCAGCATGTACAACATTTGCTGCCTTACTTCCTTAAATAAGGGCAATCATTGCCACCTGTTTTTCAAAAAATTAATGCCCTCACTCATTGAACTCCACACTGCTATTATTTTGAACATGCCTCTTTCAATTAGTGATTCAATTACACAGAATCAGCAGCATGCATGTCTGTTGGATTTCTATTACTCTACTACACCTGCTAGTAAATTATTTGCCATGTAGAACATATATTTTTTTTTACCAAAAACAGTGATTGATCAGGTTAGTGATGTATGACTGCTATTATTCTGAACACAACTGTAAATATGAATATACACATTTACGTCTGATTTGTCCGTGTTTATAAGGAAATCAACAGACCTTTCTAAATGGAACACCATAGAGCACAGCTATCACATGTCTTACGAGATGGAGAAGTCAAAATGGTGCACTATACAATGTATAACATACAGGAGTCACACGTTACCTCATGGCTGTCATACACATACAACAGTAATTTTCACAAAAAAGGGCAAAAGACAATAAGAAATTTGGGGCAACAACCGTAGGTTGCCTAAAACCACACCTATGATATATCTTTCTACAACTATGTGGTACCTATTGGAGTATATTGTGAAACAAAGGAAAGGTGTGCATGCAGAATTCTACAGGCCAATTGCGTCATTCTAATACTGGCCAGTTGTCAATTTCCCTGCACGTCATAAAGTTGCCCCTTTGTGTAGAAATACAACCTTGCCAGAACCCAACAGCAGAGCCCTGGGTGTAGGAGAAGCGTTTCAAGACGGACAAAGACAGAGGACAGTTGGACAGCAGATGGATGAGAGCCAAGTTTATTCCGCTGTGACACCAGCTTTACGCCAGTGATAGATCTCACCCATGAGAGCAAGTAATGAAGAGGAATAGTCGTAGAAACAAAGCTGCATTCCTCTAGCTGACATATCGATCAGCTTACTGAATCAAAGCTATTGACCCAAAAGACGTTCTCTGTCCCAGGACAGAAATAAGCCTGCATTATTCCGAGCCTACAGAAGAGGGCAGTGCAGAGCTCAGGTAGATAACTGATAACCCCTGCTGTGTCGGGAGAAAGTGAATAAGCACATTCAGAGCAGAAAGGAGTTCTCCATCAGCATCAACAAGGGGTTAATGCTTTGGAATTCTTCCTATTATTTGCTTCTGATTCTACTCTATCATTTCAGACAATGCAGCGTGCACATTAAACTTTCTTTTTTGTTGTCCTTGGTGTGCCGTTTTCACCAGCTACAAGCCTCCGTAGCATCTCTTCTCCTCTCATCATTTGGTTTTCTGTGTTGTAAGCGGTGTAAACTGATGAGCGGTCACGGCGAGGTGTTTTCCCTACCGCTCATGAAACCCAATACGATGACAGAGATGAAGCCCTGAATCAACAGCGTTAAAATGTGGGTTTTTGGACTGCCCTGTTAGCTGGGTACAACGCAAAAACACATGTCCACAGTATTCTTACACCACCCACTCCCACCAGCTCAACGCTACAACTGCTCACAATATGCACCCCCATTTGTACCCTGCATTATGGATAAGACATATGCTACTATACAGCTGTATAATGTGTCATACACCATGCAGGACGAGAAGAGCTTAAAGGGGTGGTCCAGGATCAGAAAAACATGGCTGCTGTTTCCTTCTAAAAAAAAAAATGCACCACCTCTGGGCACAGGTTGTGTCTGGTACAGCAACTTGGCTCCACTGGAGTCAATGGGGAACTGCAATATCACACACAACCTGTGTAAGAGGTGGTGCTGTTTTTTTTTTTTTTTTTTAAAAGCAGACATGTTTTCCTAATCCTGGGCAACTCCCTTAACATGAAATGAGTAATCATACCTGAGCATGAAATGCAGTATTTAAAGGGGTTGTCCGAGTTCAGAGCTGAACCCGGATATATCCGCATTTTTCACCCAGGCAGCCCCCCGATATGAGCATCGGAGCATTTCCTGTTCCGATGCTCTCCCTTGCCCTGCGCTGGATCAAGCAGAGCAAGGACGTTTTTGCTTTTGTTATTAACACTACTAGGCGGTTGCTACTGCCTAGCAGTTTTGCTGGTGACGTCCCCGGTGGGCGGGCGTGCTTTAGCGCTTCCCTAGCCATTTTACAGGCTAGGGCAGCGCTAAAGCCCACCCATGAGTGCCGGTGACGTCACCGGGCTAACTGCTGGGCAGAAGCCTCCGCCTAGCAGCCCCTATGGAGAGCCCGATACGTCATCGGAACTTAAAAAAGAAGTTCCAAAAATACAGATACGTGCATCCCCCATAGAAATTAATGCATCAGTGTGCTACCCGCAAAAAATGCAGACAGCACACGATCGGAAAATATGGTTGTGTGTATGAGGCCTTAGTTAGAGGGAGCCTGTTATCAACTTAGTAGGTATCCAACTAACTGGACAGGGCAACAGGACAGTTTAACAGCATTACCCCCCAAGAATCTGTTACTTTCTGTAGATTTCACAATGATCTTAAAGATAAGTTTAATACCAGTGTGTGATGTATGCAAATGTGATGCCTGGAGTCATGCGGGCGGTGCAGAAGCCTTGCAGAGTCACAGTCATCTCTGTAAGCACACCTTAAACACTCCTCATGGCTCTAACATGCTGCGAATGTGCAGTAATACCTCTTCAGCGAAGCACTCCAGACATGTGCAGTCAACAAAGGTATTTAGCGCCTCGGATTTATTGGCGCACTTCACATGCATAGGATCTGTAAAATAAGTGGCTACAGCACTGCACGCATGGGATTTCACAGCCGCTAGCACTGATGTTAGGGACAATGCAGACGTCAATCACCAAGGTGTAGGAGTGCTTAAAGAGATGACTCCGTAACTTTGCAAGACTTCTGCACCACCCACATGACTCCAGGCATTGCATACCGATGTCTTTCCAATCAAAGGAAAATTTACAGAAGGTAACAGGAGCATGGTTGCAATGTTGACTAACTCTCCTACCGTTCCATCCAGTCTGCTGAGTATCCAAAAAGAGGATATGGCCTATGAGGTCACTGCTTTGCTAGGGGAGGTTCTCCATCACACAGCCTTCGAATACAGCTGAGAACTGGGACTTCTCACAAGACCCCGCTTTAATATAGCTTCTAATGAGATCGCATCTCACTCAGACCAGTTATATGTCATCACAGACAAGAGCCCAACTGCTGCAAAGAGGGTTCTTCTCTGCGGAGGCGTCCTCTTCTGGTCTGAATGAGACGCTGTGAACACGGAAGCTATGCTACAGCGGGGTCTTGCGAGAAGACGCAACATCATGCTACATCATGAAGCTGTATGACTTCACAGCGGGGAGATACCTCCACTAGCAAATAAGGGAAGTGACTAGCCACCTCTCTGAACAGGAAGTGGAGGGAAACCATATTCATAAGTGGAAGTATGCAATGCTCAGGGAGACATGGCTATTTAGAATATATAAATATCTCCCTTTTTTTGGATTGGTAACAGGTCCTCTTTGAGTGATAACATTTTGGCAGCCACCACTAGAGGCAGAGCTTGAATCTTCTGCATATGATCAAACAGTAAGCAGAAAGTCCTAACGCTCCCTCTAGTGGTGGCTGTAGGCGGCCAACATTTTATCACTTATCTACTGTATGTCTATTGTGAGCTCTGTATCAAGAAAACTAAGCTTAGTCTACTGCAAAGTTAAATTCAGAAATTAATCAGCAGAGAATTTTAAGCCTACTTAGAGAAAAATGTGGCCTCAGCTGCCAGCGCCAAACAGGGCCAGCGTCAGGCCTTTTCCAACAAGGACCTGGCCACAGAAGTTGATTCTACAAGATTATGGCTTAGATACTAGTCATATTGCCTGTATGAATGCTGTAAGTAGTGTGGTGATCTTCCCCTGAAATAAAATTCTAGAAATAATGAGTTTGCAGTAAATGGTTATGCTAATAGCTCGTCAACCTTTATTATCAGTATATCCTACAAAAAAATCACAGTTGTCATTTTCAGCAAGAAAAATATCCTGTCTATATTTTTCAGCACTCAGCCTGAGGTATTTCTACAATTGTTACCCTACATTTCACTCCTGAACAATTGAAACAGAGAAGGCGATATAAACTTACTCAGGCAGCTGTGCCCATAATGCACCAGGAAGTCCGCTCCTAGCGCCCGCGCCGTGTAATCATCCACGCAGCACGCTCCGTATGTCACATCTCCCATCACCACGGTCTCTGCCGACGTAAATCTATGGCCAAGAAACAGGGACATGAGACCAGCAGGGAATATTCATTGCTGACTGAAGAACACATGATAAATGGTCTGTATTAAAAGGGCATGAGACATGCAAAAAATACATTTGTCCTAAGTCCCACTGCAACAGAAATGCTAACAGCTACAATAAGTGCAGTTTTTGTAGACATAACCACATAATAAAAAGCTCATAATGAATATTACAAGTAATTAAAGGGGTATTCTGGTTATGGAAAGTTATCTCCTATCCACAGGATAGGGGATAACTATGAGATTAGTGGGGGTCCTGATGGTGGCACCTCCACCGATCATGAGAACGGGGGCCCCGTAGCCCGTGGAGCTCATGAAATGGAGAGGGTGGCTAGTCGGAAAAGTGCTCTGCCGCTCCATTCATTTACATGGGAGCGCTGGAGAAAGGCAAGTACAGCGCTCAGCTGTCTACGACGTTTCGAAAGAAATGAATGGAACGGCGGCACACATTTCTGACCAGCAGCTCCCTCCATTTCAGGGGCGCTCCAGAGGGTACGGGGCACCCATTCTCGTGATTGGGGGGGGGGGGGAGGGCAGCAGTAGGACTCCCACCGATCCTGTGGATAGAGGATAACTTTCTTTAAATTCTCTCTTGTCCAAAATCTGTTTCAGTCTAAGCACGAAGCCATATAGGTTAGGTGCCTTGAAATGTAATCATACTTATGGAAATCCGGTCCTCTAATCCTTAGAATTGCGTCTTTTTACTTTTATGCAAATAAGACTTTTGGATCACTGTGGGCAGGATCACACCGTTTGTTACACCCAGCTTCCCCTGCATCATCGCTACCGGCTCTGAAATCTCAGGGACTGGGCGGCGTTATATCGAAATATTGGTGATAATTCTGCAGAACCTGTTTTGTTTATTACAGCTCTTATGCATCAATGACACAAAATGTCTGACTGCGCAAGCGTGAAAAAAGTGATGTTTTAATCCTCGCACTGGAAGCGTGCGACATGTGACATATATGTAATACACACCTGCTATTAGCTCCCTACCGAAATTCACAGAAAAATCACTATGAAAGCTATGATCCTGAGAAGTCTGCTGACATCTCAGGATTGGAAAAAGTGAGTCTTGAGGAAAACAGCACTTGCTTTAATGCTAAGCAGATAAGGATGAAAAGTACAAAACCGATTAGACAAAACACAAATGTGTTTGTTCTGCTCTCCTTGATTTGCTCCGATTGTTATCAGCTGCCTTCAAAGGGGCCTGCACGGTGACACAGAGGTCTTATTTTTCTTCTTTTCTTTTACAGCCATCGATCACTGTATTTTAAAGTGACAGCAGAAAGGCGTATTTTTTTAAACTTAAAGGGGCTGTCTCATTGCTAGGATATGCCACCAACATCAGATAGGCGCTGGTCCCACTTCTAGGACTTGCACCTATCTTCAGGACGGGACGGCAGCTGCGCATACGAGGCCGCCCACCATTTATTTCTATGGGACTGCCGAAAGTCCCATAGAAGTGAATGTAGCAGTGGCCACATTTGTGCGGTGCGCTCTCCGTTCATTTATATGGGACTTCTGAAAATAGCCAGACTCGCTGGCTCGCTCGGATATTTTCCGAACTCTCATAGAGCTGAATGGAGAGCACACTGTGTATGCGTGGTGCACTCACCTTCACTTTCAGGGGCCCTTTCTGGAAATAGGTGCGGGTCCCTGAGATGAGACCTGCACCTGACATTGGTGGCCTATCCTAGCGATATGCCATCAATGTCTCAGATGAGACAAGCCCTTTGATGTCCACAGAAACCGTTGGATAGGTTTCTTTTTCATTTTGGCAGTACTATACGACTAAACATGAAATACAAAATACAGTACTGTCCTCCTACAGCAGTCAACACAAATGATAAGAGCTCCTATAGAGATAGGTAGTTTTGTCCTTTTGGAAGGAGAACTGGCTTGCACCTCTCACTCAGAGAAGTGCAATACTGGGACACTCAGTACTCTTGTCCTTTTGGAAGGAGAACTAGCTTGAAAGTCTCACTCAGAGAAGTATTACGAGTGGGTCTCTCTCTCTCTGGTCTTCTAGGACTTATATTTTTCTCCGTTTTTTTAGTCCTAGGAGACCTTAGAGTGCGATATACCAATTTTCAGGGCAACTGGAACATATTTGATTTGGGTAGAAATGATTCGGGCGGAATAATATTTTTAAATAAATTGGGCAAATTGGAGATGAAGCGAATTTCAAGAAATTTGCTCATCTCTAATCCAAACCTACTGCTCACATTAGTACTGGCTCACCTTCTGATGTGCATGGGACCTTCTGGCTTGTCTGATCCTTTTAATCTTGGTGAGATAAAGAACTGCCGGAGATCTCTGTCAGCGGCGTACTCTATTCAGAACATGCTCTGGGAAACTGAGAATGCGAGTGGAAAGTGAGCTAGTTGTCTGCTAAATTGGCCATTCGTTATATCTCATGTGTATGCCCATCCTTAGGCCTGGGAGCAAATTAAGGGTCAGCTGCCACAAATGGCTCCAAGGAATACTAAGATAATATTTTTGTCCATGGAATGAGCTCCATGTACACAAACAAAAAGCTGTTCTCCTGGAGATTAGTCATTGAGGACCAAATTACAACAATTTGGGCACCAAGGAGCTTCCTGCTATATGCTTTGTCTGTTACTCTGGAATTACTATAAGGTGGACCACCACCAAAAGATAGATAAATGAGATTCAACCCAATCAGGTTCACCCCACATACGTACACATTATTATCCAGGTCATACGTTTTAGATGGTTGTTGGCCAAATGCCTCCATACACCCGGAGCAATGTGTTCAGAATAGGGAAGCTGAGAAGCCACTGCAGGACACCTCTGACGGTCACTTATCTCACCAGGAACAAAAGGCTCAGGCATGTGAAATCCAAATGTCCAATTTTTTTTGGGGGGGGGGGGGGGGAAAGAAGGCCCCAGAAATTACTAGCTGGATGGCCGGTCCCGCGTTTGTCCAACATTAATCTAATGTGTATGGCCAGCTTTACTCAGCCTTTGACAACTGTTCACATGGTGCAGTGCTGCGTGGCGGCCATTGTTGCTGTGGTGCTGTGCTGGTGGGTTGGTGGGGCCCAGTGCCAGGGTGGCATTGTCAAACAGCAGGGGTGCTGTTTGGCTGCTGAGTCCCGCCGTCTGCTTGTGCGGTGCTGTGGCGCCGGTGGTCGCCACGCAGTGCAGCGCCAAATTTAGAGAGTAGGTTCCCACTCAAGGAAGCAACCTTGTCATGGTGAGTGGGCTAATGCTTTTTGATCAAAATGTGTACTAATGCCTCATGTAAGCATGCAACATAGGGGCCTGTATACTAATTATGCTGAGAAGCAGTTATTAGATCAAAGCATAGCATGAGGAGGTGTAATCCAGGTTCATTCTTGTTTTTGGATTAATCTAATGTGTATGGCCAGCTTTACTCGACCTCCTGACTTCCATGAAGGATGTGATTTCAGCCATATTTCAATATGTTGCAAAAGACAGGTCTTTGTTCTTGAGCTTCTTTCAGTTGGAAAAGATTTTCAGTTGTCTGATAATGCTATTGCCTAATAGCCATGACTTGCATATCATCTAGAATTTTCTTCACTGCGTTCATCCAGGTTTTGCAGCGGGGTGACTGATTTGATGTTTTCATAAGTACCTACGGCGGCATCAAGGAAAATGTCAAACACTGTCTTCGTTGTGTATGCTACAGAACGTCAACTCCCTCTGCAACATGCAAAGCGGGCAGCCATATAACAGTCATGCATGTTAACTCCCCTTTTAATATTGAAGCTTTCAACAGTCTTGCCCTCGGAGCTGAACTCGTTACCATCCAATCCGCCGAGAGTATGAGACAATTTTATTACTGCCACCATGGTGTTCATCCGAAAAGCGGGGGAATTAATGTCACTGATATTCTAGCGTCCGGTTAGCGTGGCTGAGTCATAAAGTAGTTCATTGAAATTTCACAGATAAGGGCAAGGAAATAAATTCAGAATTACTTCTATCAGAACACTAAATCCAGACAGGATTTTTATTTTATTATTATTTCACTGTAAAGGTGAGGAATGTAGGAAAAGCTAAGTAAAGGATTGTGCCTTTAAATCGATGCCTTCAAAAGAGCAAGCGGCAGCCCTATAATCAGGCTGGAATAATCTCAGATCTGTGCCTCAAGCATTAGATGCTATGTTTAGCAATTATCCCTTCCATCCCTATGTGCGAGAGGTGAGGCTGATGGGCAGACCGAGGAGCGATGAAGCCCACTGGGCACTTAACAGGTGATATTAATAGTGATCGGAAATGACAAACCGCGTTACAACAGGAGGAGCAGAGACAGCCATTGATTTCAAGATTAACCCATTTACACCCAAGCGCATGGCCGTGAGTCAATGGGGGGCGTCCCAATCCACCAACCTACAATGAGGGTTAAACAGTTGCTTCTCTTCCCCAGCATGGCTTAAGGTGCCAGTGTCACAATACGTTATAATCTGCAGCATTTTCGGTGATGATCAAGACTGGTGTCATAGTAGGAAACCCCTCCGGGCAATGAGTTGTCAGGAGAATTTGCAGAAGAGAAAAACAGAACACAAAAAGATGGAAAAGCAAAAAAAAAAAAAAAAGGAAACATTAAAGCGCCTTCAAAAGATAGAAAGTAAAGTGTGAACCGAAATAGACTTAAAAAACAAAGCCTCATGGCACAAAGAGTCACAAGGATTCCGAAAATAATCCGGCATAAACCAAGAGTAGGACTAGAATAGCGAGGCTGGACACAGGATAGTCAATCGTGATTAGAGGGAGAGGAGGAAGAGCGCGGTCTTTACACGAGTATGACAAGCTCATTGGATCATTAATTAGAAAGGAGCCGGTGTTCTGCATCCTCATATGGAAATTAGTTCATGGAGAAATGCAAATCACAAAATAATACAGAGTCCGCCGCCTCTGACCACTGTACACATTTGTAACATTAAGGAAATGCACTGCAGCTTTCCCATATACCTTCCACTCCAAAGTCTAAACATGCATTTATCACATGCTATTTAGGCTCCATTCACACATCCGTATAACGGGTCCGCATCTGTTCCGCAAATTGTGGAACGGGTGCAGACCCATTCATTCTCTAGGGGCAGGAATGGATGCGGACAGCACACAGTGTGCTGTCCGAATCCGCATTTCCGGAGCGCGCCCCCGATCTTCCGGTCCGCGGCTCGGGGAAAAAAATAGAACATGTCTTATTCTTCAAGAATAGGCAGTTCTATGGGGGTGCCGGCCGGGAGTATTGTGGATCTGCAATGCACTACGGACGTGTGAATGGACCCCAAGGTTTGATGTATACGTCAGATAAAAAGGATACAAAAACGCAGAACATTGCGTTCTTGTATCCTGCAGAGTCCGGTAAAAAAAAGTATGTATATATATATATATATATATATATTGTAGGGGATCAGCTCTCTTTCGGGGGTCATTTTCACAGATATCTTCAGGACACCAAGTTTAAGATCCAAACACGGTGCTTTATTGCGGCACATCCGCATAAACATAAACAATAATACAAAATAATAAACACTCGCCCGTCCAGGCTCTAACTAAACATACTGTAATATTCCTGACTCACCTAAGTACTTGTTCACACCCTGTGAACACAAGCGGCTTTCTCAGCCAATGTCCCACAGCCTCCTGGCTGTACAGAGCACAGTACTCCCACTGTCTCCAGTCCAGTATCTTCCAATTGACTTTTTTGTTCCATAACCCTCAGAATCATTTAAGAAATTCCAAATGACTGTCTTACTGCGTCCCACCTCAGCAGCGATGGAGCGCTGTGAGACCCTGCTTATGCAGTTCAACAACCCGACCACGTTGAAAAAGGGAGAGTTTTTTTGCCTTTGCCATCACAACGTGTGACTACCTGACAGAAAATGACAATGAATCCACATCTTTGCACAGATTTGGCCTTTTAAAGGCATGTGGTCCTAAAATTTGGATCAGCTGAAAAACAGCCTGTTTCAGTTTAATCGTTATTTTCAATTAATTGAATGCTCAAAAAATGTTTTGTCTCATTCTCATTTCTTCTTGTTGCATGTTGAAGCTCTACTTGGAACCTTGTTAAGATCCAACAATGTAAAATGTGATTTTTTGCCATTTTTCAAGTGGTCTTAAACTTTTGATCAGTACTGTAAGACAACATTATCTTCACTACATGGGGAGATATCACAGTTAGAATTCGGGATGAAATGAATGCAGTTAGAAGTTAAAGTAAAAGCAGGTTTTACGTGCAATTATTCCCGATTTGATTTCTAACAGTAATAACTCAGGTTTAGTTTAGGCTAATAATTAGCTTTTGTCATTTTGGTCTTGTTTGAAAACTGGCATTCCAGGCTTTCATACAAGAGCATGCTTCTAGCTGCTATCAATGGGGATATATTAGCCCCTTCCCCTTCCACTTCGACCCGAGCTCAGCTTGGGAAGAACAGTTAAGTACTTTTTCCACAGCCTGAGCTGAGCTCGGGCAGAACAGTTAGGTGCTTTAAGGGGTTGTTTACACACACAAATTTGCTCTGACTTTTTTGTAAAAACACTTAAGAAGCCACTTTTTTTCAAGCAGTTTTTCCATATAGAGAAGAGGATGGAAGAACGCGGGGGGAAAAAACATTGCTTTAACATGCTGTGTTTTTACAATAACACCAGATGCAAAAAAAAGCCCACAAAATTTTAAAAAAGGAGCAAAAACTGCTTGCATGCCCATATCATATTTCCCATAGATTTTCAGCTAACATCTGGAGTTGGCGTTTTTTTTTAACAATGCAGGTACAAAATGATGCCTTTAAAAAAACAAACAAAAATGCAAAAGGTAGACTACAGTTAAGTTCCTGAAAAGCACTGCAGCTCAGGTGAATATTGCAGCATAATATCCATTGTGACATTAGGGTGGCAATTATATCAATACCACTATTAATTAAAGGGAACCTGGCAGGTTGAACATGCTATCTGCTCTGCAGGCAGCACATTGAAGAGCAGGAGGAGCTGAGGAGATTGATATATAGTTTAATAGGAAAAGATTAAATATAAGGACTCACGCACACGACCGTATGTTTGGTCCCCATCTGATTCAAATTTTTTGGGGATCGGAAGTGGAACTATTCATTTCCATGGGGTTGCAAAAGATGCGGACAGCACACACCGTGTGCTGAAAGGAATGGGTCCACAACCGATCCGCATAAAATGCAGATCGGATGCGGACCCAACATATGGTCGTATGCATGAGCCCTAATCTTGTATTTCATTCATTTTTGTTCCTGCTCATTCTGGACTTTGAGGTCAAAGAGGCGGTCCTATCAGTGATTGACAGCTCTCTCGTTTTACACCGTCATGGTAGGAAGGCTGAAAATCACTGATGGGACCGTCTCCTTGACTTCAAAGTCCATTGCATCATCAAGGTGACAGGTTCCCTTTAATGGGAGTCCACGGGTTAAACAGAACTGTTTTCAGGATCTAACAATACATTGTAGTAATAACAGAACCTATTCAGTGTTGTACTCCATTAAATCTTGTAGAAAATGTGCCTTAGCTGTTTAGTGCAGTTGCTTTTACTAACATTTACTAAAGGTCACATTATAACAGTGCAATAGCCGATTTTACAACCCTCTCAACTCTTCATTAGTACAGTATGGACGCCACTTGGTATTTAGCTCCTCGCCTTCCTCGTTATCAGTTGTGCCTACTGACCCCGATGCTGTCCCAAGACACTCGGTTTACCTATGTTTAATAACTAATTACGGGCTAAATTGTGATCTACTTTGAGGATTCTGAGCACAGGGATTTCCGAGTTTAATCATGGTGCTCCTCAAGTTAATTAAGTAGAAATGGTAAAACAGCAGTCAGGCCATTAGTATGTCTGTCAAGACAAGTAGATTACCCACATACAATTTAGATATAACGGTATATAATTATAATCATTGTGTTTGACGCTCATTTGACATTCATAGTGAATTACTGCTTGGGCCTTAAAAGAATATATATTCTATCTGGACATTACTGGGCAAACCCCAGGACCAGGTAGCCAGTGCAGCTATACAAGTGCTGTAAGGCCTAACTTTTTGGGTTCTTCTCTAATGAGAATTATGGAATACCGTATATTATTTTATGACTACAAAAAACCCAATGGACTCCTGGAGTGGTGTTAATGGCTTCAGTAAAAAACTGTATTCTCATGATAGTCTCTGCCGAACAGAGCAACTATCAGGACTATACTAAAAGGGTCCATAGGTGTGTCTAAGTGACCATATGGTGTTACTTGTTACGAGTTTACACTGGCCGATTGTCAGGAAGGGAGCGTTCCTTCCCGATAGTCAGCTGCTCGCTTAGGGAAGGAGACCGCTGCATTTACACGCAGCAATCTCCTTCACAGTACGAGGATCGGGGATGGCTATAGCGATCCCTCGTCCCCATACAGATACTTATTTTTTTTTTTTCTGAGCAGCAGATCTGCTGCCCAGAAATGATGATTGGTGTGCCTGCACAAACGAGAGGATCACTCAAGCGTTTTGCTCATTCATTGGGTGATCAGTGGAAAATTTAGATGGCCAGATTATCGGGAATGAGTCCTCGCAGGAACAGTTGTTCCCGATAATCTGGACGAGTACTGGTTCATCCAAATCCACCTTTACCTTGAAGAAGCAACTAGTCCAGTCCTGAAACTGGTCACCATTTTTTTACACCTATAAATTGAAAATAAAAATGTCAATACTTACCTGCAGTGCAACATGGAATCCATTACAGCGGTGCCTGAAGGCTCCAATCCTTTCCCATATTCCCTTTGCCATCGTACAAGCATTGGACATACTGTAGTTGTCAGGCACCCTAGGCAGCCTTCGCCTTGTGTCATCTTAAGTGTCCTCCTCTTATTCCCACCACACTGTGAAAACTAACATTGCAATACCTTACAATGTATCAGACTGAATCCCAGTATCCCAGCCAATCAGCTCTTTGAAGAAGTAACGGCACTCATGTGAGCGCTGCCTCCTCTTCAAAATTATCATCACACTGCACAACCCCTTCAAAATAAAAATGTACGTATGACCACAAAAGGCACAGGCCTATTTAGCTCGTACGTAAATCGTAAAAGCTCCTCTACCCGGCTATGCCGGATAAGGTGAACTCTGGCAGTCTTTTTCTCTGCTGGTATAGGATTTCACAACAGATATGTGAATGCAGTTCAGTAAGATGGCTGCACTCTTTAGTATCCAAGGGCACAGTAACATAAGTGGGGCTGGGTTCAAATCTGTGCTGACTAACATTATTCTCAGGGCCGGCTCCAGGTTCATGTGGGCCCTTGGGCGATAAATCCCAGTGGGCCCCCATGAGGCATTTTTTTACATTGACATGTCCCCCTGTGGCTCCTACACGGTATAATGACCCCCAGTGGCCCCTATACAGTATAATGACTACTAGTGGCCCTTCACACAGTTTAATGAACCCCCAATTCCCCCCCACTGTATAATGACCACCTGTGGCCCTGCATTCAGAATAATAACCCCCAGTCGCCCCCATTTAGAATAATGACCCCCAGTAGCCCCCACACTGGGGGAATACTGTATGGAGGGGGCTCTGGGGGTATTTATACTGAATGGAGGGTCATTGGTGATCATTACTAAATGGGGGACACTGGGGGTCATTATACTATGTAAAGGGCCCTCACAGTATAATGACCCCACAGTGGCCCTCCATTCAGAATAATGACCCCCAGTCGCCCCCACACTGGGGGTTATACTGTATAGAGGGGGCACGAGGGGTTATTATATTTAATGGGGGCTCTGGTGGTCATTATGCTAAATGGAGGGTCAATGGGGATCATTATACTAAATGGGGGGCACTGGGAGTCATTATACTGTGTAAGGGACCCTCACAGTGTGATGAATGACCCCCCAGTGGCTCCCTCACATACCTATCATTGCAGGGGAGCTGGTGGTCCTGTCATTCACTAACCGCAGCTCCCAGCTCCCCACATGAACCTGGAGCCGGCCCTGAATGACCCCCAGTAGCCCCCACACGGGGGGAATACTGTATGGAGGGGGCTCTGGGGGTCATTATACTGAATGGAGGGTCATTGGTGATCATTATACTAAATGGGGGACACTGGGGGTCATTATACTATGTAAAGGGCCCTCACAGTATAATGACCCCACAGTGACCCTCCATTCAGAATAATGACCCCCAGTCGCCCCCACACTGGGGGTTATACTGTATGGAGGGGGCACGAGGGGTTATTATATTTAATGGGGGATCTGGTGGTCATTATGCTAAATGGAGGGTCAATGGGGATCATTATACTAAATGGGGGGCACTGGGAGTCATTATACTGTGTAAGGGACCCTCACAGTGTGATGAATGACCCCCCAGTGGCCCCCTCACATACCTATCATTGCAGGGGAGCTGGTGGTCCTGTCATTCACTAACCGCAGCTCCCTGCGCTCCTTCTCTCCTCCGGCCCGCTGCAGCAGTGAGCCAGGCCTGGAGGAGAGAAGGAGATGTGCAGTGATGGAGCTAGAACTGACTGGGCCCCACAGCAAAATTTAGTACGCCCCCCTCCCCCCCAATGTGTGTTCACATTACGTTTTTCCTATCGGTTTGATGTATACACATGTGCAGCACTCCACATTTTTGTATCCTGCAGAGTCAAGTAAAAAATGCATACGTTAACGTATATGTTTTTTTACCATGGAACTGTATGGTGAACGGACGCCACTGTACGGCATCAGTCTGAGGCATCTGTCAATGCATACATTTTCAGTATGCATTAAATGGATGGAAAAAATAGGATGTGAACCCAGCCCTAGTGTCAGAATAAGCCCCAGTACACAGCGGAGCAGCGTGGCGGAGAGGGGGGGCCGCCATGTACTGACAGAGCGCTACCTGGTCCTGGTGGTCAGGGATTAGGACTGTGCTTCCCAAGGATCATTTTCTACTGGAAAATACAGGGCACAGTATAATACACTAGAATCTATATAATATAAAGATATTAGCCCCACCCCCCGAATAATCATACGATTAGGGGGTCATTTATTATATAGAAATACGTCTATATTAGGCGTATTTCTGACACAGATGTGGCGCAAAGGTCCTTAATACCGCAATCTGTATCTTTTCCCGCTCATGCCAGGTCTAAAAAAAGTGGTGTGGGCAGAAAGGGATACAGTTATGGCCATCCAGTTATTGGATACCACCGCCATATAGTGATAACACCGCCATATAGTGATAACACCGCCATATAGTGATAACACCGCCATACAAGGATAAAACCACCATACAGTGACCGGATAAAAGGGTATAAGAGGGCACAGTACAGGGAATGACTATGGGCACTGCACAGAGTGTGGTAAGAGGGCACAATGCAGGGTATAAAGGGGCACAGTACGGGGTGGGGGGCACAGTCACATGACCCTGTGATGTTAGAAGGTCCTTATGGTGAATGCGGTTCAGATGCCACCATAATGAGAGGCAGAGGAGTGAGACAGGGGCCTGGGGCCCTGGATGGACAGGAGGGGTGGACACAGCAAGTAGGTTGAAGGGGCTCTGAGGGGGATTCATACAAGTAGTGGCAGGAGGTCTGTGCAGGGCAGCAACAGGAGATAGGAGGGTGGGACAGGAGCTCTGGATACATGAGGGAGGAAAGGAGACAGCAGGGGCTCCATAAGGGTGATATAGGACAGTATATGGGGGGGGGGGGGGGGGGGCAGGTGTCATGGAGACAATCAGCTTAATAAAACAGTAACACAACTAAATAGAATGAAGCAGCAGTGTCCCCCCCTTTCCTTCTGTCCCACAGAGAAGAGCCAGTCACAGTGCAGACTCACAGACTGTCTCCACACTTCTCTGCTCCAGCTCCAGCCCTGCGGTCTCTCTCCAGTCTCCTCAGGCAGCGTGTCCTGTGTAGAGGGGGCGTGTCCTGTGTAGAGGGGGCGTGTCCTGAGTCTCTGCAGCTCAGAGGGCCCACCAGAGGGGTACTGCGTATGTGAAAGGACAGCAGTGAGAGCTCCCATCTGTATTGATGGAAGTGCTCATAGCAGCTCAGTGGGCCCCCCCAGGAGCATTGGGCCCCGGCACTTGCCCGGGGATGCCGGGTTATGACGCCGGCCCTGATTATTCTGCTCCATCAGAGGAGGCAGACGTGTCAGGAGAGCTCAGAGGTCCTGTCTAAGGCCGAATGCACACGGCCGTGTTCCGCGGCCGAGAGCGGCCCGTGGTATGCCGGGCTGGATTCCTGTTCAGAGCAGGAGCGCACGGAGTCATTGGTTGCTATGACGCCGTGCGCTTCATGCCGCCGCTGCTGTACAGTAATACACTGATATAGATCATATGAGTGTATTACTGTAGTGCAGCGGCGGCATGAAGCGCACGGCGTCATAGCAACCAATGACGCCGTGCGCTCCTGCTCTGAACAGGAATCCAGCCCGGCATACCATGGACCGCTCTCGGCCGCGGAACACGGCCGCGTGCATTCGGCCTAAGTGTTAAGATTTGACTTAAAATGATCACTCATGTTTCTCCCTCTAGCAGCTCATTCCTCCTCCCCTCACCTTTCAAAAGATTTCTATGAAATTGTGTGCATTTGTCTAAACCTCTTTCATCTTCCTCCCTTTTCCAAAGACTTCTATGGGCATCATGTAACCTGATCCTTCAGTGAGCTGACAGTCAGTCTCCTCTCTCCAGACAGACTTAGAAGAAGAATATTTTGGGAAGGGGAGAAAGAGGTATTTTTCTCAGATAAGATATATTACGTTTTTTATATTCTCCTGCATAATTGATTTATGCAAAGTTTGTTGAAAGGACAGTGACTATTTAAGTGGTCCAATATATCCAACTCTTTACCCAACTGTTGTCTTTTCATTAGTTGATATGTAAG
The DNA here is from genome assembly GCF_905171765.1 of Bufo bufo. Classification (NCBI taxonomy): domain Eukaryota; kingdom Metazoa; phylum Chordata; class Amphibia; order Anura; family Bufonidae; genus Bufo; species Bufo bufo. The sequence continues at coordinate 129,010,421 of NC_053391.1, read as the reverse complement.
AGAATAATGGTGCAGACTAGACCCTTCTTTATGGATAACTGAACATTCTTCTTATTCCTCTAAAATAAAAAATAAAAAAATAAAAATCAAGCAAAAACAATTTTTTCTAAATGCCATTGGTGGTTAGTACTTTAAGACCTCTGAGACAGGTGGTGATTTTCACACTCTTCCTCCTGTGAATGAAGATTTTGCTGGCTATCCCCGTTCTGTCAGTTCACAGAAGGAACCTCCATTCACCCCTTCCCTCATTTCGCTCCGAGGACAGACCATTAAGTTTTATTACAAGTTTTAAGGCAACAATTTTGCTAAAAGGTTTCCAGAGACATGTGGTGAGTGAGAAAGAAAAAGGAGGGGAGGGAACCTCTGCCCCCGTCATTCATACTGAAGTGCATACAGTAGACAGTCCAAACTCAAACATATGGGAAAAGAGAGCACTTAGCTATCAACTATGAACAGAACGGTGCACTGGAATCTCAAAATGGGATAAGATTACAATAGTTTGTATAAAACTATTAGAATAAAACAACCAGTATGAAGAAAACTGCCTTAGACTTCCTATATTCTCAAGTGAGAACAATTCAAACCGCATACGAGGATGCAAAGACTAAATTCTCTAAAGTATATATTATATTGTTTATAGGCACTGGGCTGTAAAACAACCTAGAATAATGTAAAGATAATTGCATTACATCGTTTAATATGACACTAATGTAGTGCATGTAAATATGTCAGAGAAGTCTCTAACTGTTGCTTATTAAGTGCTTTTAGATGCAATATTGCTGATCACAAATGCAATAATCACTGAGCGTCCAAGTCTCTAAAAAGGAGAAAAAAGCCTCCCCCCCAAAAAAACATATTAAAGATTTACAATGTCCATGTTAGAACATCTGGAGAAAAATGCCTACGCCTGTTTTAGGCGTAGAAAATTGTCTAAATCAGGGATCAGCAACCTCCTGCACTCAACATGTTCTGAAACTACAACTCCCAGAATGCTCCGTTTACTTTTATGGAAGTTGGGAGAACAGCCGAGCATGTTTGCATGCTTGAGTTGTAGTTTCACAGCAGCTGGAATGCCGAAGGTTGCTCATCCCTGTTCTAAATGTAAACCAGCAAGGAAGCTGTCTTAAATTTAGACCGGCGCTGGATACGCCAAAGTTATGTAGAGCCCTGAGCCTCTTCATAACTTCAGCAGATCCACCACCAGTGCAGGGGCTTATTAAGGCCAGTGTTTTAATAAATGCCCCCCATTGTTCTAACAGAATTCTGGCTTGTCCAGGTGATCTTTGGCAAAGATGCAGACGGGCAGCAATGTTCCTATGCTCTTGGCATGATCTTTGTTGTTCAACCACTCCAGCTTCTGAGAGCTCTTTTTCAGGCAAAAATGGAGCGAGAGTCGCAGTCTTGGTCTTATTTTAAAGCTTAGGATCTGCCTAAAAGCCAAGATCCAGCCTGAATTAGAGAGGATTACATTGAGCTGCATATGCTATACTTGCAACTCTCTCTTCAGTTTGTGTGGAAGAGGAAAGAGGGTTGGAGAGTGAAGAGCAGGTAGTATGCTGAAAGAGTAGAAGGCCTACAAACCTTACTCCTGTCTCTTTATGGGTTTAGATTATCCCAGGGAAAGGGATGGCATTAAATTTTATGTCCCCCCCCCCCCCCCCCATCAATATGAGATAGCATGCTTGCTATTGTTTTCACGATCTACGTGATGCCTAGCGGTCAGACCCCTACTGATTAGACATTAAAGGGGTTGTCTCACTTCAGCAAATGCCATTTATCATGTAGAGAAGTTAATACAACACACTTACTAATAGATTGTGATTGTTCAATATTGCCTCCTTTGCTGGCTTGATCCATTTTTCCATCACATTATATACGTCTATTTGCCATAGTTACGACCACAATGCAATCCAGCAGTGATGGTCATGCTTGCACACTATGGTGGGTGACTGCATATTTTATGTGGCATCAAAATCATTGCAGCACACGTCCTTGTGTTAATGAGATGTGTTACAGGCAATCTAATTCTAGGAGTATGGAATAGAACGACCGTAAAAACGATTGTTCCTTAAACCCCCTTCTTATAATTGCCAAAGTGAAAATGAAAGTAAACGAGCGCTGATTGACTCTGCATGTTGTTGTTGGGCGCTCGTTCTGGGATTTAATCAGCCTGTGCAAAAAGACCTTTAGGCTGGGTTTCAATGTTCATTTATTTATACAGTTTTTGAAGTTAAAGCCAAAAGTGGATTTATAAAAGCCGAGAAGACTCCATCTTTCCTTTATACATGTCCTCTATTTATGATTCGTTCCTGGCTTTGGCTTCAAAAGCTGCATCAAAAAACCTGAACATGGAAACCAGCCTAAGGGTGCCTTATATGTTGTAGATTTTACTGCAGAAGATTTTCTGCAACTAAAAATCAGTTCTATTGCACCATCAAATCTATCATAACCAAATAGAAAGAACATGGCACAACAGCATACCTGCCAGGAGACGGCTGCCCACCAAAACTCACAGACCGGGCAAGGAGGGCATTAATCAGAGAGGCAGCACAGAGACCTAAGGTAACCCTGGATGAGCTGCAGAGTCCACAGCAGAGACTGGAGTATCTGTACAGAGGACGACAATAAGCCGTACGCTCCATAGAGTTGGGCTTTATTGCAGAATGGCCAGAAGAAAGCCATTACTTTCAGCTAAAAATAAAGGGGCACGTTGTGAGTTTGCGAAAAGGCAAGTGGGAGACTCCCAAAATGTATGGACAAAGGTGCTCTGGTCTGATATGACTAAAATTTTACTTTTCGGCCATCAAAGAAAATGCTATGTCTGAAGCAAACCCAACACATCACATCACCCAAAGAACACGATAACCACAGTGAAACATGGTGGTGGCAGCATCATGATGTGGGGATGTTTTTCAGCATCCGGGACTGGGAAACTGGTCAGAGTTGAGGGAAAGATGGATGGTGCTAAATACAGGGATATTCTTGAGCAAAACCTGTACCACTCTGTGCGTGATTTGAGTCTAGGATGGAGGTTCACCTTCCAGCAGGACAATGACCCCAAACACACTACTAAAGCAACACTTAAGTGGTTTAAAGGGATTCTGTCACCTCTTTTTACCCTATAGAGATGCGGACATGCACGGCTAGATCGCTGCTAGCATGTCCGCAATATACCTGTCCCATATCTCTGAGTGGTGGGCGGTGCTGGGCTCCTTCACGGGGGCGCGTGGCTGGGCTCCAGAATGGTTAGTGCAGCCCCTTGGGCTCCTTACCAGGCTGATTTACATGTATATAAAATAATTTTTTACGCTCAATAAAACCACTCAGAGATATGGGACAGGTATATTGCGGACATGCTAGCGGCGATCTAGCAGTGCATGTCCGCATCTCTATAGGGTAAAAAGAGGTGACAGAATCTCTTTAAGGGGAAACATGTAAATGTGTTGGAATGGCCTAGTCAAAGCCCAGATCTCAATCCAATAGAAAATCTGTGGTCAGACTTAAAGATTGCTGCTCACAAGCGCAAACCATCCAACTTGAAGGAGCTGGAGCAGTTCTGCAAGGAGGAATGGGCAAAAATCCCAGTGGTAAGATGTGGCAAGCTCATAGAGACTCATCCAAAGTGACTTGGAGCTGTGATTGCCACAAAAGGTGGCTCTACAAAGTATTGACTTTAGGGACGTGAGTAGTTATGCACATTGACTTTTTCTGTTATTTTGTCCTATTTGTTCTTTGCTTCACAATAAAAAATAACAAACATCTTCATAGTTGTGGGCATGTTCTGTAAATTAAATGAGGCAAATCCTCAAACAATCCATGTTAATTCCAGTTTGTGAGGCACCAAAATACAAAAAAAGTCAAGTGGGGTGAATACTTTTGCAAGGCACTGTACCACCTACCTAAATATTGCTACAGACTAAGTACGCCCCCTCATGGCAGCAGTATTCCCTAATGGCAGTATTTCACCAGGATAATGTGCCCTGCCACATTGCGAAAACGGCTATAGAATAGGTTAAGGAACATGACAAGGGCTTCAAGGTTCTGACTTGTCCAGACTTAGGCCTCATTCACATTTCCGTTTTTCATTGACGTGTGTTGTCTGTATTTTCTACGGACAGCACATGTACCCATTGATTTAAATGTGTCTGTTCACATTTCAGTATTTTTATTTTTTTACTGCTAGCGGGTCAGTAAAAGAATCATGGGGAAATGCACTACTTTGATCCGGGATGCGGACCAAGCATGCCCATTGAAGTCAATGGGACCGTGAAAATCAGCTGAGCAACGTCAGTGAATTGAGGATGACACACGGATGGTAAAAACGGACACACAGACCAACCACTGATCTTTCACAGACAGCTTCATGGATGAAAGAATTAGATGATCTACTAGTTGAGGAAATGGCTAAAATGACATTGAAAGGGGAAGTTATCATTATGGGAGACTTTAATCTTCCTGATGTAAACTGGAAAACCAAAATAGCTAGTTCTGCCAGGAGTACAGATATTCTAAATTCCCTACTGGGATTATCTCTACAGCAAGTAGTTGAGGAGCCAACCCGGAAGGAGGCCATTTTAGATTTAGTATTCACAAATGGGAATTTGGTATCTGATATTACTGTAGGGCAAAGCTTGGGATCTAGTGATCACCAGTCAGTGTGGTTTACTATAAGTACAGTGACTGAGTCACACCACACAAAAACAAAAGTTTTAGAATTTGGAAAAACAGACTTTTCTAAAATTAGATTAGTGGTATACGAGTCCCGATCAGATTGGAACAGTTTCAATAGAGTCCAGGAAAAAATGGGACTACTTAAAAGTGGCACTATTAAAGGCAACAGAAAATTGCATTAGGCTTGTCAGTAAAAGCAAAAAAAAGGAAGAGACCACTGTGGTACTCAGCAGAAGTGGCCAAAATCATTAAAAACAAAAAGATAGCATTTAGTAATTATAAAAAAAAAAAAAATGAGGATGACAGGCAAATTTATAAGATTAGGCAGAGAGAGGCCAAACAAGTTATAAGAGCTTCTAAAGCACAGGCAGAAGAGAAATTAGCTCAGTCAGCGAAAAAAGGCGATAAGACATTCTTCAGATACATAAATGGAAAAAGGAAACTAAAACAAGGAATTAACAAATTAAAAACAAAAGGAGGAAGGTATATGGAAGAAGATAAAGAACTAGATGACTGCCTCAATGAATACTCCTGTTCAGTTTTTACAAAGGAAAATTAAGAAAAAGGACCTCAGTTAGGAAGGAAGACTAATGAATCTTTTGATGCATGTGTCTTTACAGAGGAAGAGGTTCTAAGTCAGCTGTCTAAAATTAATACAAATAAGTCACAGGGGCCTGATGGGATACACCCAAAGCTATTAAAAGAGCTCAGCGGTGAACTAGCAAAACCATTAACAGATTTATTTAACCAATAACTGGTAACAGGAGTCGTCCCAGAAGATTGGAAATTAGCAAATGTTGTGCCCATTCACAGGAAAGGTAGTAGGGAGGAATCGCGCAACTATAGGCCAGTAAGCCTGACATCAATAGTGGGGAAATTAATGGAAACCATACTTAAGGAGGATTGTGGAACATCTAAAATCCCATGGATTGAAAGATCAAAAACAGCATGGGTTTACTTCAGGGAGATCATGTAAAACTAATCTTATTGATTTTTTTGATTGGGTGACTAAAATAATAGATGGCGGAGGTGCAGTAGACATCGCTTATCTAGACTTTAGTAAGGCTTTTGAAACTGTCTCACATAGAAGGCTTATCAATAAATTGCATTCTTTGGGCTTGGACTCCCATATTGTTGAATGGATTAGGCAGTGGCTGAGGGACAGACAACAGAGGGTTGTAGTCAATGGAGTATATTCAGACCATGGTCTTGTTACCAGTGGGGTACCTCAGGGATCTGTTCTGGGACCCATATTGTTTAATATCTTTATCAGCGAAATTGCAGAAGGCCTCGATGGTAAGGTGTGTCTTTTTGCTGATGACACAAAGATTTGTAACAGGGTTGATGTTCCTGGAGGGATACACCAAATGGAAAAGGATTTAGGGAAATTAGAGGAATGGTCAAAAATCTGGCAACTAAAATTTAATGTTGATAAGTGCAAGATAATGCACCTGGGGCGTAAAAACCCAAGTGCAGAATATAAAATCAGTGATACAGTTCTAACCTCAGTATCTGAGGAAAGGGATTTAGGGGTCATTATTTCAGAAGACTTAAAGGTAGGCAGACAATGTCATAGAGCAGCAGGAAATGGTAGCAGAATGCTTGGGTGTATAGGGAGAGGAATTACCAGTAGAAAGAGGGAGGTGCTCATGCTGCTCTACAGAGCACTAGTGAGACCTCATTTGGAGTATTGTGCTCAGTACTGGAGACCATATCTCCAGAAGGATATTGATACTTTGGAGAGAGTTCAGAGAAGAGCTACTAAACTAGTACATGGATTGCAGGATAAAACTTACCAGGAAAGATTAAAGGACCTTAACATGTATAGCTTGGAAGAAAGACGAGACAGAGGGGATATGATAGAAACTTCTAAATACATAAAGGGAATCAACAAGGTAAAAGAGGAGAGAATATTTAAAAGAAGAAAAACTGCTACAAGGGGACATAGTTTCAAATTAGAGGGGCAAAGGTTTAAAAGTAATATCAGGAAGTATTACTTTACTGAGAGAGTAGTGGATGCATGAAATAGCCTTCCTGCAGAAGTGGTAGCTGCAATTACAGTGAGGGAGTTTAAGCATGCATGGGATAGGCATAAGGCCATCCTTCATATAAGATAGGGCCAGGGGCTATTCATAGTACTCAGTATATTGGGCAGACTAGATGGGCCAAACACATTCTATGTTTCTATGAAACACGTAAGCTTTTTTTCACAGACGTGACACTGACACAGAAATGTGAACGAGGCCTTTGGGTGCATTCACATGACCGCGCCGTGTTTTGCGGTTCGCAAATTGCGGATCCACAAAAACACAGGCACCGGCCAATTGTAGACAAAAAATAGGACATGCTCTATGTTTTTTGCGGGCAGTGGAATGGAACAACAAATGTGGACAGCCCATGGTGGGCTGTCTGCATCTTTTGCAGCCCCACTGAAATGAATGGATCTGCACTCTTGGCGCAAAATTGCGGAACGGATGCTGACCCATTCATACGGTCGTGTGAATGACTCCTTAGCCAGATCTCAATCCATTTGAGCATCTGTGGGGTGTACTGGCAAAACAAGTCTGATCCATGGAGGCTCCACCTCACAGTGCTAGATACCTTAAGACACCTTCAAAGGTCTTGTGAGGTCCATGCCTCGACTAGTCAGAGGCAGTGGAATGAGGGAAATCTACATAGTATGAGGCAGGTAGTCTTAATGTTATGGCTGTTTAAAATTTTGTCGATTTAACTCATTCAATAACTGTCATAGATTATTCAACTTTATAAGATATCTGTACACTGTTCCTCTTACTGTATATTCAATGGTCTACAATAAACTCATTAAAAAAAAATCCCACATCACACTAATGTGCCTCGAAACAAAAGTGTCAGCCGATGGTGTCAAAAATGTCTAAATCCAGAACCCTGCTGATACGCTCGTATTCTAATAGAAGCGTGTCATGCAGCAACTTCTGTTGGTTGCAACCGGATTACATAGGGGCAATCTATCTGTACAGTTATTAAACGAGACTTTGACTTTCATCGGTTTTGAGCGATCAGTTCATTTAAATGGACTTCAATAGCATTTGAAGAAAATATATTCACACCTCTCATTAAAGAGCAGTGATCATTTCCAGACTTCGCACCTCTCAATAGGACACCAATGACACCTTTAGCTGGGGCATGAGCCAGTTACAGAACGTTCAGAATGTGCGGCGCACGTGGCGACAATGTGCCTCTGTGCTGTGACTACAAGAGAAGACAATATTGAAGCAGCCAACAGTGATTTACATAAAATCAGCTGGCATCTGCATAATAGGCGATATCTCTCAGATAGGGTTTCGCACTTGGCGTACCTGTTTGTATTTTTCACAAACACAGCCTACCAGCAAATGAATGCATACATAAACAGCTCCTGTATGTGCAATTATTTACAGTCCACAGCATAGATTTATTTCATTTGAGAAGGGTGCTCTTCGCTTGTATACAAATCAATAATTTGCACCAAAATGTCTCAACCTGTTAGTACGGTCTGCAACAGATTTACAAAGATGTACAGCAAAATTTTCCAAGAGAGAGTAATAAAGTGTACCTATAGTTTAATTTCTTACAGAACAAAAATCCTCGGATCTAATTAGATTCACGATACATCTTTATAGGGATCGAAGGTTCATTTTCCGTTACAGAGCTTCAAAGCCGCTGCTTCACCCTGCCATGGGGATCAACCAGTAAATACATCACTTGGGGAAGCATACCACAGACACCACCCTCAGACGAAGGTACGCCAAAACGCGCGCTGGGGTTGGCGTCATCCTGGAGGAGACACAGCATGGGTAATTGTTCTATGTCCTTGGATTGTATATGACATGTTTGCATTTGCACTTTATCCTTTAATGTATTATATAGATGGACTGATTTATGGACGTGCATCCGCTGTGTTTATCCAGCAGTAATGGCTTTTCTTTTTCCCTGCACCATATTCTTTTTAATCATGTTTGTAAATACATGTCATTTTGTAATAAAGTATTAATACATCATAAGCGGCCTGGCAGTCTTTATAGGTTTTATACTACAGACATACTAAAGTTGCCATTATACTCAATAATTAGTCCTCAGTGAGCTTCTACATCCCCCTAGTGGTGGCAGTCATAAACATTTAAAGGGGTTATCCGATTTCAGAAACATCCCCCCCCCCCCCCCCCCCATGTGCCGGGCCCCTCACAGGTAATATACTTACAGCAGCGGCGGTAAGTATATTACCTGTGAGCGGCCCGACACATGGGGGGGATGTTTCGGAAATCGAATAACCCCTTTAAAGGGAGTACATTACCAATCATTAATTATGATATATATATATATATATATATATACACACACACACACACACACACACCATATCATTCACTCCATAAGATGCACTTTTCCCCCAAAAGTGGGGGGAAAATGGCACTGTCTTATAAAGTGAATACTAATGAGCACTTCCATTATGAAAGCCCTAATTAGTATGCAGGAGGCACGAGGAGCAGTAAGTGAAGGACTGCTAGCACTTGCTGCGCTCATTGCTCCCTGGTCTTCTCCAGGCCCGCGCTGCACAGTACTGACTACGTACAGTGTCAGGACGTAGTGTGCAGACTATGAGCTGATGCTGCACGCAGTCAGGTCACAGTGCATCGTGGGCCCGGAGACCAGGGAGCATGACTGCAGTTGAGACCGCCGAACCAGAAGATTAGAAGGAGAGGCAAGTTAATTTATTTATTTTCGCTCTGATCGGGTCTGACATGGCGTTGTGATCGGAGGATCTGATATGGGGTTGTGAGCTGATATGAGGTTGTGATCTGAGGATCTGATATGGGGTTGCTGAGGATCTGATATGGGGTCTGATCTGAGGATCTGATATGGGGGTCTGATCTGAGGATCTGATATGGGGGTCTGATCTAAGGATCTGATATGGGGGTCTGATCTAAGGATCTGATATGGGGGTCTGATCTAAGGATCTGATATGGGGGTCTAATCTAAGGATCTGATATGGGGGTCTGATCTAAGGATCTGATATGGGGGTCTGATCTAAGGATCTGATATGGGGGTCTGATCTAAGGATCTGATATGGGGGTCTGATCTAAGGATCTGATATGGGGGTCTGATCTAAGGATCTGATATGGGGGTCTGATCTAAGGATCTGATATGGGGGTCTGATCTAAGGATCTGATATGGGGGTCTGATCTGAGGATCTGATATGGGGGTCTGATCTGAGGATCTGATATGGGGTCTGATCTGAGGATCTGATATGGGGGTCTGATCTGAGGATCTGATATGGGGATCTGATCTGAGGATCTGATATGGGGGTCTGATCTGAGGATCTGATATGGGGGTCGGATCTGATATGGGGGTCTGATCTGAGGATCTGATATAGGGGTCTGATCTGAGGATCTGATATGGGGGTCTGATCTGAGGATCTGATATGGGGGTCTGATCTGAGGATCTGATATGGGGGGTCTGATTTGAGGATCTGATATGGGGGGTCTGATGAAAAACTATTTTTTCTTATTTTCCTCCTAGGTGCAACTTATCCTCAGGTGCGTCTTATAAAGCAAAAATTACGGTGTGTATGATGTGTTTCATTTAAACAATAGGTCATTTTCTTTCATTCCCTTTGACTTTGTGATTGGAAGCAGGGGTTTTGGGTCTCTGTTAAAAAAAAAAAGCTAAATAATAAAATATAAGTTAAAATTAATAAACATGGGATATTGGGCCTATTTCTATTATTACAAAAAAAAGAAAAGGAAAAAGCTAACTCCAGGGGTTGCTTCAGGCGGCCACAATACTGTTGGCCATTACAGCTTTTGCTTTCTTTTAGGCAGCCGCTCTTATTGGAATTCATTATTTTCATTTAAAATATATCCAACTGTTTTGGGAGCAAAATATACTTCATTTGGATGAGCGTAGCAATAAAGCATTTGCATTATACATGGCTAGCTCAATATGAAAACTATTAAAAATGTAAAGAGTTCATGTCATACCATTAAATCTCTACAATAAATATCCAAATAAAACCAAAAGACTATTCATTCTGCATCAGGCTTTGTTCACTGGCAGGAGTTAGACTTAAAATATCCAGACCTATTCACAACTGGGGAAATCTAAGCTCTGATCGATGCCTGTACTGAAACCAAGAGACGTCACCTGGCGCACCCTCTTTAAATATCATTCTTGAATGAATGAGGGAGGAGGTAAAGCCATCTACTAGAGAGCAGATGGTGGTCTTCCACAGATCCTAGCTTTATGGTAAGTGATAACAGGAATACAACATCTGTATTAGTCCGTGTGCAATTTAAGGTAGAAATACACCCATCATTTTCTGGGGTTTGAAAGACACACTTTTTGACAAAAAACACTATTTTCAGGCCTTGCAGCATCAGCACGTGTGAAATTACAGGCTTATATACTGCTGTCAAATTCAGTTGTTAACCACCTCAGCCCCCAGTGCTTAAACACCCTGAAAGACCAGGCCACTTTTTACACTTCTGCACTACACTACTTTCACCGTTTATTGCTCGGTCATGCAACTTACCACCCAAATGAATTTTACCTCCTTTTCTTCTCACTAATAGAGCTTTCATTTGGTGGTATTTCATTGCTGCTGACATTTTTACTTTTTTTGTTATTAATCGAAATTTAACGATTTTTTTGCAAAAAAATGACATTTTTCACTTTCAGTTGAAAAATTTTGCAAAAAAAACGAGATCCATATAGAAATTTTGCTCTAAATTTATAGTTCTACATGTCTTTGATAAAAAAAAAATGTTTGGGTAAAAAAAAAATGGTTTGGATAAAAGTTATAGCGTTTACAAACTATGGTACAAAAATGTGAATTTCCGCTTTTTGAAGCAGCTCTGACTTTCTGAGCACCTGTCATGTTTCCTGAGGTTCTACAATGCCCAGACAGTACAAACACCCCACAAATGACCCCATTTCGGAAAGTACACACCCTAAGGTATTCGCTGATGGGCATAGTGAGTTCATAGAACTTTTTATTTTTTGTCACAAGTTAGCGGAAAATGATGATTTTTTTTCTTTTTTTTTTTTTTCTTACAAAGTCTCATATTCCACTAACTTGTGACAAAAAATAAAAACTTCTATGAACTCACTATGCCCATCACGAAATACCTTGGGGTCTCTTCTTTCCAAAATGGGGTCACTTGTGGGGTAGTTATACTGCCCTGGCATTTTAGGGGCCCAAATGTGTGGTAAGGAGTTTGAAATCAAATTCTGTAAAAAATGACCTGTGAAATCCGAAAGGTGCTCTTTGGAATATGGGCCCCTTTGCCCACCTAGGCTGCAAAAAAGTGTCACACATCTGGTATCTCCGTACTCAGGAGAAGGTGGGGAATGTGTTTTGGGGTGTCATTTTACATATACCCATGCTGGGTGAGATAAATATCTTGGTCAAATGCCAACTTTGTATAAAAAAATGGGAAAAGTTGTCTTTTGCCAAGATATTTCTCTCACCCAGCATGGGTATATGTAAAATGACACCCCAAAACACATTCCCCACCTTCTCCTGAGTACGGAGATACCAGATGTGTGACACTTTTTTGCAGCCTAGGTGGGCAAAGGGGCCCATATTCCAAAGAGCACCTTTCGGATTTCACAGGTCATTTTTTACAGAATTTGATTTCAAACTCCTTACCACACATTTGGGCCCCTAGAATGCCAGGGCAGTATAACTACCCCACAAGTGACCCCATTTTGGAAAGAAGAGACCCCAAGGTATTCGCTGATGGGCATAGTGAGTTCATGGAAGTTTTTATTTTTTGTCACAAGTTAGTGGAATATGAGACTTTGTATGAAAAAAATAAAAATAAATAAATCTGCATTTTCCACTAACTTGTGACAAAAAATAAAAAATTCTAGGAACTCGCCATGCCCCTCACGGAATACCTTGGGGTGTCTTCTTTCCAAAATGGGGTCACTTGTGGGGTAGTTATACTGCCCTGGCATTTTCCAGGGGCCCTAATGTGTGGTAAGTAGGTAAATGACCTGTGAAATCCTAAAGGTGCTCTTTGGAATGTGGGCCCCTTTGCCCACCTAGGCTGCAAAAAAGTGTCACACATCTGGTATCGCCGTATTCAGGAGAAGTTGGGGAATGTGTTTTGGGGTGTCATTTTACATATACCCTTGCTGGGTGAGAGAAATATCTTGGCAAAAGACAACTTTTCCCATTTTTTTATACAAAGTTGGCATTTGACCAAGATATTTCTCTCACCCAGCATGGGTATATGTAAAATGACACCCCAAAACACATTCCCCACCTTCTCCTGAGTACGGCGATACCAGATGTGTGACACTTTTTTGCAGCCTAGATGCGCAAAGGGGCCCAAATTCCTTTTAGGAGGGCATTTTTAGACATTTGGATACCAGACTTCTTCTCACGCTTTGGGGCCCCTAGAATGCCAGGGCAGTATAAATACCCCACATGTGACCCCATTTTGGAAAGAAGACACCCCAAGGTATTCAATGAGGGGCATGGCGAGTTCATAGAAATTTTTTTTTTTTGGCACAAGTTAGCGGAAATTGATATTTTTAATTTTTTTCTCACAAAGTCTCCCGTTCCGCTAACTTGGGACAAAAATTTCAATCTTTCATGGACTCAATATGCCCCTCACGGAATACCTGGGGGTGTCTTCTTTCCGAAATGCGGTCACATGTGGGGTATTTATACTGCCCTGGCATTCTAGGGGCCCTAAAGCGTGAGAAGAAGTCTGGAATATAAATGTCTAAAAAATTTTACGCATTTGGTTTCCGTGAGGGGTATGGTGAGTTCATGTGAGATTTTATTTTTTGACACAAGTTAGTGGAATATGAGACTTTGTAAGAAAAAAAGAAAAAAATTCCGCTAACTTGGGCCAAAAAAATGTCTGAATGGAGCCTTACAGAGGGGTGATCAATGACAGGGGGGTGATCAATGACAGGGGGGTAATCAATGACAGGGGGGTAATCAATGACAGGGGGGTGATCAGGGAGTCTATATGGGGTGATCACCACAGTCATTGATCACGCCCCTGTAAGGCTTCATTCAGACGTCCGGATGCGTTTTGCGGATCCGATCCATCTATCAGTGGATCCGTAAAAATCATGCGGACGTCTGAATGGAGCTTTACAGGGGGGTAATCAATGACAGGGGGGTAATCAATGACAGGGGGGTGATCAGGGAGTCTATATGGGGTGATCACCACAGTCATTGATCACGCCCCTGTAAGGCTTCATTCAGACGTCCGGATGCGTTTTGCGGATCCGATCCATCTATCAGTGCATCCGTAAAAATCATGCGGACATCTGAATGGAGCTTTACAGGGGGTTGATCAATGACAGGGGGGTGATCACCACAGTCATTGATCATGCCCCTGTAGGGCTTCATTCAGACGTCCGGATGCGTTTTGCGGATCGGATCCATCTATCAGTGCATCCGTAAAAATCATGCGGACATCTGAATGGCGCTTTACAGGGGGGTGATCAGGGAGTCTATATGGGGTGATCACCACAGTCATTGATCATGCCCCTGTAAGGCTTCATTCAGACGTCCGGATGCGTTTTGCGGATCGGATCCATCTATCAGTGCATCCGTAAAAATCATGCGGACATCTGAATGGAGCTTTACAGGGGGGTGATCAGGGAGTCTATATGGGGTGATCACCACAGTCATTGATCATGCCCCTGTAAGGCTTCATTCAGACGTCCGGATGCGTTTTGCGGATTGGATCCATCTATCAGTGCATCCGTAAAAATCATGCAGACATCTGAATGGAGCTTTACAGGGGGGTGATCAGGGAGTCTATATGGGGTGATCACCACAGTCATTGATCATGCCCCTGTAAGGCTTCATTCAGACGTCCGGATGCGTTTTGCGGATCCGATCCATCTATCAGTGCATCCGTAAAAATCATGCGGACATCTGAATGGAGCTTTACAGGGGGGTGATCAGGGAGTCTATATGGGGTGATCACCACAGTCATTGATCATGCCCCTGTAAGGCTTCATTCAGACGTCCGGATGCGTTTTGCGGATCCGATCCATCTATCAGTGGATCCGTAAAAATCATGCGGACGTCTGAATGGAGCTTTACAGGGGGGTAATCAATGACAGGGGGGTGATCAGGGAGTCTATATGGGGTGATCACCACAGTCATTGATCACGCCCGTGTAAGGCTTCATTCAGACGTCCGGATGCGTTTTGCGGATCCGATCCATCTATCAGTGGATCCGTAAAAATCATGCGGACATCTGAATGGAGCTTTACAGGGGGGTGATCAATGACAGGGGGGTAATCAATGACAGGGGGGTGATCAGGGAGTCTATATGGGGTGATCAGGGGTGATCAGGGGCTAATAAGGGGTTAATAAGTGACGGGGGGGGGGGGTGTAGTGTAGTGTAGTGGTGCTTGGTGCTACTTTACAGAGCTGCCTGTGTCCTCTGGTGGTCGATCCAAACAAAGGGGACCACCAGAGGACCAGGTAGCAGGTATATTAGACGCTGTTATCAAAACAGCGTCTAATATACCTGTTAGGGGTTAAAAAAAACACATCTCCAGCCTGCCAGCGAACGATCGCCGCTGGCAGGGTGGAGATCCACTTTCTTACCTTCCGTTCCTTTGAGCGCGCGCGCCTGTGTGCGCGCGTTCACAGGAAATCTCGGCCATCGCGAGATGACGCGTATATGCGTGACTGTGCGCAGCGCTGCCACCTCCGGAACGCAATCCTGCGTTAGGCGGTCCGGAGGTGGTTAAACAAAACCTCGTTTGGGCACAAAAAATTTAGTTGGCAGCCTTTGATGCAGATGTCATTGTGAGATACACCCTTAATACATTTGGGTTACATTCAGAGATTTTAAATACCGCCATTTGGTGCACCAATATTGAATTCAGGCCTACACTGGTTCAGACCGTGTGAGATACCCCCTCTACATACAGGGGTTTGAATCAGGGATTTGAAATACAGCCATTTGAAATACATTTCTAAATTACTGGCCTTTGAAATGCTGTCATTCCGTCTGGTGGAGACGGATAGTTTTAAAGGCCTTATGGCGGTGGCTGTCCCACAGTACGTCGTGCCCAGCCACCACTACTTTTCAAGGCGAGCCATCCCTTCCCTGCACAACCAAGTAGGAGACAAAATCAGGTGTGCACTGCGCAACGCCATCTGTGGCAAGGTGCACCTGACTACGGATACGTGGACCAGTAAGCACGGTCAGGGCCGTTATATCTCTATAACAGCACACTGGGTAATTGCAGTGGCGGCTGGGCCTGAGGCGGATAGCAGTTTGGCGCATGTCCTTCCACCACCGAGGATTGCAGAGCGCTTCAGTTTGCCTCCTGTTGCTTCCTCCTTCTCTACCAGCTCCTCATCCGGTCAGCGTAACACCTTCACCACCAACTTCAGCACAGCCAGGGGTAAATGACAGCAGGCAATTTTAAAACTTATCTGTTTGGGGGACAAACCCCACACCGCGCATGAGCTGTGGACGGGCCTTGAACAACAGACCGATGAGTGGTTTGTGCCAGTCAGCCTCAAGCCCGGCCTGGTGGAGTGCGATAATGGGCGAAATATCGTAGCAGCTCTGGGACTAGCCGGTTTGACGCACATCCCTTGCCTGGCGCATGTGCTGAATTTGGTGGTACAGAGATTCCTTAAAAATTACCCTGATATGTCAGAGCTGCTGCATAAAGTGCGGGCCGTCTGTGCCCGCTTTCGGCGTTCTCACCCTGCTGCTGCTCGCCTGTCAGCGCTGCAGCGTAACTTCGGCCTTCCTGCTCACCGCCTCATATGCGACGTGCCCACAAGGTGGAACGCCACCGTGCACATGCTGGCCAGACTGTGTGAGCAGCAGCAGGCGATAGTGGAGTTTCAGCTGCAGCACGTACGGGTGAGTCGCTCGGCGGAACAGCACCACTTCACCACCAATGACTGGGCCTCCATGCAAGACCTGTGTTCCTTGTTGCGCTGTTTCGAGTACTCCACCAACATGGCCAGTGCCGATAACGCCGTTCTCAGCGTTACTATCCCACTTCTATGCCTCCTTGAAAAAACGCTCCTGGCGATGATGAAAGAGGATGTGGCACAGGAGGAGGAGGAGGAAGAGGGATCATTTCGTAGGGTTTCCGGCCAGTCATTCCAAAGTGGCTCCAAGGGTGGGTTCCTGCACCCACAAACCCAAGGTACACAATTGTCCAGCCAGGGCACAGTTCAGGAGGATGACGAGGTGGAGGATGAGGAGGAACCATGTTCACAGCAGGGTGGCACCCAGACCAGCTCATGGCCATCACTGGTGCGTGGATGGGGGGATACAGAGGACACAGACGATACACCTCCCACAGAGGACAGCTTTTTGTTGCCTCTGGGCAGCCTGGCACACATGAGCGATTACATGTCCTTAATTCCCTCACTGGAGCGTGATCGTAATATGCGCGAGTACAAGCGCACGCTGGTAGAGGCGCTGCTGGTGGCATTCCCACCTGACAGCGGGGGCACAGTGGAAGCACAAGGAGAAGGCAGAGGACGAGGAAGAGGTCGCCAACGCAGCTGGGGCACCGCCAGCACCTCAGAAGGCAGGGTTAGCATGGTCGAAATGTGGAAAAGCTTTGTCAGCACGCCACAACAACCAGCACCACCAGCTGATATGGAACGTCTTAGCAGGAGGCAGCATTTCAGCAACATGGTGGAGCAGTATGTGTGCACACGCCTACACGTACTGAATGACAGGTCTGCCCCCTTCAACTTCTGAGTCTCCAATTTGGGCACATGGCCTGTGCTTGCCCTTTACGCCTTGGAGGTGCTGGCCTGCCCTGCAGCCAGTGTATTATCTGAACGTGTGTTTAGCACGGCAGGGGGCGTCATCACAGACAAGCGCAGCTGCCTGTCCACAGCCAATCTGGACAAGCTAACGTTCATTAAAATGAACCAGGCGTGGATCCCTCAGGACTTGTCAGTACCTTGTGCAGAATAGACATGTATACCGGCACTAAGCAGCCATTGTTATACTGCAGCGCAATTGCTCATGTTTGTATTTTGGATATTTCACACTCTTTTGGAGTGTACCTTAATTTTACAAAATTAAATTAAAACCAAAAACCTGTGTTGGCTATCTCGTCCTCCTCCACCGCCGCTTCCACCTACTCTGCTACGTCCACCGCCTCCTCAAACTCCTACTCTATATGGAACTCCACCTCATAAATCCATTTTATTTTTTTTGCACGTGTTTTATTTTAGATCATTTCACTACTTTGTCATTTACATTTTCGGGTGAAATTCACCAATATTTGGGTGTATAGTACCACTGCTATACCTAGTAGACAGGTTAAACAAAAATAATAAATTGTCATTTACATTTTCGGGTGAAATTCACCAATTTTGGTGTGTATAGTACCACTGCTATACCTAGTAGACCGGTTAAAAAAAATAAGAAAAATTGTCAGTTACATTTTCAGGCAAAATAAACAAATTTTTTGTTGTATAGTACCACTGCTATACCTAGTAGACAGGTTAAAAAAATTATAATATTCAGTTATAAATTCTGGTGAAATTCACAAATTTTTGGGGGTGATGTACCACTCCTATACCTAGTAGACCGAAAAAAAAATAAAAAAATTGTCAGTTACATTTTTTGGTGAAATTCGCCAATTTTTTGATGTAATATACCCCTCCTCTACCTAGTTGACAGCTTAATAAATTTCAATAATTTTTCTGTTACATTCTTGGGTTGACATTATACAATTTTAGACGTGAATAAACACCTGCTATGCATAGATGACAGGGAATAAAATGTAATAAATTATTCAGTAATTAATGCGCACCACATCCTTACATTCAATGCTTAAACTTTGAAAAGTTGTCACACTTTTATGCTTTAATAATTTCTCCCATATTGAAAAAATGTATCCTCCCTTGGATGTGGTCTCTCTTTCTCACGCTCCCTCTCTGGCCTGGAACCCTGATTCCCCGCCACCCGTGATCACCATGGTAGGCGCATAAAAGAACATCGAAAGTTGATAGAGCAGATATCAAATTGGATCGTGAACATCACGGGGACGTGCGACATGGTGGGACAGTAAGTGTGCACACGCCTACACAAACTGACTGACAGGGGTCAGCCCCTGCAACTTCTGGGTCTCCAAATTGGGCACATGGCCTGAGCTTGCCCTTTACCCCTTGGAAGTGCTGGCCTGCCCTGCAGCCAGTGTATTGTCTGAACGTGTGTTTAGCATGACTGGAGGGGGTTATCACAGGTTATATTTACCAATGTTTTGGGGTGTACCCCAATTTTAAAAATAAAATTTAAAACCAAAAACCAGTGTAGGCTACCTCCTCCACCGCCGCTACCACCTACACCGCCACATCCACCGCCTCCTCAACATCCTACTCCATATGGACCTGGTCCTCCTAGATCAAGATTATTTTTTTTCATTTTTACGTAGGATGTTATTTAAAGTCATTTCCCTATCCACATTTGTTTGCAGAGCACTTGCCATGCTCTTAACCACATTTTGACACCATTTGCAGCCCTCTAGCCCTTTCCATGACATTTTTACAGCCATTTTAGTGCTCAAAAGTTCGGGTCCCCATTGACTTCAATGGGGTTCGGGGTCAAGTTCAGGTCAAGTTCGGGTCCCCATTGACTTCAATGGGGTTCGGGGTCAAGTTCAGGTCCCCATTGACTTCAATGGGGTTCGGGGTCAAGTTTGGGTCCCGAACCCGAACTTTTTTCCGAAGTTCGGCTGAACCGGTCGAACCCGAACATCCAGGTGGCCGCTCAACTCTAGTCAGCACTATATAAGCAAGAAAAAAAGAAACAATTTTACTGGATGGCATACACAAGTGGCCATCAATAAAAATAGCTTTTTGCCCCATCTTCTGCTGACCTTTAGGTCCCATTCACACAACCGTATTCCGTATTTTTGATCCACATCCGATTGGCATTTTTTGCAGATAGGATGCAGACCCATTCATCTCAATGGGTCCGTGAAGAATGCAGACAGCATACCGTGTACTGTCCACATCCATATGTCCGTTCCGCAGCCCCGCAAAAAAGACAGAACATTCTTGTCCATTTTTCTGACAATGATAGGCATTGCTACAGAAGATCTGCAAAAAAAAAACAAAAAAACGGATGCAACACAGATGTCATCCGTATTTTTTGCAAACTACATACGGTGTGAATGCACCCTTACTTTAAAATAAAGAAAATGTTTTTTTTTAAAAAGGAACTCGCCTGCTTTACTCCACTCTACTGTAGTGCCAAGGGTCGGTCTGGTCCAGCTCCTTCCATTCCCCAGCATGTAAATGTCTGGATGGGTCATGTATGTCTCTGCAGCCCATCACTGGCCTCAATGGGGACATATCCCCAAGTGGTTCATGCTCCAGCAGTGATGTGCTGCTTGGGGCCAATGATTGGCTGCAGAGGTGAACATGACCAAGTACCAAGTATACAAGTCAAGAACCATAAGGAGCCGGACCGCCCTCTGGAAGCTGGATCAGAGCAGCAAGGAGCAGGTGAGTGCCTTTTATACTTGAGGAGCAGGACTATCTTGGCCCTAGGTAAAAATGGGGGTTGAAAGTGAAAAAACCCATTTAAAGATAAAATGCACAATTAGAGGAAGTGACCGACAACTGGACCCACCTGGTTGATTGGGGAGACTACCAATAGAATTAAACAGTTTGACTATCTCGGCATTTTGATATTTGCAGGTATTTCTGTTAAAATGATCATTGCTAATATAGATCTGCTTTAACCACCTCAGCCCCCAGGGCTTAAACACCCTGAAAGACCAGGCCACTTTTTACACTTCTGACCTACACTACTTTCACCGTTTATTGCTCGGTCATGCAACTTACCACCCAAATGAATTTTACCTCCTTTTCTTCTCACTAATAGAGCTTTCATTTGGTGGTATTTCATTGCTGCTGACATTTTTACTTTTTTTGTTATTAATCGAAATTTAACGATTTTTTTTGCAAAAAAATGAAACTTTTCACTTTCAGTTGTAAAATTTTGCAAAAAAAAACGACATCCATATATCAATTTTGCTCTAAATTTATTGTTCTACATGTCTTTGATAAAAAAAAAATGTTTGGGTAAAAAAAAAAAATGGTTTGGGTAAAAGTTATAGCGTTTACAAACTATGGTACAAAAATGTGAATTTCCACTTTTTGAAGCAGCTCTGACTTTGAGCACCTGTCATGTTTCCTGAGGTTCTACAATGCCCAGACAGTACAAACACCCCACAAATGACCCCATTTCGGAAAGTAGACACCCTAAGGTATTCGCTGATGGGCATAGTGAGTTCATAGAACTTTTTATTTTTTGTCACAAGTTAGCGGAAAATGATGATTTTTTTTTTTTCTTACAAAGTCTCATATTCCACAAACTTGTGACAAAAAATAAAAACTTCCATGAACTCACTATGCCCATCAGCGAATACCTTGGGGTGTCTTCTTTCCAAAATGGGGTCACTTGTGGGGTAGTTATACTGCCCTGGCATTCTAGGGGCCCAAATGTGTGGTAAGGAGTTTGAAATCAAATTCTGTAAAAAATGACCTGTGAAATCCGAAAGGTGCTCTTTGGAATGTGGGCCCCTTTGCCCACCTAGGCTGCAAAAAAGTGTCACACATGTGGTATCTCCGCACTCAGGAGAAGTTGGGGAATGTGTTTTGGGGTGTCATTTTACATATACCCATGCTGGGTGAGAGAAATATCTTGGCAAAAGACAACTTTGTATAAAAAAATGGGAAAAGTTGTCTTTTGCCAAGATATTTCTCTCACCCAGCATGGGTATATGTAAAATGACACCCCAAAACACATTCCCCAACTTCTCCTGAATACGGAGATACCAGATGTGTGACACTTTTTTGCAGCTTAGGTGGGCAAAGGGGCCCACATTCCAAAGAGCACCTTTCGGATTTCACAGGTCATTTTTTACAGAATTTGATTTCAAACTCCTTACCACACATTTGGGCCCCTAGAATGCCAGGGCAGTATAACCACCCCACAAGTGACCCCATTTTGGAAAGAAGACACCCCAAGGTATTCCGTGAGGGGCATGGCGAGTTCCTAAAATTTTTTATTTTTTGTCACAAGTTAGTGGAATATGAGACTTTGTAAGAAAAAAAAATAAAAAATCATCATTTTCCGCTAACTTGTGACAAAAAATATAAAATTCTAGGAACTCGCCATGCCCCTCACGGAATACTTTGGGGTGTCTTCTTTCCAAAATGGGGTCACTTGTGGGGTAGTTATACTGCCCTGGCATTTTCCAGGGGCCCTAATGTGTGATAAGTAGGTAAATGACCTGTGAAATCCGAAAGGTGCTCTTTGGAATGTGGGCCGCTTTGCCCACCTAGGCTGCAAAAAAGTGTCACACATGTGGTATCGCCGTATTCAGGAGAAGTTGGGCAATGTGTTTTGGGGTGTCTTTTTACATATACTCATGCTGGGTGAGAGAAATATCTCGGCAAAAGACAACTTTTCCCATTTTTTTATACAAAGTTGGCATTTGACCAAGATATTTATCTCACCCAGCATGGGTATATGTAAAATGACACCCCAAAACACATTGCCCAACTTCTCCTGAGTACGGCGATACCAGATGTGTGACACTTTTTTGCAGCCTAGATGCGCAAAGGGGCCCACATTCCTTTTATGAGGGCATTTTTAGACATTTGGATCCCAGACTTCTTCTCACGCTTTAGGGCCCCTAGAATGCCAGGGCAGTATAAATACCCCACATGTGACCCCATTTTGGAAAGAAGACACCCCAAGGTATTCAATGAGGGGCATGGCGAGTTCATAGAAATTTTTTTTTTTTGGCACAAGTTAGCGGAAATTGATTTTATTTATTTTTTTCTCACAAAGTCTCCCTTTCCGCTAAGGGCTCTTTCACACCTGCGTTATTGTCTTCCGGCATAGAGTTCCGTCGTCGGGGCTCTATGCCGGAAGAATCCTGATCAGGATTATCCTAATGCATTCTGAATGGAGAGTAATCCGTTCAGGATGCATCAGGATGTCTTCAGTTCCGGTACGGAACGTTTGTTGGCCGGAGAAAATACCGCAGCATGCTGCGCTTTTTGCTCCGGCCAAAAATCCGGAACACTTGCCGCAAGGCCGGATCCGGAATTAATGCCCATTGGAAGGCATTGATCCGGATCCGGCCTTAAGCTAAACGTCGTTTCGGCGCATTGCCGGAGCCGACATTTAGCTTTTTCAGAGTGGTTACCATGGCTGCCGGGACGCTAAAGTCCTGACAGCCATGGTAAGTGTAGCGGGGAGCGGGGGAGCAGTGTACTTACCGTCCGTGCGGCTCCCCGGGCGCTCCAGAGTGACGTCAGGGCGCCCCAAGCGCATGGATCACGTCATCCATGCGCATGGGGCGCTCTGACGTCATTCTGGAGCGCCCCGGGAGCCGCACGGACTGTAAGTATACCGCTCCCCCGCTCCCCGCTCCTACTATGGCAACCAGGACTTTAATAGCGTCCTGGGTGCCATAGTAACACTGAAAGCATTTGGAAGACGGTTCCGTCTTCAAATGCTTTCAGTACACTTCCGTTTTTCCGGATCCGGAGTGTAATTCCGGCAAGTGGAGTACACGCCGGATCCGGACAACGCAAGTGTGAAAGAGGCCTAACTTGGGACAAAAATTTCAATCTTTCATGGACTCAATATGCCCCTCACGGAATACCTTGGGGTGTCTTCTTTCCGAAATGGGGTCACATGTGGGGTATTTATACTGCCCTGGCATTCTAGGGGCCCTAAAGCGTGAGAAGAAGTCTGGAATATAAATCTCTAAAAAATTTTACGCATTTGGATTCCGTGAGGGGTATGGTGAGTTCATGTGAGATTTTATTTTTTGACACAAGTTAGTGGAATATGAGACTTTGTAAGAAAAAAAAAAAAAATTCCGATAACTTGGGCAAAAAAAATGTCTGAATGGAGCCTTACAGGGGGGTGATCAATGACAGGGGGGTGATCAGGGAGTCTATATGGGGTGATCACCCCCCTGTCATTGATCACCCCCCTATAAGGCTCCATTCAGATGTCCGTATGTGTTTTGCGGATCCGATCCATGTATCCGTGGATCCGTAAAAATCATACGGACATCTGAATGCAGCCTGACAGGGGGGGTAATCAATGACAGGGAAGGTGATCAATGACAGGGGGGGTGATCAATATCAGGGGGGTGATCAGGGAGTCTATATGGGGTGACCACCCCCCGTAAAAATTATGCGGACGTCTGAATGGAGCTTTACAGGGGGGTGATCAATGACAGGGGGGTAATCAATGACAGGGGGGGTGATCAGGGAGTCTATATGGGGTGATCACCACAGTCATTGATCACGCCCCTGTAAGGCTCCATTCAGACGTCCGTATGCGCTTTGCGGATCCGATCCATCTATCAGTGGATCCGTAAAAATCATGCGGACGTCTGAATGGAGCTTTACAGGGGGGTAATCAATGACAGGGGGGTAATCAATGACAGGGGGGGTGATCAGGGAGTCTATATGGGGTGATTACCACAGTCATTGATCACGCCCCTGTAAGGCTCCATTCAGACGTCCGTATGCGTTTTGTGGATCCGATCCATCTATCAGTGGATCCGTAAAAATCATGCGGACGTCTGAATGGAGCTTTACAGGGGGGTAATCAATGACTGGGGGGTAATCAATGACAGGGGGGGTGATCAGGGAGTCTATATGGGGTGATCACCACAGTCATTGATCACGCCCCTGTAAGGCTCCATTCAGACGTCCGTATGCGTTTTGCGGATCCGATCCATCTATCAGTGGATCCGTAAAAATCATGCGGACGTCTGAATGGAGCTTTACAGGGGGGTAATCAATGACAGGGGGGTAATCAACGACAGGGGGGTGATCAGGGAGTCTATATGGGGTGATCACCACAGTCATTGATCACGCCCCTGTAAGGCTCCATTCAGACGTCCGTATGCGTTTTGTGGATCCGATCCATCTATCAGTGGATCCGTAAAAATCATGCGGACGTCTGAATAGAGCTTTACAGGGGGGTAATCAATGACAGGGGGGTAATCAATGACAGGGGGGTAATCAGGGAGTCTATATGGGGTGGTCAGAGGTGATCAAGGGTGAATAAGGGGTTAATAAGTGACAGGGGGCGGTGTAGTGTAGTGGTGCTTGGTGCAACATATTACTGAGCTACCTGTGTCCTCTGGTGGTCGATCCAAACAAAGGGGACCACCAGAGGACCAGGTAGCAGGTATATTAGACGCTGTTATCAAAACAGCGTCTAATATACCTGTTAGGGGTTAAAGAAATCACATCTCCAGCCTGCCAGTGAACGATCGCCGCTGGCAGACTGGAGATCCACTCGCTTGCCTTCCGATCCTGTGAACGCGCGCGCCTGTGTGCGCGCATTCACAGGAAATCTCGCGTCTCGCGAGATGACGCGTATATGCGTGACTGTGCGCAGCGCTGCCACCTCCGGAACGCGAATCTGCGTTAGGCGGTCCGGAGGTGGTTAAAGGGGTTATGCCATGACTGATGTCAAACATGAAAATCAGACATCATATAGTACATGACAGTCTCTTTCTAACAAAGCTAGAATGAGCTCTGTACCCTCCATGGAACCAGAGATCTCCCCATTCATTGCTCCAAAAGCCCCACTAGATTTATCCCGAGCTGGCAGTTCAGGGTGTGTCCTCTCTCAGGGGATGAGTCCTTTTGGCTAAAGCTCTCCCAGTGCAGCTCAGGGAGAATGTCCTTTCTGCTACAGCTGTCTCCCTGTAACTTGTAAATAAAGTTGGGGTCTGCACTACTCGATCACAATGCATTGGTGCAGGCGAAATGACTCGTTAGTCATGTGTTTCAGCTTACCCTGAAGCTACACAGATACCACAAGTGACACTGCTGAGGAAGATCCAGTTAGACCGAAACATCCGGTGATTTATATTGTGGAAAATTAATCATAACTCAATTATTAGGGATACAGATAGGACAATCTGTCACAAAGACCAGGATCGTCGATCACTGTGTTGTCTTCCTGGCGCTCGAGTTCGACACATCGCGGATCGGGTTGACAGATACTGGGAGTGGCTGGAGAAGATCCAGCAGTCATGGTCCATATCGGAACCAATGATAAAGTTAGAGGTAGGTGGAGCGTCCTTAAAAATTATTTTAGGGATTTAGGTCACAAGCTTAGGGAAAGGACCTCAAAGGTAGTGTTTTCCGAAACACACAAGAAAGGCAGTGGGAGATTAGGGAGGTTAACAGTGTCTCAAGAACTGGTGTAGGAAGGAGGGGTTTGGGTTCCTGGAGAGCTGGGCCAACTTCTCTGTCGGCTACAGGCTCTATCGTAGGGATGGGCTGCACCTCAAATGGGGAAGAGGCAGCTGTTTTGGGGTAGAAAATGGCTAGAAGGTTGGAGGAGTGTTTAAAATAGGGACTGGAGGGGAGGGTAATTACATTATAGGATGGGAAGATAGTGCAGATAGAGACCGGGGGAAAGGTATTGAAACTGGGGGAGGAATGAAAGGAGGGACTAGAACAGTTCAGAAGGAAAGGTGTAGAGTAAAAAATATACATAAACCTCTTAATTGTATGTATACTAATGCCAGAAGCCTGACTAATAAAACTGGTGAACTGGAATTAGTCATGTGTGAGGAGGACTATGACATAGTGGGAATAACTGAGACATGCAGGATGATAGCTATGACTGGGCAGTTAATGTACAAGGTTACAGTCTGTTTAGAAAGGATCATCAAAACCGGAAAGGGGGAGGGGTTTGCCTTTATGTAAAGTCCTGTCTAAAGCCCACACTCCGGGAGAATATAAGTGAGGGACATGAACATGTGGAGTCACTGTGGGTAGAAATACATGGAGGAAAAAACTATCGTAAAATACTAATAGGATTTTATTATAAGCCACCTAATATACCAGAGTCCACAGAAAATCTACTACTAAACGAGATGGACGAGGTCATTATTATGGGGGACTACCCAGATATAGACTGGGAAACTGAAACCTGTACATCTCATAAAGGAAACAGGTTCTTGGCAATAACCAAAGACAATTACCTTTCCCAACTGGTTCAGAACCTGAATAGAGGGATGGTCAAACTGGACATAGACCTGACAGAACAACAGATGTGCAGGTTGGGGGACACCTGGGAAATAGTGACCATAAAGTAATCATTTCAATTGTCATTCAAAAGAGTGTTTCTACAGGGAGGAACAAAAATACCAAACTTCAAAAAAGCTAAATGTAGCCAACTAAGAGAGGCTATAGGCCTAACTATCTGGGACAAAGTCCACAAAAATAAAAATACAGCCACAAAATGGGATATTTTTAAAACCATCCTAAAATCTAATTGTGAGAGGTACATACCTTCTGGGGAAAAAAGGATAAGGAACAAGAAAAAAAAAACAATGTGGATAAATAGAATTGTAAAGAATGCAATAAATGACATAAAGAAAGCATTTAAAATCACTAAAACAGGAGGGAAGCGAGGAAGCATTGAAAAACTATACGGAAAAAATAGAATATGTAAAAGACAAAAAAAAAAAGCTGCCAAACTAGAGAGCGAGAGATTAATTGCCAAAGAGAGCAAAACTAACTCTAAAATGTTATACAATTATATAAATGGTAAAAAGTAATCGCTGGGGCCAGATGGCATACACCCCGTATCCTAAGAGAATTACGTAATGTCATAGCCAGACCCTTATTTCTGATATTTAAGGACTCTATACTGACAGGGAGTGTTTCACAGCATTGGCGCATAGCAAATGTGGTGCCAATATTTAAAAAGGGTCCAAAAACATAGCCCAGAAACTATAGGCCGGTAAGTTTTACATCTGTTATGGGTAAACTGTTTGAAGGTTTTCTAAGAGATGCTAACTTGGAGTACCTCAATGAAAATAAGCAAATAACACCATATCAGCATGGATTCATGAGGGATCGGTCATGTCCAACTAATTTAATCAGTTTCTATGAGGAGGTAAGTTCTAGACTTGACAGCGGCAAATCAATGGATGTCGTGTATCTGGACTTCTCCAAAGCCTTTGACACGGTACCGCATAAAAGGTTAGTATATAAAATGAGAATGCTTGGACTGGGGGAAAATGTCTGTATGTGGGTAAGTAACTGGCTCAGTGATAGAAAACAGAGGGTGGTTATTAACAGTACACACTCAGATTGGGTCACTGTAACTAGTGGGGTACCTCAGGGGTCAGTATTGGGCCCTATTCTCTTCAATATATTTATTAATGATCTTGTAGAAGGCTTGCACAGTAAAATATAAATTTTTGCAGATGACAATAAATTGTCTACATTAATTAACACGGAAGAGGACAGTACAAAGCTGCAGATGGATCTGGATAGATTGGAGGCTTGGGCAGATAAGTGGCAGATGAGGTTTAACACTGACAATTGTAAGATTATGCACATGGGAAGGAATAATGCAAGTCACCCGTACATACTAAATGGTAAAACACTGGGTAACACTAACATGGAAAAGGACCTAGGAATTTTGGTGAACCGCAAACTAAGCTGCAAAAACCAGTGTCAGGCAGCTGCTGCCAAGGCCAATAAGATAATGGGGTGCATCAAAAGGGGCATAGATGCCCGTGATAAGAACATAGTCCTACCACTTTACAAATCACTAGTCAGACCACACATAGAGTACTGTGTATACAGTTCTGTGTTCCTGTGAACAAGGCAGACACAGAGTTGGAGAGGGTTCAGAGGAGGGCAACTAAAGTAATAACTGGAATGGGTGGACTACAGTACCCTGAAAGATTATCAAAATTACGGTTATTTACTTTAGAAAAAAGACGACTGAGGGGAGATCCAATAACTATGTATAAATATATCAGGGGTCAGTACAGAGATCTATCCCATCATCTATTTATCCCCAGGACTGTGACTGTGACGAGGGGACATCCTCTGCATCTGGAGGAAAGAAGGTTTATACACAAACATAGAAGGGGATTCTTTACGGTAAGAGCAGTGAGACTATGGAACTCTCTGCCTGAGGAGGTGGTGATGGTGAGTACAATAAAGGAATTCAAGAGGGGCCTGGATGTATTTCTGGAGTGTAATAATATTACAGGCTATAGCTACTAGAGAGGGGTCGTTGATCCAGGGAGTTATTCTGATTGCCTGATTGGAGTCGGGAAGGAATTTTTTTCCTCTAAAGTGAGGAAAATTGGGTTCTACCTTACAGGTTTTTTTTGCCTTTTTTGGATCAACTTGTAGGATTAACAGGCCGAACTGGATGGACAAATGTCTTTTTCAGCCTTATAAACTATGTTACTATACATACATCTGGATCAGAAATTTTTGATGTCCTTGTAAAATAAACTATACCTTAATTTGCATCATATTATGGGAGTGCAGCAATTTTCTTTTACTTGATGTATTGTCTCCCTGTAAGTGTCCCAGCTTCTAAAATATGGTAGGTATGGTGGTTACAGTTGAAGGATGGAACTGAGCATGTGTGACCACCTCAGTAGAGGGACATGCACATTACTGTAGAAATTAAACACTAGGGATCATCTTTATAATGAAGTAAAGAGAATATCTCACAACTAGGACATTTTTGTAACAGAAAGCAAATAAAATGAACTTGTTTTTTTATGTTGAATTATATTAAAATAACATTGAATGGTGGCAAACCCCCTTTAAAGGAAGACTGACATGGCTAGTTATTGAGATGGCTACTAATAAAGTGTTAGTTCTGTGTGTAGCCTTCGCCTGAAAGCAGGAATCTTTTCTCACGTACTATCTAAATAACGATACTGCATGGAAGCAGCAGATTTTGATTTCCCAGCTCCTCCATATCACTCCAGTAAGGCAGGACGTAAAGCTTCAGTAGCAGCCTGTAAAAGGTGCGGTGAGTTATTGTAACACCGGGGCTGAGTGACAGACGCGCGCAGGCAGAGTGGGCCATCTTCTCACACAGACGGCGTTCAGAAGTGTGCAATAAAATGGCACAGAAGCCTACATTACATCAGCCACCCATCTGACTCAGAAAGCTCCATATACCAGGAGGCTGGAAATAAAGTGTACCAACATGGAAGAGGTGTGAGTGAGTGGTTTTAGGCGGTACATGAATCAGCTCCGGAGATAAATACGCCCCCTCTACTCCTGGAGAACTCCGTATAGAATGGCAGGTGTCTACCTGAAGGAAACATCTGTCATGACAATGTTGTATGAGGGATATAAGGACATAACACCGACAACACTGAACATAGAAAAAGGATGAAATACAGCAAGGGCGTCTATACAACTGCTTAACAAATCTGTATACGACCATTAAATTGCCCCTACAGTCACAGAACAAACGAGCGCAGTTCTGACAGTCTTGGGTCAGTCCAACGTTTTCATTTCCCTCTGACTTCAAGATTAAAAAGCCCCAAGATTCCATCGCAGCGGGGTACAGCCGCCTCAGGCTCCCGTCCCCGCAGTTCAGGTGCAGTAGGACATCATTGCGACCTCCTGCGCCAGGTCATGAGTGGCGCAATGACGTGTTCATGTGCCTATGTCATCGCACGGCCCGTGACCTGGCTCAGGAGGTTGTGATGATGTCATTGCAACCGTCTGCGCCAGGAAGAGGCAACTCAGGCCCCGTAGCCTGAAGAAAGAAGAAACCTGTGGCCTGCATCGCAGACGAACACAAGCCAGTATAATGTTTTTTGTTTGCTTTTTTTATATATCCATGGCACTACTGGGGAAAATACAGGGGGGAGAAAGCATTACACATGGCTATATTATTCTACATCATATATGGGGGCATTATTCTGAGGGGGACGCATTATATGTGGGGGCATTACTCTAGAGGGGGAGAGAATTATACTAGAGGGAGAGAGCGTTGGGGGCCTTATATTAGAGAGGGAGATCATTATATGTGGGAGCATTTTACTAGAGGGTGAGAGCATTATATATGGGGGCCTTATATTAGAGAGGGAGATCATTATATGTGGGAGCATTTTACTAGAGGGTGAGAGCATTATATATGGGGGCCTTATATTAGAGAGGGAGATCATTATATGTGGGAGCATTTTACTAGAGGGTGAGAGCATTATATATGGGGGCCTTATATTAGAGAGGGAGATCATTATATGTGGGAGCATTTTATTAGAGGGTGAGAGCATTATATATGGGGGCCTTATATTAGAGAGGGAGATCATTATATGTGGGGGCCTTATACTAGAGGGGGGAGATCATTATATGTGGGAGCATTTTACTAGAGGGTGAGAGCATTATATGTGGGGGCCTTATACTAGAGGGGGGAGATCATTATATGTGGGAGCATTTTACTACCGGGGAAGAGCATTATATGTATGGGCATTATTTTAGAAGGGGGAGCATTATATGTGCGGGCATTATTCTAAAGGGGGAGAGCATTATCTGTGGGGGCATTCATTTCTAAATCCCTGTGTCCGGGCCTCATTATATGGTGTGGGACAGTGAGGCCACATTACTATAATGTATGGAGGTCATCACAGAGACATTTTACTGTATAGGCACCATACATTATAACGTCTCCTTGTTGTTCTCATACAGTATACAGTAATGTCTTTTTGTTGCCCCCATACAGTATAATTTCTCCTTGCTGTCCCCACACAGTATACAGTTTGGGGCCACAAGAAGACATTACTGTACACTGTGTGGCAGAAACTAGGAGAAATGATACTGTATAATTTCTCTGTGTTTCTCCCAGTAAATTATACTGTATGGGGGCAACAAGGAGAAATTATACAGTATAATTTCTCCTCGTTTCTGCCACACAGTATACAGTAATGTCTTCTTGTGGCCCCCATCCTATGGGGACCACAAGGAGACATTATTGTATACTCCATGGGGCAACAAAGAGACATTATACTGTATGGAGTTCTAAATTGTAGTCCCCAAACATTATAATGTCTCCTTGTGGCCCCAAGTGATTTTTCTTCTAAATAGGTATTTATTGCGATATATATAATTATTGCGGGAATATTTTTTATATCGCCCAACCTATGTCATACTGGTCACGTGTGGATGTAACCTATTGAGACTATACTTACACACTACCTTTGAAGAATGCATGAAAACATGATACGTAGCATCAGGTTTGAACCATTCTACTATATCACAATCCTGGTTGTCACCGCCATCCTGTCTAATGGCGGACACGAGAAAACTCACAAAACCTCTTTTTCACTGGCCACTTTGGTTCCATTAGGTTCTTACTTCACCAAAGGACAGAATAGAGTGGTCGGCTAAGCTATTATATACTTGCTAAAAAGTGAAGGTTTATTAGGCGCACATCGCCATGATAACATTAATATCTGTGACAAAAACGCATTCACTGTGTTCAGCTGTATAAAATATAATAAAGAACAATGTCAGAATACTTCTTTCCACAATTACAAATACAAAGACTAAGCTTAGGACACAGGTTGTACCACTAAATAGTCACATGAATATTGGGTCACTGTGCGATGGTCAAGGTGAACACGGCAGTAAATTCACAGTATGTTCTCTGCTCTATAAAGGAACGCCTGCATATGTAACGTGGTAATGTCTTGCTAATTAAAAAGAAAAACAAATCTGCTGTATACATACATCCAATTTAACACACTATTAATATTTATACACTTTCTGTTTTATCACCTTCTCACTCATTTCTGTCAGCTGTAAAATGCTGCAACCTGTTTCGCTCAGGAGAAGCTGAAGACAAGAGACCACCGGGCACAACCTACCACAAGCGACAGTCGTTGTGACTCCCTGATAAATCGTTTCGGTAGGTGCAGTTTTTGCTAGGCATACCTGAAGAAGTTATGTGCCAGTACCAGGAGGTGATGCCACTTCTATGCATTTCAAGCTCATCCTGCAGGGGGTCAAGGGTTGCTGATCTGCTGGGTCGGGGTGTCGGACCCCGATGATCACATACTGATGATCTATCCAGAAGACAGGTCATCAGTAAAAATATCTCGGAAAATCCCTTTAAATGCCTGACAGTTGTACGTCCTGCTCCTATCTGAAGAACAGGATGGCATGAGTGGCTCTCTCTATTCACTGCTATGGGACTTCCAAAAATAGAGAGCGCCTACGCAGCTATTTTGAAAAAGTCCTATAGCAGTGAATGTTAAAAGGCCACAGATGCACAGACGTCCAGTGCCCTCTCCATTAATGGCGGCCTATTTTCAAGACTCCCCTATCAGTGAATGGAGAAAAGTTACACATGTTCAGTGCCCTCTCCATTCAAGGCGGGTAATTTTCGAAAGTCCCAAAGCAGTGAATAGACAAGGCTGAGGATGAGCAGTATTCTCTCCACTCATAGCAGGGCCTCATTCTTGAGACAGGAGCTGGTACCAGAGATGTTCATTTTTGTAACTGGGTTTTATTAAAATTGTTCAACCATCTGTCTTCCGCAACCTGCAAGCTGAAATCCATCAGACGAGCTACCTAATGGCTCAGCCTGTAGCCCTTATCTCTGCTCTCTTGGATACATACTGACATCATTACAACAAAACACAATAACCTTAAATCATAAGGTACGTCAGGTTTATGGGTGTTCAGAAGATCAGAGACAGTGCTATAAGCACAGACAGGATTGAGCAGCATGCAATGGATGAGAATACATGCAGGCTGCAAAAGCCAAATGATTGCAAAATGTTCACAAAATCAAATAGAAAAAAGATTTTTAGCCAAAAATGCCAGGCCAAGGGGCCCATATTCTTTAGCAATCAACTTTTCTCAAGAAGCTCAGTGGGTGATTTCCAGGTACTAGATAACCCCACACAGGTGCACCCCTGTGGTGCTGGGTATGATTCCTACCTGTAGATGGAGTTCTTTTTAAAAACAATACTCTACAGACACAATACATAATAAAATGCCTCTTAGTTTAACATTATGTGTTATTCGACAGTCCTCACACATTTTAGCCTAGAACATTGGCTGACAGCATCAGTATACACGCATATGACGACTAACGCCACCACTCCTATAACCTTCACAGCTAAAGCAGGCTCGGCCAGTAATGGTCCTTTTGGTGTGGCCAAGGTTAGCGGAACTGAAGCAGAAGTAATTTGCCTGCTGTCTCCAGAGTAAATCTGCCGGCCTTTGATGAATTAGAGAAGAGAGCTTTTAAATGAAGCATTAGGAAGCCTCTACATGACACCAGCGAGGTATGGAGCCGGGGCTCACTCAGGGCCAGCAACTCTCAGCCAACAGTGATTAATGTCCAATATTAAGCCACTGCGTTCTGATCGAAACTAATACAGGCTTTAATAATTGTATTCGGCTTTGTTTTCTTCCACACCTACCAAATTGCCTTGTTTTTATAGTTTTGGCCCCTGACGCTTCAATATGACTATAACTCCTGCAAGTGAAAGAAACCCTAGAACCTCAGTTCTGTCTAAATCAGTCACACAAAGGTATTATTAAAACGAAAGCATCCAGCAGATAATACATGAGCCATTATCATACAATAGGCAATGGTATGGGGATTACAAATCTGACCTCATATTTTCCTAAAGCAAGTAGTCTCCTTGTACATAAGTGATGGTTCTGCATTAAACAACCACGGCTGCTTTCTTTCAGAGACAGCACCCCACCTGGCTGTGTGTGGTACTGCACACTGAAGTGAGTGGAGTGGAGCCGTGCTATAATTACCACTTAAAAATTGTGGACAGCTGAGGCACTGATTTTGAAAGAAAGCAGACACATTTTTCTAAATCAATAGCAAATAACATTGATTATTTTGTGACAAAGGCACTTGACACCGATGTGTTGAAAGCAGGAGAAATGGTTACATGGCCAATGTACTTTCAACAAACTAGTACAGGTGAATATAAGAAACTTTGTAATATATCTTACCAGAGAAAGTTGTGACTCCCCCTTCTCCACCAAACTAACGTTGTCTACTGAATCTGTTCAGAGACAAGATGGCCTACCAGCCCACTAAAGGATCTGCCCACAGAAGTCCATGGAGACAGAAGGAGGAGTGAGGAAGTGTGGATAGACACATACATATGTTACCTATAGAAATCTATGGAGAGGGGAAATGGAAGAGGAAAGAGGAAGTGCAGAGAGATACATAGACACATGCTGCCCATAGAAGTCTATGGAGAAAGGAGGAGGAAGTGCCAAGAGACATAAACACATGCTGTCCAAAAAAGTCTATGGGGAGAGAAGGGGGAGGTAGAGGGAGGAAGTACAGAGAGACACAGACACATGCTGCCCATAGTTATCTATGGAGAGGGGAGGAGGAGTAAACTGATAGAGGCAGTAACCCCATCTTTTTCTGATAACATATAAAACAAAGTTTCTTATATTCTCCTATATTCATATTTATGCCAAATTTATTGAAAGTACAGAGACCTTTTAAGTATAAGGATCTAATGGCAAAATTGGGATGCTAGATGACAGAGCATCCCCAAAATGTCAGGTCTTGAGGGTTGTTTTTGGTATGCACTGGTTAGTACTTAACAAACAGTGGCGTACAAAGAGAAGTAAGGGTCCCTTAGCAAGGATCAAACCAGACCCCTGACACAGGACAGAAGGGTTTCTGCCTAAACCATTTTCAAAGACCCATGGGCCATTTCATTTTTCCGCTGCCTCATTTGCTAAAAGTCGATCCTTTACGCTGGGTTCACACCTGAGCATACTCTGTATGCGCAATTTTATCGGGCGTTTACATACGCGGGAGGATACAAGCAAACGCCCATTGTTGCGCGTTCCCGGAAGTCTATGTGCGGGAACGCGCAACAATACGCCCCAAAGAAGCTCCTGTACTTCTTGGGGCGTAGGGCGTTTTACAGCGCGTTCCTACGCACTGTAAAACGCTCAGGTGAGAACCATGCCCATAGGGAATCATTGGTTTTTGCCTGTTGAGCGTTTTACAGCGCGTAGGAACGCGCTGTAAAACGCTCAGGTGTGAACCCAGCCTAGGAGCAGGGATGCCCAACCTGCAGCCCTCCAGCTGTTGTAAAACTACAGCTCCCAGCATGCCTGGACAGTCTACAGCTATTAGGGCATGCAGGGAGTTGTAGTTTTGCAACAGCTGGAGGGCCGCAGGTTGAGCATCCCTGCTTTAGAGGGTAGAGTCCTGACCAAGCAGAAGACAAGATAATCCCAACTAAGACTGGGCCCCCTCTTGCACTGGGCCCCATAGCAGTCGCATGATCTGCTGCTATGGTAGTTACGCCCCTGGTAACAACAACTGGTTGAACCAGCAAGAGTGTCATGGGCACCTGAGGAGTGAATGCTATCCAGTATAGTAAGATATCACAGAGGAGCTACTGTAGCATGATAGAAGGGTGTCAGAACACACAGTGCTCCACACCTAGCTGTGCATGGGGCTGAGTGGCCGCGTGGTACACAATATTAGGCAGGAGTTTCTGCTGTTACGGCTGGTTGGTGCACAGACCAATTCATAAATACAGTGTGATTATAAGCTAACAAATGGCCAGTGAATTAACAGACTTTTCACTGGCCAGCCTAAAATCCTCTCTCAACAATCATGACACTCCTGAAAGGAGCAATGTGGCTAATAAAAGTAATAAAAGCTGTTCTTCAATATACAGCATATGAAATATACTAGAAAACTGTTAAGTGTGATAAGAAAACATCACAAGGGATTCCTCTGGTTAATAGGTGATAGAACCAGAGAAGATATCTTTCACATCTTTTCTCTCCCGCTGTTCACGGCTATTAGCGTCTGTGTAAACAGAATCTATTAGTAAGCGGCGTAGCACTCTACTAAACGCGAGAAACTTTTAACAAGTTTTTGTTTGGGGTTTTTTCCACTCCTAAAAAAGACAGTACTCAGTCAAACTATGCTGTTGTGAGCACCCAGCTGCCCCATGAAACGGACCTTAAAGGGGGCATCTTTTTCCGAACTGCACTTAAGTGCCCATTTGTGAAAGGTTTTGTGGGTGTCGCTGGATGGATTGGGGCTTAACAACCGACGGATTGGGATTCTCATGGTAGAAGATATCAAGGATGGACAACATCCTGTCAATCTGAGACCAGCTAGACCACTCTAGGAGCCAATTTCTCTCATTTTAGTAGCTAAGCCTTAACATAAACTAAAGATATGATGTTAGTAGCAAACAGTTTGAAGCTAATTTCAAGCCATACTGATTTCTTAAAGGGATTGTTACATCGCACCTTTTCAGTGCTACCACTGGTCCGCAACTGGGCACTTCCTGCCTCTTCGGGGGTGGGAACCTTTCTTCAGACTGAAGGCACAGATAAGCGATGCTTTGAAGACATCATCACACCGCATGCCTATGCGTATTCCTCACGCTGATAGTCAAGTATTTTTATTAGCATCATCAGTGCAGAGGGATCCCTGTCGACCGATCGAGACAAGCGGCTATGGTAAATGTGATTGCCACAATCACCTAGGGCCCAGTTTGAAGAAACCTAAGATGCTGGAATGAGGAGGTCAGGATAGAGGAAGCACAAGTAGTCCCGTCCCAGTTACTTCACTCCAGCTTTTCATGTTCACTGCATTGTGTAAGCGCAGCCGCTTCTGAGAGATTGCAGCAGTGGTCATATCCCCTTAAAGCATTCTACCTGTAAATACAAGACAGAGGCATATATCTGAAAAGAGGCACTGCCACTAATAGAATCTAATTTACAAGTGTCTTATATTCAATTGGTCTACAGGATGGGACACAGTCAATGAGATGGGAGATACATAGACACTTGCTGCCCATAGAAGTCTATGAGAAGAGAAGAGGGAGGTGGAAGGAGGAAGTACAGAAAGACACATGATGTTCATATTTGTTTATGGAGAGGGAGGAAGTAGACAGAGACGCAGGCAAATGTTGGCCATAGTTGTCTATGGAGAGGGGAGACTGCAGCGGTGGTCCTATACCCTGAAAAGGAGCATTCTACCTGTAAATACAAGACAGAGGCATATATCTGAAAAGAGGCACTGCCGCTAATAGAATGTAATTTACAAGTGTCTTATATTCAATTGGGCTACAGGATGGGACACAGTCAATGAGATGGGAGATACATAGACACTTGCTGCCCATAGAAGTCTATGGAGAGAAGAGTGGGAGGAGGAGGGAGGAAGTGCGGAGAGACACAGACACATGCTGCCCATAGAAGTCTATGGGGAGAGAAGAGGAAGGTGGAAGTACAGAAAGACACATGATGCCTATATTTGTTTATGGAGAGGGGAGGGGGAGGGAGGAAGTACACAGAGACACAGACAAATGTTGTCCATAATTGTCTATGGAGAGGGGAGACTGCAGCGGTGGTCCTATACCCTGAAAAGGAGCATTCGACCTGAAAATACAAGACGGAGACATATATCTGAAAGGAGGCCCTGCCACTAATAGAATCCAATTTGCAAGTGCTTTATATTCAGTTGGGCTACAGGATAGGACGCAATGAGATGGGGATACCCCTTTACATTTTGTGAGTGCCACCGTCGGACTATGGCAGCAACATCAGGACACAGCATCTAAGTATTGCTACCTGTTAGTAAAAGCAATGGTTGCTGGCTGTTGCAAATGACAAACAGCTGTGGGTCGATACAATGTCAAGGCTGTAGGGAGAACAGTACAGTGGGGGAGGGGCAACAGGTGAAAAATACCCCAGCATACACCTAGCATGGACCATAGGCACTACAGTAAAGTCTGCAAGGATAAGGAGGCAGCAATGCATATTCTAAACCAGCCGTGATCAATAATGGCAATGAACAATGGTCACATAATGTTCTTTCTCCAATTTATATATTTAACAGAGCAAGTACAATGGTCAATTTATAATGAAAAAAATAACAATAATAGGTTAATTAAAGTCATCCCATTTACAAGCATACATAGCCCATATTTCATAAACATATTTTGTTCACAGATTCATACCCTATATTATTAGCTTCATTAGTACACGTTGATTACTCATACAAACCTACACAGGCAAGAATTAGACCTCGCCGCCAAGGAAAAAAAAAACAGCTCTGGCATAGAAGCAGTTAAATTGGCATGCTCTTCACACACACACATAGTCCAAGCTCCAGGCAGGTTAACGCTCTGCTGGCTGGGACCTCCTGCTTTCATAGAGCGGAGCAAGTTTAATTAACGGGGGAGGGAGTCAGAAACCCACATTAGCAAGTTGCAAACTTCATTAGCATGGGGCGACCGCATGTAATTAAAATAATGAGTTTTTGGTTTTACTGCAAACTGCTTTAAAGAAAAAAAAACAACTAAGAAATGGAGAAAAATTGAGTTAAAAAGGCAAATAAGCAACTTGCAGCTAAAATACAGTCTTGTATTTTAAGTCATTTAAAGCTCTGCTTTTGTTTGTTTTTTTCAATTCTATTTCTACTTTGTTCCTTCATGCGAAGCCTAGAACACCCAGCAAGCTCACTCAAGACCGTTCACTTCTAGAGTCTTAAAGGGGGTGAACAACTTCAGAGTTTTTTTTAAGAACCCCCCCCCCCCTTCCCAATGCTCTGCTTCGGCACTCACGGTGCCACAACCAAGTGTTGGGGAGCGGGACTGGGGGAGGGAGGGGTTAGTATTTTAAAAACTAATTGGACAAACTCTTTAAAGGCTTTTGACATTTTTTTATTGCACTGGCTATACTGCGAGATAGAAAAACATATTTGCATTGGTTTCTATTTATATTTTTTGGTTCCATTTGTCTTTGGCGGCCTGCATACAATTTTAATATGTTGCAGGCTGCTTTAGTCTGAAATCATTCAGTCAAGCTCTGAGCGATCAGTCTGCTTTCTCTGCTCTCCTGGGTGACCCATAAAGCTGCTATCTTTTTTGATTTTATTTAATCTTATTATATTTGGTTGTAAAGATGTCAGCTTATGTTTGTGTTCAGACGAGCTGAGAAATGGACAACATACTTCACACTGAATGGGACTGAACAGTGTGCAATGTATGAGAATACATGCAGGCTGCAGAATATACATGGAGCAAAACTTTCAACAGAAACCAACTGCAAATATTTTTTTTAGCCCATAATACAGCCAAAACATTAAAATATACCCTAAAAACATATCCCTGGTTGTACAGTATGTTGTGAACATCAAACGAGGTCTCTTGAGCATGGGCTACAAGTTACAAAACTGGCTTGTTAAGCCAGCAATAGGGTAGGTCTGACCATCAAGTGGTACTTGAGGGTACTTCTGGCGTCACACCAAGGTACCCTGAGTAGTTAGCCATCAGTTACAACACAAGAACTGCTAGCTCAAGGAGTTGGACAATTTAGAAATCACAGCGTATTCATTACTGTTAAAGGCATTATCTAGGTTCCTTAGGATAGATCATCAATACCAGATTGGTGGTTGTCCAAGACCCCCACCATCAGCTGTCCTAAGCAGTCAGAGGCACTGGAAACAACAAAGAGAATAGAGCTGGAAGCAGAGAGTCAGTGCACTGTGTAGCCTCCCCCCACACTTATTATAGGAGACGTCTTATTAATAAGTAAACGGCAATTTATTTGAAGAGGAGTATACACACAACTCTATTACACACAGCGTGATAAGGTCTGCACTTTGATATGACGCAGACACCGCTTGGGGCAGACTGCAGTGCAGCGGATAGGCTTATGTTTTGACTGCTTTTAATTAAACACCATCTTTACAACTAATGATATCTCTCCCCGTTAATGACAGTTATTACATTCGCTGGCAAACCAAATTGTAGAAGTCGGTTAAGGCGACGGTTCAGCCTGAGAGGGCAATATAACCAAGACACAGATCTTAATAGCTTAATTACATGTTTAGGAAACAAGAAAACAGCACGGGGAACTCTGCACCCACTGCGCCGACAGGCTGACATGGCCCTCGACTCTCCAGAGTTCTGCGCCAAGATCATGGCAGGCCTGAGGGACAGCCAAGAATTAATTAGCATGGTGTCTGCAGGGTGGTAATATCGCATAGTCTTTCATGCCAAGGTTGGCTGATACTGAGATCAGAAGAAGAACTGCTGGCAAGAGATAAGAGAGAAGTGAGGCAAACGACAGGGCATACAATGAGAATGGGAATGGCAGTTTGGAACATGCCAGGGATGAGATCAGTGATGGGCCTGCAATACTTCATGGGGCATGGACCACCACAGTCTCACTATGCTGGAAACATCCAAGTATGATCTCTTTGTTAGTTTCATACACTGAAAAACCCTACGGAAGTGTGAGACGGCAAACCTGAGTGTGAAAGTACTCTTATTGGGACTTATGTTACATATAAGACAGGGCTGGCCATACCAGTTGCTGATTTTCTAGTCACCAAGGCAAGTGTAACTATCCATTGCAGGATGCATAGAAGTGGATGCAAACTACAAAGAGGGGAGGTCATCTAGAGGACTACTGGAGGAGATGGAGAGCTGGGGAGCAAACCTTGCTAGGACAGTATCTTTCAGCGGAAATGGGAAGCTTGAGAAGTGGCAATGACACATAACACAAGGGCAGATAGCAGCACCATTACAGCGGTATGTTGTGTTCATTGCTGAGATTGTAACAAAACTGCATGCAAATCATGCATTAAAAAAAGTACATCCCATGTTGCAGAGCAGGACCCAGGCACACAACATGATGTTGCTAGCTCCCAATTTTTGTAGCTGGCTCCTAGGTCCATCTTAGATTTGTCTAGACCTGATACAAGACAGTCTTGAAGGGTGGTGAAAATTGACCATTTCTTGCAGACTATCGATAGAGTGTAAGTGTGACTGAGGCTATCGGCAGGTACTGGCAGGCATCAAATGAACAACTGCCCAGTCCACAAAGTACAGACTGATATATACAGAGCTTATTCAGAGGCAACAGAAGGAATGGCAGACTTCCTGAAGAACTCTTTGAGTTACTATTTAAAAGCTCCAACTTGCTGATAATGCACATAACATTATCATTATAGGCTCCGTACACCTTTGGAGTAAATTAATATTGTTTCAGCTGTATTGTGGGCTAATAAAAAAGTTTTTTTTAGCAATATGTTTTCATTTAAAATGTTGCATTAATTTGGCATCTGCAGGTTCTAAGTTTCACAATACATAGCACATTGTAGACTATCATTCTGTGATAAAAAAAAAACATCAGACTGGCTGTATGCTTCAGTCTCCACATTTTAAGCTGATGTAGGACCACAAGAAAGTAGAAATTTGATTTGGACATAACTCAGCATACAAACTTGTTAATGGCGGGCCAGAGAAAGAGAGGATGCAGACACACCCATAAGACAGCCAGTCTGAATGATCTGTCGCAGAATGGCATTCTTACAATAAAAAAAATTGGCCAAAATTAATTACCGTATTTTTCGCCCTATAAGACGCACTCCCCCCCCCCCCCCCAAAGTGGGGGGAAAATAGCAGTGCGTCTTATGGGGCGAATGCTGCTGATTTTGCAGAATTTTCAATGATGCGGCGGGTGTATCAGCTGTGAGGGAGGAGGGGCTGGGGGCCGGCATCTGCTTTTATAATGACAGCGGGGCCCGTGCAGTGACTGTATTCTACTACACGGGCCCCGCTCACTGTATAATCATATCTGTATACTTACAACTACAAGCGCTCGGTAGGTAGCAGAGAGGAGGGAGGAGGCAGGCCGGGAGGACGGGCTCTGGCAGCGTGAGTCACTACGTCACACGCCTGCGCCGCCCACTTTATGAATGAACCAGGCGGCGTGGGTGCACGACGTAGTGACTCACGCTGCCAGCACCCGTCCTCCCGGCCTGCCTCCTCCCTCCTCTCTGCTACCGAGCGCTTGTAGTTGTAAGTATACAGGCGCTGATTACCCGATTATATACATAACAATTAACTATTACAGATACGATAATATACAGTGAGCGGGGCCCGTGTAGTAGAATAAAGTCACTGCACGGGCCCCGCTGTCATTATAAAAGCAGATGCTGGCCCCCAGCCCCTGTATTGAGGGTCATTCACTACAGTGCCATCCAGAGACCCCAATAAGAGCCACCTACAGATCCCCTATAAGAGCCACCTATAGATCCCCTATAAGTGTCACCCACAGATCCCCCATAAGTGTCACCCACAGATCCCCCATAAGTGTCACCCACAGATCCCCCATAAGTGTCACCCACAGATCCCCCATAAGTGTCACCCACAGATCCCCTATAAGTGTCACCCACAGATCCCCATAACAGTGCGTCACCACAGATCCCCCATAACAGTGCGTCACCACAGATCCCCCATAACAGTGCGTCACCCACAGATCCCCCATAACAGTGCGTCACCCACAGATCCCCCATAACAGTGCGTCACCCACAGATCCCCCATAACAGTGCATCACCCACAGATCCCCCATAACAGTGCGTCACCCACAGATCCCCCATAACAGTGCATCACCCACAGATCCCCCATAACAGTGCATCACCCACAGATCCCCCATAACAGTGCGTCACCCACAGATCCCCCATAACAGTGCATCACCCACAGATCCCCCATAACAGTGCGCCATCCACAGACCACAATTAGTTCAAAACCCACCAAAAGAACACCTTTTGGTTCAAAAAATATATTTTTCTTATTTTCCTCCTCAAAAACC
Source organism: Bufo bufo (assembly GCF_905171765.1). Taxonomy (NCBI): domain Eukaryota; kingdom Metazoa; phylum Chordata; class Amphibia; order Anura; family Bufonidae; genus Bufo; species Bufo bufo. The sequence continues at coordinate 128,967,241 of NC_053391.1, read as the reverse complement.
TAGGTGCGTCTTATGGGCCGGTGCGTCTTATAGGGCGAAAAATACGGTAAATAAAATGACTCTAAATAGCTTTTAAAAGTCAAACACAAAACTAGTAACAAAAGAAAAAGATGAACTGCCCTACACTTACCAATAGTGCATCTTTTACATTCCTCCTGTATATTCTTAGATGCTGAGCTATAAATAACAACGCTCAAGATGCAAAAAGATGATATTTCTCTATTCATCACATTAGAGACCTGACTATGGCATTTTATGTAATACCTTGCTCCCAGTGTTGGTCTACATTGGTAATGCCAAACTGCACCTCAGATAACTGCAACAGCAAAAGATGGCATTCTGAGATTCTGAGGCATGGCACAGACATGGTCACTGTGCCAGCAATACCCTACGAAACACCTCATTGTCATTCCCCAGAGGTCCCATCAAGGCAGAGTCTCCTGGGCCATTAATCAGAGACCAGGGGAGCACAGCTCATCTATCTCTGTCCTGCCGTCTCCTCCAGGGACATACAGTGTCTGTGTCTACAGGGAGCTCAGCACATGCTCCTCTCACTGGGTGAGCTCTGCATCAATTCACAAAAAAACCTTTATATATGCATATAAACACCAACATGCATATTTATCTAGTATGGTTCCTACCTGCATGCTGCATATGATTTCTAGGTCTCTTACTCTAGTGCATTACTACCTGAACATGAACTCAACCAGGAACACCGGAGCAAAATACGGTAACCAATAAAGGTAGATCCAGTTTGCTTTGGCAAAGTTGCCGATGTAATCAAAGTACAAAGATGCAATGTCTATAGAAATAACACTTGTTCAGGAATTGATGGATGGCGGCATGGGTCTAGTTTATACAATCTACTGCTGCAAGTTAAAAATGTAGGTGTACCAGTAAAGAAGTGCTGTGCTTTAAAGCTGCAGTCTAAAGTACAGGACGTAACTGCATTAGCAGCGATTCACCAGTAAATATTCCTTACCTGACTCCCTCCCTCTGTCACCAGAAGTGAAGGAAAGGGCAGGTCACTGAAATTCATGCTCCTTGTGCTTGCCCTCCTGGCACCTGAATTCTCTGCTTGGACAGGGGCTTTGCTATGTGCTGACAGCATCATGACAGCTCTCTTGCTCTCTCCAATCACACGATAAAGGCACCGTAAAAGGGGACTTTATACTGTAAATGGCACACTGACAGCAGCCAAGAGGAATGTAAACACTTCACAGTTACCACGCCAAGCAATTGTTCTACCCTCAGGATAGCCAAGAGCATTTTCAATTATGCTAATTGGTGTAGAGCCGGTGGAAGGTACTGCTCACCTCCAGATGCACCATTCACTTATCCAAACCAGCTGAATGGCTAAAGCCACCATTATATATCACCCGCAAACTCCACAATAGATGGCTTGCACTCATTGTAGCTTCCACTGGTTGAACATAAAAAGATGCCCCGGGGGTCCAGTAGGGTTTGCCAAGGATATTTAGAAGGCTCAGTTTTCCAGGATGGTCTCTATAACTATCTTTTACGTAACTCTATTCTCTTAATAACCATATTCAGGTTTATAGTGTATAAATGTATAAGTCTGTTAAGTAAAGAACAGGCTTGCATAAAGTATAGTTAAAGGCCATGGACAGATTTGTCCAGGATGCTGCTGCCTTCACTAGCTCTCATGTATCAGTACAGCTTCGTTTCTGCACCGATTTCTCTTTCTACAGCTTATAAGGGACCATTGACAGCGAGTGTGTGATTCCCCCTACCCTTGCAGAGTCTGCTGTGGGAGTTCTCTACACTTGTACACAGTCTATGTTATTCTCATACTTATTCAGGCCACATGGGAACACCCCAAAGTGGGCAAGAAGACCCACAAAAGGCATAAGTCCCAGCCCTTTCGAAGGCCAATTCATAGGAAAAATTGGCACTGTTTGCAAGTGTGGATTCTTTCCTCCCTATCTAAGGCCTATGTAAGCTGTCCTCCTTGGATTATTTCCACCTAAATGCCACGTACAACCCGCTCCTCCTCCATGCTGCTGAGAGAAGAGAATACAGAGCGATGGGGGGAGGGACGTCAGAAACAGGAGCAGCGCTCCGATGGATTTTTCTCAGATTCTGCAGGACAGTTAACTAGGTGAAGGAATTACACACACTCTGCAGAAGCAAAATAGTAAGAAAACTGTAATGAAAACAACTTGGGAAGTTGCCTAATTTTGTACTCAGGAAGCAAATGAACAATTAACAATAATCAGTGCAAAGGTGTCCATAGCCTTTAAGGCATCTAGCCTGAGAAGTCCTGATTAGTAAAGGTTAGTCGGCCCAGACATAGAACTAGGGACAGGGTATTGGTGGAAGGCAGAGGCATACTTAGAAGTTCCTGCACACACACCCGACCTACCATGAGGCATTTACTGTAAAATACTGGTGTCTATTCACTGTACGTTCTACTCCTATAACGGAACAGAACAGAAATGATTGGTGCTAATGCTAACACCGCCATGATCTGTGTGTATGTGACTAACTGTAGACCGCCTAAACTTTTTAAATATGCTTCATTAAACTATCATTTCTGCCATTCTGGGACATAATTTCACCATCCAAACAGGTTATTAAAGACTATATATATATATATATATATATATATATATATAGTTATATGAGCAATATTATCTGCTCTTAAGCAAAAGCTAAGTTTCACAGTCAGCTTAAGAGGTATGCTCAGAAAGACCAAAGTGCTTCTTGGCTGCTGATAGACTATCTTTGTTTTATTCCCAGACGTAGAGAGCTTTACCATGTTTTTACTCACTTTCATCTGGCTGAGAGCGAGTTGTTTTAATACAGTGATAACCTAGAAAGAATGGAACTCTATGCCAGCAGAGAAAACAGTAAAGTCATATACAATATTACGGCATGTCGTGCAGTATACTCTGAAGTCTGAAGGGTTTCGGGACTATATTTCAGGTCTAGTCACTCTGAAAAAAAAACCTCAACCTTAACTCCCTATTTCATGGTAGCCAATTAGTTGAAGAAAATATTAAGGCTCCTTCACCATGCTTGATCAACATTAATGAGGCACTCGGGTTACAAAAAGCGATGTCCTATGCCTGTTTGAATGGAATTGCAGTGTGCATGCTTGACCGCTGAACCATTTAAACTGTATAGGACTGCCAAAGATAGCTGAGCACTGTACGCAACTGTCTCCGGCAGTCTATACATATGAATGGAGAAAAAGCACACGTGTTCGACTACCACTGCATTCATATATGGGAGGCACTGGACCCCAATTATTGCAATTGGAGGAGGGAACAGGGGATACACTTTTTGGTACTAACAAAATCACCATTTTCTTTTTTGGGACGATGATTCACTTTGGATCAGTCGTGTTAGGACCATGACAATTTGTACATAGTAATTGGACTACCAAATTTCTCCAAGGATTGTATAAGGAATTTGAAAGGAAAAAAATAAATCCCAAATTATCCCATTCCTGTAAAGTAATCATACAAGTAAAAAGCAGATTATCGTTCAATCCTGTTGGCCTGGAGACAGTATCCAGGTTACATGATAATTTCAATTTACGCGCCCAAAAATGTAATCTGTTCCTGAGAAGACACAAAAAAGTATTAATGCTAGAAATGGGCAGCATGCGGTAAAGAAGAAAACCTGATCTCGAAAACAACTTTAGTGTTTCCATGGAAAACAAAAGTTAATCGCTCTTGAAGCTAGCTGAATGCAAAGGATACAATAATGAAAAGAACAATTACAATAACAAAAGGTTAAACTCGAAGGGTCCATTCACACGTCCGCAAAATGGGTCCGCATCCGTTCCGCAAGTTTGCGGAACAGGTGCGGACCCATTCATTTTCAATGGGGCCGGAATGTGCTGTACGCATCCACATTTGCGGATCCGCACTTCCGTTCCGCAAAAAAATAGAACATGTCCTATTGCGGACAAGAAAAGACATTTTCTATGAGAGTGCAGGCGATGTGCTGTCCACAAAATGCGGAACGCACATTGCCAGTGTCCGTGTTTTGCGGATCCGCAAAACACAGACGGAAGTGTAAATGGACCCTTAACCATCTGGTCTAACAGAATAACTGTGAAGATCAATAACAAGAAGAGACCAACCAGGAAGAGATCCACGAGTATATAAATAAAATAATGCAGAAATCCCAAATAAAATTCATATGTGGTGTCCTTTATTCACCAATGCAACACTTCAGTCCTTACTGGGACCTTTCTCAAATAACTGAACTAACACTCACCAAAGTAAAGTCCCATAAGGACAAACAAATGCATGGTGTCGGCGGCATGTAATAACTATTTGTGTGCTTGATTTGTTTTTATCTGAGATGATGACTGCTATTCATATTTTCACTAGAGGTACATCTCAACTTAGGCTACTTTCAAACTAGCGTTCTTGCTGGATCCGGCAGGGTTCAGCAAAAACGCTTCTGTTACTGATAATACAACCATCTGCATCCGTTCTGAATGGATCCAGTTGTATTATCTGTAACATAGCCAAGACGGATCAGTCATGAACTCCATTGAAAGTCAATGGGAGACGGATCAGTTTTCTATTGTGTCAGATAAAACGGAACTGTCCCCATTGACTTGCATTGTGGTTCATGACAGATAAATTTTGCTCCGCATCCAAGGACGGAGCATGCTGCGGTTTGCTCTCCGGTACGAGTACGGAACGGAATGCATTTTGGAGCATTCAGTCCTGTTCAGTTACGTTTTGTCTCCATTGACAATGAATGGGGACAAAGCAGAAGCGGTTTTTTTTCCGGTATTGGGACCCTATGACGGATATCAATACCGGAAAATAGAAACGCTGGTGTGTCTTAGAATATCATCGAAAAGGTAATTTTATTTCAGTAATTCAATTCAAAAAGTGAAACTCCTGTATTATATAGATTCATTACACACAGAGTGATCTATTGCAAGTGTTTCTTTCTTTTATTGTTAATGATTATGGCTGATAGCTAATGAAAACCCAAAAGTTTGTATTTTAGAAAATTTGATTATATAAGACCAATTAAAAAATGATTTTTAATACAGAAATGTTGGCCTACTGAAAACTATGTACAATATATGCACTTACTTGGTTGGGGCTCCTTCTGCATGAAATACTGTATCAATGCTGCTTGCCATGAAGGAGATCAGCCTGTGGCACTGCTCAGATGCCACAGATGCCCGTGCAGATTCTGGGACCAGAAATGCAAAATTTACTTTCATCTGAAAACAGGACTTTGGACCACTGAGCAACAGTCCAGTCCTGAGGATTTAAAGAGCCCAAAGGAAAAGAATGAGAAGTAAAGGATCGGTGATTTTTCTTTGTGAATAAGCGGAGACAAGCCGGATATTTGCCTGTTTGGGGAGCCAGCCTTGTGACATCGTCCACCTTTGCTGAATAATTGATTCATCTCCAATACAGCCCGGCAATACACCGAAGATCCTAAAAGCCGCATCATCTGTACACGCTGGTATTTGTATAACCACTGCTTATCACACGTGGGACGCCACCTGTGACGCAGTAATAGCCGACATCACTACAGCAGAAATTGTGAGTACAAACAGCTTCGGCACTTCATTACTAAATCCAGCAACAGTGTAACATTCTAATACAGATTGCGACTGTTGAGTCGCAACAGTTGCAAATTTGTGACTATTTAAAAGACTCTATCTAAACAGATAAACTCTTCTCTTATACAGCAGCATTGAAAGGGTTATTTAACCCACTTGGAAAGATATCAATCACCTCTTCAAACGCACTTTGGCATACATATAGTTGAATTATCAGTATAAAGTATAGGAGTTATATTGTTGTATGTACTATTGCAGCTATATATTATAATAATTCTTATATGTACTAGTTTTTTAAATATTTTACATGAAATTTTATGGAATTTTTATGATATTTTTCTGATATTTTATGAATGGTTGTTAAAAGTATATCACCAATAATATAATAAAATAATACATTACATTATCTATTATCCGTGTGGTACCTGATATTGGTGTGCCCTACCACTTTTTTCTCAGATGCCACAGATGCCCGTGCAGATTCTGGGACCAGAAATGCAAAATTTACTTTCATCTGAAAACAGGACTTTGGACCACTGAGCAACAGTCCAGTCCTTTTTCTCCTTAGCCCAGGCAAGACACTTCTGATGTTGTCTCAGGGTCATGAGTGGCTCCAGCCATAGTGCACTCCTTGTGAATCGCCTTCAAATTCTTAAACGGCCTTTTCTTGACAATCCTTTCAAGGCTGCAGTTATCCCTGTTGCTTGTGCACCTTTTTCTACCACACTATTTCCTTACACTCAACTGTCCATTAATATACTCTGTCAACAGCCAGTTTCTTTGGCAAGGACCATTTGTGGCTTACCTTCCTTGTGGATGGTGTCAATGTCCTCTGGAGACCGTCAAGTCAGCAGTTTTCCCCATGATTATGTAGCCCACTGAACCAGACTGAGGGACCAATTGAAGGCCTGCAAAACCTACCGGAGTCTACAATATTGAACTTTTTCACAATATTCCAATTTTCTGAGATACAGATTTTTGGGTTTTCATTAGCTACAAGCCATAATCATCAACACTAAAAGAAATATAAATCCCCCTGCGTAATGAATCTATATAAGAGTTTTACTTTTTGCTTTGAATTACTGAAATAAAGTATTCGATGATATTATAATTTATTGAGATGCACATGTAAGTGGTATTTCTGTATAAATTAGTCTCTGGGCTATTATATGCTTTGCCTATTTGTATGTTCAATTTCTTGAGAAAAGTGAAATGTCGCATTGGTGTATAAAGGACACCAAATTTTAACTTTATCTGGGAGTGCTGCAGAATTTTTCTTTCTACGTTTTGGCTGTATGGACACATCCTCAGCTGCTGGCACACTGTTACTTTATTATTACCTGCGCTGCTTATATTTTTTGTTATATACTGTATTTTTCATCCTATAAGATGAAATTTTTCTACTCAAAGTGGGGGAAAATGTCAGTGGGTCTTATGGGGCAAATATTAATGAGCGATTCCATAATGGAAGTGCTCATTAGTACAGGAGGACCGAGGAGCGGTGAATGCCGCTCTCCCTGTGCTGGCTCTCTACTCACCGCTTCCTGATCTTCTCCAGCAGGGCTCTGCACGCTGCGCTGTGACCTGCGCACAATGTAAGCATGTAGCTGTGCTGTCCGGTGATCTCACGAGCAGCGTCAAAGTCCAGAACAGGAGAGGTAAGTTAATTAGTTGATTTCTTTTTTTGTCTGCTCTGAGGTCTGAATAATTTTTTAGGTCTTAGTAACATGTGGGTCTGATCTGAGGTCTGACCGGGGGACTTAGTAACATTGTGGGTCTGATGTGAGGTCTTATTGGGGGTCTTCGTATCATGGGGGTCTGATCTGAGGTCTTATTTGGAGTCTTTTTAACATGGGGTCTGATGTGAGCTCTGATTGGGGGTCTTATAAACACTGGGGGTCTGAGCTGAGGTCTGATTAAGGGTCGTATTAACAGTGGGGGGTCTGAGCTGAGGTCTCTAACATTGGGGGTCTGATTGGGCTCTATTCTGAGGTCTGATTAACAATGAGGGTCTGATTGGGGCTTTGAGCTGAAGCATTTTTTTTTTCTTATTTTCCTCCTCTAAAACGAAGGTGTGTATTATGGGCAGGTGCGTCTTATAGGGTGAAAAATACAGTATAACTATATGTGTGTGTATATATATATATATTTATATTGCCCGAGTATGAATTATTGGTCTGTGTGTTTATTGGATTTGTTCCAAGGATGCCCAGGAGGCCAATCCATGCCCGGTTTTGTTTTTATCAGGGAAATCGCTGGTAGCCCTATATACCCTTGCAGTTACATACTGTTTATTTTTAACGATCCCCCATAACAGTGACGTACACAGTATTCTCCTTAACTATGACATACACACAGTGCCCGCCCCCAGTTAATATTGACCTACACAGTGCCTGCCCCCTTAACAGTGACCTCCAAAGCACCCGCCCCCTTAACAGTGACCTCCAAAGCACCCAGCATTTTTATAACATTGAAAGATATATATATATATATATATATATATATATATACACACACACACACACACACACACACCAGCAGATCAACCCAAGTCAATATTAAAATGACCCTCTGGCTCAAGAGAAATAAAAATAAAAAATCACATTGGAGAAATAATAGAACAATTACCTGTTGACCTGCTTTTCATCTTTTTAGCTGCAAATGGGCCAATTCCCAGGCTCCTCTTCTGTCATCTAAGATGACCGCACCGATGCCCAGACAGTACATTTGGTAGCCTAAGACACTACCTGCTGCCTTGGATTGGACTGCAACGCTCACCTGAACAGTGTTGGCCAATCCAAGAGCAGGGCTGGACAAGTAGGAAGTGTCTTGGGCTACTAAATGAACAGTGTGCATCAGGTAGTCAGAGCAGTGGTGCAGCCATTCTGGACAACAGAAGAAGAGGCAGGGAATTGATTCATCTGCAGCCAAAAAAAATTATAGGACACTAGGTAAGCGTTTTATTTATTCCTCAGTAAAAGTGATTTTTATTCTTGAACTGCAAAGCCGCTTTGATTGGTTCTGGGCCGACAATTGTTGAAACTATTTATTTCTAACCATTTACTAAAGAGGTTGAGCCCTGATCTGACACACCCCAACAAGTTTGCACGTTTGGCAGATGAGGGGGATGTCAGTCCGGGGACGGCACTGCTGCAGTCAGACACTTCCTCTGCCAGTCAGGGGAATGTCAGCTCCAGTAAGCAGGGAACCAGGAGAGCAGGGCAGGCCAGACAGGTGCTGGTAGTGGGAGACTCCATTATTATGGGAACAGATAGGGAAATCTGTCACAAAGACCGTGATCGCCGAACAGTGTGCTGTCTTCCTGGCGCTAGAGTTCGACACATCGCGGATCGGGTTGACAGATTACTGGGAGGGGCTGGAGACGATCCAGCGGTCATGGTCCATATCGGAACCAATGACAAAGTTAGAGGTAGGTGGAGAGTCCTTAAAAATGATTTCAGGGATTTAGGTCAAAAGCTGAGGGCAAGGACCTCAAAGGTAGTATTTTCTGAAATACTGCCTGTACCACGAGCCACACAAAAAAGGCAATGGGAGATTAGGGAGATTAACAAGTGGCTCAAGAACTGGTGTAGGAAGGAGGGGTTTGGGTTCCTGGAGAACTGGGCCGATTTTTCTATCGGCAACAGGCTCTATCGTAGGGACGGGCTGCACCTCAATGGGGAAGGGGCAGCTGTGCTGGGGAGAAAGATGGCTAGAAGGTTGGAGGAGTGTTTAAACTAGGGATTGGGGGGAGGGTAATTACGTTATAGGAGGGGAAGATAGTGCAGATAGAGACCGGGGGCAAGGTAATAAGAATGGGGGAGGAATGGAAGGAGGGACTAGAACAATTCAGAAGGAAAGGTGTAGGGTAAAAAATATACATAAACCTCTCAAATGTATGTATACTAATGCCAGAAGCCTGACTAATAAAACTGGTGAACTGGAATTAGTGATGTGTGAGGAGGACTATGATATAGTGGGAATAACTGAGACATGGCTGGATGATAGCTATGACTGGGCAGTTAATGTACAAGGTTACAGTCTGTTTAGAAAGGATCGTCAAAACCGGAGAGGGGGAGGGGTCTGCCTTTATATAAAGTCCTGTCTAAAGCCCACAGTCCGAGAAGATATAAGTGAGGGACATGAACATGTGGAGTCACTATGGGTAGAGATACATGGAGCTAAAAACAACAATAAATTACTAATAGGAGTTTACTATAAACCACCTAATATACCAGAGTCCACAGAAAATCTACTACTAAACGAGATAGACGAGGCGGCAAATCATAATGAGGTGGTTATTATGGGGGACTTCAACTACCCAGATATAGACTGGGAAACTGAAACTTGTATATCTCATAAGGGAAACAGGTTCGTGGCTATAACCAAAGACAATTACCTCTCCCAACTGGTTCAGGACCCGACTAGAGGGACGGCCATACTGGACTTAGTATTAACCAATAGACCTGACAGAACAACAGACGTGCAGGTCGGGGGACACCTGGGAAATAGTGACCATAAAGTAATAACCTTCCAATTATCATTCAAAAGAGCGTTTCTACAGGGAGGAACAAAAATACCAAACTTCAAAAAAGCTAAATTTAGCCAACTAAGAGAGGCCATAGGCCAAACTAACTGGGACAAAGTCCTCACAAATACAGACACAAAATGGGATATTTTTAAAAACATCCTAAAAACTCATTGTGAGAGGTACATACCGTATGGTAATAAAAGGTTAAGGAACAAAAAGAAACCAATGTGGATAAACAGAACTGTAAAGAAAGCAATAAATGATAAAAAGAAAGCATATAAAACACTAAAACAGGAGGGTTGCACGGAAGCACTGAAAAACTATAAGGAAAAAAATAGAACATGTAAAAAACAAATAAAAGCGGCCAAACTAGAGACCGAGAGATTAATTGCCAAAGAGAGTAAAACTAACCCTAAAATGTTCTTCAATTATATAAATGTTAAAAAGTATAAAGCTGAAGGTGTTGGCCCTTTAAAGAGTAATGAGGGGGGAGTCGCAGAGAGCGACGAGGAGAAAGCAAAGCTGTTAAATATTTTTTTCTCCAATGTGTTCACTGAGGAAAATAAATTGTCAGATGACATGCAGAATGCAAAAATAAATTCCCCATTAAAAGGTGTCCTGTCTGACCCAGGAAGAAGTACATCAGCGGCTTAAAAAGATTAAAATAGACAAATCGCCAGGACCGGATGGCATACACCCCCGTATCCTAAAGGAATTAAGTAATGTCATAGCCAGACCCTTATTTCTGATATTTGCAGACTCTATACTGACAGGGAATGTCCCACAGGATTGGCGCGTGGCATATGTGGTGCCAATATTCAAAAAGGGGCCAAAAACAGAGCCTGGAAACTATAGGCCGGTAAGTTTAACATCTGTTGTGGGTAAACTGTTTGAAGGTTTTCTGAGAGATGCTATATTAGAGCATCTCAACGGAAATAAGCAAATAACGCCATATCAGCATGGCTTCGTGAGGGATCGGTCATGTCAAACTAATTTAATCAGTTTCTATGAGGAGGTAAGTTCTAGACTTGACAGCGGCGAATCAATGGATGTCGTGTATCTGGACTTCTCCAAAGCATTTGACACTGTACCGCATAAAAGGTTAGTATATAAAATGAGAATGCTCGGACTGGGAGAAAACATCTGTATGTGGGTAAGTAACTGGCTGAGTGATAGAAAACAGAGGGTGGTTATTAACGGTACACACTCAGATTGGGTCACTGTCACTAGCGGAGTACCTCAGGGGTCAGTATTGGGCCCTATTCTCTTCAATATATTTATTAATGATCTTGTAGAAGGCTTGCATAGTAAAGTATCAATTTTCGCAGATGACACTAAACTGTGTAAAGTAATTTACACTGATGAGGACAGTATACTACTACAGAGGGATCTGGATAGATTGGAGGCTTGGGCAGATAAGGTTTAACAGTGACAAATGTAAAGTTATGCACATGGGAAGGAATAATGCAAGTCACCCGTACATACTAAATGGTAAAACACTCGGTAACACTGACATGGAAAAGGATCTAGGAATTTTAATAAATAGCAAACTAAGCAGCAAAAACCAGTGTCAGGCAGCTGCTGCCAAGGCCAACAAGATAATGGGTTGCATCAAAAGGGGCATAGATTCCCGTGATATGAACATAGTCCTACCACTTTACAAATCGCTAGTCAGACCACACATGAAGTACTGTGTACAGTTCTGGGCTCCTGTAAACAAGGCAGACATAGCAGAGCTAGAGAGGGTTCAGAGGAGGGCAACTAAAGTAATAACTGGAATGGGGCAACTACAGTACCCTGAAAGATTATCAAAATTAGGGTTATTCACTTTAGAAAAAAGACGACTGAGGGGAGATCTAATTAATATGTATAAATATATCAGGGGTCAGTACAGAGATCTATCCCATCAGCTATTTATCCCCAGGACTGTGACTGTGACGAGGGGACATCCTCTGCGTCTGGAGGAAAGAAGCTTTGTACACAAACATAGAAAATAATTCTTTACGGTAAGAGCAGTGAGACTATGGAACTCTCTGCCTGAGGAGGTGGTGATGGTGAGTACAATAAAGGAATTCAAGAGGGGCCTGGATGTGTTTCTAGAGCGTAATAATATTACAGGCTAAAGCTACTAGAGAGGGGTCGTTGATCCAGGGAGTTATTCTGATTGCATGATTGGAGTCGGGAAGGAATTTTTTATTCCCCTAAAGTGGAGAAAATTGGCTTCTACCTCACAGGGTTTTTTGCCTTCCTCTGGATCAACTTGCTGGATAACAGGCCGAACTGGATGGACAAATGTCTTTTTTCGGCCTTATGTACTATGTTACTATGTTACTATGTTACTAAAGAGGTTGAGGGACCCCCACCAATTCTGGGATTGGGGATCATTTATTGCCGTCCTAATAGAGTAGCAGGCTGAGGAAATGCCCTGCTGCTCCATTCATTCTCAATGAGATTGTTTGAAATAGCTGAGTACAGTGCTTGACTATTCGTCTGATAGTTCCTTGAAGAATGAATGGAGCAGTAGGGAGCATTTTCGCATGGGATCCCTGTTCTTCGTGTTGGTGGGGATCCCGTAGTCACATTAGACAGTGAGAAAGAATTTTCTTTGGTCTGATGAAACAAAGATTGAACTTTTTGGACACCTGGCCAATATCATCCCTACAGTGAAGCACTGTGGTGGTAGCATCAGTCAGTGGCGGAGACTGGTCAGGGTTGAGGAAAAGCTGAATGGAGTAAAGTACATAGATATTCTTAGTGAAAAGCTGATCCAGACTGCTCTGGACCCCTAGACTATGCCAAAGGTTCACCTTCCAAAAAGACAATGACCCTAAGCACGCAACCAAGATAACACAGGAGTGTCTTAAAGGGGTTGTCCGGGTTCAGAGCTGAATCCGGACATACCTCCAATTTCACCCCGGCAGCCCCCCTGACATGAGCATCGGAGCAGTTCATGCTCCGATGCTCTCCTTTGCCCTGCGCTAAATCTCACAGGGCAAAGGCATTTTTTGGAGATCCAGTAACTTACCGGGGCTCTCCATGGGGCTGCCAGGAACCCCAGTGACATCACCGGCACTGATGGGCGGGATTTAGAGCTGCCTTAGCCAGTAAAACGGCTAGGGCAGCATTAAAGCCCGCCCTTCGGAGCCGGTGACGTCACCGAACACACTGCCAGGCGGAAGCTTCCGCCCGGCAGTGTGTTATCGAAAACAAAAAAGCCTGTACCCTGCGCGATCTAGCGCAGGGCAAGGGAGCGTATCGGAGCATTAGATGCTCCGATGCCAACATCAGGGGGGCTGCCTGGGTAAAAATAAGGGTATGTCCGGGTTCAGCTCTGAACCCGGACAACCCCTTTAATAACAACTCTGTGAATGTCCATGAGTGGGCCAGCCAGAACTCTGACTTGAACCCGATCAAACATCTTTGGAGAGATGTAAAAACGATCGTCATTGATCGTCACCTTTCAACCTGACAGAGCTTGAGAGGATCTGCAGAGAAGAATGCCCAAAAATTCCCAAATCCAGGTGTGTAAACCATGTGACATTATACCCAAGAAGACTGGAGGCTGTAATCAGTTCAAATAAGTAATGAGTAAAGGGTCTGAATACTTTTATCAATGCAAGATTTTAGTTTTCCCTTTTCAATAACTTAGCAAAGATTTTGGAAAAAAAGGGAAATTATGGCCAAAATATGGTGTGCGCTATAATATGCAACTTTTTTACACCACAAAACCGAAAAGCCTTGATAGATATTCCCTGCAGTGTACCAGGAAAATAAAATGGAGCCAAACTCACCTAGTGTCAATCTGGCACAGGTAAACATACAGTGCAGAGAAGTACTACTACACAGCCAATCAGTGCATGCATTTTAGTAATACTTCTGATAGGCTGAACCATCCAGCCTATTACTCATGTCACAGATATCGACTGCCTGTGGCACTGTATGTCAAAATGTGGTTTCACAATATAATGGCCTAGTAAAACCCGCTGTATCCTGAAAAATATTGTAACATTGTAACTGTGACATTCTAATTTGAGGTATCACTGTATGAGTGTAGCGGGGGAGATGATATTAACCCCCCTTGGCTGTGTGCCGCAAAAGGCATCAGGGCTATATGAGGCAGCCTCATATAGCCCGGATGCCTTTTGTGGCACACAGCTGAGGGGGGTTAATATCATCTCCCCCGCTACAACATCTTACCTTTGGACACTACAGCATCAGTTTAGTGCCCACTGCCCTAAGTGTGGGACGTTGCTTCATCTGTATAGAGTTCCTCCCAATCCTCAAGTGGTGCATTACCCCATTATTTGACATTGTTAACTTTTGATTTCCCCTGTTGAGAATTCTTTTTTGCGAAACATGTATGTAGGGAACTCAGAATAGGGCAATCTAGGGCTTTCTAGTGAAGGGACAGGTTCCAGATGGGGTCGTCCTTATCAAGATGGGTGCTCCATATTTAGGGCCAGCATAGCACCCCATATATAGGGCATTATAGGGTCAGAATAGTTTCCCTAATCTGCCCACCATGATTGACTCCGGTTCTGGATGTCCCTTTATAATTTTGAAGAGGGATCAGATTAACCAATGGACTATCAATCCTAAACGACCTGGAAGTGGTAGGACAAGTGGGTTATATTTATTTGGTCCCTATTCGGGTGCCGCCGAGCACCATTGTATTGTTGTGTATATTATCATTGTCATCGAAACAGGAGTCTCTATTTTTGTTTGTTGCTACATATTTTTATTTTAGATATTTACATTAAACGTTATGTTTTCATTGATCGATTATACAGATTGGCTGTTACGTTTTGCTTGAGATTTGATGGTGACATCTTTTCCTGATTACTGCGTTTGGTGACATTTGTGATTTATGTACTATTTCATACAGTCTCATTCAGTGGGTTCCTTTCACACTAGTGTGTTAGGCTACATGCACACGAACGTTGTTTGTTTCCGTGTCCGTTCCCTTCTTTTTTGCGGATAGGATGCGGACCCATTCATATCAATAGGTCCGCAAAAAATGCTGACAGCACGCCTAGTGTGTCCGTCCCGTAGCCCCGCCCAAAAAAAAATAGAACGTCCTAGTCTTGTCCATTTTAGGCATTGTTACAATGGATCCACAAAAAAAAAAAAAAAGGATGGCATACAGATTTCATCAGTTTTTTTTTATTTATTTGCGGACCGCAAAACACATACGGTCGTGTGCATTTAGCCTTATACTGTAAAAAGATGTCTAGTGTGACCCCTTACATAGCACTATACGTAGGTAAACTCGTTCCATCCTCTGTATCCAAAAGAAGGCAAAACTGCATTTATTGTATTGTGTGGAAACGGTGGCGGCGGTTGGGAACGAAAAAATTCTGTCACAGAAAGAGCTGCGGTAAATTGCTACAATGTTACCACTTCTATTTTTGAGCTTCTGACTAAACTGCAAACTATGTCCTAAAGCAATGTGCTAGCGAGTTACACTGTGGAACTGTCTATGTGCGAACACATTATTAATTATACACTTAGCTATCATTACGGCTTTGTAACTACAGAGACAGCTACATTTTATTATTCGCGGTAGAGAGATAAATAAATGATAAGGATCCCTGCCTGTTTCCACTAGTGGTCTGCGCCTTGGGTGCCCAGAAGAGCGGAGACCTGCTTGCCCTCGCCAGCACTAGAGCAGAGAGGCTTGCACTACAGGGATGAGTGTGCGCCTGATAGACAGAGGCGAGGAATAAACAGCCCTCCGGGAGCCTACAACTCCACCTTAAGATCTTCAGACAGCTTTGTATTAATTAAATCAGTATGTTTTTGTGTTTCTGTCTTATTCCCCTCTTCTTCTGTAAGAGTGGTTGGGAGGTGGGGGGGTGTTTGTGAATATTTTATAGAAATTCATAACCGTAACAGGAATAAATATTAAACAACAACGAGTTGGAGGGGGGGGGGGGGGGGGCTGACTAGAGCAGGAGGCGATGGAGAGGAAAAAGGAGAGGCAAGAGAATAGAATAAAAAGCAGAGCTTGGGGAATCGGCTTTCTTCCAGGAGCACATCGCTGAATCGTAATCAGGAGTCGGAAGGAGTAGAGCGAGCTTACATTACAAGTACTAGCAGCTCAATATACTTACTCGAAACCCTTGCAAAGTATCTCTATTAACCCTTTAAGGTAGCTGGCACTTCCACAGCTCAAGCCTGAAACAAGCCCTCCTTCCCCATTCTCTAGTTCACCCAAAGGACTTTTTACATACCGTACCTCTGTGCTTAGAGTGAACACTAAGAACCAAACAGACTCGAAGCTCCTCTCCCAAGAGAGCATTAAACGTCTCTGCACTATGCGGCAATAGGGAATGCTCCTCTGTGGCCCTCTCTGAAGTTATAGTTCCTCTGCCTCATGAGCAAACAGGAAACATCAGTGGTAGAAGATGGATGAGTCTTGTTCGAATGCAATCATTAAACAAGTTGTCTCACGATCCCTGTCCATACGAGCTATTAGTTGAAAGGGGGCAACTGCAAATGGACGTTTTCCCATCAGAGCTGTCCAGTGCAGGTAATTTCCACAAGGAAGTTAAAAAAAACATTTAATTTATTCAGACCACGCGGTTCGTGTGTGGATGGGCTGTCTGCCCACAAAACGTGTAGTCTGTATTAGGGCTGCAGTAAATGATTATTTGAGAAATCGAGTATTCTACCGATTATTTTTACGATTAATCGAGTACTCTAATAAGAAAATATTTATTAATTATACTGTTTTCCTTTATAAAAACTCATCAGACCCCCTGCCATCAGTCCCAAAAACTCTTCGTTCCCCCCTGTGCGATCAGCCCAAGTGCTTCAGTTCCCCCCAGTGCCATCAGCTCCACTATCCCCTAGTGCCATCAGCTTCCCCCCCTGTGCCATCAGCTCCGTTCCCTAAGTGCCATCAGCTCTCCCCCTTGCGCTGTATATAATCACTTATAGACTGTGCACATACACTGTATGTAATCCCCTATAGACTGTGTACAATCCACTATAGGCAGTGGACTTGTGGATTGCCCTTCATACCGGGTGGTGTATACGGGCTCGGGGCAGAGTACACAGGAGACGCGGTACATCCCGGGCTGCAGCTAGTCATATGCACTCCCGATTCTGTCCATTTCTGGTCTCCAGATATCCTAGCCTTACCTGATGGTCTCCGCAGCCGGAAGTTGCTGTGACTTGGCCTCTGCTGCCCGGCAACAGTCTCCAGGCGACCAGCATGCGTGGGACCGACTGCAAGAACTGCACGTGCGCTCACAAGTCACGTGATAGTGCCCGAGGAGCGCCTATATCACTTGTCTGAACTCCATGCACAGAAAGGACCTTGTGTGGTTTGAAGCCGACTCCAGGTATAGAAGCGGGGTAATATATGATGGTATGTACCAGGGCTTGACAAATTTCCTAGGAATCTAGGAGCCAGCTAAAAAAGTTAGGAGCCAGGCAGAGCCGCGTCATAAAGCCCCCAGTAGATGACCCCATAGTGCCCCCCCCACTTCTCCATAGAGCCCCCCAATAATGCATGCCAGTACATGGGGCCCCGAGTAGATGCCCCCATAGTGCTCCTTCCCCTCTTCTCCATAGTGCCCCCCATAATGTGCCAGTATATAGGGCCCCCCATAATGTGCCAGTATATAGGGCCCCCATAGTGCTTCCCCTTTTCTCCATAGTGCCCCCTCCATGTTGTGCCAGTATATAGCGCCACCATAGATATCTCCACTCCTGCTGCCTCCAGACAGAACGGGCCCCCCTCCGGCGCTCCGCACCCGTCGCCCATATTCCTGACCTGTCTGGTGTGTTCCTCTTCTGGCCTGTGTCCCGCACTGTACAGCTCAGGCGGCTGCCTGCACCGGCCTCTGATAGGCTACAGGCCCTAGGCCTGTAGCCTATCAGAGTTACAGGCAAGGGAGACGCCTCTCCCCTGCTCCTCCGCACCATTCATCTGTATCGCTGTCCTGAGGACGGCGATACAGATTAATATGGAGATATCTCCACTCCTGCTGCCTCCGGACAGAACGGGCCCCCCTCCGGCGCTCCGCACCCGTCGCCCGTGCGCCTTTGAAAAAAGGCAGAGAAATACCCAAGCGCCAGGACCAAATTCCTGATCGCCATGGCGACCTGGCGCCTGGGATTTGTCGAGCCCTGGTGTGTACTGTGAGGCGCATGGCCCTAGATTGAGGCTTCCAATACCACATGACACTATGATGTCAGAAGGTCCTTACAGCGGATGGAGTTTACTGCTGTATCTAATCCTTTCCTGTGTTGCGGGCCAGCGGGAGACCACGGAGCGGGAGTAATAGCAAGCGCTTCACTCCCGGTCCGTGGTCACGTGACACAAACGAATCCTCAATGCAAAAAAATTGCATCGAGGATTTTTTTGTGTCGTATTTAATCGAGTACTCGTCGCAGCCCTAGTCAATATAAAACAATTTTTTTTTTTTTTTTTTTTTTTTTTAAACTGAGCTTCCCTAGTGGAAATTACCTTTGTGGCAGCACCAAACAAATAAAGATCCATTTGCAGTTACCGCAGGACCTTTTGCTTGGTTCCCGTATTGTTCATTGGCAGCAGCCCTGCACAAACCCAAAAGATGAACGCATCTGCACTACTTGTCTAATTTTCCTTTTACAGTATACACTGACGAGCAAAAGGGTAACAATGTTTTGAACTTTTGACTTTCAGGCTCCATATCTCAGCATCCACTACAGCTTCGAACGTGAGACTACCATCATTTTAGAGACAATCATCTTGACTATTTCATAAATAAATTGGACTTGCAACTATTTAGCATATGATTAGTTATGCAGATTCTTGTCATGTAACTGCATTGTTACTGTTTTGCTCCTTGTGGTGGAACAATCTTTTTCTTCTTGTATACTACAAATTAAAACCTGTTTTCACATTCCCTGATAGCTCAGTGTGTTATTAGGTTGATTCCCAAGCGAAAGGTCACTGATTTGAATCGAGGTGCAGCCATGAAGAAGATTTCCAAATAAAAGAGAAAAAGCATCATGCAGCTCATCGATCGTGGTATATCGGCCAAGAAAATTGCCAATCTGCATCATGTAAGTGCCATGACAGTTGGAAGAATACAAAATGAAGTCAGTCCATCGATTCCAAAGCCAAGAGGCGAATATCCAGGCAAAATAACGGAGTCAAGAAGTAGGCTCGTCACAAGGTATTTTAGTTCTGGCACAACAAATAAGTCAATGAAGGTGCTCGTATGCTTTGTAATAGTGAGATCAGATACGTCTATGCAAGCACCATGCGACGCGCACTACAGTTAGTTAAGTCTGGAATGGTGGCTCGAAAAAAGGAGTAGAAGCCTCGACTTCAAAATTGTCATAAGAAGCGTCGGCTCGAGTTTGCAAAAAAGTACAAACAGTGGACTGAAGAAGATTGATTGTGGGTGATTTGGAGCGATGAGACTAAAGTCAATAGCCTGGGCACTGATGAGTGCAAATGGGCCTGGAAGAAACAAGCGAAAAAGGTGGCTAACGGATTGAGAAACCAGGAACTGTAAAGATTGGTGGAGGAAGTCTGATAATATGGCTTTGTTTCACAGCCAAAAGGCGTTGGATACTTGACCAGGATCGATAGTAATCTCAATGCTGAGCTATGTGTGAGTATTCTGCAAGACGAGTTACTTTCTACACTCGAGTACTATGGGTATGAAAAGGACGACATAGTATTTTAGCAGGACAACAACTCAAAGCATAGGTCGAGATTGGCGAAGAAATAGTTCAATGACAATGAAGTAGAGGTACTGGATTGGCCCCCACAGTCCCCAGACATCAACCTAATTGAGGGTAGAGTTGAAGAAAAAGCTGTATTCGTACCCAAGTGAGTTGACCATTATGCATCAACATTGGGAACGTGTAGAAGAGACATAGGAACAGATTTTGGTCGAGACATGCTTGAATCTGATCGAGAGCATGCCCAGAAGGATTCAGGCAGTGTTGAAAGCCAAAGATGATTGTCTATAAAATAATGGTAGTCTCACATTCGAAGCTATAGTGCATGGCGAGATATGGAGCCTGAAAGCCTAAAGTTCAAAACATTGTTCCCCTTATGGTCATCAGTGTATATGTTTCTACCTTTCCGTTATGCATTCCGTCATGGAATTGCATTATGGTCCGTGGTAACGAAATCCATAGAGCAATTTACATTATACCACAACCTGAACCGAAAACAAATTTAAAAATATGAAATTCGCTCATTCCTAGTTGCCATGTAATGCTATATTTTTCCCTGCGACTGATCGACAGGACCTGTGGTGGTGATTGACTAAACACGAAGCTGAATTCTATTTAAATTGAAGTTTTTCTTAAACGTGAGAACTTTCAGATGGCACATTCTGCTTTCTAACATACAGAAGATAAAATGGCCTATGGAAGATGTCCTAATAATGACATATGTAAATCTCTACTTAATTAAACGTCTCTATACAAAAAGCAATATTCTTGGATTATTTGAATCATATTTTACACACGATAGGCACAAGAATATTAAAAAAAAATCAAAATGCAAATGAACATCTAACAAAGGACTTGATTATTATACAGAAAAGCATTAAAAGTATCCCCTGCATTAACACAAAGTATATGGTTATACAGTGCCTTGAAAAAGTATTCATACCCCTTGAACTTTTCCCCATTTTTTCATGTTACACTCACAAACCTAAATGTATTTTATTGGGATTTTATGTGAAATACAAACACAAAGTAACAAGTATTTGTTTAATAAATAAAAACTTGAAAAATGGAACGTGCATTTATGTTCAGACCCCGAGTAAATACTTTGTAGGACCACCTTTTCCTCCAATTACAGCTGCAAGTCTTTTGGGGCATGTCTCTACCAGCTTTGTACATCTAGAGGCTGACATTTTTGCCCATTCTTTGCAAAATAGCTCAAGCTCAGTTAGTTTGGATGGAGAGTCTGTGAAGAGCAATTTTCAAGTCTTGCGACAGGTGGGGATGGTGTATTTAGGGTGATGTGCAGTGTTAGTTTTCCGCCACACATAGTGTTCTGCATTTAGGCCAAAAAGATGAACTTTGGCCTCATCTGACAAGAGCACCTTCTTCTGCATGTTTTCTGTGTCCCCTACATGGCTTGTGGCAAACTAGAAACAGGATTTCTTATAGCTTACTTTCAAAAATGCCTTTCTTCTTGCAACTCTTCCATAAAAGGCCAGATTTGTGGAGTGATAGTAGCCTTGTGGACAGATTCTCCCACCTGAGCTGTGGATCTCTGCAGCTCCTCCAGAGTGACCATGGGCCTCTTGGCTGCCTCTCTAATTAGTGCTCTCTTTGCCTGGGCTGTCAGTTTAGGTGGATGTCTTGGTAGGTTTGCAGTTGAGCCATACTCCTTCTATTTTTGGATGATGGATTGAACACTGCTTCATGAGATGCTTGGGATATTTTTTTTATAACCTAACCCTGCCTTACACTTCTCCACAACTTTATTCCTGACCTGTCTGGTGTGTTCCTTGATTTTCATGATGCTGTTTGATTACTAATGTCCTCTAACATACCTCTGAGTCCTTCACAGAACAGCTGTAGTTATCCTTAAAATAAATTACACACAGGTAGACTCTGTTTACTAATTAGGAGACTTCTGAAGGCATTTGGTCACACTGGGTTTTATTTAGGCGTATAAGAGTAGAGGGGGCTGAATATAAACGCACACCACACATTTCAGATTTTTATTAATAAAACTTTTGAAAACCATGTATCATTTTGTTTTCACTTTGTGCATACTTGCTACTTTGTGTTGGTCTATCACATAAAATACCAATAAAATAGATTTAAGTTTGCGGGTAAGGTAGAAGTAGTATGAATACTTTTTCAAGGCACTATAGATGCTACTGTATAATTCTCCCTCACAAAATTGATATTTTGGTTCATTGAAAAATCTTGCTAATAAATATTTAATAAAGTCATCTGATCATTTGTATATTATTAAATATTTAAGAAAATTGTCTACCATCAGGAAAAATAAAAATTTATAAAAAAATTAATTAAAAATCACATGCATTATTCACTAAACTTTTTTTTAGAATTTTTGTCTGTTTATTTCAGCTGTATCATACCATCAAAAATGTAATACAAGAAATGATTGCTCATCTGAAGCAGTCAGCACAGACAGAAACATACCGTATGTTGGTTCCCAAACATAAACCATTGTTAGCTTACTGCTGCTGTATGGAAAAGATATATGTTGGTAAAATAGTAGATTAGTAGAATTAAAATAACAGTATGACGGCTCATTAGTTCTCTTTATATGCTTTGAGAAGGATGTCCACAGAAGAGTACTGCACTTTTCAGTGTAACGTGTGAATTTCTTATTGGGTCACTCATCCCCTTTGCCTCTATTGTGGTAGTGAATGGCTTGACTGAGGGTAGGTTCACACCTTCAATTACCTGATATGGCAGGCTATTCTGCAGAGAACAGCCCGCCAGAGTTCACTGGATCTGTCCTAACGCTACAGTGGGGCAAAAAAGTATTTAGTCAGCCACCAATTGTGCAAGTTCTCCCACTTAAACTGATGAGAGAGGCCTGCAATTTTCATCATAGGTACACTTCAACTATGAACTTTCTCATTATGTCTCTCATAGTTGAGGTATACCTATGATGAAAATTGCAGGCCTCTCTCATCAGTTTAAGTGGGACAACTTGCGCAATTGGTGGCTGACTAAAAACTTTTTTGCCCCACTGTATATTGCCACTCACCGCTGGACCGCATTGACTATAATGGTATCTGGTCGCTTTCCGGCATTAGGATCCATTCACACGTCTGTAGTGTATTGCGGATTTGCAAAACACCCAGCCGTCAAGCCCATAGAACTGCATATTCTTATCCGCAATTGCAGACAAGAATAGGACATGTTCTATTTTTTTTACGGAGCCGCGGACCGGAAGATCGGGGGCACGCTCCGGAAATGCGGATGCAGACAGCACACTGTGTGCTGTCCGCATCCATTCCTGCTCCATAGAGAATGACGGACGTGTGAATGGACCCTTAGAGGTGGGTTTTGGACGGACAAAAAACGGTGTATGCAGGTAAACGGAAACTACCATGAGAAAGTCATGCAATGCCATTTGTTATGCTAAAAGTCCAAAGAAAGGAGAAAGTTAAAGAGCCAGGACAGGAAGTAGTACATAAAGTGAATTAAAACAATTATACCCAGAAAACCATCCACC
Organism: Bufo bufo; assembly: GCF_905171765.1. Lineage (NCBI taxonomy): Eukaryota > Metazoa > Chordata > Amphibia > Anura > Bufonidae > Bufo > Bufo bufo. The sequence continues at coordinate 128,943,934 of NC_053391.1, read as the reverse complement.
CACATTTTGCAAAACAAATTACATAGAATGCACACATATAGTCTACTAAAGGGAGTTATCCTGGAAAAGATAGTGATGATTTATCCTCAGGATAGGTCATCATTATCACATCAGCAGGTCTCCAAGTTCCAGCATCCCTGCTAATCAGATGTATAGTGATGTCACTGACCTAGGAAGAGGCTGCAGTGCTTAAAGAGGACCTTTCACCGAATCTTACCCTATGAACTAAGTATACATACATGTGGAGCGGCGCCCGGGGATCTCTCTGCACTTACTATTATCCCCGGGCGCCGCTCCGTTCTGCCGCTATGCCCTCCGGTATCTCCGCTCACTAAGTTATAGTAGGCGGAGATACCAGTCCCTAAGTTATGGTAGGCGGAGTCTGCCCTAGCGCTGGCCAATCGCATTGCAGATCTCACAGCCTGGGAGAAAATAACCTCCCAGGCTGTGAGCTCTGCGCTGCGATTGGCCAGCGCTAGGGCAGACTCCGCCTACCATAACTTAGGGACTGGTATCTCCGCCTACTATAACTTAGTGAGCGGAGATACCGGAGGGCATAGCGGCAGAACGGAGCGGCGCCCGGGGATAATAGTAAGTGCAGTGAGATCCCCGGGCGCCTCTCTACATATCTGTATAGTTAGTTCATAGGGTAAGAATCGGTGAAAGGTCCTCTTTAAGGCCTCTTCTAACAACTGATCGGCAGGGGACCCAGGTGTCGTACCGCTGCAGGTCTGATACTGGTGATCTATCCAGAGGACAAGTCATAAATATATTTTCCTGTATAACTCCTTTAATATGTGATAAAAATGCTGCTTGCATTGTTTTGGTGTTCGTCTGACGAAACTTAGCCAAACGGATCTGTTCTGACACACAATTTAAGTCAATGTGGACGGATCTGTTTTCTATGACACAAAAGAAAACGGATCTGTCCTCCATTGACTTTCAATGGTGTTCAAGACGTCTTGGCTATGTTAAAGATAATACAAACGTTCTGAACGGATGCAGACGTTTGCATTATCTGAACGGATTCGTCTGTGCAGATCCATGACGGATCCGCACCAAATGCGAGAGTGAAAGTAGCCTAAGACTGCTACATTTCTAAAATAATGTCAGGAATATGGATTATCGTTGAATGGCAGTCATGATTTTCATTTATTTCACCTTGGTCAGTGTACATGCAAAATAAGTTCTCACACCAGCCTCAGCTGTCAGATAGCAGAGGTAGTGAACTCCACAGGAGGGCCCTGCTTCAAAGCCCCAGCCATATGGCAGGGAACTTCTTGCAGGCCATCTTTGTTTACAATTTCACACCCCATTCAGACAGCATGGAGCCTGCAGGAAAACATCCCTGCAGGGGGTCTAAGCCATTCCCCAGTTCAATCAAATCTAGCAGACAGCATGTAACTGGCGATTTATAAGGGATTATGAATCGCCCGACCATCACAGGCACAAACTGGATACATATTTGTGTCCCGGTGGCCACGATGAACATGCCCATGGTCTTAGTTTGGTGGTGGGATGCCAGGGAAGGGAGATATGCATATCTCACCACAGAAACACAATAATGGTACCATGCTTGGACTCTACTGGTAGCCGGAACCCAGGCGCATCCGTTGGTCCAGAACCATCCCCCTGTGACCTTCTGGTCTGGAGCTATGAACCCTAAAGGGTTCGGTGGGTCATTTGCTGCTAGCCCAGCAGAGAGGGGGTGGACCCCTCACAAAGGCCAGGAGGGGAGGGACAGGCTACAGGTTAAAAAGCTTGGGCCAGCAAGCGGGCGTGTCTTTTCTCTGAAGGAGGGTCACATCGTGCCATGTGTCTAGAGGGACCTGCAACCAGCTGACATCACTGCCCTCCGTGTGAATACAGCAAAGGACTAATCATAACCCAACGGAACATTCATCTACCCGGTAACTGACTTGTGCTCTGTGTAATCCTGTTTGTACCATATTACCTGTATTTGTAACCTCAGACCACTGTATATATTCTGTGTGTATAGTGTTAGATCTAGTGTGTCCTTAAGGCGATTAAATATATAATTTAATCTTGTGCTATCTTGTATCTCGAACACGTCCGTTATAAGCTACCGCGGGTTGGTTTCTCACCCTATATATTCCCGTTAGCGGACCGGGCTTATATCAAACGAGAAGCTGGTGGCATATTACCCGGCCTGAGAAGTGCTGTTTCACTGCGGCAGTGAAAAGGCTCTATCAGCTTGTTGCCTCTCTGTGCCCGCGTGGACAGGAGGTGTCTGTGTAAACTGTACCAAGGTGACCTTACCTGCTTCTCTGGGAGGGCATAACGTCCCACCTTGGTAACCAGGGACCATACCGCATCTCGTGAGCTCGACGTAGTTGACGTCAAGTGGGCACGAGGGGTGGTATCCCTCACAAATAATAATAATATTTATTTATATAGCGCCACCATATTCCACAGCGCTTTAATTTCATAGGATTCATGTACAAAACAAAAGTAAATGGCTAATATACAACTGAAACACTGGGAGTCAGGGCCCTGCTTGCAAGAGCTTACAATCTATGAGAAATTAGGGGTGACACGTAAGGTAGTTGACTGTGATAAGTAGGATTTCAAACTAGGGATTGACCAATTATCAGTTTTAGGGTCCATTCACACGTCCGCATTTTTATATCCGGGATTGCGATCCGTTTTTTGCGGATCCGTTGTTCCGCAAAAATGTTTCCGTATATCATCAGTATGTGATCCGTTTTTGCGGATCCGCAAAAACGGATAACATGATGTCAATTTAAAATGCTAATAAAGTTGTAATATAACAATATAACTATAACAACGGATCCGCAAAAACGGGTGACATACGGATAGCATCCGTGTGACATCCGTTTTTTTTTGCGGAACCATAGAAATCAATGAGACAACGGGGCGCATTTAACGGACTAGAATAGGACCGGATCTATTTTTATGCGGAGCATCGGAACGGTCATACGGAAGCGGACAGCACACGATGTGCTGTCCGCTTTTTTTGCGGATCCATTGAAATGAATGGTTCCGCATCCAATCCGCAAAAAAAACGGATCGGATGCGGTTAAAAAATGCGGACGTGTGAATGGACCCTTACCGATATTATCGGCCAATATTCGGGATTTTCCGTTATCGGTATAGGCATCTAACCTTGCCGATATACAGATAACGAATCGCGAACATGGGTCTCGCTGATGTGGACTTTAAGACAGGAAAACTCCCTTAACCTTCTAACAGTCACGTTGAAATTGGAAAAACCCTCCCAAAAATGTCACTTTTTTTATAGTAGATTTTTAATGTGTGTCTGCAATAAATCTTGTTGGCACGCAACTGCGACACTGATGCATTTTTAACCCTTTAAAGACATCATTAATTTTAGCCTTAAAAACCAATAATATTTTCCCCCTTTGTATTCTAGCAGTCATAACTTTTAAATTTTTTCTTCTAAATTTTTATTTTATTTTGCGGGATTAGTTGTAGGTTGTTTAGGAACCATTTTGGGGTATATATTGTGTATTAAATAACTTATTATTTTATTTTTAGGGGGAAAGATAAAAAAAACAGCAATTTTTACATTATTTTGTGGAATTATTTTACGGCTTTCACTGTGTAGTAAAAATGACATCATTTTATTATGTGGGTCACTACAATGATGATAATGTCACATTTCTATATATTTTTCTCTCTCCTCCTGCTGCCTGTCAGCTGCTCCCTCATTCTCCTCCACACTGACAGGGGGGGGGGGGGGGGGGCTGGGGGCTGCTGTAACTGCTCATATTCCTGGTTTGGTACCAGCTAGAGATATGTATTGTTTGAAAGCTGACAGTCCAAGCTTTCAGACAACACTAGAATGACAGCAATATGTTCAATAAATGGGAAGATATCGCTGATAGAAATCAGGATGCTGTGAATGCAGCCGAAAGTGAAAGTAAAAGCAGGTTTTACCCTTAATTATTCCCAACTCAATATCTAAGAGTGATTTCTCCTCCTTAGCTGTCATTATGGTCTTTTTGGTCAGCTTTCAAACAAGACCACTTGCATTTTTCTAGCCCCCCCCCCCCCTCCATCTAAATCAGCCCTCCCAGCTCAGGCAGAGCAGTTAGCTCCTCTTCCCACTGACCGAGCTGGACTCGGGGAAAACAGTTAGGTGGTTAAAGCAGTTGTCCGACAAAAAATATTCTACAGTTTTCAAACCAGCACCTGGATCTGAATCATTTTGTAATTGCATGTAATTAAAAATTTTGCATAGCCAATTCAATATTTAAAATGTATCTGTATAGCGCCACCTGCTGTTTTTTTCTTATTTCTTTGACCTGCTCGTTGAGATGGCCGCACATGCTCAGTTTCATCCTTCAACTGCCTCCTGAGCTGTGATAGGGAGAACATGGACACGCCCCCTCAGCTGCAGCTATCAGATTGATATAAATCTAGCAGAGCAATGAATGGGGAGATCTCTGGATCCATGTGAGGTACAGGGCTGGTGCTAGCTTTGTTAGAAATAGGTTCCCATGTACTATATGATGTCTGATTTTCATTTTTTTACATTAGTCATGGGATACCCCCTTCCAAACCAGCTCCTAGATCTCAAGACTTGCATAATTGCATGTAACAGTTATAAAAAAATTTAGTACATCCACTGAGTTATTCAATAAAATGGATATATGCAGCACTAAAGCCGTTTGTTCTTTTCCTTACTTTTCTGTCCACCTCAGTAACATCACTCAGGTGGATGCACATGTTCAGTTCCATCCTTCATCTGCCACCAGCTATATCTACTGTTACAGGGAGAGAGGTGCAGTAGAAAGGACATGCTCCATGAGCTGTGATAGGGAGAGAGCTGCAGCAGGAAGGACGTGCTCCATGAGCTGCAGCAGGAAGGACGTGTCCCCTAAGCTGTTATAGGAAGAGAGCTGCTGCATGCTACATGTCCCCTGAGCTGCCAGCTGAAAACAAATCAAGCAGAGCAATTGGAACAATGGATCAATGTGAGGTACAGTGCTGATTCTAGCTCTGTTATGTCTCAGTATATGATGTCTGATTTACATTTTTTTTACTTTAATCATAACTCCTTTAAGGAGTATTACCTTTAAATTTTGTATAAAAAACTGAAGCAAAGCAGGAAACCTTTTAAAACATACGTAAAGGGAGTATTTTACCTCTTCAGTCATTTTAAAACCCACGTATATATCAAAACTAATAATAATAGGATGACTGTTTTACACTTGCCTGCTGGAGTAATGGAGAGCCATCACCACTCTTTTCAAGGCAAACGCCAGCTGGTTTTAGCAATAATTACAGCCGGACTAGTTGCAAGGTAATTAGAGACTTCTAAAAGCCCAGCCTGTTTGTGGCCTTCAAGGACTGAGATTGCTCAGCGAGCTTTAGTGTGCTGACCTCATTTGCAATGTAGCAATGCATCATACATATTAAAATGGTATACTTGACTGGACAAAAAAGGGCATGGGTCCACTGAGTTCATGCTCTAGACTCCTGCACTCTCCTATTGTGATGTGCATATGGGAGCAGAAGCGAAAAAAAACTATGAGCGATCAGAGGTGCTAACACTTGGGCAGAAAACGGTGGTTGCCATGGCTTTGCCCTACAAATATGTGCTGGCATGCCACAGCAGAGTTTGCACCTTCAAGGCTCCTTCACACGCATCAAGCCTCCTTTAGTGACTGAGAAGATGCTATGGTGTGGCATGACTGATCACAAGCCAAGTCCATATATAATAGAGGGTGGGCACGGGAAAACACACAAGGGACACGTAACTGCCCTTCTACTTGGCAGCTCGGGAGATTCTTCTCACGTTCGGAGATTCAGCTGGGTGAAAAAAAAACACACCATGAAACGCGCAGTCAAACTAAGATTTCATATTAACACGGGGCTATAAATATTAATGGCGGATTCAGGCAGCCACTAACGAGGCCAGGAACACGGTGCTGTCTGTCTAACCCCCTCACCTAATGCAATTTAATCCAGTCCCAAAAGATTTGCCAGTAGTGGAAGAGAGCAAGAGGGAGGGGGCGGGGGGGGGATCCTCGGCTTCAGCTTTGCTGACTCCACCGAGCACAGAACAAAAACTAGAATTCCAAGAGGAGATTGGAAAAAGGTTAAATGACATTGTGTAAACGGCCGCCATGTCCCATAAGAACGCTTGTCCAAGCTGAGCCAGGCATGCCGCTTATCTGTGCTTTTCGCTTTTCCTGCGAACTCAGGAGTGCCTCTATAATAACCAACAGGATTCTATGGATACTCTATACACATAAAACAACACACTAATCAATAAAAAAAGAAAAATCATTAATATACACCAGTCCTTGTGTTGGCTCTTTTTATCGACTTCCTGAAAATTCTTTCTAGCAATCTCCTATTTTTGGGTGACCACTATTATGGTCTACATAAAAGCTCCCTTAAGCGAACCGGCGAACCCACGAGCTTTTTTGTTCCAGTGCACCTCTCTGACATACCATTCAGGCCACCATGTAAATGCCCCTTGAAGTGTCAAATTCTTTTAATCTGGAATAGGGCTGAAACGATTACTCGAATTAATCAATTAACTCAACACAAAAGTAATCCTCAAATCGATCGAATCGAAGATTCGTTTGTGCCTTGTGACCACAGAGTGCGAGTGAAGAGCTTGCTATAACTCACGCTCCGTGGTCACCTGCCTGCTTGCACAGCGCTGCACTGGATCCTGACGTACACACATCGTCAGCACATTTTAGTTCACTAGCGCTGCGGCTGGGCACTGATGGCTAGGAGGGGGAGTGGGGGAACTGATGGCAGTGGGGGCAGCTGGTGGCATTGGGGGGAGGAGCTGATGGCATTGGAGGGGGAGCAACTGATGACATGGGGGAGCTGGTGGCATTGGAGGGGGAGCTTATGGCACTGGGGGGCTAATGGCACTGGGGGATAGTGGAGATGATGGCACTGGGGGGAACTGATGCACTTGGGCTGATCGCACAGGGAGGAACAAAGGGTGTTGGGGACTGATGGCAGGGGGTCTGATGAGTTTTTATAAAGGAATATATATTAATATATTAATTCATTTTTTCTTATTAGAGTACTAGATTAATCGTAAAAATAATTGGTAGAATACTCGATTTATAAAATAATCATTTACTGCCGCCCTAATCTGGAATTAGTTAGTGTCCAAAAAAAAAGATACTTGAATGGAAAGTGTCACCGATAATTTCTTCGGCCAGTTATATATTTTTTCCAACCTGTTTGATTTTTTTTATTTCGATTTTTTTTTTTATTCCCTTTCCTGAACGTAATTATGGGGGCGGCATTTGATCTGCTTTACGGCAGTCACATGGGCCATAGACACAGTGGACAGGAGGGGACTCGTTGACTTCTATGGGAGAGTTTTGTAGCCATGTGACCGTGCAGAAGTTACAAGGTAGTCTATAAGATTTGACAGTCATATTTTTTGTATGGTGGACCCTCTGTTATCCATATATAGAGGTGTTATCTGTCATTGTATACCTGCCTATGATCATGGTGAAAAGTGATCTGTACAGATCAAGTGGCACCTATTATTAGGCTTAGTGACCAGTGTAAAAACTGCAGGATTGTATGTTTTTCATTAAATATAGATATTGACATGAAAAATTTAATATAGCATCACCAAAAATTGCTTAAAATGATTTTTAACAGAAAAACTTGATTTAAAGAACAGGTTGTTTTCTCATGACACATTCAACTTTAATAGAATCCGCACTTTTATTTAGCTTTGTTCAGAGGTGCTGACTAACTTATCAAGGCAGATGGGTTCGCACAATTTTATCAAAAAAGCTAAGAACCTCACACATTTAAAGCATAGTAAATATGGCTGTAATGCAAATTAGAAATTATGCTAAAAATCCACTTGTACATATATCCAAGTGCCGCAGGGTGCTTTGTCTAGGTTTAATGAACTATTAGACAGTAAAAAATAAAAATGAAAAAATTGAAAAAACTGTCTGGCGAGCAGAAAAACCGAAGGACTTCTATAAACTAAGCTAAAAACTTATGATATCAGATTTTTGTTTTAATTAGAAGAAATGGATGACTGGCTGCCTCTGTGGTTTCCAGCTTCAGGAGTTGTGAGATGGCATATCAGGCTCTGCTGGATCCATCTTACGATGGAGCAGATTCCCTCACCCCCACATCCACTTACCTGTTTCCCCGCTGCAAGGTTTCAGCTCCTTCGGTCCTCTGCTCTCCCACTCTAGTCCCGCTTGCCAACATTCGATTTGACAGAAGTCATAAGTGCCGCTGCAGCCAATGACTGGCCACAGAGGTGATGTGTTCCCCTTATGTCACAAGACTTACTGACTTGAAGCATGGGGGACATGTCACAGCAATGGCCAGTCACAGGCTGCAGCGGCAAACCTGACCCTTCTCAAACGGGATACTGACAAATGGAGACGCAGTACGGCAGCGGGGGAACAAAAGAGCAGGTAAGTATACTTCCCTCCACAGGTCCAGCAACGTGCGGGGAGGGGGAGCTCAAGAGGCAGACTGAAAAGCCCCTGAAGGTTAACCCCTTTAAATTGCAATGTTTCAGATTTGATGAAGCATCAACTTTTTTCTGCAGTTTGAATACACAATGTAATAAGCCGGAATATGGTAATATTAAACAAAAAAAATAATCTAACGGAGCGTCTAGTCGCACATGCGTCTGGCCATTTCATTCATTTCTATGGGAGTTCTGGAGATAGCCGAGTACAGCGCTCCTCGATCTCCGAAATTCCCATAGAAATGATTGGATCGGCCGCACATATGCCCGACCGGCTACTCCATTCATTTCATGGAGCTGCAGGGGGTGCGGAGACCCTATTCTCGTGATCGGTGGGGGTCCCAGCAGTAGGACCCCGATCGATCTAATAGTTATTCCCTACCCCATGGATAGGTGATAACTTCTACCAACCGGAATACCCCTATTTGCAGAGTGTACAAATACAGGTTTTGTATGTGAAATTGTCTAATTGATTTAAAAATGTAGAGATCCTTGTGTAATTTTATATTGCTTATGTATCTGCATTGAATTTTATCAAGATCTCTTCTGCCTTGGGGTGGCTGACTGTGATTGCCAGTCTAAGCCCTCTGGTAGACAATCTTCCTTCAGTGTGTTATATTTTGTATTAATATGCTATACTGCTATTCTGCAATTACGTTGGTCCTAAGGCTCTATTGATAGTCTTGATTCTTTTGTTAAAAACGAAAAAACTTTCTTAATAAAGTCGGTTTGTACCAAAAAAAAAAAGAAGAAAATGTAAAGATGAGTAAATTAATTCACTGATCCCAGTTCCACAGATTAGCAGATTGATTGACCATCTGCCCGTTATTAGGATGCACTGTGCAGTATAATTTTTACCAGGGATGCCCAACCTGCGGCTCTCCAGCTGTTGTAAAACTACAACTCCCACAATCCCCTGCTGTAGACCGATAGCTGTAGGCTGTCCAGGCATGCTGGGAGATGTAGTTTTGACACAGCTGGAGGGCCGCAGGTTGGGCATCCCTGTTTTATGCAATTTTCTTTAGCCAAAGATGGGAGTAGATAGAAAAGCGTTATGCTTTTCCTCTCTTTTGTACACAATGGCATCAAAAAGTGTGAATTCCGCCCTAAAATGGGAGGGGGCCAGGTATACAAGAAATATTAGGGCAGCCCCTCAACCTCCCTGATAGGAATGGGGGCTAGATACTCCTGTTCTCAGGATGGGAGGACCAAGATGTTGGGCCTCCAGTCACACATTTACAGCCAATTGAATTGATAGACTGCTTGGGATCTAAACTCCCCATTGGCCTAGCGCTTTCCAAACTTAACCTCAAGGAACCTATAGGCTTTCACATGCAGCGGACCAGATTTACTAATCCTAGACCTGCACCAGATGTATCACAGTGGCTCAGGCAGGATGATAAATCTGGTACAATGACCAAGTCTATACTAGTTACTGGTTGGTTTAGGCCACTGTCACACAGTCAGTGTTTGATCAGTGATTTCCATCAGTAATTGTGAGCCAAAACCAGGTGAAGGTCAAAAATACAGAACAGGTGGAAATCTTTCCATTATACCGTATCTCTTGTGGGGATTCGCTCTGGTAGGCAGGGTAAGCGGACGCAGTACAGAGGCAAAAAACAGTTTGTAAATCAAAACTTCAGTGTTTATTCACACATAAGGTACAGCACAAAATGCAAGTTACTTTGCAGTCTTGGTGTTTGTTCACCCACACACGAAAAGTTCGTAAAGCAAGAAAGTCACCTTATCTCCTGGGTGTTAGTTCACACCCTGCTGGCAGTTCTGCCTTGTCAAGTCTATAAGCAGGCTTTAGGGGGCCTGTTTCCCTTACACCCGGGTCTCAGAACTCAAACTCAGCAAAAGCCTCAGATCCCAACACTGAGATCCCCTCTGCTGATCCTAGCTGTCTTTTAAAGGCAGCTAGGTACTGCCAAAACTCCGGACCGGCACCTGAGATCCAGGCCACTGTTTGACACACCTGGCCGCCAATCAATCCAGCAGCACACACTGGGAGGAAAATACCTGTTTTCTCAGACAATACCCTTCACTGTGTCACAGTCTGATCAAACACTGTGTGAAATCGGCCTTAGGGCTCATGAACACAGCCGTTAACTCTTTTGCGGTCTGCAAAACACAGAAATCGGCTGTGTGCGTTCCGCATTTTGTGGAACTGAACGTCCAGCTCATAATAGAAGAGACCTATACTTGACCTTAATACGGACAAGAATAGAACATGTTCTATTTTTTTATTTGCGGCGCGGACATACGGAATGCACAGTGTGTTATTTCCGTTGTTTTTGCTGCCCCATTGAAGTGAATGGTTGTGCATACAGGTAGAAAAACAAAAACAAAATGGACACAGAAAAAAATATATGTTCGCGTTCATGAGTCCTTATTTAGAGACGGAATTTTATGCCAGTTTTGTGGGGCAGTTTTTGGCATCATTTTAGGCTCCAAACCCTTTGCAGAGAAGCTCCACCCCGTTTCTGCTAAGCCCCACCCTTTATAAAACAAGTATGTAAACGTAGAAACCCTAGCTGTGCCAAATAGTGCTACTGATAGTGGTGCAGCATAAAAGTCAACAATTTGTCTTAAAGGCTATGTATACCTTCGGGGGGAAAAAGAATTATGAATGCATTTTACTCATTTGGGCTAAAAATCTTTTTTCTAATTGGTCTTTATTAAAAATATTGAGCCGTTCTGTCACAAAGGGTTAACTGTTTTTCTAGCTGTGTGCATCCTACTTTCACTTTTTGCTGGTCAACTAATAACCCTTATCTGTAAATGACTAAGAGCTCATAAACACTTATTTAATCCACATTCTTATCCATATGATAAGGATTGAGCTTTGATGAGTGTTTATAAGGTCTGAGAACAGAGATAAGGAGCCCGTCAGCTCCCTGCCTGATGGAGCAGACAGAAAATTCAGATCCTGCTAGTAGAGCATCTTAGCTCTGTACAGAGAAAAATACTTCATATTTTTAATAAAGCCTAATTGAAAAAAAATATTTTTAGATCATAGAGAGTAAAATGCAAATAGGGTCTTTGCGATACCAAAATTTTGATTCGATTTCGATACCATAAAAAAGCATTGCGATATTCGATACCATTAGATACCACGCCAAAAAAATAAAACACCAAAAAAGCCAGGGGCATTCTGCATTTTATGGAATGTCCGGCCCATAATCGAACAGTCCGATCCTATTTTTTGGGCGGACAAGGTGACAAAAAAAATGGCGAATCGCGCAGGTTTTATTTTTTTATGTTACGGGCGTTCACCGCATAGGAGATTTTTTTAATATTTTAATAATTCGTACTTTATTTGGGTGTGGCGATATGTAATATGTTTATTTATTTATTGTTTATATATTTTAGATGTCAATTTGGGAAAGGGGGTGATTTAAACTTAATATTTTGGTGTTTGTTTTTTTAACTTTTTTTTTTTTTTTACTTTTTATTTATTAACTATTAGCCCCCTTAGGGGCTAGAACCTGGATCTTTTCATCCCTTGTCCTAATCACCCTAATAGAGATCTATTAGGGTGAATAGGACTTCACACTCTCCCTGCTGCCCTGTGCATAGTACACACAGCAGCAGGGAGATTACCATGGCAGCCAGGGCTTCAGTAGCGTCCTGGCTGCCATGATAACCGATCGGAGCCCCAGGATTACACTGCTGGGGCTCCGATCAGAAGCTGCGACTGCACCACCAATTAGGAGGAGGGGAACCTGTGTCCACTGCCACCAATCACTTTAATACTGGGGGAGCACACTGCGCCACCAATGTTTTTAGTACTGGGCGAAGAAGGGGGGCGCACTGCCGCACCAATGAAGATAAGTAACCTTTTAATACAAATATAGGAGGCGCACCTGAGGGGTTAACTGCCGCGGATCGCAGCGCCCTGTCATAGAGGTTGGGTACCGGCTATGTGATTCTGACGCCGGCACCCGCCGCCTATATTTGTATTAATGGGTGAGTTATCATCATTGGCGGCGCAGTGGCCACAGCCCCTCCTCTTCCCCTTCTTATTGGCGGCATCAGCGGCACAGGGGGGAGGGAGTGAGAGACTCCTTCTCCCCTGTGCTGCTGAGGGAACATGGCGCGCTGACAGTAGCATGCGCCATGTTCTCTGATACTAGGCTGCGCAGTAGCACAGCCTAGTATTGGGTATCGATAATTCGATACTCGCTACATCCCTAAATGCAATAATAAAAGATAAAAAAATTGCCCCCAAAGGTGTACATAGCCTTTAAGGCAAAAGATAAATACGTAGATGCGACACTCATAAAAATTTTATTCTCTGCACTTTATTGTAATCCCATATATAGTCAGGAAGCTGTTTGCACTCTGCATCTCTGACCTGTCAATTTTATACTGGATTACAATACCGTTTCAGGATTTCAATTTTTGTTGAGTGCCGCATCTATTTATCTTTTACCTTAATGGTATTGGCCACTTTCTGGCTACTTTTGACCAATGTGTATGACAATATATGACTACTGTATATAGCATTTTTTGTGCAGTTTGCTTTATTTAATAAATCATGTCCCCTTGTTGGGCAAATCTTCTGTTCTGTCCACACAGGAGGCCTGTCCATAAAATGGCCGCTGAGAGAGGGTCATGTGACCGGACACCTCACTCAGCCTCCTATATTCTAATATACATGTGCCATCTGCACTTGCAATGTTGAGAATTTAGTGAATGTCCAGTGTTGAATGGAGTGATTTTCCTGGTCACATGACCCTCCATCAGCAGCCATATTATGGACAAGACCTCTATGTGGACAGCACAATAGACTTGGCTGACAAGGAAGAATACCATATGAAATATAAGAAATGATGCAGAATATTAATAAAGGCTACATTAGTAAGTGCCATTTAGTCATCTTTCAAAAACATTGATGAAGAGTAGCCAGAAAGTGGCCAACCCCATTAAAGGGGTTTTCCAGTATGTTGATATTGATGACCTATCCTCAGGACAGGTCACCAATATCAGATCCATGGGGTGTCTGACACCCGACCTCCTCACTGATCTGCTGATTTTCGCAGCCAATGGACACAAAAAAGTGGATGGAGCTGGAGCAGAAGGCTCCATCTACTATGTAGTGGACAGGCTGGGGTACTGCAGCTCAGCTCCCATTCACTTCAATTGTCACCGACAATAAAGATGCCACAAACAACTAAGCAGCCATGCTAACATAATCCTTGACCTATCCTTTGTCAAGTACACTATAGTCAGTAATAAAAGTATTTCAGTTCACCTGAACGTGGTGCAAGAGAGATCGGCCAGGTCATCTGGGCATAATGTGCCTGCCACAGAGTAGAAAACATGGCCTTCTATTCCTCTCGGCAGGAAAGAGACAAAACAACAACAAGTGCTCCAGCCATTACTGAAAGAACATGTCTGATAAGGACACTGATGATATATACGTCAAAGAAAAACAGAACAAGCAGCAGCACGGATCTGCACAAGGCGGCTGAGATATCACTTTCCTCTTTCTTCAAGAGGCCAATTGGCAAAATGAATCCAATGAGTGAACCGGTTTGCAAAGGTTACATCAATACTTGGGCAGAAGGGACCTAAGGCCAGGTAGCTGACATTCCGATTCAGTCACCAGCTCTGGTGGAGACCGTTCCTATTCAGATAAAAGAAACTGTAATCTGCAGCCTTTGAAGTCTGAGACATAAAAGAGACTGGTGCTCATCCAGGAGAAAGGGATGCTCTTACGCTTCCTTAAAGGCACACAGACAGGGGTCTGATAATCTGCTTTCTTTCAAACCAGCTTCACCGGTGGATGGTGACGCGTTGAACAGAGGTTCTCTCCGTCTAGATCCACAAGTCCCTGCAGACCACTTTGTTCTGTCAGCGTGCCAGCAGGCCAGCCCAGCATGCTGGGTGCATCAGTAGCTATTGAAGGCTCTGACCTTTTAAGGCCCATGGCAGGTCCAAGCACAGAGAGCAATCAGCCTTGACGGCAGGAATCATCATCCATGCTCTTTGCCTCCCTCTTCCAGATCAGTGATTATTCATCGGGGTTATGGTCACGTTTCCCATCACAAATGGCCCTCCTTGCCACCAATAGAAGACATTCCTTGTCACCGTACTCGGCAATTGTAATCGAATTCACACTTCACATCTCTTCGCATATTAGAACTTGAGCACATAAATAATAGACCTCAACTTCCTCTGTCATTTCATTCACCCTTTCGTGTCCGGGGCGTAAAAGAAAACGCTAGGAAAAAAAAATCCTGTAATCTAAAAACATGAAAGTTAACGCAACAAATCATACCGGATGACAAGTGGGAAGACTTTGAAAGCCGATTATCTGAGTCGACAAAGACATCTCCAACTTCAAAGACTACAGCCCCATCGTTTTTTTTTTATAGAGCAGATATCAAAAATGATTAAATCAGCAGTACAACGTGTCCTGCTGGAAAAAAAAAAAAAATCATAAAAAATGTTACAAATGGCTTCAAACTTTTTCCTTGTGCATTCGGATCACATACTTCATTATGAAATCCTTCAGTAGTTATCTATTTAGGAGAAAAATGGTTGTAAAATAATATTTGCAGGGCTCGTTAATTATGGCTGCCGTTCTGCATTTTCTCAGGGCTGCTTTGTAATTTGGCCCTGAAGGCTGGCGTGTGAAAACTGCTGCAGAGATCTTGCTCGGTTTCTCCTCTCCAGCCTAGGCAGCATTCTAGCATCTGGCAAAATCCAATTCTTTCTTTTTTAATTTTAGCCTGTACTAAGCAGAATACTATGCTATGTGTTCATAGCTTAAAGGGACGGTCCACCTTCACAACCATTTATTTTCTGTTTCTATGCATCTAATAAGAAAAAGGCAACTTTGCAAGCAGTCAGAAAAACCTATTTTTTTTTCCCCCACCTGCAGCATATATGCAGGCCTATGTGTCTACAGGGTAACAGACCCCAAACAATCCCCTTGGTAGTCCGCCTGCAGTCATTCTCCTTTCCATCTTAATAGGCATCTAAGGGTCCATTCACACGTCCGTTGTTTCTTTCCTGATCTGTTCCGTTTTTTGCAGAACAGATCTGGACCAGATCTGGACCCATTCATTTTCAATGGGTCCTGAAAAAAAAATCAGACATTGAGCTGTCCGATTTTTTTCAGGACCCATTGAAAATGAATGGGTCCAGATCTGGTCCAGATCTGTTCCGCAAAAAACGGAACAGATCAGGAAAGAAACAACGGACGTGTGAATGGACCCTAAGAAGTAGGGAGGATGGGATTTATCAATTGGGTTTGTTTAGATGGTCTGGATATTTATTTGTTTAGAGGCGCTGATCCGAGGTATGCATTTATTCAAGCCATTGTTTTTTTAGGTTTACATTTTGTTGTGCTCACTTTGCAGTAAAAATGACAACATATTTCTAACCAAATTTATATACAGTTTTTATGGCTCACTACTTTTACAAAATTAAGTAAAAAACATTTTTTTCAATCCTTTACGTTGCTATTTTCTGCCATCCATAACTTGAATTCCCATCGATGAAGCTGCGTGAGAGCTTGTTTTTTTGTGGGCTAGTTGTATTATTTTTCTATATATCTACCATCTTGTATACGATTTTTTTGATCACTTTTTATTCCATTCTTTTCACAGGCAAAGGTGACCCAAAACAAATTCTGGCATTGTTTAAATTTTTTTGCAGCATTCACTATGCAGGATAAACAATGTTAATAGACAAGATGTGTCAATATCAGTTATATTCATTTTTATAGTCTATAGTTTTCTTTATGTGAAAAATGAAAAAAAAAGAGTTGTTTTTTTTGAGTAGGGCTGAAACGATTACTCGAATTAGGCTACTTTCACACCTGCGTTAGATGAGGATCCGTCTGGTATCTGCACAGACGGATCCGCACCTATAATGCAAACGATTGTATCCGTTCAGAACGGATCCGTTTGCATTATGAAGAACAAAGTGAAAACGGATCCGTCCTGACTTACATTGAAAGTCAATGGGGGACGGATCCGTTTTCAATTGCACCATATTGTGTCAGTGAAAACGGATCCACTCCCATTGACTTACATTGTAAGTCAGGACGGATCAGTTTGGCTCCGCATCGCCAGGCGGACACCAAAACACTGCAAGCAGCAGAGTGGAATGGAGGCAGAACGGAGCCAAACTGATGCATTCTGAACAGATCCATTCAGAATGCATTGGGGCTGAACTGATCCGTTTTGAACCGTTTGTGAGATCCCTGAAACGGATCTCATAAACGGAATTCAAAACGCCAGTGTGAAAGTAGCCTTAATCGATTAATTCGACACAAAAAATCCTCGATGCAATTTTTTGTATCGATGATTCGTTTGTGCCATGTAACCATGGAGTGTGAGTGAGGAGCTTGCTATAACTCATGCTCCGTGGTCACCCACCTGCCTGCACAGCGCTGCACTGGATCCCGACGTACACACATCGTCAGGACATTTTAGTTCACTGGTGCTGCGGCTGGGCACTGATGGCTAGGAGGGGGAGTGGGGGAACTGCTGGCAGTGGGGGGAGCTGGTGGCATTGGAGGGAAAGCTGATGGGGGGAGGCAACTGATGACATGGGGAAGCTGGTGGCATTGGAGGAGGAACTGGTGGCATTGGAGGAGGAACTGGTGGCATTGGAGGGGGAACTGGTGGCATTGGAGGGGGAACTGGTGGCATTGGAGGGGGAACTGGTGGCACTGGAGGGGGAACTGGTGGCACTGGAGGGGGAACTAATTGCATTGGTGGGGGAACTGAAGGCATTAGAGAGAGGAACTGGGGGGAGCAACTGATGGCACAAGGGAGGGGGAACTGATGGCACAAGGGAGGGGGAACTGATGGCACTAGGGGGGAACTGATGGCACTAGGGGGGAACTGATGGCAGGAGGGCTGATGAGTTTTGATAGAAAACGTTCTTTTAATTTGTTTTTTCTTATTAGAGTACTCGATTAATCGCTGGATTAAATCGGTAGAAAACTTGATTACTAAAATAATCGATAGCTGCAGCCCTATTTTTGAGCTAAGACATATATATTTTTTATATTCTTAAAAACTTTATTTAACTTACTAAACTTTTAACACCCGCCAGGTATGGATCTCGCTAAGCTCCTGAGCCCACTCCATGCACTCCCTTGCGCCATAGCTTACTACGATATTGCACACTTTTTTTTTCGTTATACTGACATATACTGATCAAACAAACAAAAGCAATCATTAAATCTTTGCATTGGGTCATCAATGTGCTAAAATGGCCCTGTATATAAGTACTATATGACTTAAAAGGCATCTGTCAGCAGATTTGTACCTATGAAACTGGCTGACCTGTTACATGTGCCCTTGGCATCTGAAGGCATCTGTGTTGGTTCAATGTTCATATGTGGCTGCATTGCTGAAAAAAGGATGTTTTAATATATGCAAATGAGCCTCTAGGAGCAACAGGGGCGTTGCTGTTACACCTAGAGGCTCAGCTCTCACTGCAACTGCTGCACCCTCTGCACTTTGATTGAGAGGGCAGGTTGTGATGAAGTTTTTAATGCCTGGCCCTGTCAAAGTGGAGAGGTCGTGGCAGATGCAGAAAATGTGGAGCCTCTAGGTTAACGGCAACACCTCAGTTACTCCTGGAGAGTCATTTGCATATATAAAAAAATTATTTCTCTCAGCAATGTGGGCACATATGAATATGGGACCAACACAGATGTCTTCAGCTGCCAAGAACACATGGAACAGGTCAGCCGGTTTCTTAGGTACAAATCTGATGACAGATGCCCTTTAAGTACTAGGTGAAGTTCACTCAGAGTATTTTGGAAAAGGTTTTGAGGCAGACAATCATGCAGGTTTTTCAACGAAAGCCAGAAGTGGATCCAGCAAGAAGAAGTAGTATAAGGATACATCTCCAGCATGTCTGATCCGGCGGGCTGTTTTCGGCATATATGCTGGAAAACGGCCAGATCAGCGCTGGATCTATATTATAGTCAATGGGGATCTGGCGGTGAACTGTAGAATCTGGCAATGCTGGATCCGGTGAACTCCGGTCAGAACAGCCTGCCAGATAATTTCACTGGAGATGTGAAAGTAGCCTAAGACCTTCCTTTACATTTCGGATTCCTTTCAAATCCACTTCTGGCTTTGGCTGAAAAGACTGCAGGAAAATCTGCCTCAAAACCTCCTCCAAGAAAACTCCATGTGAAGACTTCTTAGAAAACTGCAGCAAAATCGCAGTGGACCAGCTACGTATTGACTATGTATCTTAGAATGGGATGTACGATATGATAGGAAATACATATAGGAAATAATTACAGACTAACTGCAGTTAGGCTGATTTCATAGCCAAGTAATTGTTATCCATAAAAATAAATTCTCAAAGTTTATGAGCTCTCTAAACACTAGTGACAGGCTAAGAAAAAGTAGCTACTAAAGAAAGGTCTCTTGGGCAGCAAATACTAAAAGAGTTTGCCAATAAAGCCCTAAATGTCAGATAATTTAGACCTACTAAACGACTGCCAGAGCTTGGTAGGGCATCTAGCAATATGAGTACACATATCTTTTTTCCATGGTTTACAGCATCTTTAATCCTGAGAAAATAAACTTTTAGCCATTATGCAAATTAGTTTGAAAAAGCCATGAGGGTAGTTCCATTTCCAGCAGGTGCTCCGAGTCTCGCTTGCAAGACCTGGCTAAGACCTCCACTGTGGCTGATTAAGAGTCCCAGTGTTTATGATGTTGTAGCAGTACTCCTCAAAATGTCCTGTATGCACCTAACCGTTTTCAGCCTGGCACAGGCGCAGTACATCTGTAAGGCCTCTTTCACCGGGGCGTCCCGTGTGAGGGCCGGAGAGGATGCGAGTGCGTCGCAGGAAAATGCGCGATTTTTCCACGCGAGTGCAAAGCATTTTAATGCATTTTGCACGAGCATGAGAAAAATCGGCATGTTTGGTACACAGACCCGAACCCGGACTTCTTCACAGAAGTTCGGGTTTGGGTTAGGTGTTCTGTAGATTTTATTATTTTCCCTTATAACACGGTTATAAGGGAAAATAATAGCATTCTTAATACAGAATGCTAAGTAAATTAGGGATGGAGGAGTTAAAAAAATATAAATAAATATTAAAAAAAACTCCCCTCATCTACTTGTTCGCGCTGCCCGGCTCGTCTTCTTTCTTCTTCTTTGAGGACCTGGGAGAAAAGGACCTTTGATGACGTCACTGCGCTCATCACATGATCCATCACCATGGTGATGGACCATGTGATGAGCGCAGTGACGTCTCCAAAGGTCCTTTTCATCCCAGGTCATCAAAGAAGAAGAAAAAAAGACGAGTCGATGGATGAGGTGAGTTTTTTTTTTTTTTTTTTTAACCCCTCCATCCCTAATTTACTTAGCATTCTGTATTAAGAATGCTATTATTTTCCCTTATAACCATGTTATAAGGGAAAATAACAATGTTCGGGTCCCCATCCCGATCGTCACCTAGAAACCATGTGTGAAAATCGCACCGCATCCGCACTTGCTTGTGGATGCTTGCGATTTCCATGCAGCCCCATTCACTTCTATGGGGCCTGCGTTGCGTGAAAAACGCACAATATAGAGCATGCTGCGATTTTCATGCAACGCACAAGTGATGCGTGAAAATCACCGCTCATGTGCACAGCCCCATAGAAATAAATAAGTCCAGATTCAGTGCGGGTGCAATGCGTTCACCTCACGCATTGCACCCGTGCGGAAAACTCGCCCGTGTGAAAGGGGCCTAAGGCTGCTGACCACAACAGGGAACATACAACGTATGCACCAAGCTGAAAACTAACGAAGACAGTGGGACCCCATAATACTTCCAGGGAATGGAACCGTACTCATGGCAGTTGCATAATGGATAAAAGCGCAGTTAAATGAATATTTTGTGAATGGCGAAAAAGGTATCTGTTCTCCTGCTGCTAAATGTCCTAACAAGCACTGGGAGTCATTTGGTAAATCTGAATAATCTGACAGACTTCCTATAATTTTCTAAAGCTTCATTTCGTGCAATCTCCTAGAATTGGCAATATACAACCGCTAAGTGTCAGATGAACCTCAGAAGGATTGTTCCCCAATCAAATGGGTCTGGGAGACACCCAACTGTGCCCCAATTTCTACGACTGGAACATAGAAAGGTCAGGCACGTTTGGAGTGGTAAAAACCTAACTTCTGTTAATCCCAGCCCAGGACTTTAAAACTGTAAGGAGGGCCGGCAAGCAGCTCATCTTGGCTGTTATTAACATGTTGCTGTCGGAGGACCAAGAGTTTGGCCAAGAGCTCTCTCATGTGCATTGTAGCTAAAGAGGTCTAGTCTCACAAAGCTGTTCATTACAGATACATGTTTAAGTGCTGAGTCAACTATCAAATAATTATATCAAGATTGTATAAAGCACTTTAAACTTTAGAGTCCCTCACACTATTGTAAGAGCCAATCTGGATTCTTTTGATGACCCAATAAATCTATCTTTTATAAATAATAATGAAAAAGTTAGGGCAAGTAGTCTTCTGTCACGACCATGGTCATGGTCGTGACTCCTGATCCGCATGCAGTTGCCTGCGGTTTGGCTTTTGTCAATCACATTGTGAGGGCGGCTGGATTGTTTCCCTTACATGTGGTTGCCGCTGGCAACATGTTGGTACTTGGCAGTATAGCAGCCTGAGCTGTTGCTTGGCAGCTTGCTGCAATCTGCATGCGGTTGCACCTGGCAACCTGTCTTTGTAGGTGTGCCTTTTTATAGGTTTGGTGTGCACGAGGTTTGTGTGTGTGCACTGACATTTTCCCTTCACTTGTGGCTGCCCGGGACAACGTGTTGTATTGTGTACATGTGGTGGCAGTGTCTCGGCCTTCTGGCTGACTCCCAGGACACGGTTGCCACGCATGTCGTTGCCTGCGGTAACAGCTGCAGTGTGATAAGTGTTTGTACACTTCCCCTGTATGTGGCTGTTTTCCCTTGCCTGGTGTAGGAAGGGTTAACTCCCTTCTGTGTGTGTGAACACTGGGTGTGTCTGTGTGGGTGTGGCTACATGGGCTATTTAGCCTCTGCTGAGAGCAGTAGTCAGAGGGGTACTTCAGCCATGGTCTGCTGGAGTCATCCTCCTACCTAATACCATCTGCCAGTAAGGGCCACCCTTGTGGTCATAGCAAACGTTTATGTATGATGTTTTGAAGATGTTTCCGTGGTCTCTTTGTTTATTGCAGCTATGGTTTCCTGGGTTCCTGTGTGATGTTGGTGTGTGTTGTGTCCGTTTGTGTTGTTGTGGACAGCAGCACTTGTACATGGGTTCCAGGCTGTGTGTCTGTGGCAGGTAGGTGTTATACTTGTTTCATTTACCTGCCATTGCCATGTGCTGTTTACGTTCCCCTTCCTTTGCAGTCTGGTCAGTGAGACTCCTGTTCGTCCGTGTCTTGGAGGAACAGGTCGTCTTACCCTGCTCCTAGTCCAGGGCCACCCTGAGGGCTAGTAGGGATTATAGGTTCCAGAGTATGAGCCCTCCCACCATCAGGGTCGGCTCAAAAGGCTAGGAGACAGGGTCAGAATTAGGGACGTATTAGGAGGTGACCTGCTCCCTGATTCCTGTCCTGGCCTAGCGGCGACCACCATCTTCTGTCATCGCACGGCTGAGGGTTTTTCCCATCCTCAGCCATGACATCTTCTCAGTTCTTTTCCTAAACCCCTCGCATTAATCTACTATACGCTACTCCCATGCTCATGCTTCTGTGACTGCTACTTGGAGTGGTACATATGACACAGATACCGGTAGATAGGAATGTCTACATGACAGTCCACAGAACCATATGTAAAACCTCTTCTCTGGGTGAAAATATGCAAGATATGATTCAATAAAACACAACCTTGCCATACCAAGTGGAAATCCAGTTTCATGCAAGATCTTTCTGAAAAAAAGGCAAAAACTTTGCAACTATACATGTAAAAGTTTGGGAAACTTTCAGAAATGAAGACAGCTGGCAAAAATCTAACACTATGCAAACAGATTGTGTCAATACGATGTAGTTAAAACTCTGACAAGGAACGGGAATATATTTTTGAACGTTCTTAATATCCTCATTATTTAAGACAGGTAGACAAGGCTCCATGCAGCTTACAAGGAGCACATTTACTACAGAAATCATTAAATGGAACCTGTCATCAACCTTATGCTGCCCATACTAACAGCAGAATAAAGTAGAGAAAGGCAAGTTTATTTCAGTGGTCTGTCATTTATAAGTCAAAAGTAAGTGGTTTCCGAGAACCAACATCACAATCATTGCAGACTGGACCTGGAAAAGAGTCACGCCCACCTGAGAAGAGTCATGGTTATTCATGAATTCCTGCTCTCCCTGCCCACCTGCTGATGACTGACAGTCTTCTACCAAGTTTCCTCCCTTTCTCTCTAGGAGAGAACTGCCAACCATCAGCAGATGGGTGAGAGAGCAGGAGATTATGAATAACCATGACTCTTCTCAAGTAGATTTGACTCTTTTCGAGGCCTGTGCTGCAATGATTATGATGCTGGTTCTCAGCAACCACTTACTATTAGCTCATGAGTGACACACCACTGAAATCAGCATTTCTGTCACTAATTTATGCTGCCCTCAGTGAGGTTAGCATAAAGTTGATAACAGGTTCCCTTTAAAACCTTTGAGTATAACTAGATTCTGTTCACCTGGATCCAGCTAGAAAAAGATACAGTACCTATAGACATAGCTGAGCCAAACACAGTGAAGAGGAACCAATGATAAGGAACCTGGACCCAGCTATAAAAAGTCACTATATAGCGGAGCCAAACACAGTGATAAGGAACCGGTGATGAAGAACCTCAACCCAGCTATAAAAACACACTATATAGCAAAAGCCAAACACAGTGACGAGGAACCGGTGAAGAGGAACCTCGACTCAGCTATAAAAAGAAAGATTTGATTGGATGGGATTGACACAAGAAAGATTTGATTGGATGGAATATTGGAATGTTATGTCTGCAACAATTAATAATAGAGGAGGGGCTTTGTGATTTACATGTCTAATTAGATCATGTGATTTGTATGGGAGGGTATAAATATTTTGCCTCGTTCACTTTGTATATTGCTTGAAAAAGACCGCACTAGTCGAAACGTCGCTTTTTTTGGTGATTACATTTTGGAATAATGAAGACTTGTGAGTGCCGCGGTCTCCTTTGAAATTTTTTGTTGCTGGGGGTGCTTCGGACTGGCACCCAACACTGTGGGCACCAACACAGTACGGCAGTTTTTTTGATGTGCTGCTACGTCCCCCCCTTTTTTTTGTGTACGTTCAAACATGTGGCTGCAGAGGGGGCCGCTGTTCAGGGCTCTTTTTTCAGGCTACAATGCAGCTATTACGGTGTTCTTAGTCTTGTTTTAAAGGATCTAGGCACAATCTTGCCTAAATTAGAGCAGGGCTGCATATACTTTACTTTGAGCTCTCTCTTCAGTCTGTGTGGAGGATGACAGGTCTGGAACAGAACAAGCAGGAAGCATAGATGTAGAGGAGGAGGCTCACACACCTTCCACCTGTCCCTGTATGGGCTAAAGCCTGAACCCTTCATGTTATAAATCCCAAAAAACAATGTTGAAATTGCTGTTTTAACACATCATTACATTTTGAATACATAATATAGACGTCATAATAGTCCCTAGAAAAACTACAACTTTTCCCAGAATATTCAAGGTGTTGTATAGCAACATTGAAGAAAAAATAAAAAGGTTATGACTACTAGAACATAGGAGGGCAGGAATGTTACTTGTTCTTAGCGCTTAATTTAGTTATGCCACTAAGCACTGAAAATGTACTTAAAGGGGTTGTCCGTCTTCACTCATATAGCATGTCTGAGTTGAGCACTGGAGAATTTCTTGCTGATGCTCCCCCTTGCCTTCTGCTGAATCGCGCAGGCAAGGTGTGTTTTGCTTATACCCTCACTATTCTAGGTGGAGGCTCCAGCCTAGCAGTGATCCCGGTTACGTCACCAGCACAAATGGGTTGTCTATAGCGCTGCCCTACACTCTAAAACAGCCTAGGGCAGCACTACAGACCGACCACTTGTGCCGGTGATGTCACAGGGATCACTGCTAGGCAGAAGTCTTCACCTAGCACACTCATGTGAAACCCAGTAAGTCAGTCAAGAAAACAAACTTTGCCCTGCGCGGTGTAGCGCAGGGCAAGGGGGAGCATCGGAGCAAGAAATGCTCTGATGCTCCACTCAGAAATGTTAAATGAGTGAAGAAAAGGTTTTGTCCGGGTTCAGCTCTGAACCCGGACAACCTCTTTAAGACACCTAGGTTGTGCACCAACTATTTTTATTTGAGACAAATTCGAAATTTACAATAGAAAAAGTGACATTTTTGGGGAAGGTTTTCCTAATTTCCTAATTTTAACGCGACTTATGGATTTAAAGGGAATTGGTGTTGCCCAATCTGATTCTGATGGCAGCATAAATTGGTGACCCTTGAGTCCCTTTGACCCAGTTGCTGAGCATGTGCAGTCTGTTCAATACACAGCACAAGTCTTCATATTTATATTCAGTAACTTCAGCACTCAGCCACGTTGGAACGGCTGAACAGTAATTTTAGCAAAATGAGTGGATCAGTTCAAGTAAGTGACCCATCAGGGTCTAAGTTAACAGTTTATGCTGCCCTCAGGGCAGCATAAACTGGTAACAGATTCCCTTTAATATTTGTCTGTGCTTTATTTGCTTCTATTTAAAGAGTATCTATTCCTGCTTATACCATTTAGAAGTAGTGCCCAATGGTTAGATCTACCTAAAGACCACGGTCATAGTGCGCTTCTGCCTGAAAGAGTTCATCCAAGTAGTGTCAGACCAATAGATACCAGTAAAAATATAAAATGTCATAAAAACATAGGGGGAGATTTATCAAGACTGACGTTTCCTACACTAGTCTTCATCTCCTGGTGCTCGAGTCAGATGTCTCTCAATACATTATGTACGTCTCTGACTCAGTGCGCCAGAAATTCGAATCTACGCTGGCTAGGGGCTGGTGTTGACCTGAGCCATAACGTATGCATAAATTCTAGTAAATCTGGCAGGTCAACAACGCTTTGCCCCCTCCACTAAACCCCACCCTCTTTAGAAAACTGACCTCTTCCATCAAGATAACGCACTCTTCAAAAATTGTTCAGGAATATTTTGACGAACATGAACTTCCCTAGGTCTCAATTTGTCTGCGGATCTGTGGGATATGCTAGAAAAACAAGTCCGATACATGGAGGCCGCACCTTACAACTTACCGGGCTGCCAAACAGCAAAGCTTTCATCAGAATAGCTGTATTTTACAGCGTAAGATTATAGTTAGCATGAAGATGCGGCTCCGTTATTATCATGTACAGTGCTTGGTGTATATTTATCTGATGGTAATTACTACTCTATTGTATGATTAGGCTGCTCAGCAGTTGCCATTATTTCCCTCTCTAGCAGATGATGATATATAAAAATTGAAGCTATCCTACCATCTTCCTCTTCTGGCTTCGTGCAAAAAAAGTTTAAAAGTTAAAAGTACACAATACAGAATGTACTCTGACGCTGACCAGGGAGATGGTTTTCTAGATTGTCAGCCACCCGGCTTTCAAAATGACAAGGGATTTAAGAAAAAGAACATATTTGCCAAAGGGTTTACTACATCAGTGCAAGTGACATTAGTCTGCCGGCTGTCAGTCCTTTCCATCAGCTGTTCATACAGCTTATCTTCTCTTCACGTGCAATGTTTTTATGTAAAATGAATGTACTTCCAGCACACAACAAAAATAAATGAAAGGCAGCGCAGTGCTATTCCGGTCTAAAGAGAAGTTATACCACACTACGCCGGTAACCCTTTACTGACAAGGCCAACATTCTGCAGACAGAAAGTGCAAAGATCTTTTTACATGGGCAAATGATTCGGCCAAAAACGAGAGCCTATGGATGACAGGAACAATTACCCTACTGCGTGGGGACAAATGGTCGTTCGTACAATCGTTCGCCCTTGTACACAAAGGGATGTGCTGCATACAGACACTGACAGAGAGGCTGGCCCTTTTACTTATAGTGTGCAAGCTCGACCACCGCTGATAGATTGTAGGGTGGTCGTAACCATGGAAATGAGCAGTGGATAATGTGATGAAATTTTTTTTATCCAGCCAGAAAAGGAGGTAATATGGACAATCACAATACATAAGTAAGTGCCTAGTATTAACTTTCTTTACATCAACGGTCCCCAACCGCCCGGCCCTGGAAGATTGTTTGCCGGGCCGTGTCAATACAGAGGAGTGGACACGCCAGGCGCACACATCACACACACCGCGCGGCCGTACAGCGGGAAGGAAGGAGAGCGTTCCTTCCTTCCTTCCAACTATGATGTGGGTCAGCCCCTGCCACCAATGGAAATGCTGAAAAGGGCTAGTGAGGCAGGGATTGGTTAAAGAGGACCTTTCACTAGTTTAAAAACTAACTATATCAGTGGGCAGAGAGGTGCCCAGGGGTCCCCCTGCACTTACTAGTATGTCTGGGCGCCGCTCCGTTCGCCCGGTATAGGCTCCGGTGTGTGCAGCTCCCTCTGTTGTACGGGGCGGAGTTTTTGTATTAGGGTTGTCCCTTGCTGCAGCGCTGGCCAATCATAGAGCACAGCTCATAGCCTGGGACTCCCCCTGGATCTCACAGGCAGGAAGTTGTATGAGTAATACACACTGTATTACTCATACAGCCAATGCATTTCAATACATAAGTATTGGACTGCATTGTAAAGGGGATTAGACCCCCAAAAGTTGAAGTCCCAAAGTGGGACAAAAAAATAAAATGAAAAAAAAAATAAAGTCGTCCCCCCCAAAAAAAATTAAAAGTTTGAAAGTGAAAAAAAAACAACGTAATTTCCCCCAAATAAAGTAAAACAAATTGGTAAAAAATAGGAAAAAAAAAAAAGTTTACATATTAGGTATCGCCACGTCCGTATCAACCGGCTCTATAAAGCTGTCACATGAGCTCCTACCTAAGACAATCGCCCAAAAAATAAATAAAACTATGGCTCAGAATATGAAGACACTAAAATATCATTTGTTTTTGTTTTAAAAAAGCTGTTATTGTGTAAAACGTAAGTAAAGTTAAAAAAAGTATACATATTAGGTATCGCCGCGTCCGTGATAACCTGCTTTATAAAAATATCACATGACCTAACCCCTCAGGTAAACACCGTGAAAAAATAAAAACTGTGTAAAAAAAAAAGCTATTTTTTGTCACTTTACATCACAAAAAGTGTAATAGCAAGCGATCAAAAAGTCATATGCACCCCAAAATAGTGCCAAGTCATCTCATCCCGCAAAAATCATACGCTACCCAAGACAATTGCCCAAAAACTGAAAAAACTATGGCTCTCAGACTATGGAGACACTAAAACATTATTTTTTTTTTGTTTCAAAAATGAAATCATTGTGTAAAACTTACATAAATAAAAAAAAATTGTATACATGTTAGGTATCGCCGCATCCGTGACAACCTGCTCTATAAAAATACCACATGATCTAACCTGTCAGATAAATGTTGTAAACAAAAAATAAAAACAGTGTCAAAACAGTTATTTCTTGTTACCTTGCCTCACAAAAAGTGTAATATAGAGCAACCAAAAATCATATGTACCCTAAACTAGTACCAACAAAACTCCCACGCTATCCTGTAGTTTCTAAAATGGGGTCACTTTTTTGGAGTTTCTACTCTAGGGGTGCATCAGGGGGGCTTCAAATGGGACATGGTGTCAAAAAACCAGTCCAGCAAAATCTGCCTACCAAAAACCGTATGGCATTCCTTTCCTTCTGTGCCCTGCCGTGTGCCCGTACAGCAGTTTACGACTACATATGGGGTGTTTCTGTAAACTACAGAATTAGGGCCATAAATAGAGTTTTGTTTGACTGTTAACCCTTGCTTTGTAACTGGAAAAATATTATTAAAATGGAAAATCTGCCAAAAAAGTGAAATTTTGAAATTTTTCATCTTTTTTCCCTTAATTCTTGTGGAACACCTAAAGGGTTAACAAAGTTTGTAAAATCAGTTTTGAATACCTTGAGGGGTGTAGTTTCTAGAATGGGGTCATTTTTGGGTGGTTTCTATTATGTAAGCCTCACAAAGTGACTTCAGACCAGAACTTTTCCTTACAAAATTTCAAGATTTGCTTCTAAACTTCTAAGCCTTGTAACATCCCCAAAAAATAAAATGTCTTTCCCAAAATGATCCAAACATGAAATAGACATATGGGGAATGTAAAGTAATAACTATTTTTGTAGGTATTACTATGTATTATAGAAGTAGAGAAATTGAAACTTTAAAAGTTGAAAATTTTTCCGAATTTTTGGTATTTTTTTTATAAATAAAAATTAATTTTTTTGAGTCTATTTTACCTGTGTCATGAAGTACAATATGTGACGAAAAAACTATCTCAGAATGGCCTGGATAAGAAAGCGTTTTAAAGTTATCACCACAAAGTGACACTGGTCAGATTTGCAAAAAATGGCCTGGTCCTTGAGGTGAAAATGAGCCCGGTCCCTAAGGTGTTAAATTTTTATCTATTTTTTTGGCAACACATCAAGGGTTAACAGCCAAACAAAACTCAAAATCTATTAGCTGCAGGTAAGGAGAAAGAAGGTCCCGGAGACAAATAGAGTTCCTCTATCAGCTTTCCATTAATATTCACATGAAGTTGACAGACATCACCACCCTCCACATGACATAATATTGACGCGTTTCGGGTAAGCACCTTTAGTCGTAAAGGGTGGTGACGTCTGTCAACTTCATGTGAATATTAAAGGAAAGCTGATAGAGGAACTCTATTTGTCTCCGGGACCTTCTTTCTCCTTACCTGCAGCCTGCCACGGGAACACTCCCCTAGGGCCTCTGGAGCCAGGACCATATACTCTACTACGGAGGTGAGCTGGATCATATGTTTATCCGTATTGTCAAAATCTATTACCCTGAATTTGGAGTTTACAGAAACACCCCACATGTGCTCAAAAAATTATGTATGGGCGCACAGCAGGCTTCTGAGTGGAAGAAGCACCATACGGCTTTTGGAGAGCGGATTTAGCTGGAAAGGTAATTGGGAGCAATGTCGCATATGAAGACACTCTGAGGTGGTCCTACAGTGGAAAACCCCCAAAAAGTGACCACATTCTGGAAACTAAACCCCCTCAAGGACTATTTTAAGGTGTGTAGTGAGCACTTTGACCCATCAGGTGTTTCACAGAATTAAAAAAATTTCCTGAAAAAGTTGCTTTTACACCCACATGTTTCACTTTCACAAGGGGTAACAGTACAAAATGCACCCCACATTTTGTTCCCCATTTCCCCCCAAATACGGCAACAACCCATGTGTGCTCAAAAAATGATGTATGGGTGTACAGCAGGGCTCTAGAGTCCAACAGCAAAATATGGATATTGCTGACAGGCCTGAATTGGCAGACATTGATTTTAGGTGCCATGTCGCATTTAAAAGATTCCTAAAGGTACCCAGAAATTTAAAACCTCAAGAAGTGACCCCATTTGGGAAAGAGCACCCCCGTACGAACATTTTAAGTGGTGGAAACTGTACTTTTCAGCAAACAGGTGTATCACGGAAAAGGCAGAAAAACTTGTTAAAAGGATTTCAAAGCACACATTTGTGAAAATGATAAATTACTTGCAGACCCCAATTTTTCACTTTCACAAGGGGTTAAAAAAAATGCACCCCAGTATGTGTTCCCCATTTTATCCCCATTCGGGAAACACCCCATATGTGCTTGTAGCCTGCTGTATGGCCGCACAGCAGGGCTCTAGAGTCCAACAGCAAAATATGGATTTTGCTGACAGGCCTGAATTGGCAGACATGGATTTTAGGTGCCATGTCGCATTTAAAAGATTCCTGAGGTACTCAGAAATAAATAAAAAATTTGAAAAAAGTGCCCCCATTTTGCAAAGAGCACCCCCGTACGAACATTTTAAGTGGTAGAAAGGGTACTTTTTATCAAACAGGTGTCTCACAGAAGGCAGAAATATTTGTTAAAGGGAATCTGTCATCTGGTTTGAGCATATTAAGGTGTTACTACTGCCATGTGCAATAAAATAGCTTATTTCTTGCTGTAGTCTTCATTTTTTGCTTCATGGTTTCATTAGCAATAAAATCCACTTTTTATGTTATGCAAATTAGTGCCCAAGGTGCCCAGAGGGGCGTTGTTATCCTTCTCTGGAGCCCAGTAACTCCCCCGTACAGTGCCCAGCCTGCCTTCCTTTAGAGCCCAAGCACGCCTCTTCCAGCATAAGTAACTGCCCACACCCAAACTCTTTGTGAAATTTCATGCAGGCGCAGTACCGCGGACTGCCTGCGCGATGTAGAAGCTCCTGAGGGCAATAGCTTTAAATTTGTCACTGGGCTTGGCGCATGCCCTTTTATTGGGCAGGTACTGGCGGAAATGTAATCGGCCTTTGAAGTGGACCAATGATTCATCTGCTGAAAGGCATTTTTGGGGGGTATATACTTGACCAAATTTGGAATTGTAGTGGTCAACCACTGGCGTAATTTTAAAGAGTCTGTCATTAGGCTCCTTTCACACGGGCGAGTATTCCGCGCGGATGCGATGCGTGAGGTGAACGCATTGCACCCGCACTGAATACCGACCCATTCATTTCTATGGGGCTGTTCAGATGAGCGGTGATTTTCACACATCACTTATGCGTTGCGTGAAAATCGCAGCATGCTCTATATTCTGCGTTTTTCACGCAACGCAGGCCCCATAGAAGTGAATGGGGTTGCGTGAAACAATCAGGAAACAATCAGGATGGAGACTCAATCATTATTATTTTCCCTTATAACATGGTTATAAGGGAAAATAATAGCATTCTGAATACAGAATGCAAAGTAAAATAGGGCTGGAGGGGTTAAAAAATAAAATAATAATTTAACTCACCTTAGTCCACTTGATCGCGTAGCCGGCATCTCCTTCTGTCTCCTTTGTTGAATAGGACTTGTGGTGAGCATTAAGTACAGTTACAGGACCTTTGATGACGTCACTCCAGTCATCACATGGTACGTCACATGATCTTTTACCATGGTGATGGATCATGTGATGACCGGAGTGACGTCATCAAAGGTCCTGTAACTGTACTTAATGCTCACCACAGGTTCTATTCAACAAAGGAGACAGAAGGAGATGTCGGGCCGCGAGCAAGTGGACTAAGGTGAGTTACATTTTTTATTTAATTTTTTAACCCCTCCAGCCCTATTTTACTTTGCATTCTGTATTCAGAATGCTATAATTTTCCCTTATAACCATGTTATAAGGGAAAATAATACAATCTACAGAACATTGATCCCAAGCCCGAACTTCTGTGAAGAAGTTCGGGTTTGGGTACCAAACATGCGCGATTTTTCTCACGCGTGTGCAAAACGCATTACAATGTTTTGCACTCGCGTGGAAAAATCGCGGGTGTTCCCGCAACGCACCCGCACATTTTCCCGCAACGCCCGTGTGAAACCAGCCTAACTGAGGTCGCTTGGGGGTGGGCATTTATTATTATTGCTGAAGTGTAGAAATCTTCAAATGAAGCGGGTCCGGGGCATGTTTTTTTTATTTTTTATAATGCCCATGCTTAGGAGAAGTCCCCAAAACTTTTGCATTTCAGTCATGTTAGTAGGGGTCCATTTGTGGAGCCTTGAAAGAGAACTGTCTGGATGGGAAGCAATAAATTGCTCTACATATATATTTGTTTGTTCCACCATGAAGTTAATTAGGTCATCAATGAAGAATAATTAGAAAAAAATAAATTCACTGAAACCTGTGGTATCTACATTGATGCCTGGAGTGGCTGTAAATTCAGACACCTGGGGCACATAGTAATCTGCGGGGATCCATGAAGAGTCACTTGTACGGAACTGCGACTTCGCACTACCCCTAGGACGCCTATGAGGGGGTTCATCATTAGATGAATCATTTAATAAAGATGAAACTAAAAATGTCACTTCATCTCCACTGTTGGAGTCAGTGTCCTCAAAAAGCATGGCATATGCCTCTTCACCAGTGAAAAGCCGTTTAGTCATTTTAAACTGTAAACTAACGTAAATATATTTTTTGGTCTTACTGGGGTTAATTAAAAAGAGGTTAATTAATGTATTATTTTACAATTATAGGTGGCACAAATCCACATGGGAGTGTGTGACAGGTGTCTTGACGGACGGACAGGCTGGAGTGACAGGTGTCTTGACGGACGGACAGGCTGGAGTGACAGGTGTCTTGACGGACGGACAGGCTGGAGTGACAGGTGTCTTGACGGACGGACAGGCTGGAGTGACAGGTGTCTTGACGGACGGACAGGCTGGAGTGACAGGTGTCTTGACGGACGGACAGGCTGGAGTGACAGGTGTCTTGACGGACGGACAGGCTGGAGTGACAGGTGTCTTGACGGACGGACAGGCTGGAGTGACAGGTGTCTTGACGGACGGACAGGCTGGAGTGACAGGTGTCTTGACGGACGGACAGGCTGGAGTGACAGGTGTCTTGACGGACGGACAGGCTGAAGTGACAGGCCTCTTGACGGACGGACAGGCTGGAGGATAGGTGTCTGGATGAAGTGATGATGACAGGACTGATCTGTCACTGACTGGGGCAAATCAGGCACAGAAGAGTGGCAAATAGGCACTGAAGGGGTTAATTATGTGTGAGGCAGGGGATGAGGCACAGAACTGAAGATGACAAGACAGGCTGATGACAGATGAGGCACAAAACTGATCTGTGTCACTGATTGGGGCACAGAAGAGTGGCGTTTGGTGGTGAGTGGATTCTGAGAATAGCTCCTTCTCTGATCGCTTCTGAAAGAACATTCTTTAGACAGATGAAACCAAGATCAACCTCTACCAGAATGATGGAAAGAAAAAATTATGGCGAAGGCATGGTACAGCTCATGATCCAAAGCATACCAGATCATCTGTAAAACACAGCGGAGGCAGTGTGATGGCTTGGGCATGCATGGCTGCCAGTGGCACTGGGTCCCTAGTGTTTATTAATGATGGGAACACAGGACAGAAGCAGCCGAATGAATTCTGGGGTTTTCATAGACATACTGTGTGCTCAAATCCAGCCAAACTGATTGTCCATCTGCATTATGAAACGCCGACTAATGTCCCAAAACATAAAGTTAAAGCAACCCAGGAGTTTATTAAAGCAAAGAAGTGGAATATTCTTGAATGGCCAAGTCAGTGACCTGATCTGAACCCAATAGAGCATTTCACTTGTTAAAGACTAAACTTCAGACAGAAAGGCCCCCAAACAAACAACAACTGAAAACTGCTGCAGTAAAGGCCTGGCAGAGCATTAAAAAGGAGGAAACACAGCGTCTGGTGATGTCCATGAGTTCAAGACTTCAGGCAGTCATTGCCAACAAAGGGTTTTCAATCAAGTATTAGAAATTTTATTTACAATTATTTATTTGTCCAATTACTTTTGAGCATCTTGAAATGAAGGGATTGAGTTTAAAAAATTATTTAGTTCCTCACATTTTTATGCAATCATTTTGTTCAACCCACTGAATTAAAGCTGAAAGTCTGAACTTCAACTGAGTCTGAATTGTTTTGTTTAAAATCAATTTGTCACGGGGTTCCGAAGGTGCACTCGGTCCCCCATTGCCCGCAGAACTGTTGCTTAGCTTTTGGAATGAGGTTCTGTGTTTGACCTCATTCCCAGGGTGGCTTTACTAGCTGGGTGGCTCCCTGCTCCTAGTCTGCCTTGAGCGCCGAGCTGATCACTCGGTGCTCGACTGGTTGGTCTGTCGGTCATGTGACGCTGGCCACGTCACATGACCCTCACTCCCCACTATAAATACAGGCAGCCTGCTGGCTACAGGTTGTCTGTTAATTTCTAGGTTCCTGGCTATTTGTTGGACTGCTGAATACTTACCTGATCCTGTTCCTGACCATCCTTTTGCCTGCTCCTCTTGTACTGCGCTTCCGTCCTGGTATTGTGACCTCGGCTCCCACCTGACTACTCTCTTAGGACTCCTCTTGTACTTCTCTGCTCTCCTGGTATTTATGACCCCGGCTTCTCCTGACAATTCTCTGCTTGCTCCATTTGTACTTTGCAGCTTTCCTGGTATTGACTCGGTCCGTTCACGTCCTGTTGTTTGTCTGTCTGTCATCCCTGCACTTACTCCAAGTTAGGGATTGCCGTCCAGTTGTCCCCTGTCATTAGGACTCGCGAGGCATACTTTTTTTTTTTTATCTGATATTTTTTATTAAACACATTTTTCAAAACTGTGCAAACAATAGGGACTCCTTCAATACAAGTAATATTGTAGCAAGCTATAAAAATGATATACAGAGCCATTAAGTAAGCCCCCAAAATCCCCTCCAACCCCCCCACCATCTAGCGAAGAGACGGTACGCCATTTGTAACAAAAGTATTACACCTCATCATACTTATCATCTGATAATCAACAAAAGCATAGCCATCCCATGTTGGTCTTGTCCATATACATACCTACGGTAGCTACTCAGTCAGGGCTCCTGAATCATTCTCCAGTCCAACCTGTTCCGATTCCGGTCATATCTAACTCCTAAGCAGATACGACTATCCAGTCACTCAGCCCAGTACAGCGCCATGGAATTAATGGGGCTTTCAAATAAATAATAATAATAAGGCCTAGTTCACACGAACGTATGGCTTTTATAGTGTTTTGCGGTCCGTTTTTCACGGATCCGTTGTTCCGTTTTTTGTTTCCGTTGTGTTTCCGTTTCTGTTCCGTTTTTACGTATGGCATATACAGTATACAGTAATTACATCGAAAAAATTGGGCTGGGCATAAAATTTTCAATAGATGGTTCCGCAAAAACGGAACGGATACGGAAGACATACGGATGTATTTCTGTATGTGTTCCGTTTTTTTTGCGGACCCATTGACTTGAATGGAGCCACGAAACGTGATTTGCGGGCAATAATAGGACATGTTCTATCTTTCAACGGAACGGAAAAACGGAAATACAGAAACGGAATGCATACGGAACACATTTTGTTTTTTTTGCGGAACCATTGAAATGAATGGTTCCGTATCGGAACACAAAAAAACGGCCCGTACACTCTCAAAAAAAACGTTGGTGTGAACTAGGCCTTATAGCCAGCCATCTAAAACGACTGAGAGGCCTGGAGGGGGAAGGGGGGGGGGGGGGGAACAGGCTAGGACAGATGGCTGGGGTGTTCCCCTCATGAACATACTGGACTCATAACTGCGAGTTTGGTATATTTTTGATCACACCTATCAGCCAAGCTGTACAATTTTTTGTGTTACAGTTAATAGTAGAGCATACTTGTCCCTATGCTATGCTGTCTTTACATAGTCTGGCGAGAGATCTGCTTTAACCTCCATCTCAAACTTACGTAATAAAATATTGCTGGGACAAAATAAGTGACAAATACAAATGTCAGCCATTAGGCTACTTTCACACTTGCGTTCAGAGCGGATCCGTCTGCTGTCTGCACAGACGGATCCGCTCCTATAATGCAGACGTTTGGATCCGTTCAGAATGGATCCGTCTGCATTATAGCTTAGAAAAATTTTTAAGTGTGAAAGTAGTTCAGACGGATCCGTCCAGACTTTACATTGAAAGTCAATTCGTTTGAAAATTGAGCCATATTGTGTCATCTTCAAACGGATCCGTCCCCATTGACTTCCATTGTAAGTCTGGACGGATCCGCTTGCCTCCGCACGGCCAGGCGGACACCCGAACTCTGCAAGCAGCGTCCAGGTGTCCGCCTGCTGAGCGGAGGCTGAACGCTGCCAGACTGATGCATTCTGAGCGGATCCGCATCCACTCAGAATGCATTGGGGCAGTACGGATACGTTCGGGGCCGCTTGTGAGACACTTCAAACGGAGCTCACAAGCGTAGCCCCGAACGCTAGAGTGAAAGTAGCCTTACACTGGTGACCACTGAGGCCTCCAAACGGCTTATAAAGCTTCATATAAATATTAATTCTAGTTCTATTCGTAAACCATCAGACTGAAATACATGGGGTGTATTTGTAAAGAAAAGTTATTTTCATTAAAAGTAAATGTAAGTATTTAGAAGTGAAATAATGTATTTATTCTTCTATTTTTTATTTTATGTAATATAGCATTTATAAACACTTACCTACGGGGCCAACATATTCCCTCCTCAGTGTATCCAAGTTAATGGACAGAATCAATATCAATCAATAGGTATCAATAGGCTAAGAGCTCATGCATACGGCCGTAGAGGTTTTTTGCCGTCTGCAAATTGCGGATCAGCAAAACACAGATACCGGCCATGTGCCTTCCGCATTTTTCAGAACAGAAAGTCCAGTCCTATCCTTGTCAGTAATGAAGACAAAAAATATAGGGCATGGTCTATATTTTTGAGGGTGTAATAGAACGGACAAATGGACGAGCCCCATTGAAGTGAATGGGATCGGATGTGGACAAAAACAACGGTCATGTGCATGAGCCCTTATATAAATGGTAAACTGCTCCCTCCTCTAGAGACCAGGAGGTAGCTGGGGAGCTGAATTATCTGTGTAAACCATGCTACTATACTGTAGCAAATGCGAGAAGAAGTGTGTGGTCATGTAAAACAACAGTTGCCTGTTGCACCTTTATCCAACCCACTTATCACCAGATAATCCTTTGTTGTAAGCATTGGTGACTGCCATACCTTCATATCATAAAGACACACCTATAGTGTATATATGCTGTGTGTTAAACACCACCAGGGATTCCTGCAGAGTCTCAGCATCCCACATGTAAGACTTGCAATGTCGCAAAGCGTCTTTTTTGTCTGAGAGTTGGTATATCACCTTATCTAGGTCTCTTGCAGTCCCACGTATCTCTCACGCTATGAAAAGTTCCTCTGCTGAATCTCAGTCTACACAGCAAAACTGAAAAGAGAGCTACTGGAAACATTGGCAGTAGGGAAAAACCATAGACAATGGCCTTGTCTTGGTATCAGGTGACCCCAAGGTCGTATTACTAAAACAGCTGCCCGAGATGGAAATGGTGCTCCCCTTCCTTCTCAAAATGGAAAAGGCAAGGTGTAGGGCAGGCATCTTCAAACTGCGGCCCTCCAGCTGTTGCAAAACTACAACTCCCAGCAGGCCCGAACAGCCTACGGGTATCAGCCTACAGCAGGGCATTGTGGGAGTTATAGTTTTACAACAGCTGGAGGGCCGCAGTTTGAGGATGCCTGGTGTAGGGATTGGTATACCTACGAAAATGCTGCCCACCAGGAGTCATAGAAAGGTGCGACCTGAGGTGAAGCTGCCTCATGAATGGTGCACATCTGCTCATGTTCAAAAAATTATGAGCAATATTAATAGTAAAAAAAAAAAAGGGCAAAAAAAAAAAGGAGAGGGGCTTCAGCTAATACATCTAAACAGGTAGTCAAATAAATGATTACACGTAAGTTTAAATGGCATGTTGGTAGAAACCAGAGAGACTTGCAACCATGTAAGACAAGGTCATCACCATCCAATTGGTAAAGGTGGACTTGGGATAGACTATCTTCAGGAAGCGGGTATGGAAGTAATAACATTATTATTGTTCTTTAATAATGCAAGCATGCAGTCTTGAGATCTGCTAGCTAGGACATCCAGCTTTGTACAGTAATTAGGCATGAAAGCCCATTTTTGAGAACAATAGCACTACTGTCATGCTGGATAAGCGAGTTCTGGGAAAAAACGACAGATCTGGTGTTTCTATATGCTGTACTGAATTTCAAATAACTTTTAGACATTTCAAAACATTCATGAACAAAACACTGCACTATTACAATGGTTGGATATGCGTGGGCAGAAGTGAGCCCACATATGATGAGATATTTACTGTTCCTCAAAAGTTCTGGACACATGTACATGTGAACAGCCATCTCACAGATATAAGCAGAGATAAATATGATGTGCGTTGAATATTTCCTTTATGTTGGCAGAACTATTTCATGTTATAGACATTTGCTAAGACTTAGCACATTTTTACCTACGATATACCGTATAAGAAAAGGAGTACATTCACAGCTACACTGCACCATTTCCACCTATTCTAGTTAAGAAATCTAGCCTATGTCTCCCTTGGAGGACAGTTGTTTTTTTTTTGTTTCCTTCCAAACTGGGTGAAAGACAAGAAAGTCTATGTCCTCACTTATTTTTAAACATCTTTAGTTTATCCCAAAATCTGGTGTAAACTCTTCATAAATGTGGGCAAAAGTATTATCATGGGGTCATGATCAGCTCTCCATTCAGAGCAGAACCAGGATGTGTGCGGCTGACCTATGCGACCAATTCTTCAGTTCTCTCTGCTCTGCACTGATGAGTCACCCTAAAAAAAAAAAAAGCCATCTGCAGATGAGATACTGGCTTGGCTATAATCCTGAGTTATGACTTAAGAACTGGTCAAACACTAACTTATAGGATAGCTACCACAGACACAGCTTAGGGTACTTTCACACTAGCGATAAAGTTTTCCGGTATTGAGTTCCGTCATAGGGGCTCAAAACCGGAAAAAAAACGCATCAGTTTTGTCCTAATGCATTCTGAATGGAAAGCATTCCGTTCAGTATGCATCAGGATGTCTTCCGTTCCGTCCCTTTTACGGTATTTGGCATGCTGCGGTATTTTTTCCCGGCAAAATTCCGGAACACTTGTCGGAATGCCAGATCCGGCATTAATTTCCATTGAAATGTATTAATGCCGGATCCGGTACCAAGTGTTCAGGAAATTGCCGCATTGACGGATCCGGTTTTCCGGTATGAGCATGCGAAGACCTTTGAAAATGTGAAAAAAAAAATACCGTATCCGTTTTTCCAGATGACACCAGAGAGACGGATCCGGTATTTCAATGCATTTGTCAGA
Organism: Bufo bufo; assembly: GCF_905171765.1. Taxonomy (NCBI): domain Eukaryota; kingdom Metazoa; phylum Chordata; class Amphibia; order Anura; family Bufonidae; genus Bufo; species Bufo bufo. The sequence continues at coordinate 128,904,567 of NC_053391.1, read as the reverse complement.
CGGATCCGCATCCGAATCCGGAAACAAATGGTATCCGTTTACATATGGATTTCCGGATCCGGCAGGCAGTTCCGGCAACGGAACTGCATGCTGGATTCTTCTAACGCTAGTTTGAAAGTACCCTTACTTATTTGTTCTGGAACGCGAGCCGATTTGCATACTTTTTGCCAGAGGAGTATTACATGGCCTATAAGACTCCTTACACCTACTAGGCAGTTTCCGTAAGGAGAAATGGTACCTCCTGGGTCAGCTGCGTATCTGAGGATGACTGCCTAAAAAAGACCACTAAAGTACAATACTACAAATGTTGTTCTCCTGGTATGACAGACAATATCTAAGGCTACTTTCACACTAGCATTTTGAATTCCGCTCGAGATCCGTCAAACTGCTTCAAAACTGAACAAAACGGACTGCACCAAAATGCATTCCGCTCCATTTGGTTGCGCTCCCATTGAAGAAAGAATAAGGTTGCAAGCAGCTGTTTTCTGACCGCGATGTGGTGCGGAGCAAGACGGATGCGTCCTGACACACAATGTAAGTTAATGGGGGCGGATCCGTTTTCTCTGACACAATAGAAAACGGATCCGTCCCCCATTGACTTTCAATGGTGTTCATGACGAATCCGTCATGGCTATATAAGACATAATACAACCGGATCCCTTCATGACGGATGCACGCGGTTGTATTATTGTAACAGAAGCGTTTTTACGGATCCGCAAAAAACATTAGTGTGAAAGTAGCCTAAGCCACCCATAGTGTCTAATCACTGCCAACAAGGCATTCAGTTTTCCCTAGAGCCTACCACCAATCTTTGGAAGCTGTCAAACACCTTCAAGCATCTGATCTTGGAAGAAAAAAAAGCTTTACCTACCGTATTTTTCACCCTATAAGACACACCACTGCCATTACAAAACTAGATGCCGGCCCCCAGGCCCTCCTCGCTGATACAACTCAGCCCGCGCTGTGCAGCATGCGGTCGGCGGTGTATCAATGTAAGCGGCAGCATTCACCCCATAAGATGCACTGCCATTTCCCCCCCACTTTTGGGGGGGAAAAGTGCGCCTTATAGGGCGAAAAATGCAGTATTTGAACACCTGAAAAAAATCAGTGTTTAGATTTGGTACAGAAGCCTTTGTTTGCAATTACAGAGGTCAAACGTTTCCTGTAGTTCTTGACCAGGTTTGCACACACTGCAACAGGGATTTTGGCCCACTCCTCCACACAGATCTCCTCTAGATCTGTCAGGTTTCGGAGCTGTCGCTGAGCAACACAGAGTTTCAGCTCCCTCCAAAGATGTTCTATTGGATTTAGGTCTGGAAACTAGCTAGGCCACTCCAGAACCTTGATATGCTTCTTACGGAGCCGCTCCTTGGTTATCCTGGCTGTGTGCTTCAGGTCGTTGTCATGTTGGAAGACCCAGCCACAACCCATCTTCAATGCTCTGACTGAGGGAAGGAGGTTGTTGCTCAAAATCTCACAATAAATGGCCCCATTCATCCTCTCCTTAATATAGTGCAGTCGTCTTGTCCCCTTTGCAGAAAAGCACCCCCAAAGCATGATGTTATCACCACCATGCTTCACAGTAGGGATGGTGTTCTTGGGATGCAACTCCTCCTTCTTTTCCCTCCAAACACGATGAGTAAAGTTTAGACCAAAAAGTTCTACTTTGGTCTCATCTGACCACATGACTTTCTCCCATGCCTCCTCTGGAACATCCAAATGGTCATTGGCAAACTTCAGACGGGCCTGGACATGTAATGGCTTGAGCAGGGGAACCTTCCGTGCAATGCATGATTTGAAACCATGACGGTGTAGTGTTCTACCGACAGTGACCTTTGAGACTGTGGTACCAGCTCTCTTCATGTCATTGACCAGCTCCTCCCTTGTAGTTCTTAGCTAATTCCTCACCTTTCTTATCATCAGTGATACCCCACGAGGTGAGATCTTGCATGGAGCCCCAGACTGAGGGAGACTGACAGTCGTCTTTAGCCTCTTCCATTTTCTAACAATTGCTCCAACAGTTGATCTATTTTGACCAAACTGCTTGGCAATTGCCCCGTAGCCCTTTCCAGCCTTTTGGAGGTTCACAATTTTGTCTCTGGCGTCTTTTGACAGCTCTTTGGTCTTGCCCATGGTAGTAGTTGGCGTCTGACTGACTGTTGGGTGGACACGGGTCTTTAAAGAGCTCAGACAGGTGCTGCTAAGTTAGATTAATGAGTGGAGTAGAGGTGGACTTTTTAAAGGCACAGTAGCAGGTCTTTGAGAGCCAAAATTCTTGCTGTTTCTCAGGTGTTCAAATACTTATGTTCAGCAGTGCAAGACAAATAAATTCTTTAAAAATCATACAATGTGATTTCCTGAATTTTTTAAAATAAATTCTGTCTCTCAGAGTGGGAATGCACCTACAATGTGAATTTCAGACCCCTCCATGATTTCTAAGTGGGAGAACTTACAAAATCGCAGGGTGTTCATATACTTATGTTCCTCACTGTATATACATTTCTTCTTGGAGGTATCCTTTAATATGCAGGTATCATATCAATTGTAGTAGCAGTAAAGCCGCTCACAGCTCATTCAGATACCGCACTGAGCAGTTGCTTAGCACCCTTTGTCCTATTCCTACTTCTCCAGTCATCATATTGCTCCTATTTTTTAATTTACTGATAGCTGGTATGTTCTTATAAGTCTAAATTTACTGGCTAACATGGTACAAAGTATCAGATGATCTACGGTGTGGAGAATGAAGTGAGATATGCAGTCTGCCCCTACCTGAAGGTGAGCACAATTTACAGCTCCTGCCAACGTGATCACCAATTACAGCCTCATGTGTCTCCCATATATTGAGCAAGCTTTCATCAACCGTCTACTATCACCTTGCCGGAAAAAAGACTTGGCCACACACACACACACACACACACACGTTCAACAGCACAAAAAATAGTAAATCATTAAGAATGATAATTAATTATTCATATAGTGCCAAGGTAAGAAACGGGATGCACTCACTGTACTGCCACTGAGCGTGCGGCAAAACGAGTACAGAAAAATGAGTAGCACATATGCTGCATGTCTGTATGTGTCCTGATATGAAGAATAATCACCCCTAGCTATAAGGCCTCTTTCACACGTGATACGGATTGTGTCAGGATCTGTACAGGGAAGAACAGAAGTTCAAACAGTCTTTTCTGCGACTGCGTTCAGTGTGCGCGATTTTCCGTCCAGATTGTATTCAGATTAAAGGGATTCTGTCACCTCGTTTTCGGTTATAGAGCTGCGGACATGCACGGCTAGATCGCCGCTAACATGTCCGCAATATACCGGTCCTATAGGGCTGTGTGCTTTTATTTTGTTTAAAAAATTATTTTAGAGATACGTAAATGAGACTTGTATGTGCCCAAGGGGCTGTACGAACCTTCCTGGTGCCCAGCCACGCCACCCTGTGAAGGAGCCCAGCACCGCCTATGTCCTCCGAATCTCCTACTTTTGTCACGGATAGATTGCCGTAATCTCGCAATGCATGAGCTCGCGCATGCGCAGTTCCTTCCCTATAGAACAGGTATATTGCGGACATGCTAGCGGCGATCTAGCCGTGCATGTCCGCAGCTCTATAACCGAAAACGAGGTGACAGAATCCCTTTAAATGCGTTTTTCACACGCGTGAAGAAAAACTGGAGAATAAAATTCTACCTCCCCTAACAGTCAGTCAAAAACACACTACATCCGGATGCCTTCTGTTTTTCACATTCACCCATTCACTTCTACAGAGTCAGGGCTGCGTAAAAACGCACAATATAGAATATGCTGCGATTTTTCCTGAACACAGAGATGATGCGTCAAAAACAAAGGAACGGCTGAAAAGGAGATGGCTACTTAAAGGGGTTTTCCGAGATTTTCTTACTGACGACCTATCGTCAAAATAGGTCATCAGTATCTGATCGGTGGGGGACCGACACCAGGGACTCACGCCGATCAGGCAGTGGCGCTTCTCTGCTTTTCCTAGCCCAGTGATGACACGTTCATAGGTCACGTGGGCTAGGAGCAGCTCAGCCGCATTCAAGTTAATGTAGCTGAGAGCGATACCAAGCACAGCCGATATACAATGTACGGTGCTGTTCTTGGCAAGCTGCGAGAAAACTGCTGATCAGCGGCGTTCCCGGGTGTCGGACCCCCACCGATCAGATACTGATGACCTATCCATAGGATAAGTCATCAGTATAAAAACCCTGGAAAATCCCTTAAAGGACATATTTACATAGGACATTATTATATTTATTTGTTTTACTTTCAAAAGGGTAAACATTTTCTTCAATGGGTTATCTGTAACATCAGGACCCGTAGACCGGCACCAAATTTATCACATTGGCTCAGGCTGGTTAATAAATTTGGTGCAGGGATAGACACTTTTGTTGGCTTAGTTTGAAAGGTAATTTAAAGGGGTTGTGCCATCTCAGACAATGGAGGCATATCGCTAGGATATGCCCCCATTGTGTGATAGGTGCGGTACCCACCATTGAGACCCACACCTGCAACAAGAACTGTGCGGGAAAATTAATGGAAGGTGCACAGCACATGCGCAGCCGTCCTCTATTCATTTCTATGGGGCCCCCGAAAATAGCCGAGCTATTTCCGTCTGCCCCATAGAAATGAATGGGAGCGGGGTCTGCGCGTGCGTGGTGCACTCCCATCCACTTGTATGGGAGCAGCAAAGGGTAGCCACAGCTCTCCCCGCTCTGTTCTTCTTGTAGGTGCGGGTCCCAGAGGTGGGACCCACACTTATCAAACAATGGGGGCATATCCTAGCGATATGCCCCCATTGTATGTAATGGGAATACTCCTTTAATGCCAGAATAGTGGAGCAATTTGTTAAGCCAAGTCCCCTTGTCTAGTGGGGTGCAGAATACTGCTCTAAACCCAGATGCACCATATTGTGCAACTTACACCAAAATCTAAGTGCACTCAAATAAGTAAATGTGGGCCAATGTGTATACTGTATATGTGAGTATCTACAGTATCCTATTTTATTTATTACTACAGTGTGTGGTGATCCACATCATTCATGCATTAGCGATTTGTTATATATGGTAACATTGACCATTTATAGTAATATCCACGTCACCTATTTTTTCTTAAATTGATTCATTTTCACATATGGGTGGACTGAGATTTCATATGCCAGTCTTAAAGGGGGTCTGCAGTTTGTTTAAACTGATGATCTATCTAGATCATCAATTTAAACAAACTGCAGAACCTCTTTAATTTTTAAAGGGGTTTTCTGGGAGTTTGACACTGATGTCCTATCCTTTGGATAGGTCACCAATATCTGATTGATGGGGGTCCACCAATCTGCTATCAAATGGACTGCCCTGTGCTTGGTAAGCAGAGAGAAGACTTTGGCACTACTGTGAGTGCAGACGCAGTCTAAAAAAAAAAAAGCTGATCAGCGGGGGTCCCACTGGTCATCAGTATAAAACTCCCAGAAAAGATGCCCCAAATGTAATTTGGCGCATCAGTTGCTGTCCACATGCCATAAACTGAAATCTATACGTATGAGCTGGCGTAGATTCATGCTACAGTTAATGACAATTTCTGTCATAAATTATAGTAAATCTGTTGGTCAACAGGAAGCTCCCACCTCACCCCTTTTTAGGGTGCATTCACGTGACCATATCTATTTTGCGATCTGTGTTGCATCCGTTGTTTTTTTGCAGACCCATTGTAATAATGCCTATTCTTGCCACAAAATGGAAAAGAATAAGACCGGTTCTATATTTTTCACAGAGCTGCTTGCCTTTTTTGCCATAGAGTTCCTGCCACTGCAGAGCGGGGACCCGATGGGGAAGCGGAGGGCACCCGTACCCTCCGCAAACCCTCTGCATGCGGCGGTCAGCTTTGACCGCGGCATAAAAGGGGTTAATACGCCGGCATCAGTGTCTTCACCGATGCTGGCGTATGCAGCAGGGGCCCAGCTGTCAGTGACTGCCGGGTCCATGCCTCTGATTGGGCAGGCGCAGCTCCTGCACCCGCCCGATCAGCCCACCGTACATGTACGGCGCTGGTCCTCAAATCATATTCACCAGCGCCGCAAGGGTCCTTAAGGGGTTAATCTAAAGCCAGAAATGGGTCATAAATGGAAGACATGTATGTAAGAAAGACTGAGGAGATTTATCAAACTTGCGTAAAACTGACTTAGTTGCCCATAGCAACCAATCAGATTCAACCTTTCATTTTTGGAAGGAGTTCTGAAAACTGAAAAGTGGAATCTGATTGGTTGCTATGGGCAACTAAGCCAGTTTTACTTTACATGAGTTTTGATAAATCTACCACTTGAATTCACTGACTTTGGCTTCAAGAACTGCATTCAGAAGCCTGAACTTGTAAACTGAGCTTTGGGCCTCATCCGGGTGTGTGAGGGAGGGTGCAGTGGTGTAACCCCAATTAAGGCAAACCATGCAGCTGCTATGGGGCCCATCGGGGAGGGGGGCCTGACAGTGGACCAAAGGCTTGCCTCCTAATAACACTTCTATAGCTACCAGTGCAGAGGAGAAGACTAGATGTGGAGAAGGGCCTTTGATGATGTCATCATCACGTGACCAGTGCAGGAAGCTAGAGCATAGCAGTGCAGAGGGGAAATCTGAAGGACCTATGATGATGTCATCATCATGTGACCAGTTCGGGGAACTGCTGAAAGACCCGTCTGATGTTGATGTAAGGCAGCGGAGCTCCTGTGGTGTGCATGGAGGATAGGTTAGTGGTGTCGTGGGAAAACCCATAACAACATCCTAGAAACGCTAGGAGTTGTAGTTCTGTCTATTATATCACTCTTCATGTAATTTCAACTGATACCCTACCTACAACAACAGTCTGGTAATACTGGGAGTAACGTCTAATGAGGCCTAAAATAACACTCTGGACATGCTGGGAGTCGTAATTCTCTTCTCTTATATTGATGCCCAATAACAGTCTGAACATGCTGGGGGTTTTAGTTCTCTCCCCTTAAAGGGTTTCTATCACTTGGTATGACATAATTAGCTGTCAGACACTAGCGATCTGCTAGTGTCTGCTCTGGCCAACCATCCTACTATAATCACTTGTGGGGCAGCGGTTTTGCTAAAAAACTAACTTTTATAAATATGCTAATGAGCCTCTAGGTGCTATGTGGGCATCATTAGCACCTAGAGGCTCCGTCTACCTTCATACACAGCCGCCGCCCAGCGCGTCCCTCCAGCCCGCCCATGTCCTCCTCCGTGTGACGCAGCGGACGAGTTCTCGCGCATGCGCCGTGCGCGGCTGTATTCGGCGCATTTGAGATCTCAGCTCGGAGCGGTCAGACATTCAATGCGCATGCGCCGAATACAGCCGCGCATGCGCATTGAATGTCTGACCGCTCTGAGCTGAGATCTCAAATGCGCCGAATACAGCCGCGCACGGCGCATGCGCGAGAACTCGTCCGCTGCGTCACACGGAGGAGGACATGGGCGGGCTGGAGGGACGCGCTGGGCGGCGGCTGTGTATAAAGGTAGACGGAGCCTCTAGGTGCTAATGACGCCCACATAGCACCTAGAGGCTCATTAGCATATTTATAAAAGTTAGTTTTTTAGCAAAACCGCTGCCCCACAAGTGATTATAGTAGGATGGTTGGCCAGAGCAGACACTAGCAGATCGCTAGTGTCTGACAGCTAATTATGTCATACCAAGTGATAGAAACCCTTTAAAACCCTCAAACAGTAATTTCAGCTGATGCCTTATAATAAAAATCTGGATATGCTGGGAGTTGCCTGGTCTTATACCCTCTCCCTGTAATGTCCAATTATAACATCCTGGATATGCTGGTAGTTTTAGTTCTCTCCTCTTTTACCCCTCCATGTATTGTTCTCTAATTTGCAATAACAACCCGGTCATGATGAGACTTGTAGTTCTCTTGTCACTATTATGATGTTCTACAGCATCTAAGGTGTGTATTAGGCTTTGTTCACATCTTCACTAGTGACTTTAGCCACTCTGCTCTGTCATAGCAGCACAACAATGAAAATCACAGTAGTGCTGGCTTGGCACATCGTGGGCGAAAACACCTGACGGATCCCGCTGACTATGCTGAGATCTGATGGGTTTCCATCATGGGGCCTGGCAGGCTGCAAAATTGTGTTCAGCATTTATGACCTGATCTGCAACTGAGGCCCTAACACAAATGTGATCAATGCCTTATGTGTTCGGTGGCATCAGATTATCATGTTCTGCAGCAGCTGAGGTGTGTATTATGAGGTTCTGCAGCAGCTGAGGGGTGCATTATGAGGTTCTGCAGCAGCTAAGGTGTGTATTATGAGGTTCTGTAGCAGCTGAGGTGTGTATTATGAGGTTCTGCAGCAGCTGAGGTGTGCACTGTGAGGTTCTTCAGCAGCTGAGGTGTGCACTATGAGGTTCTGCAGCAGCTAAGGTATGCATTATGAGGTTCTGCAGCAGCCAAGGTGTGTATTACGAGGTTCTGCAGCAGCTGAAATGTGCACTATGGGGTTCTGCAGTAGCCGAGGTGTGCATTATGAGGTTCTGCAGCAGCTGAGGTGTGAATTATGAGGTTCTGCAGCAGCTGAGGTGTGCATTATGAGGTTCTGCCGCAGCTAAGTTGTGCATTATGATTTTCTGCAGCAGCTGAGGTGGGCATTATGAGGTTCTGCAGCAGCTGAGGTGGGCATTATGAGGTTCTGCAGCAGCTGAGGTGGGCATTATGAGGTTCTGCAGCAGCTGAGGCGGGCATTATGAGGTTCTGCAGCAACTGAGGTGGGCATCATGAGGTTCTGCAGCAGCTGAGGTGTGTATTAGGAGGTTCTGCAGCAGTCAGAGAAACATCAGCTGTGCCTGGATTAAATATTTTCGTATTCTGTGTCTGCACCTTGTAAAATGTTTTTAAATTCATTTTATTGGCAAGTAAGGTAGTTTTTAATTATTTCTATAAAGGAGGTGTCATTTGCCTAATCAGTCTGGGGCACCAAAATACATGGGGCCCAATTAAAATTCTTGCTATGGGGCCCAATGATTTCTATGTACGCCCCTGCGGCCATGGTTTATTTCCACGACTCTGCCAGGAAAGGACATGTAGGTGTCCGCTTACAGCAGGGATGCTCAACCTGCGGCCCTCCAGCTGTTGTAAAGCTACAGCTCCCACAATGCCGTTCTGCAGGATGATAGCTGTAGGCTGTCAGGGAATGATGGGAGTTGTAGTTTTGCAACAGCTGGAGGGCCGCAGGTTGAGCATGCCTGGCTTACAGTTTAGCCCCAGTCAATGGGGATAAACCGTAGTAAACGGGTCGGTTGTATGAAAATTCGAAAACCATGACAGAAAAAATATATTTAAAAAAAGAGATTTTCTGCGGCGGATTTTGGCAAAGGCAAAATATACCCTCATTTGGTGTCTGTTTGGTGTATATATGCTGACGGCAGAATCTGAGACTGTATCATGTATAAATATAGTCTGCAGCACAGCACGTCCAATGCTTGCCATAAGGGGATAGTTAAGGATGTATTCCTGCAGTTCAGTAGAAACCAGGGCAGGATATTTCTATGCAGTTGCTTTTACCCATTACTATTTCTTTGACAAAATAAAATCTCTAGTATTCCGAAGGTATGAAGCATGAAAATCCATTACTGAGGAGAAACGTGGAGAGGAGAAATCCTGGGCCCTGCTGCATTTTCCAGAAATCTCAGGAGGCACAACGCCGGCTGAGCAGCCTGGGACTTACAGTGCGTTCTCTGTACAATTTATCATTTACACTATTATGGGTGTCCTGTAGTCAGAGATACTTGAGGAGATACCAAAAAGGGAGAAATTGGAATAGGAACCTGTCACTGCTCCTGTTATTCCTCTTAACAAATTAACAACTGGGTCTCAGTTTGACAAAGGTTCTCCAGCCGAAATGTTGCAATTGGTATAAACACCAGCTTCAAACAGGACGTGCTGTCTCCATTTTGCTCTTCTTTTTCTTTGGACAGTCCAGTGATTATGGGGAAGCTAACCTCTTTCCCAGGAGACGTGCACCCACCACCTATGCACTATGAGTGCTGTCCTTGTCTATGTTGCCTTTAATATTGATAGCCATCACTATCTGATCATCAGGGGGTCCAACATCCTCACATCCATACCGATCGGCTGTTATTGAGCAGCTCTGTCCACTTTGTAGTAGATGGAGCTAGTTACTGCAGCACTGCTCCCAGTCGCATCAATGGGAGCAGTGCTGCAGTAAACGGCTCCAGCGCTGGAGATACTCCATAACAGATGATCGGTAGGGGTGCGGGATGTCAGACCTCTGACAACCAGATATTGATGGCTATCAATATTAAACTCTTGGAATACTACTTTAATGTCTTCTCTGGCGGTGCTGCAGAGGAACTGATTTTTTCATTGATTAATACCATTAGTGTCCCTTTAAATGTTGCACTGCAGCCATATCTAATGTCTCTGGTACTTTTTGGAATTTAATATATTATAAAATGGAAGCGTGTGAGCACAATTGGGTTTGCACCTATAGCTGCAGGATTACAATTCTATGTGTGCCATGAAAGCATCAGTAGATTTGTCACTCACATTTGGAGGCCTGAAGCCATTAAAACACATGCACACAACAGACAGAAATAAACACTGCGGAGGAAGGTATTTCTGTGTGAAATATAGGAAATTCCATGTTATTTTCTTCTCTGCTCCTTTGGTGCATTTAGTACAAGATTGCAGTGATTCAACTAGTTTAGAACATGAGGGGAGATGTAACTTACGGTAGGTGCAGGCATCTGAATGGGTTTACCACACATACCGCTTGAAGGAATTTAGTACCTAATCTTGTCCTTGCCACAGCACCAAAAGCGCACATAACTTCAGTAATAAAATGAACCGACTGTTTCAAGAATCTGCGCTCCTGGCATATCTCAGTTCTGCTGCTTTTACATCTTGTGCTGTCATTTCTTTTCCAGCTTGTAAGGTAGAACTCCAGCTAAACCTGAAAAGTCAAGCCTGGACCTTATATATATTTCAGCTGCTATGACCTATGGAACCCTTGAGGGGCACAAAGCTCATTGGAGAACCAGTCTGTTAAACAGTGGAGCTGTCACCAATCTGATACTGGTGGCTTATCCTAAGGATAGGCCTTCAATATTATAGTCCTTTTAAAAACCTTTTAAAGAAAACATTTAAATTACCCTTCATTTTGGGAAACTTTAAGCCAAAATGTGGAGTAGTAAAAAAACAAAAACAAAAAAAAATTACTAATGTGTCTGCACCAAAAATCTGTCTAAAAGTGGCTCAAATTGGTGCAATTTGGCGCATCTAAGATTTCTACTCTTTTTTTCTGACATGCTCGATGAGGTCCCAGTGGTAGGACCCCACATTTATCTAGCATTTATCACCTATCCAGTTGACAGACAAGAATAACCCTTCAATGATAATACAAACTGAAATTACAGAGGTGCAGAACTGTAAAAAACACAAAAAAAACTGTTGGCTGAAAACCAGACATTGAAGAATCTCATGCGCCTCACACCAGTGCTTGTGCTGGCCCCCACAGACTCATCTTGTAACAAACAGCAGCCCATGTCTGAAGGAAAGTAAACATCATATATAGAAAGATCCATTACAAAGACATAACTCTTTCTGACATTAAGTGCTTGGCTGCAGCTACCTCCAAATCAGTATAGGACAGAGAGAAAGAAAGAAAGAAGGGGAAGAAGAACCATTTTACAGTCAATAAAGAACCTAACCGCTGATTCTTCTGTCTAATACCACAACCACTCTAGTCTAATTGGAAGATCCCAATTAGAGGACAAAGCAGATAATAACATCACCAGCTCAAAACAAGAAAATTGTGAAGGCCTGACTATTAGGCAAGCATGTAATGAAGATCATAAAATGTAAATTTGACACGAAGAACGATCACATCATGGGAGGGGGTGGTAGGAGCAGAGTCTTCATCCAACTTCCAGATCAAAAGGATCCTGTTTGCAGGACTTCAAGATTTGGGGCGAGAGCGCCTTTATTGGCATGAAGAGACTTATAGGCCATACATGCTCTTCGGGAGTCCTGAGAAGAAAAGGGATGCAAATGAGCTCTCAACAAGCTCTGCCTCTACTGCCACCAGATGAAAGGCAGCTATCCTATAATCAATGTTCGAACCTTTAAAGGGTTTCTGTCACCCCACTAAAGTGATTTTTTTTTTTTGGGCTAGTTAAATTAGTTATATAGCGATATATTAAAATATAATAGTGTTCCTTACTTTGATCCAGCAGTTTAGTCAAAAAACGAAGTTTTATCATATGCAAATCCGGTCTCTACCAGCAAGTAGGGCGTCTACTTGCTGGTAGCTGCTGCAGAAATCCGCCCCCTCCTCTTGTTGATTGACAGGGCCAGCCGGGATCTCCTCCTCCGGCCAGCCCTGTCGGCATTTCAAAAATCGCGCGCCCGTGTTGAATCTGCGCAGGCGCTCTGAGATGAGGAGGCTCGTCTCCTCTGAACTCCCTCAGTGCGCCTGCGCCGATGACGTCTTCTATTTCAACACGCAGATTCAACACGGGCGCACGATTTTTGAAATGCCGACAGGGCTGGCCGGAGGAGGAGATCCCGGCTGGCCCTGTCAATCAACAAGAGGAGGGGGCGGATTTCTGCAGCAGCTACCAGCAAGTAGACGCCCTACTTGCTGGTAGAGACCGGATTTGCATATGATAAAACTTCGTTTTTTGACTAAACTGCTGGATCAAAGTAAGGAACACTATTATATTTTAATATATCGCTATATAACTAATTTAACTAGCCCAAAAAAAAAAAAATCACTTTAGTGGGGTGACAGAAGCCCTTTAAATAGGCCTTGAGACATGACACAGATTCTGTATTAAATAAGCCAGCACCTCATCTGCAGCCATCTTTGTCTGGGTGATTGCCCCTCTTCCGCGCCTCTAATGCCACCAGATGTAAGGCAGCTATCCTATAAGTTAATGTTAAAGGGTTTAATGTTGACTTAGAGGATAGCTGCCTTACATCTGGTGGCAATAGAGGCAGAGCTTGTTAAGAGCTCATTTGTGGGAATGTTGTTTTCAAGTTCGGTGTACAAGGTTTGGGTTATCTAAGAATTCCGTTATGGATTCTGCTATCACAGACCATAAGTTATGGTCCACCGAACTTGAAAAACACAAGTTCACACAACACTACTCATTTGCATCCCTTTTCTTCCCAGATACTATCCCTTTTGATTTAAAAGTCAAGCTAAGAAGGTAACCCTTATAAAGAAAGTTATACTTTTAATAATAATTATACAAAAATGACGTACAGTATTTACCTAATGTAGGTATATCCACAAGAAGGCTGGGTAAGCTAGTTATGGGTGGGGAGGCTCTCCCTATATAGACACCCTAAAGCTATACCCTCTGCCCAGGGACGGCCCCTGATGGTGGGGACTCCCTGTCCTCGAGCCTTGGCTACCAGCTCCTATACCCTAAATTTAGTGACGGCTGGTGGATTAGAGCCTAAAAGTGGACTCCTACATGGACAGGCAGACAAGACAAACACAAAAAGTGCCCTATGTATACAACCCTGATGATGTATAAACAGCAAGAGGTACACGGTGCACTTAAACAACTAAAAGACACCCTATTATGATAATATTTGATATCACAGCCAAAATTATACAGTGAACCCCTTTGATTTAAAAGGGTTTTCCAAGATTTTATAACTGATGACCCATCCTCTGGATAGGTCATCAGTATCTGATCAATGGGGGTCCGACAACCAGGACCCCCCGCCGATCAGCTGTTTGAGAAGGTGGCAGCGCTCCTGTGAGTGCTGAGGTCTTCTCTGTGCTTATCAAGCACAGCGCCGTCCATGGTATAGCGGCTGTGCTTGGTATCACAACTCTGCCCCTTTCACTTCTATGGGACTGAGCTGCTACTAGGCCACGTGACAGATAAACGTGTCGTCACTGGCCTAGGGAAAGCTGTGAGAAGGCCGCAGCCTACTCTGAGCACCGCTGCCCTCTCAAACAGCTGATCGGCGGGGGTCCCGGGTGTCAGACTCCACCGATCAGATACTGATGACCTATCCAGAGGGATTCAGATAGTCACCGTTAACAGACACAAGGATAGGACAGTACAATATATACCAATGATGGGGCCTCAAGATGACTAAAGTCTTTACATCTCACCACCTCAATGTCAGTAAGAAATCTGCCAATCAATGATGGATATGCAGTCATATTACACATAACTCTTACTCATCGTACTTACCTACTCATCCAAAAACGGCACAGTAAGCACACCAGGCTATATGACAGTCTTTTTCTTTCCACGACCAAACATTCAGGATTAGGCCGTGTGGGTTGGATCTCCTGCTACGGATTTTCCTGTGATGATTTGTCACAGATTTTGCTGTGAAACTTCCACAGATTTTACCCTATGCATTGCCAACAGTGAAACCTACAGTGGGATCTACAGCATAAGGCTAAGTTCACACGAACGTGCGTGACCCGTGGCCGTATTGCGGGCCGCAATACACGGCCACAGTTCCGTGTGAATTCCGCATCACGGATGCGGACCCATTCACTTCAATGGGTCCGCTAATCCGGAATCGCGTAACGGCCGCACGGGACGGGACCCCTCGGAAGCACTACGGAGTGCCTCCTGGGGTTACGTCCCGTTGTTCCGTTCCGCTAAAAGATAGAACAAGTCCTATCTTTTCGCGGAACGGCCGGATCGCGGACCCATTAAAGTGAATGGGTCCGCGATCCGATGCGGCTGACCTACGGCCGGCGAACAAGCATTGCGGCCCGCTATTTGCGGGCCGCTTCACAGGCACGGGTCACACACGTTCGTGTGAACCCGGCCTAACTGGGCATACTACGGATTCTAAATCCACACTGAAAGTTACGGTAGTTTGCGCAGTATTAGGATGAGATTTCTTACTGTAAAACACTACAGATTTGGCACATGCAAATCCACAGGGTATCAGTCATGCGTGGACGTACTCAAGAGGATGCTGATAGACATTTTCATTTACAATGTGTTTCTGTATATCCCAGTGTTTAATAGTTATTATGCCCATTTTATTGTTGACTGGGAGACCTAATATACACACAGCATGCCGAAAAGCTCTAAGTGTGCACATTAACAATGCCGCCATAGCACAGAGCACTGGTGCATTAACATCCAACTAGCAGGTGTCACTAGGACCGAGCCACCATACAGGAGAGGGTTTGAAGGGGTTGTCCGGGTTCAGAGCTGAACCCGGACATACCCAGAATTTCACCCAGGCTAGGCCTAGCCACAAGTCCTAGAGTTTAGCAACCTTCCCCATCCTTTTCTTAAAAGGGATCTACTGTGGTGTACAATTTTTAGCAGTCATTGGCTGAGAGGTTGTCATCTGCCATTTCCTGTGCGTCAAGCCTAGACCAAGAAGTGAAGACCACTGGAAGCCCAGAATCAAAACGGCAGCAGCAGGGGATCTATGAGGGCAAGTATTGACGCTTTTAATTTTTACACCATTCTAAGCAATTTACATTTGGACCCACTGGACAATCCCTTTAACTGAACAGTGCTGTGCCATGTTTTTTTTTATCCCGGTCTTTGCCTTTATTGAGCTAGAAATTGTCCGTAACTTCCAAACAGATAATACCTTACACACGCTAAGGGCTCATGCACAAGACCATATGCCCTCCAAGACATATGGTCCGTGAGCGGGCCAATGTCACGGTGCGGCATACATCATGTGCACGGGAGCGCACAGCATCATAGGTTACTAAGATGCTGTGTGCACCAGGCCGCCCGAGGGACTATTGTCCCGCATTCATATAATATTATTAACCTATGATGCTGTGCGCTCCCGTGCACACTATGTATGCCGCTCCGGGACATATGGCCCGCTCACGGACAGTATGTCTCGGAGGGCATACGATCGTGTGCATGAGCCCTAAGTTAAAGGGATTGTTCAGTGGGACCAAAGTGGACAGTGGTCTCCACTTCTTGGTCCAGGCTTGACACACAGAAAATGGCAGATGACAACCTAGTCTCAGCCAATGACTGCTAAAACTTGTGCACCACAGTACATCCCTTTTAAGAAAAGGATGGGGATGGTTACTAAACTCTAGGACTTGTGGCTAGGCTTAAACCCTCCCCTGTATGGTGGCTCGGTCCTAGTGAGCCTGTCTGAGAGTGCTCTTTGAATCTTTGCGCTGGGCTGAGTATCGCCTTACACCTGCTAGTTGGATGTTAATGCACCAGTGCTCTGTGCTATGGCGGCATGGTTAATGTGCACATATTAGGCATGGTGTGCTTATATTAGGTCTCCCAGTCAACAATAAAATGTAACCTCTGAACTGGTGCTACTCAGGTAAGTGAAAGTATGTGGACTAAAGCTCCTGGACTCTGATCCGATTTTTATTATATTCCGTGGAATTACACTTTTCGCACTGCTTAACCAAGTAGGAGAGTCTTGTACTATATGCAATGTAGAAACGATACTAATTAGGATTCATGCACATATGACTGTGTGTTTGGTCCGCATCAGATCCACATTTTTTGTGGATCTGATGCGGACACATTCATTTCAATGGGGTCACAAAAGATGCGGACAGCCCACTGTGTGCTGTCCACATCTATAACGTCCGTTCCATAGCCCTGCAAAAATATAGAATATGTCCGATTTTTGTCTGTTTTGCGGACAAGGACAGGGAGTAGGAGTAAAAAAAAATAATAATGTAAAAATTGTCGGCATGCACATGGCTGGTATTTGTGTTTTGTGGACCGCAAAACAGATACTGTAGTGGGCATGAGCCCTTATTCTGTGCATAGATCCCCTATAAATAGAATCACAAACGATTCACAGGAAGCAAAAACATACTGGGAGAATAAACCAATTGTCCTCCTAAAGCTCACCTCTCTACGATATCTGCGATAGTGCAGGCAAACATCAGCAGCCCTTCCGGCATCTGTAAAGCAACTGAAAGGGAAAAACCTTAGTGGCAGAGGTGCCAAAATCCAAAGGATCTTAAAATCAGACATACAGAGCCACACACAAGGTATCTATTACATAAAACATCATAGAAATAATAGGGAGTCGAGCTACACAACAGGATTAGTGTCCGGTAGGAAGCATGCAAATGTGACATTTGGAAATCTTCAGCACATACAAGAGATAGACACTTGAGAAAACATATAGCCGGCGTGGGAGATGTAACGTTCGAGAGGAAGAAAAATAAAAGATGAGAAACATCTAAGCAAGAGCGGACGAGATAAGCTGTAGAATTACAAATGGCTCCGAAAAAGAGTCTGACTGTGAACAGAGAGCGAGACAGACGGCTCTGGAACGCTAATAAACCAGGCTATTGTATAGACAAATATAGCACTGCTTTGGAGACCAACAGAGAAGAGGAGTAGGATAGGAAATGATTAGAGGGGAAGAGGAAATGGAAACAGGACATTTAGAGGCTGGCGGGCCTAATGGGTTTAGATACGCTCAAAGCATTAGAACACAGAATGACATAGCTAAATATACAGGACGGCAGGAGTGGCGAAACGGTCCTATCGGGATGATTCAGTCATCGTTCAGGTACCTTGTTCTAAGCTCTCCTGGTGTCCCAACGACTGAACAGTGACAATAATTGCTACGTGGGTGCGACTGTACAAGAGCACCCAGCAGTTCTTCATAATGCTGTGATCCATCACACAACCACACAAAGGGCCTGCTACTATTGTAAAGGTATAATAAAAGTACCAGCGCTAATCGGTCATCCATTCAGCAGATGTCCTGAAAGTCACAAAATAGTGACGTGTTTCTCAAAAAAATATCTATATCAGTAAACATATAAGATGATAGGCCTGGTTCAGATGGACGACATGAAACATGTCCATGTTCACAGCTTTTAAACGCACTGCACACATTTTTCCCACGTATCCATTCATTTAACTGAGTGAGTCTTTTGGGAAAAATCAGACAAAGATAGAACACATTCTGATTTTCTCGGCACGGACAGATGGTCCAGGCAGAGGAACGTCCAGATGAACAGAACCATTCAATTGAATGGGTCAGTGTTCAGTCCAGGTGCTCGCCATTCTAAACTCAGACAGCGATTGGACAGAAACATTGCCGTTTGAGAAGTGCTCTTCAAGTCCTTACTATAGGGCACAAATGTTGACAAAAGACTTAGGGGTCATTTATGAATATACACCAGTTTTTGACGTATATCTGTCAAAGATTCGGCCGCAAAGGGGATTTGCGGCTGAATCTGTGACTTCTTCAACATCCACGCCACGTACGCCAGTAATAAAAAAAAAAGTGAGAATCTAAATCTACGCTTAGCTTGGATATGTTTTCTTTACACTACATACATTTGGGGTGCTATAATTAAAGCTGTTTTTTTGCGCCCAAGAACTGTAATATACCATTAATAAATCTGGTGCATTTTATAACTCCATATGCTCCCTTTCTTACACCAGTTTTGAAAAGTGTCTAGTCGGACACAAAGAGTGTCTAAAACAGCTAATAAATAAAGCGCACAGCTTTTGTGCCAGTTTTTTGGCCTTTGTAAATCAACTCCAATTTGCTGTTAAAAGTGAGAAATTTACTTCAAACCTTTCCTGCCAAGGACATATCTCATACATCCTTGCTACTAATGACTAGCTCACAGGCTGTGCAGCATCTAGATATACCAGCTAGGGATTTTCTTAAAGCTTACAATCTAAGCTTTAAAACGAGACCAGGAGCCCTGATACATTGGGCGTTATAGTGCTTAGAAATGGGTCCCAGTCAGGGCTGCACATACTTGCGTCTGTGACTCCCAACCCCATTTCCAAAGGCTACACAGCTTGCAATGTGATCTTGGTTTCATTTTAAAGCTTAGATTGACAACCTTAAAACAATCCCAGGCTCTAATAAATCAGCCATCCCCAACTGAGATGTCAGTCAGCCTGAAGGAGGGGGGACATGCTGACAGGCTGCACAGAGAGCGACATAGCTGCACATATCCCGGGTGGGTGAGGAGGAGGGAATAACATGGATTCCTGTGCATGTTATCATGTCTCTGATTATTTCATAATGGGGCAGTCTTATTTTTTCCAGAAAAGGGGTGAGAAGATAAGTGCTTGCTCATCTAATCACCTTATTAGGCCAATTATTAACGCTAATAACCCAGACATTTACCAATGTCTGGATCACAGCGCCAAATATGTTGCACCAAACATGCTAAAAAACACAAAGTGTAAGATATACTGACTGCTTCTTTAGTGATACCCGTTACATGCTGCAATAATTATGATAACGATTATCACTAGCTAGAAATATCTAATATATTTCTGACAGATAGAAAATACATTTCCACTCCTTGACTGTCTGTCACCATAAATATCTTCTTTCAAGCCATGTCGATTTTTTATTTATTTTTCAAAAGAAACAGTATTCGACCACTTTTCAGATGGGTGTAATACAAGGGCTTTTTTTGTGCCCATATTATGAATGCAAAACTCGGACTTCCTGCGGTTCAGAAGAACCAGAGGTACGGCGCTCTGACTCATCTTCTGATGAGCTGCAGGAGATTCAGGTGTTTATAACACAGGAACTATAAAGCATCCATATTAAACCTGTCTGAAAGCAGCATTAGTTAATGCATTATGAGGTGCGGGGATTTATCAGTGTTCAGATTATAGATGGTCTAAGAGGATGGAAATTATATACTATATAATTCCCAATAATTGCATGCAAATGTTGGTTGGTGCATTCCTGCGGTTTTTATGTTTTTTAATACAACTTATGGTTTTTGCAGACTATATTTTATTTATTATTAATAATTTAATATTAATATTCATCCAGTATTTTATATGACCACTGTTTGCTGCAAAGTTGAACGAAGGTGGCTGTTTGTTTTAATTATTAGATTACATTTTTATACAGGGTATGCTGTGCACTCTCTTTTTTAACACATTTGTGGATGATGACCATATATTACATGGCCTTTATTTCAGTATTTTTAAGAGTACAAGCTGTATGTGGTTTATGAGTTTTGCACACTTCAATAAATTATTTTTGCAGGGCTTTTGTGTGCACACTTCCGCTTGGATGCGAGTTTTAGGTGCCAGTGTTTGTTTCGATGCAACAGTTTTTAGATTGATTTCCTGTTTGTCATAAAGTTACCTGAAGGTGGACATGGCTGTCAACAGTCCATCAAGAGAACTTCAGTTGTCAGGTTGTCTGTTTTTTAGGAAATATATAGGTTTTTGGGGTTCACTTACTTTTCAAGGACTGTAATCGCTGAATTTTATAGGTTGTTCATTTTATTTTATTTTTTACTTTCCATCTTAAAATCAGATTTTTGGTCTTTGAAGGGTTTGTCTCATCATGGACAATGGGGGCATATCGCTAGGATATGCCCCCATTGTCTTATAGGTGCGAGTCCCACCGCTGGGACCTGCCCCTATATCGAGAACGGAGCCCCGCAAGGTGGTGGCTGGAGGACTCCGGTCTGGCCACCACCAAGCCGGCTCCCCATAGAAGTGAATAGGAGCGTACCACGCACATGCTCCGTTCTCAATATAGGTGCGGGTTCCAGCAGTGGGACTCGCACCTATAAGACAATGGGGGCATATCCTAGCGATATGCCCCCATTGTCCATGATGAGACAACCCCTTTAACTCTGCACATGTTGAAATGTTATTTTTAGAAGGTGTGGTCTATGTAACTTGGGTTCAGTACCCACTGATATCAACATTTACTGTATGCAATTTTTATGGAAATTTTGATGCAAAGTTAAATGAAGGTATCTGTGTATAAAGTGCTGAGCAGCATGTGTCTTCTTTCAGAAAATATATGGGTACGGGAGGTTAGAATGATTATTTATTTCATAAATTAGGTTTTATTTGTACATGTCAAAAAAGCGAAAATTGTCCTGGCTACAAGAGGTGGAAAATGTCCAAACACCCCTGGCAGCAAAATGGTTAAAGGGGACATGTCACCTCTCCTGACATGTCTGTTTTAGCATATACTTGCATCCCGCTTGTAACAACAATCTATTCTTATGACTCTATAATGTACTATTCCTCTGTTATTCCGTCTAGACCAGGGATGCCCAACCTGCGGCCCTCCCCCTGTTGCAAAACTACAACTCCCGGCATGCCTGGACAGCCTACAGCTATCAGGGAATATTGGGAGTTGTAGTTTTGGAACAGCTGGAGGGCCGCAAGTTAGACATCCCTGGTCTAGACGTTATGAATGAATTGTTATCAGTTTGTAATGAAGGTGCACATGGGTGTTACTCGTTGGGGGGGGTGTTCCTGCACAGTCTGACACTATCCAATCATTACTGCCAGTGTCGGACTGGGCAGGGACACACCCCAACTGGTAACACTCAGCTGGAAATTCATTCATAACTTCTACCAGGAATAATAAAGGAATAGCACAAGATAGCGTAATAGATGAGGAGAAACCCAGGTTGGGTGAACTCATGGTGGCCGTACTTCACTACTGGAAGTCTTCTCTATCTCTCATGAGTTGGAGGTCCGAAATAGGAGGGAAGAAACTGCTGCCATAGTGGATAAGTACCAGTGATTGATTACACAGGTGAAGAAAGAGAGTTCCAATAAGAGCAGCGAGGATACAGAAATAATGGACTTGCAGTTTTGGGAAGTGGACCTATCCCTTGGTGATCCAGCAGCGCTCATAGACTAGAAGACTAAAGATAATGACTTAGGCTACTTTCACACTAGCGTTTTAGTTTTCCGGTATTGAGATCCGTCATAGGGGTTCAGTACCGGAGAAAAATGCTTTAGTTTTATCCCCATTCATTGTCAATGGGGGCAAAACTGAACTGAACAGAACGGAATGCTCCAAAATGCATTCCGTTCCGTTTAGTTGTGTTCCCATACCGGAGAGCAAACAGCAGCATGTTGTAGTTTGCGATCTGTCCTGGGATGCGGAGCAAGACGGATCCGGCATGACCCCCAATGGAAGTCAATGGGGATGGATCCGTTTTCTCTGCCACAATAGAAAACGGATTCGTCCTCCATTGACTTTCAATGGAGTTCCTGACTGATCCGTCTTGGGTATGTTAAAGATAATATAACCGGATCCATTCATAGCGGATCCAGATGGTTGTATTATCAGTAATGGAAGTGTTTTTGCTGAACCCTGCCAGATCCAGTACAAACGCTAGTGTGAAAGTAGCCTTAGAGAGGACCCGTCACCTCTCCTGACATGGCTGTTTTAGTTACTACTTGCATTCCCCATGTAATACCAATTCTGGAGCATCTATTCTTATGACTCGTGTTGTGTCATTCCTGTATTATTCCTGCTAGAAGTTTACAAATAAATTGCTAGCAGTCTGCAGTAAAGGTACTGCTGGGTGTGTCTGCCTCTGCCCAATCAGTGCTGCTGGTCTCAGACTGTGCCGGAACACACCCCTGATTGGTAACAACCATCTGTACCGTTACAGCAAGCTACTGGCAATTCATTCATAAACTCCAAGTAGGAATAGTAAAGGAATGACACAACATAGAGTCATAAAATAGGTGCTCCAGAATAGTTCTCATGGGGAATGCAAGTAGATACTGAAACAGACATGTCGGAGAGGTGACAGGTCCTCTTTAATTTAATTTATTTTAAACTGAAACAAACAAGTCAGGAGAGGTTACAGGTCCTTTTTAAAGATTAGATTTTGAATCCTGTTGCAGGTAAACCCAGTTTAGTATGTATAGATCATCTTATTATTATAATTTTATGTCACTCTGAGCTTTTAATATGAGTTGCATGTAAAATGGATAGATTTTTCTTTATGTTTCCACTCTTCTAGGGACTTCATGGTTTTAGTTGCACGCCCTATAAGAGGCAGGTATAGAAGGGAGTGGCATTCATCAATTATTTTCCTGTGTAACACGCCTACTGAAATTCCAGGGTCACTAAAGCTCTAGTTGCCTTTGTAACTAGTGATGAGTGAACTGATTCTAGATCTGTGAGGGGCTGTCCCCACAGCTGAAGACCCTCCCCTTTATTGCTTGATCGACAGGGCCGGATGTCTTGCGCCTGCGCCGCTGCCGTGTCAATTAAGGGGCGCGTTTTCAGCTGAGAGGACAGTCCCTCGCAGGTGTAGAACTCTGGTTGACGAGACAAATCGATTCGCTTGTCTCTTTTAGCAGTAAAAGCTAATCACAAAAATACCGGCCACTGTATTTCCGCTTTTTGTATCGCTGGGAACAAAATTCTGTTTCTTCGGGAAAAAGAGAACAATTACAATTAGATATATAGGTTTTGCAGCATGTACACTTACCCCTCTTGGCCGCAGCTTGTTTAATTCTCCATATAGTCTTGGGAATTTCAAAGTTGTAGTTCTGCGGCAGCACGGAGATGGCTTCCAAGAGTAAGGGATTCTGAGAAATTTCATCGGGGATTTGGTTGGCAACTCGACGAACCGGCGTGCGACCTAAACAGAAAGTACATGTGGAATATTTTTACTGTTACACTTTTTTTATGTCAACTTGTAGACAACATAAAACCATAACATGTAGAAAAAGGGGAGTAAGATCAAAAGGAAATTCAAAACTTTATGTAGAAAAAGGGAATATGGAAAAGAGACAAAAAAAAGAGTCAAAACAATTAAAGGAGAAAAGGAAAACACAAGACAAAGGGTCACACGAGAGCCACACCAGGCCCCAGCAATCTAGTCTACTGGGACCATGTTCTATCAAACGGAGAAGCTTCTTGTAGAGCCAAACATTTGTCTTCCCAAAAGCCACTTACCTAGGTTTACAAGATCTATTACATTTAATACAAATATGGAAAGAGAGAAGTAGCACTCCCGTAAGGTAGTCGATTCGGTAGCACAGGTTTTGCTATATATATCAGGTACAACTCTATCATATGGATCAAATAACAATTGTTGGCCCGCTACTCCAACATTTGTCCTCCAAGGCATGGATCGATTTTAAAGAGACAGTGGGCAGATTTACTAATACTGTCTAAGATTTAGATAGTTTTCTCTAACTTGACACCACCTATAGGTTGGCTTACTTTGTGCCAGGAATTAGCACCAACATTTTGGTACACATAGGAGCATCTAAAGCCAAGTTCCCTTTTCCACACCTAAACCACAACCTTGTGAGGCGTAAAAGAGTATCTAAACCACATAACAACAAGTGTGATCCAAACCATGTACACCAAGTTTTTTTTTGTGCAAATTAAGTCAGAAGTATAGCACATTTAGCTCAGTAAATTTCCCCCACAAAAAAATCAATAAAAAAAAATCAATAAAAAAAAAACTAATATTAAACATTAATTTCACCCATTTTCCCATTTATTTTAGGAGAGAAGTTAAAAGGGTTTTCCATGACTTTAATGGCTCATGTACATGACCTTTGCCGTTTTTGAGGTCCGCATTTTGCGGAAGGGAACGTCATGCCATCTTTAGAACAGTCCTATCTTTGTTGGTAAAACAGACAAGTATAGGCCATGTTGAAATTTTTTTTGCGAGTGCCGTCGGAACGGACGGACGGATGCTGACAGCACACAGTGTTTTGAGGCCTCATTGAAGTGAGTGAGTCCACATCCAACCTACAATAATGCGGATCGGATGCGTACTGGATACATGTGCTGGCTGACCTGTTGCTGACTTGTTACATGTGCGCTTGACAGCTGAAGGCATCTGTGTTGGTCCCATGTTCATATGTGTCCGCATTGCTGGAGGCTCAGCTCTCTCCGCATCTGATGCCCCTTCTACACTTGGATAGACAGGGCCAGGCAGTAAAGTCGTGGTCAAGCCTGGCCCTGTCAAAGTGCAGAGGGAGCGGCAGTTACAGAGAGGGCAAAGCCTCTAGATGTAATGGCAACGCCCCCGTTGCTCCTAGAGGCTCATTTGCATATATTAAAACCTCATTCTTCTCAGCCATGCGGGCAAATATGGACATGGGACCAACACAGATGCCTTCTGCTGCCAAGCGCACATATAACAGGTCAGCCAGTGTCATAGGTATCTGCTGACAGGTGCCCTTTAAATTGTATAAAATAAAAAATAAAAGCATTTGGTATTTCCATAATCATAGTGTTCCACAGAAAAATATATAAAATAAAAAGAATAACAGTAATAAAGCTAACATGTCATTTTTACCACACTGTGAATGCCATGAAAACCAAACACCAAAAACAAAGGTTGAACTGTATTTTTTGGCAATTTCTCCCACAAATATTTCTTTTACAGTTTCTGAATACATTATGGTGCTTTAAAAAACACAACACTGTTGAAAATGCCCTCATACAGCTACATCGATAGAAAAATGAAAAACGTTATGGCTCTTTAAAGATGGAGAAGGAAAAAAGTAAGTGGCATCACCCAAACTGGCTGGTTACTGGCAGCAGAGCTAAGTACCCCGTCTTGAATAACGGCCTCTGTAGCGAGCTTTAAACCATCCAATCTGAGAAAGCAATCGCGCCATTTCAATATCCCGGCCACAGTTGGAAATGGCCGCGCATCCCTCCCTCGCCTATTTCCAGGCACCACCAACCAACAAAGTTATTCATTCCCAACCAACGTGTAACGTGCCGATATTGCAATTAAAATGTAGGCCCCCCCCCAAAAAAAAAGCGTACAGAACAATCAATTCCGTAATAAAGCAAAACAAATATATAAATAACCTCATTCACATGGGAAAACAATTAGATGAAAAAAAGGAAGGAAACAGAGCAACGCGGTGCGCGGAGAATGTCTTTTTTTATTTTTCATCGTGCTGCCGGCCTCCTCCCTTACACAAATGCTTAATAATTATGTTCATCTCGTCTCCGAATCTGTCAATAACCTGAAATGAGAGCGGCCCAACGCCTGATAATATCATAGACAATACGCAGAGACCCCCAGAGCACAATTGCAACAAACTAATATTGGAGCTGCAAAACAACATTACTTCCAAAAGGAAACCTGCATAATTAATTTCACTATTGTACAAAATGAATTCAAACAAATGAATTTAGTTGGGGGGGCAGACAGCTGTCAGACGGGACTCGCTAAGCTCCAATTAAAAGCTCAAGTCCTAATTAATTAACCCCTTCCCTACCGCAGGGACATAAGGGAGAGCTTTTAACGGTGGGAGAGGGGGGGAAGCACCAGAGAACTACTTAGTTATTACCCGCTTGCCTTCGACTCTTGTAGACCCAGCGAAGAGTTTCCATCCGCCTTGCTAAACATCCATTTATGTACTTACCATCCAAGAATACGGTTAATCCTCTTAGAACCATTAATATATTACGATTTCCTCACATAAAAATCCAGCTGTAATGAGCTTCAAAGAATTGCTACGAGACGAGGAACTTCTTGAAGTTTCTTCCAGAACACGGCCAGTAACTCCTTCTCAAGTCTCCCGTAATCTTCCTTTGGTTCAGATACAGTAGGTGGCCCAATAACCAATGTACAGAAGTTCAGGTTTGGGTTCAAGGGTGTGTAGATTGTATTATTTACCCTTATAACATGGTTATAAGGGAAAATAATAGCATTCTCAATACAGAATGCATAGTACAATAAGGCTGGAGGGGTTAAAAAAAAATATATATAAAATTTAACTCACCTTAATCCACTTGTTCGCGCAGCCGGCATCTCTTCGGTCTTCTTCTTTGAGGAATAGGACCTTTGATGACGTCACTACGCTCATCACATGGTCCGTCACATGATCCATCACCATGGTGATGGATCATGTGATGAGCGCAGTGACGTCATCAAAGGCCCTATTCCTCAAAGAAGAAGACAGAAGAGATGCCGGCTGCGCAAACAAGTGGATTATTTTTAATTTTTTTGTAACCCCTCCAGCCCTATTGTACTATGCATTCTGTATTCAGAATGCTATTATTTTCCCTTATAACCATGCTATAAGGGGAAATAATACAATCTACACAACCTTGAACCCAAACCTGAACTTCTGTGAAGAAGTTCGGGTATGGGTACCACATTCCATTTTTTATCACGATCACGCGCGTGCAAAACGCATTGCACTCGCGCGATAAAAAATGAACAACGGAACGCAATCACAGTCAAAACTGACTGCAATTGCATACCTACTCACGTGGGTTTGCCGCAACGCATCCGGACACGCTCGTGTGAAAGAGGCCTTAGGCTTCCTTCATACACTGCTTTCAGAAACCTATAAAAGTCTTGGAAAATCCCTTTAATATAATCCCTCTGCAGCTAACATGGGTGAGTCCCAATCGTGGCCAGGCTGTGCCATGTGGCCGCACCCTTAAAGGGGTTGTCCAGGATCAAGATTTTTTTTAAAACCAGTTAAATCACTATTAATAGCAGTTTGAAGGTCCCCCCAGTTGTTTCTAGGTATTTTTACACTTCAGCAGGGCTCCTACAGCCCCCCACTGATTGTTTACCTCTCTGTTTATGTGTGCGGTAACTTCCTGCCTCAATGCTTTCTGGGGCGCAGCGCTGCATCGCGTTGTTTCAAGTGCGTTTTTGCACCTCAGGGCAGCCGCCCCCCTAATTCATATGCCGCCTCCTGCCGCAACTATTCCTCCCCCTTAGTCACGTCCCTTAACGCCTCCTTCCTGAGAATGCTCCCTGCCCGGTGACATCACCGGACCAGAGGGGCGTGGCTTAGCGCAATGTGTGTTGCCACCTAGTTACTGCCCCTCCATGCGCTCAGAATAATTACTGAGGCTAACAGTGACATCACCGGGCTCCTTGCAAAGCGGAAGAAG
This sequence comes from Bufo bufo, assembly GCF_905171765.1. Lineage (NCBI taxonomy): Eukaryota > Metazoa > Chordata > Amphibia > Anura > Bufonidae > Bufo > Bufo bufo. The sequence goes on along the minus strand of NC_053391.1, from coordinate 128,876,891 downwards.
AGGCTTGGCTATGCAGAAAGGGACCCGGTACATCACTGACTGTGATAGAAACTGCACTTCCGGCTGAAAATTTGTGAAGTGAAAAAGAGCCATGAATGTAATATTTAGGGGACCATTGTACACATACACCAATGTCCCCAATCCCGGACAACCCCTTTAAGGGGTTGTTCACCACTCCTTTTATATCCTCAGAATAAGGGCTCATTCAGACAGCCGTACGCTGTCCGCAAAAATGCGGATCCGAATTTTTGCGGACAGTTCAGCATGTCTGCAAAAAAACTGATTGCATTCCGTTTTTTTTGCTGATCCATAGACTTCAATAGGGCCATGTCCTGATTTTCACTGACAAGTATAGGACATGTTTCATTTTTTTGCTGAGCCGTGCAATGGAAGAAAAGGGCCCCATAGAAGTGAATGGGACAGCACCTAATCCGCAAAAAAACTGATCCACATTTTTGCGGACAGCATACGGCCGTCTGAATGAGCCTTAAGTCATCAATATGAAAAATGGGGGGGTCCGACACCTTACACCCCTGCCAACCAGCTGTTCAGGAGTAGCCCTGGAACCGGACTAGGCACCAGAACTACATAGCTCCATCTATTGTGTAGCGGATGGAGATGGTTAATGCAGCGCTGATCGACCGGCTGATCGACCGGCGTGATGACCTACCCTGAGGATTGGCCATCAATATCAAAATACCAGAAAACCCCTTTAAAGAGGACCTGTCATTTCTCCATACATGTCTATTCTAATAAATATTTCTACCACTGTGGTTCTGAATCATCTTTTCTTCTGCTTTGCCTCCTAGAAGTTTATGAATAAATTGACAACGGTGTGTGACTAACTAAAGGTGTATACATAGCCTGAGACTACCCAAATCAGTGCTGACTGTGCAGGTACACATCCCTTTGACATGGGGAATGGTAACGCCCAGTTGTCAATGTATTCATTAATTTCTGGGAGAGATAAAAGAGAAATGGCAAAGTGCATTAGTCTTTGAGAAGAGCCAACGGGTCCTATTTAAAGGGACTGTGCCAAGTTTTAAAGAGGTTGTCTTACTTCAGTAAGTTGCATTTACCATATAGAGAAAGTTAATACTAGACACTTACTAATGTATTGTGATTATTAGGGTTGAGCGAACCAGAACTGCAAAGTACGGGTTCGTACTGAACTTAGCGAGTTCGGGTACCCGTACCCGAACTTTTTCACTGAAGTTCGGGTGATTTTATTATTTTCCATTATAACATGGTTATAATAGAAAATAATAGCATTCTTAAGACAGAATGCTAAATAAAATGGCCATTGAGGTGTTAAAAATAAATAAAAAAACTCACCTCATCCACTTGATCACGCAGCCGGTATCCTCTTCTTTCTTCAGGACCTGCGATGACGTCATCGCAGGTCCTGCTAAATGAAGCTAGAAGAGGATACTGGCTACGCAAACAAGTGGATGAGGTGAGTTTTTTTTTAATTATTTTTAACCCCTCAATGGCCATTTTATTTAGCATTCTGTCTTAAGAATGCTATTATTTTCCCTTATAACCATGTTAGCCTTGTATTAACTTTCTCTACATGATGAATGCCACTAACTGAATTGAGACCACCCCTTTAAGTTGTCCCCCATCCACAGGACAGGGAATAGGTATCTGATTGGTGGTGCAACGATATGAGTGGAGGGGAGGGTCGTGCCTGTGCGCATATCGGATCAGATAATTAGGCCCTATCCTGTGAATAGGGGATAACTTAAATACTTGGCACAACCACTTTAAACGTGAGACTCATCTGATCTGCAAGAAGGAAGGGGAGGCAAAAGAAACATCAGTCAACTGTTGTTTTTTTTTAACCATTTGGGTTATACTATGGGGCAGGAATATGGTTAAAGAGGTTTACTTCTTCAGCAAATGGCATGTATCACGTAGACAAAGTTATGCCCCATTCACATGTCAGTGTTTGGTCAGTGATTTCCATCAGTGATTGTGAGCTAAAACCAGGATTGGAGCCTCAACAGAGATAAGGTATAAGGGATCTGCACCTGTTCTGTGTTTAGAGCCGCACCTGGTTTTGGCTCAAAATCACTGTTGGAAATCACTGACCGAACACCGACTGTGTGAATAAGGCCTTAAAAAGGGTTTTCCGTGACTTTAATACAGTACTGATGACCTCTACTCAGGATCAGTGGGGTCTGACAACCAGGACCCCCGTCGATCAGCTGTTTGAGAAGGCACTGGCGCTCCTGTGAACGCCGCGGCCTTCTCTCAGATTACCAAGCACAGCGCTGTACATTGTATAGCGGTTGTGCTTGGTATTGCAGCTCGGCCATGTGACCGATGAACATGTCGTCACTGGCCTAGGGAAAGCTGGGAGAAGGCGATGGCGCTACTGCGAGCATCCCTGCCTTCTCGAACAGCTGATCGGCGAGGGTTCTGGGTGTCAGACCCCCACCGATCAGATACAGATTGCCAATCCAGAGGCTAGGTCATCAGTATTAAAATCTCGGGAAACGCCTTTGATACAAGGCACTTACTAATGTATTGTTATTACCCATATTGCCTCCTTTGCTCCCACGGTCCCGGCCACCAAAGAGACCGGTGCTTTTTCCTATAGTATACAAGCACGTCCACCGCTGCTGGATTGCAGGGTGGTCGTAGCCCCTTGATACAAGCAGTGTATAATGTGATGGAAAAATGAATGAAGCCAGCAAAGGAGGCAATATGTGCAATCCCAATACGTTAGTAAGTGCCTTGTATTAAATTCCTCTATATGATAAATGCCTTTGCTGAAGGTAAGGGCTGACTGCATTTTTTTTAGTGTTTTTTCATACAGAGGAACAAACTGAAATGTGCAATAAACCTGGCGGCTTCCATGCCGGGATTGTCTGGATATCCCATGCTGGGATTAATCTGCACATCCACAAGCACATTGGCATTCCGGCTGGATCTACAGGTGGCAGGGTTTCCCGCGTCACAATTTGCATCCAGATTCGCACATAATTATTTGCGCCATGCTTTGGTGAATATGACTGATGTTATCGAGAATCCATCTGCAGGCGGAATAAGAATGAGCTGGCCACAGTCCTCCATTTCTGCACTGTCCAGTCGAAGGGAGGCTCCACTGGTGCCCATGACTTCACAGTCTTCATTTTTATGCAAGTAATGTGTCAGGGTGCTGCCACATACGATCGTTTTTGAAGCCAAAAACAGGAGAGGATTTAAAAAAAAAAAAAGACAGAGCGAGAAGTCGTATCCGATACTTCCTCTCCTTGTACGCATTATTATCACTGCCGCAACGCAGTGTTTATAGCGCACATTGGAGCACTGGCCCAGATAAGTGTCCGCTGCAAAAATAGGTCTAAAAAATTATACAAAATGGTGCAAATTGGCCCCATTTAGGGTTCCCTACACTTTATACTCTACAAGCAGGAGGGTCTTAGAGGAAATTGGGCAGAGTTTGGTAGAAAACGGGCAGTCCCACAATGCGACATTTTGCACCAAACTTGAGGTGCCTCTCTCCCTGCACCACATTTATCATCCAAGCTGAGACCCTGTGATAAATCTGGCGCAGGTCTAGACAGCCGGTCTAAGATGGCACCATCTTTACAATTAGAATATTTGGGCAACTATTCGCCTAGGCCTTGCTCCCCTCCATTTGTGGATCCGGCAGGCTGTTCCGGCACAAAGCAGCCTGCCAGATCTCACGAATCTGGCGCTGCTGGATCCCTACCGACTGCGATGGGGTCGATCAGATCACCACCGGACCCCAGTCAGTAGGGATATGGCAGGCTGCTCTTTGCCAGAACAGCCTGCCGCATCCACAAACAGAGATGAGATCAAGGCCTTACCTCTTATGAGCTTCCACTCCTGCCTGTCCAGTCAAATTCACTTTGTTAATAATGGGGGATATTCCACCTTTCATTTTCCAAATGAGCTCTGAAAAATGGGATCTGATTGGTTGCTATGGGTAAGTAAGCCAGTTTTCCTTTACACCAGTTTGGTATATCTACCCCAACGAGTAGTGCCGGGGTACGGCCGCACATTCAGGTTTCCTGATGCGGTAGCTGCACACATTGCGGATTACACACAGTTTTTCTGCGCAGATTCTCGTGCATAAAAACGGCAGTGTAGTACAGTACCAGCAAGGTGCATGAGAACAGACAAATCTCATGTACACTTAGGCGGATTTTATCTGTGCGGTAATGGACCTGCCGTGCGGATTTTCAAATCTGCGGCAGCTAATTATGTTTTAGCTGCGGATGATTTTAGCCTTTTCAAATAAAGGGCGAGATCTGCAGCAAAACAGCACCACAATACTCAATTAGAAATTACTTTTTTGATGCGTTTTGGGTGCACAAAAGGGCAGAAATCTGCATGGAAATTGGTGCGGACCTTCTTTGCGTTCACCCTCACCCGTGTACAGGTAGCCTTAAAGCGGCTATCCACAAGCACCTGTTTACCGCGAGAGCAAAATGACTGAGGAAATTATGGACAGGGGGCAAAATAGGGGCAAAAAAAAACTAAGCGTTAGTCACTGCATGCCACTAAAAACAATAGGAAGCAAATTTGAGGCATTTTTTCTAAGCCGATTCGCTGATTTTCTAACCGTTTCTATCTGCGTCAAAAAAGGCTTGTGAATGAAGCCTAAGGTTACCTGCACACGGTTGCGGGCTGTCTTGCATAAATTCTTCACAAATTTCCATTTGGATTTCTACCTGTTTCCACACCAAAAAGCGCATGTGTAACCGCGCAAAAGAACTGCACAAAGAATTGACATGCTGTGGATTTCAAAATCGCACGGAGCAAAAAAGCAAAGTGCACAAGAGATTTGTGAAATCTCATACACGTTGCGGTACTTTATTGTACTGTATTAGGTCTCATGCGCACGACCGTTGTTTTGGTCCGCTTCCGAGCCGGCTTGGATGCGGACCCATTCACTTCAATGGGGTTGCAAAAGATGCGGACAGCACTCCGTTGCTCCGTTCTGTGGTCCGCCCAAAAAATATAACCTGTCCTATTCTTGTCCGTTTTGCGGACAAGAATAGGCAGTTATATCCATGGCTGTCCGTGCCGTTCCGCAAATTGCAGAATGCACACGGACGCCATCCGTGTTTTGCGGATACGCAATTTGCGAACCACAAAACACACAACAGTTGTGTGCATGATGCCTTACACTGTTTTTCTGGGGAGCTCAAGAATCTAAGCTGAAAAATTGCTCGCAACCGTCAACGTGAGCAGGTAGCCTAGGGAGGCAGAGCCGCAGGTGGCAAGGAAAGCACAGCAGCCTGAACCAATAATGAGACGGGTGCGTGAGACTACCCCTACTCCCTGTAGACACTGTAGCTAAACTGTAGTCACACAAAGCACAGACGACAGCTCTACTCGAATGGTCGCAAGCCACAAAATATGAGGAAAAAATGTAAACGTCCTGGATAGGTACTGAGACTCTGAATTTTTTACTACAAGAAAATTGAGACTAGCACAGTCATAACCACAGGTGTACAACCATAACGCTAGCATGCAGACAGCAAACAAAAAAACGTATGGCACCACAATATTTCACATACAAACAATAAAACTAGGGAGTAGGGATTATTCTGAATTAGGCCTCTTGCACACGAAAGATACGGATTAGATCCGGATGCGTTCAAAGTGCACTCCGGAAAACTCGCACCATTTCGCAAGCAAGTTCAGTCCGTTTTGTTTGCGACTGCGTTCAGTTGTTAAATTTTTATCGCGCGGGAGAAATGCGCATTGATGCGTTTGTCACGTGCGGGATAGAAAACTGAATGTTTACAAACAACATCTCTTAGCAACCATCAGTGAAAAACGCATCGTATCCGCACTTGCTTGCGGATGCAGTGCATTTTTCACGCAGCCCCATTCACTTCTATGGGGCCAGCGTTACGTGGAAAACGCAGAATAGAGAACATACTGCGATTTTCACGCAACGCACAAGTGATGCGTGAAAAACAACGCTCATGTACACAGACCCATTGAAATGAATGGGTCCAGATTGAGTGCAGGCGCAATCGTTCGCATCACACATTGCACCCGCGCGGAAAACTTGCTTGTCTGAAAAGGGCCTTAAAGTTGTATTGTACCTACTAAACATGAAAAAATAAAAGCTGTTTGCGTACATTTTTGATCAAACATGTGTCGGGCCCATCTACCAGGCGTCAAGGTGGCTTCTCAGAATTTTTTAGCTCCTCAATGGATATTAAAGGGGTTATCCCATCTTAGACAATGGGAGCATATTGCTAGGATATGCCCCCATTGTCTGATAGGTGCGGAGAAAGTGGAGGAGGAGCCGCTGAAAATAGCAGAGCGCTGGCTCGGCTATTTCCGCCGGCCCTATAGAAATGAATGGGAGCGTGGGCTGCGCATGCGCGGTGCGATCCCATTCACTTCAATGGGAGAGGCGGGGAGCTGTGCCTGGTGGTGGACGGACCCTGGGAAACCCGGGGTCCTCCAGCCACAACTCTCCCCGGCTCCGTTCTCGTTGTAGGCGCGGGTCCCAGAGGTGGGACCCGCACCTACAACGAGAACGGAGCCGGGGAGATGCAGAGTGCGGCATATGGTCTGAGCACTGGCAGGCTGACCCCCCCACCCCTTTAACCTCTGCAGCAATTCTGGCAGCATTCATGTGTCTATTTTGAAAAGACAACCTCTGGATATGATGCTGAGCATATGCACTCAGCTTCTTTGGTCGACCATGGCGAGGCCTGTTCTCAGTGGAACCTCTTTTGTTAAACCCCTGTATGTTCGTGGCCACCGTGCTGCCGTTCATTTTCAGGGTGTTAGAAATATTCTTATAGCCTAAGCCATTTTTATGTAGAGCAACAATTCTTTTTTTCAGATCCTCAGAGAGTTCTTTGCCATGAGGTGCCATGTTGAACTTTCAGTGACCAGTCAGAGAGTGATGTTATTCTCCTGGAAGAAGTCCCTTGTCCTGCGGGCATTGTGTACTGTAGCGTTGTCCTGTTGAAAAACCCAGTCGTTACCACACAGACGAGGGCCCTCAGTCATGAGGAATGCTCTCTGCAACATCTGGACATAGCCAGCGGCCGTTTGAGCCCCTGCACTTCCTGAAGCTCCATTGTTCCACTGAAGGAAAAAGCACCCCAGACCATTATGGCGCCCCCTCCACTGTGGCACGTAGAAAACATCTCAGGTGGGATCTGCTTATCATGCCAGTAACGTTGGAAACCATCAGGACCATCAAGGTTACACTTTTTCTCATCAGAGAATAAAACTTTCTTCCACCTTTGAATGTCCCATGTTTGGTGTTCTCTTGCAAAGTCCAAACGAGCAGTTCTGTGGCGTTCAAGGAGACGAGGTCTTTGAAGACGTTTTTTGTTTTTGAAGCCCTTCAGTCTCAGATGCCGTCTGATGGTTATGGGGCTGCAGTCAGCACCAGTAAGGGCCTTAATTTGGGTCGAGGATCGTCCAGTGTCTTGACGGACAGCCAATTGGATCCTCCCGCTCAGTGCTGGTGAAATTTTTTTGAATCTTCCACTTGACTTTTTTGTTCCATAACCCTCAGGATCATTTAAGAAGCGATGGCTCGCTGTGAGAGACCCTGCTTATGCAGTTCAACAACCCGACCACGTTCAAAAAGGGAGAGTTTTTTTGCCTTTGCCATCACAATGTGTGACTACCTGACAGAAAATGACAATGAATCCACATCTTTGCACAGATTTGGCCTTTTAAAAGGCATGTGGTCCTAAACTTTTGATCAGCTGAAAAACAGCCTGTTTCAGTTTATTCATTGTTTTCATTAAATTGAATGCTCAAAAAATGTTTTGTCTCACTCCCATTTCTTCTTGTTGCATGTTGAAGCTCTACTTGGAACCTTGTTAAGATCCAGCCATGCTAAATAGGATTTTTTGCCATTTTTCAAGTGGTCCTAAACTTTTGATCAGGACTGTAGATACAACCGTCACACGTGAAACCGAACCAGACGTTTCACAAATGAATTTACTGGAAAAATATCCTGGAGCTTTATAATGACACAAGGATTCGCTAATACTGAGTAGCATCATCCTGCAAGGTTCACACCACATTGTCTCACAGCAAATAAACCTGACACTAGTAGTACATTCAACACACTACAAAACACAACAGCTGTCACCGAGTGCCACATAAAATGAAGCTTTTAACGGTAATGATTCAAACCATAGATAACGGAAAGGTTCTGCTGGTTGGTAGAAAGAGGGAAGAATCACGCATTTGATGGAGAGCTGTTTAAGCGTAAAGCTTCCAGTGGCAGGTCCTAACAGGGTGCCAGGCTGCCGCTTCGAAAAGAGGCGACCCAAGTCAGCAGACCTGACCCTCTCTAGGCCCTAAATCTTTGATCCCCGTTAGATCTGGCCACAGAAAGGAATGTAGCTTGGGTGCAAAAAGAGCTATGGTGACGCCCTCATTGCACCAAAGGTCTAATTTGAACATTGAGAAAAAATATAACTCAGGATCGGCGCATAAATCAACAAAAGAAATACATTATTTTAATCAGATGAACCACAGCCATGTGTCTATGAAAACAGTTGGATAAGGAGGTTGCTGGTGACAGATTCCCTTTAAGTAATTTTTAGGGGATAATGACTTACTGCCCATGGAGATCTATGGACTGCATTCATGTTTATGTACCCCCAAATGTGAGCACTCCAGATAATAGTGGCATCACCCTCTATTAGCCCAATATGCTCCAAAACGGAGTACAACACCCCTTGCAGCAGGGGCGGACCAGTCATAGTCCATACGGGGAAAAAATCCCAGGTGGGTCAAAGTCCTCCTGGGACCTTCTTCATGGCCATCGACCAGGTACATGACAACCCATTAATTAACTCCCAGTGTTAAGTTCATTAATTAGTTGAATACTCCGGGGAAAAAATGGGAGCTGATCGTGTCTTATAGACATCAGGGTATTAGGCCTGAAGCCTATGAGGTAGTCTACGAACAGCACAGGTAGACACAGGCCAGAGGAGGTCTGTAGCCTGCTCCGCAATCAAATTAGTCAGAAATCAGCTTCCTGGAGCACCAAAGAGCTAGCCCCGCTGCTCAAGAGACTCCCACTTGATTGACAGGCCCAGACATCCCAGCTGGCCTGTCAATTTCGGGCCTGCACCATTGCTCTGAGTATCACCACAATTACTTGAGCAGGGCAGGTATCACCTGGGAATGCACTGCCGATGTCTGGGTACACCCTGAAGTGAAGAAAGTTTTGGACAAAGGAGCACTACCTCCATTTCCAGGTGTACTTAGACTTCAGCAGCAAATGAGCTGTAGAAATCTGCACTGCTCAGGGAGCAGCATCAGATCCTCAGAGCAAAGGTGCACACGCGAGATTGACACGGCCAGGTGAGATGTCTGGCCCTGTCAACCAAGGAGTAATCTTTTGAGCATCGGGGCCCGGCGTCTCGAAATTCCAGGAGGCTGATTTTGAACAACTTTGAGTCTTTAGACTTGATTAGCTCATCTCTAAATGAGACTCATCTCTAAATGAGAATGTGAGAATTTTACTTATTTTTTTTAATTCCTCTGCCACTTGACGAGCATATTACTGGAGCCACTATGGGGAGCACATATTACTACTGAGACCTCTATCGTTTCTACAGTATAGTGTTTGGGGGCATTGGGGAGCACATGCACAGTATTTAGGGTAACAGCAGGATGACACTGTTGAGAAGGGAAGGAACCTAAGATGTTTGTGTGGCAAACTCTCAGACACGTCTCATTTCTGCAAAGAAGCCATTGTGGTGGTCTGGGACGAATGGAGAAGATGAGGAAAGAGAACATCTTAGATCAAAGGAGACATCACTGGATGTAACAGGTATGTCGAGCTGTATTCAGCTGCATGTTTGGTGGTGCTGAAAGCCCAGGTGGCCTGTGGAAGGTATGGCTGGCTCAGTGCTGTGACCAACCTCTCACCTTCTTTATATCTTAAAGGAGTTATTTGATATCTAAAATATCCCCCCAATAGACGGGCCCCTTGTATGGATTATACTTACCTGCTCCCCAGCACCCTCGTCACTCAGATCAAAACAACGGGGTGAGGTGCAGCCAATAGCAGATCGTGACAGTGACCAGCCTCAAGGGGGCTCATGCTATTGCCTGCTCCCATCGCCAGATGTTTTGATACAAGCGGCGGGGAGATGCAGCGGCGGCCATACAGAGATGCAGAACGACAGAGGTGCCAGGGAGCAGGTAAGGCTACTTTCACACTTGCGGCAGAGAGATCCGGCAAGCAGTTCCGTCGCCGGAACTGCCTGCCGGATCAGGCAAAATGTATGCTAACTGATGGCATTAGTAAGACTGATCAGGATCCTGATCAGTCTTAAAAATGCCTGATCAGTCGAAAAAATGCATTGAAATGCCGGATCCGTCTTTCCGGTGTCATCCGGCAAAAACGGATCCGGCATTTATTTTTTCACCTTTTTTTCAGTCTGCGCATGCGCATACCGGAAGGACGGATCCGGCATTCCGGTATTCTGAATGCCGGATCCGGCACTAATACATTCCTATGGGAAAAAATGCCGGATCCGGCATTCAGGCAAGTCTTCAGTTTTTTTAGGGCTCTTTCACACCTGCGTTCTTTTCTTCCGGCATAGAGTCCCGTCGTCGGGGCTCTATGCCGGAAGAATCCTGATCAGGATTATCCCAATGCATTCTGAATGGAGTGAAATCCGTTCAGGATGCATCAGGATGCCTTCAGTTCCGGAACGGAACGTTTTTTGGCCGGAGAAAATACCGCAGCATGCTGCGCTTTTTGCTCTGGCCAAATATCCGGAACACTTGCCGCAAGGCCGGATCCGGAATTAATGCCCATTGAAAGCTAAACGTCGTTTCGGCGCATTGCCGGAGCCGACATTTAGCTTTTTCTGAATGGTTACCATGGCTGCCGAGACGCTAAAGTCCTGGCAGCCATGGTAAAGTGTAGCGGGGAGCGGGGGAGCAGCATACTTACCGTCCGTGCGGCTCCCCGGGCGCTCCAGAGTGACGTCAGGGCACCCCAAGCGCATGGATGACGTGATCGCATTGGACACGTCATCCATGCGCATGGGGCGCTCTGACGTCACTCTGGAGCGCCCCGGGAGCCGCACGGACTGTAAGTATACCGCTCCCCCGCTCCTACTATGGCAACCAGGACCTTAATAGCGTCCTGGCTGCCATAGTAACACTGAAAGCATTTTGAAGACGGTTCCGTCTTAGTATAATCCGTACAAGGGGCCCGGGCATTGGGGGGGGAGAATATTTTAGACATCGGATAACCCCTTTAATTATCCACAACTGGAGGAGGAGAGGCTGTGGGCGCAGGCGCGGGCCACCACAGGGGGGCAGCTTCTGGGGAGGCGTTTTGTGCTGCACTGTGGTGTAATATTTCTTCACTTTAATCACTGTGAGAAGCTGGGCCCCATTTACATTACACATCACAAGTTCCTGCAAATGGCACAGAATTGTTACTGCCAGGTCTGCCCACTGCCTGTGTGTAGGCCACTGAAACTAAGGAGAAGGGTGTGCGAATGCCAGCGGCGGAGCATGATTCATGTAGTGCAGCAGATGGAGGGTGACCTGTCATGGCTGCATGTGTCGTTAAACGTGCGCGCCTCCTGACCTGCTTTTAAGGTCCCAGCCGGCATCAGCGCTCCAGCAGGTGCTGCGGTTCCAGTTCCATCTTTCTCCTTCGCCCCTGCATCGTTCAGCCCTCCTGCGGTGGGTTCTCCTGTCAGATCCGCCATCACAGCTGTGAACACACGTGTGTACGAAAAGACAGCGTCAATCGATCCCAGAAACGGACAGCAAAGTTGCTCGCCGAGCGGTCGATGCTGAGGCGTTGGTAATGCGGGATGTGCGCCCCTAGTGGTGCGCTTGCCTCAGTGTCTCTATTTTCTGACGATTTCCACTCTACAAATGCTGGAAAATATGGAATAATCCTTCAAATCTCTACAGTATAGTACAATGCTGAACAGTGTAACAGGAGGCTCGTATGAGATTATTAATCCCAGCAAGGGCTGCTGAAGCTCATAACATTGAGGGAGATTTTATCAAGACTGGTCTAAAGGAAAACTGGTTTAGTTGCCCATAGCAACCAATCAGATTCCACTTTCAATTTTCCAAAGTTTCTCTGAAAAATGAAAGGCGGAATCTGATTGGTTGCTATGGGCAACTAAGCTCATTTTGCTTTACACCAGTTTTGATAAATCTCCCCCATGCTGCCCATATGTTCAGAGGTTGAGGAGCTCCGTTATTTCTTCACAGTGCGACTAGCGAATGCAGAAACGAATATGCAACTTGAATCGGCTTGATGTGAACCTCACATTAGTTCCAGGATGCCCCCTACATACCACCAATACTATAAGGGCTCATTCAGGAGGCCGTATCTTGCTTTCGACATCCGATCCGCAATTTAGATGCTGACCCATTCACTTCTATAGGGCCCCAAAAGATGCGGACAGCACTCCGTGTGTTAAACAACCTGTACAGAAACCCTATAAGGGGGGGGGGGGGGATAAGCAGGACTCAGAACCTTGTATATATAAAGTATTATGTTCTTTATTGCAGCATATGTAAATAAATATGTAGGCATGAGGCTTAAATCGGACGTGTGCATGAGGCTTAAATCATGTAAAATGGGGACAAAACCTCTAGATATTGAGCAATGTCCACAAACGCTGTACTGAGTATGGATCCCAAAGCACCCACATAGCTCTCACAAAAGATGGAAATATATGTACATAACACAAAGGTAGGTAAGCCTGTACCAATCAAAATAATATCAGGAAATAATGGTATCAAATCTACATAGCAAACCTTATGCTAAAGAGGGGATGAAGTAACATACCCACTCAAACCCTACCCAACCGTTGCTGTGGGACCAGGAGAAACATAAAGTAAAAAAAATAATATATATATATAACAAAAACCGAGGTCAGGATATTAACCAATCTGTGGACATGTTTGGGAGGCGTGGTGCAAAGGGTCCAAGAACACACCTCGATGTGCATTTCGCCTTGGCTTCGTCAGGAGTATCTGATCGGTGGGGTCTTACACCATGTGGCTGTACCCTTAAGGGGTCATCAGTTAAAAAATCTCAGAAAACCCCTTTAACTGAATAGTTTAATTGGTGTTCATTGTTAATAGTCATGTGTTTTTGAAGTGGGGCAAAAAGAATTATATGAATATTGCACTAAAACTCCAGAAGATGAGGATAGGTCATTAGTGGAAAAAAAAGGTCTGGGAAACCCCCTTTAAAAGGTTAGCGATCTCCTCTCTGAAAGTGGTCGATGTCCAGCATAATAAATCTTCATTCCCTGTCTCATCTACTCTAGTGCTTCAGATTTATGATACTTTGGATGCCAGGCTTCAAAGCAAATCAGAAAGGAGGTCAAACTAATAGAGTGGTGAGGGGGCCTGTGGGCCCTCCTGGTTTGTGGGTGCAGTGACTAATGCAGTGTCCCCTATATTCACACCTTGCTGAACTTCATTTGGCTGCAATTAATAGTCCCTTAAATCAATAATTCTGTTTGAAAGCCTTGGAGCCCTGACCTAACGGATATGCACTCTGCAGGCATTTCATCGCAGATTCCATCACATGCAGCACTATTTTTTAGAACTGGTGGAGGGGGTGAGGACTATGACGGTTATTATGTCTTGACAGGACCTGGGAGCGGGATGTTGAGGCGGAGAAGACATCAGAGGAAGGTGATGGCCATGGTGGCAATAAAGAGCAAAGGCAATGTAAGGCTAAAACCTCCAAAACAATTGCTAGGACCAGACCTGCTTCTATTGTGGTCAGCTCAGGTATTGGTTATGTCACTGATACTGTGGGTGCAGGCTCAAAACGTCCCAAACCTGGTCCAAGCTTGACTGCCGCTAGCTCTGTGCCAGTATTTCCCGTATGGCCTTTTTTTCCAGACTTAGGGGTGCAGATCTTAAATATGGAAGGCCACTCTGTCTTCCGGTGTGGTGGTTGCCAGAGAAAATTTACCCTTTATACAGCAGCAAAGTCTAATGCCATAAATGAACAAATATATTACTGTCTGAACCTGGCACAGGCTTGTTGGTTCTGGACCTTCTAAGGTGGCTGGTCGCTTTCCCTCAAGGGTACTCTGATGATAACGTATCTTCTCTGGCAGTTGTAGCCTCATAGATAAAGGTTCTCTGGACTTGGGCCTAGTTTTCAGGAGCTTACATATGCAGGTCTTCTCCACTGCTCTGCTCAGACTACATTACCAATCCCAAGGGGGTGGGCAAAGTCCATCGCCCTGGTAACCTAATTAAATCTGCCATTAAGCGTTCATAAGGCACAAAGAAATAAAGGCCTAATGATCAAATCACAACACTTAACTCAGCAATGTTAAATTAACCCTTTTGCAGTGTTCCTCTGGGGCAACGCATGTAGTATAACTCCAGGCATGAGGACTAACTTTCATTTACTGCACATGCACCGCCACCTTGCCATTGAAAATTGGATCAGGATTGGTAAAGGTCCCAACTGGCAGTCCCCTAGTTGACATCTTGCAACATTGTTTCTTTGCAAACCTTTATATTTTATTCTGTTTCCTTTATGAAAAGTTTAAAAAAAAAAGCATAAAGTTCAAAAATGTAAAGTAAAAATCTTCTGTGGAGTTAGACTGGTTACCATTTATTAGGTTTATTAGCTTTGCGCTCACCTCTGAAAATTTAGCCGGCAGTGTGCATGTGGCTGAAAAAGGGGGAAACTGGGAATTGTGAAAAGCCGCAGCTCTGAGGTGAGCGCTCAGTTTCTAGAGGAGTATATTTGCTAGATATTAGAAGGTATTATAGAAAATTGCTGTAAAATATATGGCAGAGATTGTAGCTCCAAAGTGGCCAATGCTGAGTAATAGAATAAAAAGCTTTACTCCCAGAAATGTAGCACACGTGCTGTTATTGCGGTTTATCTGTCACAAAACTTGTGCTAAAGGGGTTTTCCAGGGCTATGAAGATTTTATTTTATATAACGTATCATATAGAGATCCCTGTAGTTTAACAATGAGACCTTATCTGCTCTGACATTACAAATCGTGCTCACATATTATTGTAAAGCCTCATTCACACATCCGTGCTCAAATCCGTGAGAAGGTGGTCAGTGATGCATCTGTGAAGTATATGTGTTGGGTCCGTGTGTCTGTTTTTTGCTGTCCGTGTGCCATCCGTGTTTCACTGACCCTGCACAGCTGAAAAATAATTTTCAAAGCATCTCTTCCTAATGATCTGTGAAACACAGATGGCATCCGTGTTGCTTCCGTGGCTTTCAAGGACCCATAGACTATAATGGGCGTGATGGATCCGTGAACACGGACAAAATAGAGCAGGCATTTGTGCTGAAAACACGGACCCATGGACTGTGCTAAAACACTGATGTCTGAATACACACATAAGGCTGCATGCACACGACCGTGGTGTGTTTTGCGGTCCGCAAAACACGGATGGCATCCGTGCGCGTTCCGCAATTTGCGGAACGGCACGGACAGCTTTCAACATAAATGCCTATTCTTGTCCGCAAAGCGCGGACAAGAATAGGACATGTTATATTTTTTTAGCGGGGCCACAGAACGGAGCAACGGATGCGGACAGCAGACTGAGTGCTGTCCGCATCTTTTGCGGCCCCATTGAAGTGAATGGGTCCGCATCTGAGCCGCCAAAACAACGGCTCGGATGCGGACCTAAACAACGGCCGTGTGCATGAGGCCTTAAACAGTGAAAAATATAGAAATGGATCAAGGGAAGGAACGACTGCTATCTAACTCCCTACATAGAATTTGGTCCATATTTATATAAGCTACTTCCTCACACCAGCCAAACTGGAAAACTGGGCAATGTACACTATTATATAGAATGGCTGATCTGTCTTTGAGCACGCAGTGTGGCTGTGCCTGAATTCGGAAAAAAGTTGCATTCAAATTTGGTGGGTTTTTGCCAGATCTTATTAATGATGCAAGTAAGACCTCTTTCACATCAGCACTACTTACACTGCCTGTCCAGAAAAAAAGTCGCCACAAAAAAAAAAGCCTTCTTTCGACATGGTTGTTTAAGAAATGAGAAGCAACTCATTGCGCCAGTTGGGGTTAAATAACTTATTGCCAGCTGAAAGATAATCGCCCATGCAGTAATTATCCAATAGGAGGCTCATAACTATTTGCTTAGTTAAATCAAGGTGGCGACTTTTTTTTGGGAGAGGCAGAAGAGCAAATATAACAGAAGTGCCGGATTTGGCGCATAACTGACAAGAATGGAGCAAGACCAGATGGATTTGGCTGCCAGGAATCCAGGTTATATCTGCAGTGTTAGGTGGCAGAAAACGGATGCAAATTCGCTAGATGCAGACCTACAAGAATGATTATGGTCCAAGAAGTAGTATACAAGCAGGGTCAAAACCAGGAGAGACAGGTATAGCCTAAACAACAAGCAAGGGGTTAATCCAGAAACTAGCCATGGTCAGAATACCAGGAGAATCAGCAGAAGCTAATGCAGCAGATGACGGGTTAATCCAGAAGCTAGCCAAGATTGGTGCACAGAAGCAAAATAGCTGAGTTAAAGTACAGGTACAAAGTTCTGAGCTATAGGCCTCATGCACCCGACCGTTGTTGTGTTCCGTTCCAAAAAAATTGGGTTCCGTTGTTCCGTGATCCGTTTCCGTTTTTGTTTTTGTTTCCGTGTGTCTTCCTTTATTTTTGGAGGATCACCAGACATGAAGGAAAGTAAAAAAAAGTCTAAGTCAAGTTTGCCATGCAAATGATAGGAAAAAAGCGGACGCGGACGACAATCTTGTGTGCCTCCGCGTTTTTTCACGGTCCTATTGACTTAAATAGGTCCGCAAACTGTTTTCCGTGAAAAAAAATAGGACAGGTTATATTTTTTTGACGGACTGGAACCACGGATCACGGACGCGGATGACAAACGGTGCATCAGCTGAAAGTCAATGGGTCCGCAGAAAATCACGAAAAACGGAACAACGGACACAGAATATAACAACGGTCGTGTGCATGAGGCCATAAACTGAGCTACTGTAGGATACTGAGTATGTAATTACCAGCACTTGCAGTGGCTGAATAGCAAGCTTAACTCCTTCCCGACCAGCGCCATACGGATCTTTAAAGATGGCTCCCACTCCTGAGCAGAGCGGGCGCCATAGCTGTAGGGCTGCCTGCTGTTCCATAGGAAACTAGTACATTTCTCATAGACTCCAATGCTAATGCATTAGAGTCTATGAGAATAGCAATAGCAATCTAATGATAACTATAAAAAAGTGTTAAAAAAAAAAGTGTGCGTGTGTATATATATATATATATTATATATGAATTTTTTTCCCCTAAAATAAAAAAAAATATATAAATAAAAATACACATCGTGGGTATCTCCACGTGTGAAAATGCCCACACTATAAAAATACTTTCCCCATACGGCAAACGGCGAAATGGAAAAAACCCTCAAAATGGCTCATTAGCTGTTTGTGCCTCATTCTCCACAAAAAAATTAAGTAAACCACAAAAAAATTAAGTAAAGAGTAATAGTCGTACAACCCCAGAATGGTATCAATAAAAAGTACAGATCGCCCCGCAAAAAATAAACGCTCACACAGCTCCGTACACATATTATTATTTTATCAGTATCAAAACGCAAGAAAAACAATACGTATAAGTTATTACCAGAATCGTACTGACCTGTGGAATGAAAGTAACTGGTTAGTTTTATCGCACATCGAACATAGTAAATAACAAAAACTTGTTAAACTGTAACAGAAATTGCTTTTTTTTTTCAATTCCATGCCATTAGGAATTTTTTTTTCTTGCTTCCCACTACATCATATGCAACATTAAATGGTGGTGTTGGAAAGTACATTTTGTCCAGCAAAAAACAAGCCCTTATATGGCTATGTGAATGGAAAAATAAAAAAAAGTTATGGCTCTGGGAAGGCAGGGAGCGAAATGAAAAACCCTCTGGGGTAGAAACTGTTAAAAACCTCTATATAGCTCTTGGATTGGACGCGTAGCTAGGGACCTGATTGATTCGGCTTCCAGGCTTACTAATAGGTTGACTAGCCGGGGCTTGACTGATCGGCATGGCTACTCTACCAAGAGAGCTATGATTTGAACTGGCTAAACTCCTGACGGGTGTACATCTGCTTATTGTTATGGATGTGGATGGGGATCTGCTGTGCCACTGTACAGAATTGGCTTAGGGCTACTCCTAAGGCCTCATGCACACGACCATTGTGTACCGTTCCGCAAAATGGGGTTCCGTTGTTCCGTGATCCGTTTCCATTTTTGTTTCCGTGTGTCTTCCTTTATTTTTGGACGATCACCAGACATGAAGGAAAGTAAAAAAAAAGTCTAAGTCAAGTTTGCTATGCAAATGATAGGAAAAAAACGGACGCGGATGACAATCTTGTGTGCCTCCGTGTTTTTTCACGGTCCTATTGACTTGAATGGGTCTGCGAACCGTTTTCCGTGAAAAAAATAGGGCAGGTTATATTTTTTTGACGGACTGGAACCACGGACGCGGATGACAAACGGTGCATTAGCCGAGTTTTCAACGGATTATTGAAAGTCAATGGGTCCGCAGAAAATCATGAAAAACGGAACGGACACGGAATAAAACAACGGTCGTGCATGAGGCCTAAGAATGTTATCTAAAATGTATCCCTGGTCTTCACCCTTTAAACCCTAAACAAGGATCTGGATTCCCCTGCAGTAGAACCATCAGTCTGTTACCTGGTGGAGTAGTCTCTGTTCAGTGGCTACTGACCCATGTAGATCAAGAGACAATGTAGCAGAGCCTTAAAACCTCTAGAGAGGCTATCCATGGGCTGCACGCTGGCCATTTAAAGGGGTTATCCTTAAAGGGGATGATTAATGTAAAAAAATTAAATCATGTAGTAAATGAAAACCTCTTTCTAACAAAGCTAGCACCAGTCCTGGACCTCACATGGATCCGGAGATCTCCCCATTCATTGCTCTGCTAGATTTATATCGAGCTGACAGCTCAAAGGGAGTGTCTTATCTGCTGCAGCTAAGGGGGCGTGACTCAGCTCTCCCTATCACAGGTCAGGAGGCAGTTGAAAGATGAAACTGAGCATGTGCGGCTTTCTCAGTGAGCTGGTCAAAGACATAACAAAAAGAGCAAACAGCAGGTGGTGCTATACAGATACATTTTATTGAATATCTCACTGGCTATGCAAAATTTTTAATCACATGCAATTACAAAACTATTCAGATCCAGGTGCTGGTTTGAAAACTGTAAAATGTTTTTTGTAATACAACCCCTTTAAGAGCTGGAGGAAGCACGTACCCTCCAAACAGATAGAGGCACTGCAGGTAAAGACCAACCCGCAGACCAGTGTGACGTGGATGAAGCAGCAAGATGCCGACAGACATGACGTGCCCACTGGGAACAGGGAGTTGCTGGCGGCCTTGGTATAATCAAACCAGAAATCAGGATGGACTTGTAATTTCTTTCTTCTTCCTATTACAGTTTTGCAGTATAATCTTACTAGCACATCTTATGTTCCTACTCTACATACTGTAGTATCTTGTTTTAAATTCATAGGACCATTTAAGAAAGCATTGCCGAGAGGTGTTCTGAAGTTTGAGCCTTGGTCCTGTAGTGAGAGAATGGATAGTTGCATAGTAGCATTATCAGCATATCGGTAATTGAAGCAAAACACGTTTATAAGCTTTCTGAGTGAGAAGCAATGTTGTGAAAATGGAAATACAAAAAGACATGCTGTGAAAACTACTCAGAGATTAACTGTAGAGAAGAGTTGTTTGCATGAGTCAGTGAAGATTGGTCTGCAGTATCTCCTAAAATATCATTGCAGAACCGATCCTTTAAATTATGTTACAGTTTGAGTGGAGGAGAAATTGAACCGATAGTAAAGAAGGGCTGATTAGATAAAGTATATTTTTGGAATGTTCTAGATATTTCCATAATTCAGATAATGAAAATAGAGGAATATATTGTTTCAGCTTGATGTTGGGTGAATCTTCTTCCAAAGATGCTGCTTCAAAAACAGGGTTAACATCTGCTACAGTATGAACAGATGACCTCTGAGAACATCTGTCTTGCTTTTCAGATATGTCTTCATTAGAGTTGAGCGGACACCTGGAAGTTCGGGTACGACGGGTTCGGCCGAACTTCGCAAAAAAGTTCGAGTTCTGGATCCAAACTTGACCCTGAACCCCATTGAAGTCAATGGGGACCCAAACTTTGGAGCACTAAAATGGCTCTAAAAAAGTAATGGAAAGGGCTAGAGGGCTGCAAAAGGCAGTAAAGTGTGGTTAAGAGCATGGCAAGTGCTCTGCAAACAAATGTGGATAGGGAAATGACTTAAAATAATAAAATACGTAAAAATAATAATCTTAATCTAGGAGGATGAGGTCCATATGGAGAAGGAGGTTGAGGAGGTGGTGGATGTGGCGGTGTAGGTGGAAGCGGCGGTGGAGGAGGAGGACGTAGCCAACACTGTTTATTGGTTTTGTTTTTTATTTTATTTTATTATTATTTTTTGTTTAAATTTGGGTAGACCCCAAAACATTGGGAAATATAAAAAATAAAACAAAGAGAAAGTGCACTGGAGTACAACAATGGCTGGATGAGCCCGGTATACATGTCTATTCTGCACAAGGTACGGACAAGTGCCTGGTTCATTTTAATGAACGTGAGATTGTCCACATTGTCTGTGATAACCCCCTCCTGCCGTGCTGAACAAGCGTTGAGACAATACACTGGCTGCAGGGCAGGCCAGCACCTCCAAGGGGTAAAGGGCAAGCTCAGGCCATGTGCCCAATTTGGAGACCCAGAAGTTGAAGGGGGCAGACCCATCAGTCAGTTCGTGTAGGCGTGTGCACACATACTGCTCCACTATGTCGCACGTCCCCGTGACATCCACGATCCAATTGGATATCTTCCCTATCAACTTTCGATATTCTTTTATGCACCTACCATGGTGATCACGGGTAACAGGGAATAATCAGGGTTCCATGTCGGAGAGGGAGCCTGAGAAAGGAATACCACATCCAAGGGAGGTCAATGGCTGAAATCTGATTGGGTGGAGATGGTGGGACAAGTTATTAAAGCAGAAAAATCTAAGGAAGGCAGGAGGTGCACGGCAATTACCCACTCCCAACTCGGGGAGGTAGTGACGATAAATAACAATACAGGACTCTTAAGATGCCCTGTTATTGGAATGAGTAATAAAAAATTACAGGGAATGTCACTGCAGTATTTTGGATGAGGAAACGTTATACAGGAGAGGCCCTGCTGCTGCATTGTTGACTCTAGATAACTTCTACCTGATCGCACGTCCCCGTGACGTCCACGATCCATTTGGATATCTTCCCTATCAACTTTCGATGTTCTTTTATGTGCCTACCATGGTGATCATGGGTAATGGGGTAATGGGGAATCGGGGTTCCATGCCGGAGAGGGAGCCTGAGAAAGGGATACCACATCCAAGGGAGGTCAATGGCTGAAATCTGATTGGGTGGGGAGGGTCGGTCAAGTTATTAAATTAAATTCAGCACATGCGCCAGGCAAGGGATGTGCGTCAAACCGGCTAGGCCCAGAGCTGCTACGAGATTTCGCCCATTATCGCACACCACCAGGCCGGGCTTGAGGCTCACTGGCACCAACCACTCATCGGTCTGTTGTTCCATGCCTGTCCACAGCTCCTGCGCGGTGTGGGGTTTGTCCCCCAAACAGATAAGTTTCAAAACTGCCTGCTGTCGTTTACCCCTGGCTGTGCTGAAGAAGGTGGTGAAGGTGTTACGCTGACCGGATGAGGAGGCGGTAAAGGATGAGGAAGCGGAGTAGGAGGAGGAAGCAACAGGAGGCAAAGAGAAACGCCCTGCAATCCTCGGTGGTGGAAGGACATGCGCCGAACTGCTATCCGCCTCAGGCCCAGCCGCCACTGCATTTACCCAGTGTGCTGTTAGGGAGATATAACGTCCCTGACCGCGCTTACTGGTCTATGTATTCGTAGTTATGTGGACCTTGCCACAGATGGCGTTGCACGGTGCACACCTGATTTTGTCCCTCACTTGGTTGTGCAGGGAAGGGATGGCTCGCCTGGAAAAGTAGTGGCGTTTGGGCACAACGTACTGTGGGACAGCCACCACCATCAGATTGTTAAAACTGTCTGTGTCCACCAGACGGAATGACAGCATTTCAAAGGCCAGTCATTTTGAAATGCTGGCATTTAGGGCCAGGGATCGCGGGTGGGTAAGGGGGTACTTCCTCTTTCGCTCCAGTGTTTGGGAGATAGACAGCTGAACCACATCCTCTGTTTGCGGGGTGGCAGGTGCCACTGTCACTCCAGAGGGGGATCAAGAGGCCAAGACTGCAGTAGAAGAGGAAGCGGGAGGAGCCAGAGACCTTTCTTGGTTTTTGAGGTGTCTACTCCACTGCAGCTCGTGCTTTGCACTTAAATGCCTGGTCATGCAGGTTGTGCTCAGGTTTAGAACGTTTATGCCTCGCTTTAGGCTCGGATTGCACAGCGTGCAAACCATTCGTGTCTTGTCGTCAGCACATTGTCTGAAGAACTGCCACGACAGGAAACTCCTTGGAGCTGGCTTTGGTGTGCTCGTTCCCTTGGTGTGGTGGGCAGTAGCAGGCGTACTGTCTAGGGGTCGGCCACTCCGCTTTTGCACCCTGCTCCCCCTTTTGCTGTGCTGATGACTCTGTGCGACCACCGCCTCTTCCTCTGAACTACACAGGTCACTCGAATGACCTTGATTCCATGTGGGGTCGAGGACCTCATCGTCCTCCACATCATCTTCCACCCAGTCTTCACCTCTGCCCCCCTTGCCGGTCTGCAGACTGCAGACAGTTGGCACCTGTGTTTCGTCATCATCTGAGACGTGCTGCGGTGGTCCTCCCATGTACTCATCCTGAAACATAAGTGGTTGGGCATCGGTGCAGGGCAGGGTTATGTGGATGGCCCTGGGAAATCCTGCCAGCAGAGTCATCAAAAAGCATAAGAGACTGCAGCATGACTTGGGGCTCAGACTGCTTGGCTGAATTGCAAGGGGGTGAGGTGAAAGACTGATGGCTATGGGCTGCAGGTACCAACTCTGATCTTTCAGCAGTGGACCGGGTGGGAGACAATGTGATGGAACTGGAGGCACTGTCAGCCACCCAATCTACTATCGCTTGTACTTGTTCTGGCCTCACCATTCGTAGAGCCGCATTCGGCCCTACCAAATAACGCTGATGGTCCTGTCGTCTACTCGCACCTGAGGAAGGTGTTTCACTTGGGCGTGTAGCTGGCACAGATCGACCACTTCCTCTCCCTGCAACAGAAGCTCCACCAACACCAGCAGCACCACGACCAGGGCCACGTCCCTTGTTTGATGCTCTCCTTATTTTTTGCGGTCACCCACCGAAGTAACAGACGTTTTTACTAAATTAAGTTCCTTGTGAACAATGCAGAGCAGGGTTAATGTCACCCAACAATGGAACAGGCGGGTTTTTTAAAACGTATTGCCCGGTCTGCTATGCAGTGCAGGCAGCAAAAAGTTTTTTTTTCTCACACACAATGAAACAGATGGATTTAACTGTATTTCTTTAACTACCAGAAATGCAGCACAGGACAAAAAGGTACTTTATTGCCCCCCCAAAAAAAGGGTTTCTTTAACCTCTTGGGGACACATGACGTACCGGTATGTCGTGATGTCCCGGTACTTAAGGACCAGGGGCGTAGCGTGGGGGGTGGCCCCGGGCGCCACACTGGCTGCTGGACAAGAAAATCTTAAATCACTGTGGCTTCCCCCCCCAAAACACAGCGCTTGCAGTGCAGAGTGAGGAGCGGTTGAGCATCACAGGCAGGGTAAAGGTTAAATCACATGAACAATAGGGACCAGCTGCAACTGACAATATCACGTGACATTCCATTTCCTAGGTCACATGGGTCAGAAGCTGGCGCGCGGCACAGAAAAAGAGGTCGGGTCATGGATGGCTGCTCAGGAGTGTCAGCGCAGGGAGGGAGAAAGAAACAGCGTCTGTCAGTACAGGAGACTCTGAGGAGGAGCCGAGGTACATGTGAATACTGTGGATGTGCTGAGGACAGGGGGGACTGTGAATTAAGGGGGTTTTGTGCAAGATTGGAGGTGTCTAAGATTGTATGGAGGGAGGCAATATAGAATTGTATGGAGGAAGGTAGTGTAGGATTGTATGGAGGGAGACCTCCTGCGCCCTGTCTTGCGGGATGATGTGATGAAGTGGCTCAGGAGGGCACAGTGTGACTGCCTGCGCCAGGACGCTGGAACTCAGGCCATAGGCAACGACGAAGAGAGGATTACAGGTGAGTATTTTTTATTTTTATTTTTTTTAAATGTATATGCTAATGCATGCAGTATTAGGGGCACAACAGGAATGGGGGGGGAGAATTTAATATACTCCGGAAGGGGAATTTTATATATTAATAAACAGGGGGCCATTATCTACTAATAAGACAGAGGGGGAACTACATATACTAATAATACAGAGGGCAATATACATTTAGACACTATGGGGTGAGGGGGCGTTATAATACAGGGGGCACTGCAGTGGGGGATTAGAAATACTGTGGCTACTACAGGTGGCATTATAACTACTGGGGGCACTATAGGGGTGCCTTATAGATAAGCCTTATTACTTCTGTGGGCTCTATAGGGGCCTTATCGAGGGGTCTTATATTAGGGGTGCTGTGGGAGCATTATTAGTGAGCATAATATGGAGGGCATTGCTAATGGGGCTGCTATTGGGGGTACTGTAGGAGCACTATTACTATTGAGGACAGTATGGAAGCACGATTACTATTGGGGGGATTATCTGCATGGTACTGTTGTCTGCAGTATAGTATTGGGGAGCACTGGGCACGGTATTGGGGGTAGCAGCATGACAATGTTGGGGCACAAAAAGGGGGAGGATTATAGAAAAGTGAGGAAACTAAGATGTCTGTGTGTTAAACTCTGCAGAAATGAGATATGCCTGGAAGAAATAATCACGGTGGTCTGATCTTTGAAAGGAGAAGATGAGGAAATAGAACATCTACAGGGAGTGCAGAATTATTAGGCAAGTTGTATTTTTGAGGATTAATTTTATTATTGAACAACAACCATGTTCTCAATGAACCCAAAAAACTCATTAATATCAAAGCTGAATATTTTTGGAAGTAGTTTTTTGTTTGTTTTTAGTTTTAGCTATTTTAGGGGGATATCTGTGTGTGCAGGTGACTATTACTGTGCATAATTATTAGGCAACTTAACAAAAAACAAATATATACCCATTTCAATTATTTATTTTTACCAGTGAAAACAATATAACATCTCAACATTCACAAATATACATTTCTGACATTCAAAAACAAAACAAAAACAAATCAGTGACCAATATAGCCACCTTTCTTTGCAAGGACACTCAAAAGCCTGCCATCCATGGATTCTGTCAGTGTTTTGATCTATTCACCATCAACATTGCGTGCAGCAGCAACCACAGCCTCCCAGACACTGTTCAGAGAAGTGTACTGTTTTCCCTCCTTGTAAATCTCACATTTGATGATGGACCACAGGTTCTCAATGGGGTTCAGATCAGGTGAACAAGGAGGCCATGTCATTAGATTTTCTTCTTTTATACCCTTTCTTGCCAGCCACGCTGTGGAGTACTTGGACGCGTGTGATGGAGCATTGTCCTGCATGAAAATCATGTTTTTCTTGAAGGATGCAGACTTCTTCCTGTACCACTGCTTGAAGAAGGTGTCTTCCAGAAACTGGCAGTAGGACTGGGAGTTGAGCTTGACTCCATCCTCAACCCGAAAAGGCCCCACAAGCTCATCTTTGATGATACCAGCCCAAACCAGTACTCCACCTCCACCTTGCTGGCGTCTGAGTCGGACTGGAGCTCTCTGCCCTTTACCAATCCAGCCACGGGCCCATCCATCTGGCCCATCAAGACTCACTCTCATTTCATCAGTCCATAAAACCTTAGAAAAATCAGTCTTGAGATATTTCTTGGCCCAGTCTTGACGTTTCAGCTTGTGTGTCTTGTTCAGTGGTGGTCGTCTTTCAGCCTTTCTTACCTTGGCCATGTCTCTGAGTATTGCACACCTTGTGCTTTTGGGCACTCCAGTGATGTTGCAGCTCTGAAATATGGCCAAACTGGTGGCAAGTGGCATCTTGGCAGCTGCACGCTTGACTTTTCTCAGTTCATGGGCAGTTATTTTGCGCCTTGGTTTTTCCACACGCTTCTTGCGACCCTGTTCACTATTTTGAATGAAACGCTTGATTGTTCGATGATCACGCTTCAGAAGCTTTGCAATTTTAAGAGTGCTGCATCCCTCTGCAAGATATCTCACTATTTTTGACTTTTCTGAGCCTGTCAAGTCCTTCTTTTGACCCATTTTGCCAAAGGAAAGGAAGTTGCCTAATAATTATGCACACCTAATATAGGGTGTTGATGTCATTAGACTACACCCCTTCTCATTACAGAGATGCACATCACCTAATATGCTTAATTGGTAGTAGGCTTTCGAGCCTATACAGCTTGGAGTAAGACAACATGCATAAAGAGGATGATGTGGTCAAAATACTCATTTGCCTAATAATTCTGCACGCAGTGTACATCAGAGGAGACGTCACTGGATGTAAGAGGTATGTGCGCTGTATTATCCTGCATGTTTTGTAGAGTTGTATGTAATGTCAATCCAAATATCTCTTTAACACAAGGGCTGGGAGAGTTGTTGGACTGAGAATTTTCCACAGCAGGGACAGCAGAAAGGCTAGAATCAGCCCTTCCTTTTAAGCCACTGAGGGCCTCTATAGGCCCACACTGCCACAGCTGGCTCCAGGTCACACTTTGTCAGTTCTGAATTCTAGGGCCTCTCGCCACAACAATGCAGCCCCAGAACTTATAACAGGTATAAGCCATGGTGTGCACAATTCCCTTGTCTTAACATGCTGAGTCTAGCTAGCATCAGGATGTTCTGTGTGGGGGTCTGAAAGCTGGTTCTGCCTCCTTCCTCTTACAGCGCTGCTGTTGTGTCTTGCTTGAAGAAGAGAGAGACAATTCAGGTGATATCTACTTCATTATCTGTACTCAGAGCATTATCACTGTGTTATCTGCGGTGTTACATAGGATTGCAGGTTGGTAAAAAGAGCCGTGTCCACTGCTTAGGGGGGGGGCGCAACACTTGGCTTGCCCCGGGCGCTGGCAACCCACGCTACGCCACTATTAAGGACACATGACGTACCGGTATGTCATGTGTAGTTCCGATCACTGCCGCGCGGGACAATGTGCGGGGGGGGGGGGGGGGGGTGTCACCCCCGCGTATCGGCGATCACGGCAAACCGCAGGTCAAGTTAGACCTGCGATTTGCTGCGTTTTCGGGTTATTCGGGTCTCTGGGGACCCAATAACCCGGAACAGGATGGTGATCGGTGGTGTGATAATACCATCCTGGTGATAGTGACATCACCTCTCAGGATCGCTTCTGATTGGCTGCAGGGCGGCCGGGAGGTTCAAGTTATTGCAGCTCTCCTCTCCTCCTCCTTTCTGTGTCCGGGAGCGAGGAGAGAGGAGCCTGCAATCTGATCTCCTGAACCAGCACCCCCATCTGTGCCCAGCACCGCCTTCTGACCCTCCACAGTGCCATCTGGCACTAAAAGGTATTTAGGGAAAGGTTAGGGACAGGTTAGGTTAGGCAGGGATATTCAGGGAAAGTTTAGTGAAATAAATAAATAAATAAAGTTTTAACTGTTGCATCACCCTAATCCGGGTGTCTGGGGTCCACAGCACAGCTGTGTGACCCTAGACCCCCCAGGGGTACTGCAGCTTGCCCCCCTGCTCCCCCCCCCCACATTTTATGGGGCGCAAGCATTTATTATTATTTTTTTGCGTATGCTGACTGTGGCCGGCACTCTTAGCGTCCGACCACTGTTAGCGCATCGCACACACCACCGCTGATCAGCTTCGGACGGCTGATCAGCGTGTTTGAATTTTTTTATTTATTTTTATCCAATTTTTTGTCTTCTTTTTTTAATTTATTTTTTCTGTCAGTTTTAGGGAAGTACGCGAACACCCGTGCCCCCCCACACACCGACACTATATTAAGATTTCCACACACGCACACACACACTCCCCTATGGCCCGCTGGATGTTCTCGGCCGAGGAGGCATACGCCCAGCTTGCCTCCGACTCGAGAGCCCCAGTGACGACGAGGATGACCTAACTTTCCTTTTGTCACCCACGTCCTCCTCATCATCTAGCAATGATGATGAGTCCCCAAGGCGGCGGAGACGCCGCCAGGCGGAGCAAGTGGACCGCCATGCTAGGGACCCTCTGGCCCACACTAGTACGAGAAGCTCTGGGGCTCGTACTAGCTTTCCGGCCCACCAGTTAAGTCCACCGGAGCCCCCTACCGGTGAACTTGCATGGGGTACCCCAGAGCATTTTGAGCCTGCGATTCCTGAGTTTGTTGGCCAAGCAGGAATCCAGATGCCCACAGTGGACTTCACTGAATATTACTATTTTAGTCTGTTTTTTCAGTGACCACTTTGTGAATCTGATGGTGGAGCAAACGAACGTGTTCGCCCAACAGTTCATTGCTCAACACCCGGGCTTATTTTTGGCTAGGGCCGGTGGCTGGACTCCGGTCAGTGCAGCCGAGATGAGGACGTTTTGGGGCCTCGTGCTGCACATGGGCCTAGTCAAAAAACCCAGTGTCAGGCATTACTGGAGTGGGGACGTCCTCTACCAGACCCCACTTTACAGTACGGCCATGACACGTACCTGGTTTGAGGCCATCCAGAAATGCCTGCATTATGCATATAATGCAGCATGTCCCCCCCCCCCCCCCAAGGTGATCCTGCCTATGACCGCCTGTACAAAATCCAGCCGGTCATCGATCACTTTGTGGCCAAATTTTTGGAGGCCTATGTACCTGGAAGGGAGGTCGCGGTTGATGAGTCTCTCATTGCTTTCAAGGGGAGACTCATTTTCCGCCAGTATGTTCCCTCTAAGCGGGCGAGGTATGGTGTGAAGCTGTACAAACTTTGTGAGAGTACCTCAGGGTACACTTACAAGTTTCGTGTGCATGAGGGGCGAGTATTGAACCCCCATAATGTCCCCCCACTCTGGGTGTTAGCGGGAAACTTGTGTGGGACCTTATGCACCCACTGCTAGATAAGGGTTACCACCTGTATGTGGATAACTTTTATACTAGTATCCCCTTGTTCCAGTCCCTCGCCGCCAGATCCACATCCGCTTGTGGGACTGTGCGGAAAAATCAATGCAGCCTCCCTACCCACCCTTTCCAGGTACCTATCCCCAGGGGTGAGACCCGTGCTCTTACCAGTGGAAACCTGCTGCTGGTCAGATATAAGGACAAGAGGGATGTCCTTGTACTGTCCACAATTCACGGTAACGGCATCACCCCTGTCCCTGTGCGAGGTACCACGGCACGGTCCTCAAGCCCGATTGTATCGTCGACTACAATCAGTATATGGGAGGAGTTGATCTCTCTGATCAAGTTCTCAAGCCATATAATGCCATGCGCAAAACCCAGGCATGGTACAAAAAAGTTGCGGTCTACTTGGTACAGGTTGCCTTGTACAACTCTTTTTTGTGCTGTCGTGGAGTGCTGAAAACACAGGGAAATTCCTCCAGTTTTATGAGGCAGTCCTCAAGGCCCTCATCTTTTGTGACCCGAAAAGAGCAGGCCGGAGTACCTTGGGAACTTGAGGCGCCCGGATCGACCCCGGCCAACACTTTCCAGGTGTGGTCCCCCATACTGAAAAGAAGGGACGGACCCAAAAAAGGTGCAGAGTGTGTCACAGGAGGGGGATACGGAAGGACACCACCACTCAGTGTGACACGTGCCCCGATCATCTGGGCCTCTGCATTTTTGGTAGCTTCAGGGAGTACCACACTTCCATGGAGTACTAAATTTATAATCCCCTTCCCCAATTTTAATTCCATTTAGCCACTGACAATCGGAAAAAAAAAACTATGGTTCTCAGACTTGAGACACTAAAACAAAAACAAAATTTTTTTCACAAATATTATTTTGTAAAACTAAAATAAATAAAAAAGTAGACATATTTAGGTATCGCCTTGTCCGTAAGAATCTGCTCTATAAAAATACCCCATGACCTAACCCCTCAGATGAAAATAATGCCAATAAAACCGTCCTCTCATCCTGCAAAAAATTAGCCCCTACCTAAGATAAAAACTTTAAAAAAAACTGACTCAGACTATGGAGATACTAAAATGATTTTTTTTTGGTTTATAAAAGGATAATGTAGTGTAAAACCTAAATAAATAAAAAAAAAAGAAGACATATTAGGTATCGCCATGTCTGTAAGAATCTGCTCTATAAAAAATACCCCATGACCTAACCCCTCAGATGAATACGGTAAAAAAAATCTAATGAAAACTGTGCCAAAACAGCAATTTTTTGGCAAGTTTTCTATTTTAAACCGTTTTTTTTCCAGTAACAAAGCAAGGGTTAACAGCCTTACAAAACTTAATATTTATTACCCTGATTCTGCAGTTTACAGAAACACCCCATATGTGGTCGTAAACTGCTGTATGACCAAACGGCAGGGCGCAGAAGGAAAGGAACGCTGTATGGTTTCTGGAAGGCAGATTTTGATGGCCTTTTTTTTTTCTGGCACCATGTCCCATTGAAGAACCCCTGATGCACCCCTAGAGTAGAAACTCCATAAAAGTGACCCCATCTAAGAAACTACATCCCTCAAGGTATTCAAAACTGATTTTACAAACTTTAATAATCCTTTAGGTGTTTCTCAACAGTTTACGGCAAATGGAGATGAAATGTAAGAATTTCTATTTTTGGTAACCTTGCCTCACTAAAATGTAATATAGAGCAACCAAAAATCATATGTACCCTAAAAATAGTCGTTTCCAAAATGGGGTCACTTTTATGGAGTTTCTACTTTAGGGGTGCAAATGGGACATGGTGTAAATAAACCAGTCCAGCAAAATCTGCCTTCCAAAAATCACACGGAGCACCTTTCCCTCTACGCCCTACCGTGTGCCCGTACAGTAGTTTACGGCCACCTATGGGGTGTTTCTGCAAACTACAGTATCAGGGCAATAAATTTTTAACTGTTAACCCTTGCTTTGTTACTGGAAAAAATTGATTAAAAAGGAAAATTTTCCCAAAAATTGAAATTCTTACATTTCATCTCCATTTGCCAATAACTCTTGTGGAACACCTAAAGGGTTAACAAAGTTTGTAAAATCAGTTTTGAATACCTTGAGGGGCGTAGTTGCGGGTCATTTTTGGGTGGTTTCTATTATGTAAGCCTCACAAAGTGACTTCAGACCTGAACTGGTCCTTAAAAAGTGGGTTTTTGAAAATTTCAGAAAATTTTTAAGATTTGCCAAAAAATAGAATGTCAATCCCAAAATGATCCTAACATGAAGTAGACATATGGAGAATGTAAAGCAATAACTATTTTTGTAGGTCTTACTATGTATTATAGAAGTAGAGAAATTGAAACTTGGAAATTTGCCAATTTTTCCAAATTTTTGGTAAATTTGGTATTTTTTTTTAAATAAAAAAGATTTTTTTTTACTCCATTTTACCAGTGTCATGAAGTACAATATGTGACGAATAAAGAATCTTAGAATGGCCTGCATAAGTAAAAGCGTTTTAAAGTTATTCACACACAAAGTGATACTGGTCAGATTTGCAAAAAATGGCCTGGTCCTTAAGGTGAAAATGAGCCCGGTCCCTAAGGGTTAACCCTAAATGAAACAGATGGATTTAACTGAGATTTATATTTCAATCTCACAAATTAGTACAGGGTTTTTTTACTTAAAAAAATAGTGGATATATCACCCCTACAATGGAACAGATGGATTTGCTAAATTTTGGTGTCTGCCTGTCACATATGCAGTGCAGGCCTCAGAGGTACTTTACAACAAAAAAATTTAATATGTGACTCCACAATGGAACAGATAGATTTAACTGATTATATTTCACTCTCAGAAATGCAGCACAGGGGTACTTTACAGAAAAAAATAGGGATATGTCACCCCCTGGGTCCCTGAACTCACAGATGGTATTATTTTCCCTTCCCCTGGCAAATATGCAGTGCCGGTGCACTTTAAAAATGGGTATATGTCGGCCACTGAACTGCAAGAACAGGATTAAATGATTGTCCCTGGCACATATGCTGTTGCACAAAATGCCCGCCGACACCCACCTAACTAACAAACGGATTAAAGCTTTTTTTTCAGTCTCACTGGGCTCAGGGCAGGGTACAAAAATGTTGCATTGCACCCCTAAAACAAAAAACGCTTTAGATCGCTGACTTCACACCAAGTGCAGATATCAGAGTCTTTCCTAATCTCTCCCTCACAGCAGCAGCATCCTATCCCAGCAACTAGTAAAAGCAGAGTGATGTGCGGCGCTATGTGACTCCTGCTTATATAGAGGCTGGGTCACATGCTGCACTTGGCCAATCACAGCCATGCCATTAGTAAGCATGGCTATGATGGCTTCTAAGGGCACACTAGTTAAACGTTTGTTAATTGGCTGACCTGGAGCCTTTTAACAAGCGCCATTAATTCGCCGAACATGAACTCAAACCCAAACTTTTACGAAAATGTTCGGGTTGGGGTCCGGGAAAAAAACAAACGAAAGTTCGGTACGAACGCGAACTTTACAGTTCGGGTTCGCTCAACCCTAGTCTTCATCAAGCCAACAGATCTACAGTACTGTCGAAAGCGGTCATGAGGACTGCATGAATGGGACGAGCAATTGTAATTACACTGCACAGTCTCTACAAAGGGAGACAATGTGCAGGTAATTTTCTAAAAGAAAGAGCGCCGCTACCTCCTCACGCAGCTGATCACGGGGGTGCCGAGAGTCAGACCCCCGCCCATATGATACTGATGTCCTCAGGACAGCGATACAGATGAATGGAGCAGGGGAGAGGCGTCTCCCTTGCCCTTTCCTCTGATAGGCTACAGGCCTAGTGCCTGTAGCCTATCAGAGGCCGGTGCAGGCGGAGCGATGACGTCATCGCGCCGCCTGAGCCGTACAGCGCGGGACACAGGCCGGAAGAGGCCTGCATCGCATCGCTGACAGCAGCATGGAGGTAAGTATATGAGTTTATTGTTTTTATACTATACTGTGGCAAGAAGGGGGGTGGGGGCCCTATATACTGGCATAATATGGGGGGGCACTATGGGGCCCTATATACTGGCACAATATGAGGGGGGCCTATATACTGGCACAATATGGGGGGGTCAGCACTATGGAGAAGAGGGGAAGCACTATTGGGGCCATATATACTGGCACAATATGGGGGGCACTATGGAGAAGAGGGGAAGCACTATGGGGCCCTATATACTGGCATAAAAGGGGGGGCACTATGGGGCCCTATATACTGGCACAATATGGGGGGCCTATATACAGTCAGGTCCATAAATATTGGGACATCGACACAATTCTAACATTTTTGGCTCTATACACCACCACGATGGATTTGAAATGAAACGAACAAGATGTGCTTTACCTGCAGACTGTCAGCTTTATTTTGAGGGTATTTACATCAAAATCAGGTGAACGGTGTAGGAATTACAACAGTTTGCATATGTGCCTCCCGCTTGTTAAGGGACCAAAAGTAATGGGACAGAATAATAATCATAAATCAAACTTTCACTTTTTAATACTTTGTTGCAAATCCTTTGCAGTCAATTACAGCCTGAAGTCTGGAACGCATAGACATCACCAGACGCTGGGTTCCATCCCTGGTGATGCTCTGCCAGGCCTCTACTGCAACTGTCTTCAGTTCCTGCTTGTTCTTGGGGCATTTTCCCTTCAGTTTTGTCTTCAGCAAGTGAAATGCATGCTCAATCGGATTCAAGTCAGGTGATTGACTTGGCCATTTCAGAACATTCCACTTCTTTCCCTTAAAAAACTCTTTGGTTGCTTTTGCAGTATGCTTTGGGTCATTGTCCATCTGCACTGTGAAGCGCCGTCCAATGAGTTCTGAAGCATTTGGCTGAATATGAGCAGATAATATTGCCCGAAACACTTCAGAATTCATCCTGCTGCTTTGTCAGCAGTCACATCATCAATAAATACAAGAGAACCAGTTCCACTGGCAGCCATACATGCCCACGCCATGACACTACCACCACCATGCTTCACTGATGAGGTGGTATGCTTAGGATCATGAGCAGTTCCTTTCCTTCTCCATGCTCTTCTCTTCCCATCACTCTGGTACAAGTTGATCTTGGTCTCATCTGTCCATAGGATGTTGATCCAGAACTGTGAAGGCTTTTTTAGATGTCGTTTGGCAAACTCTAATCTGGCCTTCCTTTTTTTGAGGCTCACCAATGGTTTACATCTTGTGGTGAACCCTCTGTATTCACTCTGGTGAAGTCTTCTCCTGATTGTTGACTTTGACACACATACACCTACCTCCTGGAGAGTGTTCTTGATCTGGCCAACTGTTGTGAAGGGTGTTTTCTTCACCAGGTAAAGAATTCTTCGGTCATCCACCACAGTTGTTTTCCGTGGTCTTCCGGGTCTTTTGGTGTTGCTGAGCTCACCGATGCGTTCCTTCTTTTTAAGGATGTTCCAAACAGTTGTTTTGGCCACGCCTAATGTTTTTGCTATCTCTCTGATGGGTTTGTTTTGTTTATTCAGCCTTATGATGGCTTGCTTCACTGATAGTGACAGCTCTTTGGATCTCATCTTGAGAGTTGACAGCAACAGATTCCAAATGCAAATAGCACACTTGAAATGAACTCTGGACCTTTTATCTGCTCATTGTAATTGGGATAATGAGGGAATAACACACACCTGGCCATGAAACAGCTGAGAAGCCAATTGTCCCATTACTTTTGGCCCCTTAACAAGTGGGAGGCACATATGCAAACTGTTGTAATTCCTACACCGTTCACCTGATTTGGATGTAAATGCGCTCAAATTAAAGCTGACCGTCTGCAGTTAAAGCACATCTTGTTTGTTTCATTTCAAATCCATTGTGGTGGTGTATAGAGCCAAAAATGTTAGAATTGTGTGATGTCCCAATATTTATGGACCTGACTGTACTGGCACAATATGGGGGGGCACTATGGAGCATAGGGGAAGCACTATGGGGCCCTATATACTGGCACAATACGGGGGCACTATGGAGAATAGGGGAAGCACTATGGGGCCCTATATACTGGCACAATACGGGGGCACTATGGAGAAGAGGGGAAGCATTATGGGGGCCCTATATACTGGCACAACATGGGGGGGCACTATGGAGAAAAGGGGAAGCACTATGGTGGCCCTATATACTGGCACAACATGGGGGGCACTATGGAGAAGAGGGGGACAAGAGGACTATGAGGACATTATATAGGGGCATTTAATACTGGCACCCATTTTTGTGCCACTATGGGGAAGGGAGGAAAGAAGCATTATGGAGGCATCTATGTGGGGCAGTCTATAGGGGCATTTTATAGTGCCACATTATGGAGGGCACTATGGAGACGGGGAAGGAGCACTATGTGGGCATCTTCTGGGGGGACTACAGTCAGGTCCATAAATATTGGGACATTGACACAATTCTAAAAAATTTGGCTCTGTACCCCACCACAATGAATTGGAAATGAAACGAACAAGATGTGCTTTAACTGCAGACTGTCAGCTTTAATTTGAGGGTATTTACATCCAAATCAGGTGAACGGTGTAGGAATTGCAACAGTTTGCATATGTGTCTCCCACTTGTTAAGGAACCAAAAGTAATGGGACAGAATAATAATCCTAAATCAAACTTTCACTTTTAAATACTTGGTTGCAAATCCTTTGCAGTCAATTACAGCCTGAAGTCTGGAACGCATAGACATCACCAGACGCTGGGTTTCATCCCTGGTGATGCTCTGCCAGGTCTTTACTGCAACTGTCTTCAGTTCCTGCTTGTTCTTGGGGCATTTTCCCTTCAGTTTTGTCTTCAGCAAGTGAAATGCATGCTCAATCGGATTCAGGTCAGGTGATTGACTTGGCCATTGCATAACATTCCACTTCTTTCCCTTAAAGGGCTTCTGTCAGCCCACTAAACCGTTTTTTTTTTTTTGCTTAATAATAACCCCTACACTGCGATTTATCCATACATAAGTAAAATAAGAATTTTGGTTCAGTAGAATTTGCTAAAACCCTATTTTTATAATATGTAAATTACCTTGCTACCAGCAAGTAGGGCGGCTACTTGCTGGTAGCAGCCGCATCCTCCGATGGTAATGACGCCCCCTCTGCTTGTTGATTGACAGGGCCAGCGGACGGGATCTTTCTCCGCTGGCCCTGCCTGTTTTCATTCAATATCTGGCGCCTGTGCCGCGGCCGTACCTATCTTCAATCGGCGCAGGTGCACTGAGAGGCGGCCACTCACTCGGCCGCTTCATCCTCAATGCGCCTGCGCCGGGTGTAGATGTGACGTCATCGGCGCAGGCGCATTGAGGATGGAGCGACCGAGCGAGCAGCAGCCTCTCAGTGCGCCTGCACCGATTGAAGATAGGTACGGCCGCGGCGCAGGCGCCAGATATTGAATGAAAACAGGCAGGGCCAGCGGAGAAAGATCCCGTCCGCTGGCCCTGTCAATCAACAAGCAGAGGGGGCGTCATTACCATCGGAGGATGCGGCTGCTACCAGCAAGTAGCCGCCCTACTTGCTGGTAGCAAGGTAATTTACATATTATAAAAATAGGGTTTTAGCAAATTCTACTGAACCAAAATTCTTATTTTACTTATGTATGGATAAATCGCAGTGTAGGGGTTATTATTAAGCAAAAAAAAAAAAAAACGGTTTAGTGGGCTGACAGAAGCCCTTTAAAAAACTCTCTGGTTGCTTTTGCAGTATGCTTTGGGTCATTGTCCATCTGCACTGTGAAGCGCCGTCCAATGAGTTCTGAAGCATTTGGCTGAATATGAGCGGATAATATTGCCACGAAACACTTCAGAATTCATCCTGCTGCTTTTGTCAGCAATCACATCATCAATAAATACAAGAGAAGCAGTTCCATTGGCAGCCATACATGCCCACGGCATGACACTACCACCACCATGCTTCACTGATGAGGTGGTATGCTTAGGATAATGAGCAGTTCCTTTCCTTCACCATACTCTTCTTTTCCCATCACTCTGGTACAAGTTGATCTTGGTCTCATCTGTCCATAGGATGTTGTTCCAGAACTGTGAAGGCTTTTTTAGATGTTGTTTGGCAAACTCTAATCTGGCCTTCCTGTTTTTGAGGCTCACCAATGGTTTACATGTAAATGCGCTCAAATTAAAGCTGACCGTCTGCAGTTAAAGCACATCTTGTTTGTTTCATTTCAAATCCATTGTGGTGGTGTATAGAGCCAAAAATGTTAGAATTGTGTCAATGTCCCAATATTTATGGACCTGGCTGTATATAGGAGAATTTTATACTGGCTCAAATTATAAGGTCACTATGGGCACCAAGTGTTTTTCGTAGTGGCACACAGTACGGGTCATTGGAGCATATGAGGGCACTCTGGGGACATTGGCTCTACTGGGGGCACTAAGAGGAGGTATTTCTTTTTTTACTGCCACACAACTGGGCATTTTTTGTACTGGTGCACATTATAAGGGGGGGGCGGGTTCTACTGTCACACATTATAAAGAGAATTATTACTATCGGGGCATTATGGTGGGCATTATTACAACTGGGGGACTATGGGAGCATTATTACTTGTGGGACACAATTACTGTTGGGGGCACTGTAGGAGCACTATTACTACGAAATGCACTCTGGCAAAGAAATAATTACTATTGTTGGGACTTTGGGAGCACCAATACTGTGGGGGCACCCTGGCACAGCATCAGCTTAGCACAGTTCTTTTTGCAGTATAGTTTTGGGGAGAACAGCTTCTCAATATTGGGGGTGGATGATGGGATGTTAATTGGAGGATGATGGAAAAGTAGGAAACTAAGATGTCTGTCAAACTCTGCAGAGACGTGAGATGGCTGAAAGAAATCATCATGGCGGTCTGGTCTGAATGGAGAAGATGAAGAAACTTCATGAAAGGAGACGTCACTGGATATAAGAGGTATGTGGCGCTGTATGAGGCTACTTTCACATCTGCGTTAGTGATCCTGGCAGGCTGTTCGAGCTGAAAATTCACTGGATCCGGCACTGCTGAATGCAGACAGAATGCCCACCAGCCCCATTAACTATAATGGGGTACGGCAGAGATCCGGCCACAATCTGGCAAAAATGCAGAGAATCAGCGGGACATAAACCGCTGCATGCTGTGCTTTGTGTCCAGTCG
Source organism: Bufo bufo (assembly GCF_905171765.1). Taxonomy (NCBI): domain Eukaryota; kingdom Metazoa; phylum Chordata; class Amphibia; order Anura; family Bufonidae; genus Bufo; species Bufo bufo. The sequence goes on along the minus strand of NC_053391.1, from coordinate 128,838,583 downwards.
ATTCCTTGCATTTTCTGCCTAATTAGGTGGCCAGATCGTACTGCCACAGGTGTGAAAATAGCCTTAGGCTTATTGCACACGACAGTATATTTTCACGGTCCGCAAAACGGGGTCCCGTTTTTCCGTGATCCGTGACCGTTTTTTCGTCCGTGGGTCTTCCTTGATTTTTGGAGGATCCACGGACATGAAAAAACAGTCATTTTGGTGTCCGCCTGGCCGTGCGGAGCCAAACGGATCCGTCCTGAATTACAATGCAAGTCAATGGGGACGGATCCGTTTGACGTTGACACAATATGGTGCCATTTCAAACGGATCCGTCCCTATTGACTTTCAATGTAAAGTCTGGAGTCCCTTTTATACCATCGGATCGGAGTTTTCTCCAATCCGATGGTATATTTTAACTTGAAGCGTCCCCATCACCATGGGAACGCCTCTATGTTAGAATATACTGTCGGATATGAGTTAGATCGTGAAACCTCATTTCCGACAGTATATTCTAACACAGAGGCGTTCCCATGGTGATGGGGACGCTTCTAGTTAGAATATACTACAAACTGTGTACATGACTGCCCCCTGCTGCCTAGCAGCATCCGATCTCTTACAGGGGGCCGTGATCAGCACAATTAACCCCTCAGGTGCTGCACCTGAAGGGGTTAATTGTACTATCATATCCCCCTGTAAGAGATCAGGGCTGCCAGGCAGCAGGGGGCAGACCCCCCCCCTCCCCAGTTTGAATATCATTGGTGGCCAGTGCGGCCCCCCCCCCTTCCTCCCTCTATTGTAATAATTCGTTGGTGGCACAGTGTGCGCCCCCCCCCCCTTCCTCCCTCTATTGTAATAAATCGTTGGTGGCACAGTGTGCGCCCCCCATCGGCCCCCCCTCCCTCTATAGCATTAACAACATTGGTGGCCAGTGTGCGGCCTCCCATCTCCCCCCCCCCCCCCTGATCATTGGTGGCAGCGGGTTACTAGCAATAGTACAATAGTAAAAGATTCATACTTACCTGGGAGCTGCGATGTCTGTGTCCGGCCGGGAGCTCCTCCTACTGGTAAGTGACAGTTCATTTAGCAATGCGCCGCACAGACCTGTCACTTACCAGTAGGTGGAGCTCCCGGCCGGACACGAACATCGCAGCAGCCACCAGCAGGTAAGTATGAATCTTCTACTATTGTACTATTGCTAAGTAACCATGGCAACCAGGACTGTAGTAGTGTCCTGGTTGCCATGGTTACCGATCGGAGCCCCAGCGATTAAACTGGGACTCCGATCGGAACTCCGCTGCCACCAATGATGGGGGGGGGGGGGATGGGAGGCCGCACACTGGACACCAATGTTGTTAATGCTATAGAGGGAGGGGGGGCCGATGGGGGGCGCACACTGTGCCACCAACGAATTATTACAATAGAGGGAGGGAGGGGGGGCGCACACTGTGCCACCAACGAATAATTACAATAGAGGGAGGGGGGGGCCGCACTGGCCACCAACCTATTATTACAATAGAGGGGGGGGGGGCCGCACTGGCCACCAATGATATTCAAACTGGGGAGGGGGGGAGGGTCTGCCCCCTGCTGCCTGGCAGCCCTGATCTCTTACAGGGGGATATGATAGTACAATTAACCCCTTCAGGTGCCGCACCTGAAGGGGTTAATTGTGCTGATCACGGCCCCCTGTAAGAGATCGGGTGCTGCCAGGCAGCAGGGGGCAGTCTTGTACACAGTTTGTAGTGTATTCTAACTAGAAGCGTCCCCATCACCATGGGGACGCCTCTGTGTTAGAATATACTGTCGGTTCTGAGTTTTCACGAAGTGAAAACTCAGCTATGAAAAAGCTTTTATGCAGACGGATCTTCGGATCCGTCTGTATAAAAAGTAACCTACGGCCACGGATCACGGACACGGATGCAAATCTTGTGTGCATCCGTGTTCTTTCACGGACCCATTGACTTGAATGGGTCCGTGAACCGTTGGCCGTGAAAAAAATAGGACAGGTCGTATTTTTTTCACGGCCAGGAAACACGGATCTCGGATGCGGCTGCAAAACGGTGCATTTTCCGTTTTTTCCACGGACCCATTGAAAGTCAATGGGTCCGCGAAAATAAACGGAAAACGGCACAACGGCCACGGGTGCACACAACGGTCGTGTGAAAGATGTATGTTTTGTATTGCTATATGTAATGTTAGAATAGAATAGGTTAGGTTGAGAATTTGGCATGGGGGTGGGGGGCCCAGGCACATTTTTTGCACAGGGGCCCTCTGCTGTAGCGAAAACTGAAGCCGGCTGAGTGTACGAGCCGGAGCCGGGATCGCGCTACAGGCTACAGCAGCCCTTTACTGCGCATGTGGGCTGGGAGCGCGGTCCCGGCACTGAGATCCGGTGTGTCAATAAAGGCGGCGGGAGGCGGGGAGAGCAGGATTGGAGACGCCTAGGCCGCTGCCCCCTTGACTTCAAACCTGACTTGAAGCACGGGGCAGCGACTGAATAAAACATTGATTTCTCAAGGAGGCTAAATGCGGCTAAACGAAGAAAAAGTGCATTAGGACACTGCTATGCAGCACTATAAGGTACTATTAACAGCTTAATAAGCGATTTTTTGGTGACAGGTTCCCTTTAAGCTCACTTACATAAGGAACGCGGGGTCCGTCTTACAATAGTTGCCGGCCTCCACCCCCTGTTGGGGGTCAGTCACTGTCAGGTACACTGTTATGGGGGGGGGGGGGGGGGCCCATAATTTTTTTTTGCTATGGGGCCCATGCATTTCTAGCTACGCCCCTGACCATGCGGTACAATATACAGAATAATCCATACACCAAGCCATACAATATACAGTATAATCTATACACCATGCCATACAATATACAGTATAACACCTACACTGTGGGGTTATTGTGTATATTGTACGGCATGGTGTATGGATTATACTGTGTACAGCATGGTGTATGAACTATACTGTATATTGTATGGCATGGGGTATGGATTTTATAATGCATTCTCTACTGCATGGTGTAGGGGTAAGGGTCCAGTCACACGTCCGCAATTCTGTTCAGCATTTTGCAGAACGGAATTGCGGACCCATTCATTTCTATGGGGACACACTATGTCCTGCCCGCATCCGCAATTGCAGATCCGCACTTCCGGGTCCGCAATTGCTTTCCCGAAAAAATAGAACATGTCCTATTCTTGTCCGCAATTGCGGACTAGAAAGGGCATTTTCTATATAGTGCCGGCGATTTGCGGTCCGCAAAATGCGGAACGCACATTGCCGGTGTCCATGTTTTGCGAATTTGCGGATCCGCAAAACAGATATGGGAGATTCGGGAGGGGGGGGCCCATAAATTTTTTTTGCTATGGGGCCCAGTCATTTCTAGCTAAGCCCCTGGTAGTAGGTTGCTTTTATGATGGTGATCCACACTGTGTCTCTCTTTAATAGTCTTCCCTAGATGACCAAAGACATGTAATTCCTCAATATTTCTCTGCAGTCCCAAACTGTGAGGTATAGTCCTAGATCAGATGGCCAATCTATCTCAGAAGTGTGCCAGGTCAGCAATAGAGCCTAAGGGCTGTTTCACATGAGCGGATGCCGTGCGTGACATCCGCTCCGTGAATGACAGCCAAGACCCGATGCAGACTGCAGAAGCACGGAGCATTAACATGATTGATAATGCTCCGTGCCTCTCTGTGATCTCTTTACTACGAAATCACAGTGACAACTTTATCTCACTGTGATTTCGTAGTAAAGAGATCACAGAGAGGCACGGAGCATTATCAGTCATGTTAATGCTCCGTGCTTCTGCAGTCTGCATCGGGTCTTGGCTGTCATTCACGGAGCGGATGTCACGCACGGCATCCGCTCTTGTGAAACAGCCCTAAACCACATGCAGTAACTTCTACAGCTGAAGGCATACGTTACCTTTATTGACTCTGTCTAAGTTTGGCCTTAAATTGATCCTCAACTTTCTGTAATAATTCAGTGCTTCTCTCCTCCGGGGTTAATTGTTAGCAAAGTTTTTTTTTTTTTGGCAGCTTTTACTCACAGAAGAAGTGTTTTCCTGGAGGAGGATTCTGGCTGCTGCACACACTAGACATGTTCTCTCTCTTGTTTGATCACCAGAAGACTCCATTAACAAGGAGAAATGGGACCAGCCCATTACCCGGCAACTAACACTAAGAACTGCCAATTAACTGTTTTCTACCCATACATAGCCTTTTGGAATACAGAGGAGTGCACAATTAACATCAAATAAACATTCTAACAACTTTAACGGTGAACCATATCATTGTAATATTACTTTATATATTTTTATACAATATTTTTAGCAGTAAACCCACTACACCTGCAGATTCTGGAAATTTAGTTCTTTCATTTCTCTCTTCCAGGAATACTGTTAAGTAGACATGATTTTCTCTCTGTGGATCTCTGAAATAGTGTTTCTCTGGGGTCCAGGCCTGATACTCCACAGGGCCGTGACGGGTAAATGCCCAGAATGGTGCGCGCAATCACGGCCGCCTTTGCAGCCACTCAGCCTCATAGTCCGCTAGGTGGTGATGAGTGAGGTAAGTGTGTTTGTTTTTGTTTTTTATTACACTAAGTCACCACTACTGGGAGCAGTACTGGCTAGAGCAGCGCTAAATCCTGCCCATCAGTGCCGGTGACGTAAAAAAAAAATGCCTTTTGCCCTGCGCGATTTAGTGCAGGGCAAAGGAGAGCACCGGAGCATGAACTGCTCCGATGCTCAAGTCAGGGGGCTGCTGGGGGGAAAATGGAGGTATGTCCGTGTTCAACTCTGAACCCGGTCAACCCCTTTAAGGAGGGGAGCATTATATGTTGTACGTCTCCGTACAGCTTTCGAATGTATGGGCTCCGCCGAGGTGAAATTCATTATCTCCAAAGTCGGACATCGATTATTCAACTTGAAAGCAATTTTAAAACTGTAGGTACCGACTTCGGATCTCAGTTTTTAAATTGTTTTAGAATAATCGATGTCCAAAGTTATTCAACCAAGTCACTTGACACTTTGGAGATAACTAATTTCACCTCGGCAGAGCCCATACGTCTGAATGCTGTACATAGACGAATATAAAGGCTGATCTTGGGTCTGTATAAATTTGGCTACTGATTTTCAAAATCTGTAACAGTCCCCCATCTACCATGTGCCATATACTGTAGTAATACTTGTGTCTTCTTATGTGAGAGAGGGGTCTGCACACCTCTGACCAAAGACATCTGCCTGTGATGGTCTGGACCAAATGGAGAAGAAAAGAAAAGAGGACAACTCAAATACATGAAGACGTCGCCAGTAAATCACTGGTTCTGCCCCTGACTTCTTTTCAAATATGTTTTAATCTCTTTATTAGGAAGTAAAGTTACTTTAAATTTATTTGATGGAGGAGGGGGCGCAACTTGCCTGCTCCACCTAGGGCACCGAAATACCTCGTCCCAGCCCTGCTAAGGAGTGGGCACATGTGGCTTCCTCTCGCTTCCCCAGCTAACACACTGCTAACTGAGCTAGGGGCAGATCTAAATCCAACTCCTTCCTACTGGACAGAGTCAGGATTATTAACCCCGACTGATCCATACAGAAATATGGTGGTACATTAAAAGGCATTAAAGCGGTTTTTCAGGAAATTTAATATTGATGACCTATCCTCAGGATAGGTCATCAATATTATATCTGCGGGGATCCGACTCTCTGCGAGCGCAGTCTTCCCTTCATTGCTTACCTGCTCACCGTTGACATCGCATCGTTGAGCAGGTGTAAATACAAGCTTTCCCACAATGGGATGGCTCCTTCCGATGTTGCTAGCAAGAAGGTAAACAATGAAGGGAAAACAGCGCTTGCATGGAGCGCAGACTTCTCTTCAACCAACGGATTGGCGGGGTGCCAGGTGCCGGACCTCGGCCGAACTGATATTTGCTGACCTATCCTGAGTATAGGTCATCAATATTAAAATCCTGGAGAACCCCTTTAACATATTAAATAACATTATATAACAAGAACGGTTTTCAAGTACCCTGTTCTGGGGTACTGCACTGGGAGCAGGTGCGTACCATTGAGCTGCTAAAATTAAGGACCTGAGTGACCAAATTTTGTTCGAGGTTGTAGAACAAATGTGTAATAAAAGATTCTTTGTAAGGGAATTACATTGCACAACAGTATTGGTCTGCATCCAATGTTTCTGAAATTGTTATTGACTGTCCAGCAGTCTTCCTGTTCTATCTGTAATAGGAAGCAGAGGTTAGTGCATAAGAGATTATCTTGGATCCCAATAGTGCAGTAAAAAACTAGGGTTGTGTAACTGGCTTGCCGTGTCAAGGGTACAAGAAGAGTCTAATACTCACCAGCGTATCCATATATAGGGGCAGGTAATAAAAAGACGGCTGCTGTATTAACAGCTATCCATGGGACAATAAAGGAAAAATAAAAATTCCTATTATGAGAAGCATGTGCGAAAACAATACATTTACAATCAGTAAATATTTTATTTTCTAAAAAACTCTCAATTTTGCCTTTTATGATGTTTAATTCATTTTAATGTAAAGAAACATGGGAAATTGTCCAATTTTGGACTATAATTAAAGTGCATCTGTACCTAAGTAGAAAAATGTCCATGTGGGCATTAGTGTTCAGCATGTCTTCTATTAGAGCAGCAATTTGTGACCCAGACTAGTTCTTTATACTGTAACTGGGTGACATTAAGTTGCATAGTCAGCTATTATAGAGTGGTATGGGCCGCCATACTAACAGTACCCTCATTCCTTACGCCCCATGTTCTTTAGTCCAGACAATTGTAGAAATGTCTTCATCAGAACAGGAGCATTAATATTTTCAGCAGGTTCCTACTGTACAACCTCTCTTTGGGACCAAATCCTTTTCAGTCAATCAAAAAGTAATTATTATTATTATTTATTATCTATTTTAAAGTGCCATTAATTCTATGGCGCTGTACATCCAGTCGAAGTTACACATTATATAAAAATACAATGACCAAGAAAATTAACAGACTGATACAGAGGAGTAGAGGACCCTGCCCGCAAGCACTTAGTTCTATAAAAGAAGGGGAGAACACAGTAGGTAAGGGTATAAGCTGTTCATCTGGCTGTGCAGTGGCAGCATGCTCATTGCAGATGGTAGACTTTCCTGAAAAAGGTAGGCTTTCAGGCTACTCTTGAAGGTTTGAATGTTGGGGGAGAGCCTGATGTGTTGGGGTAATAGGTTCCAGAATTGGGGAGAGGCACTTGAGAAATCTTGCACTCAGTTGTGTGAAGAACAGAGGAGGAGGTCCTGTGAGGATCTGAGATTATGTGTGGTGATGCATCGAGAAAGCAGGTCAGAGATATAAGGAGGAGACAGGTTGTGGATGGCCTTATATGTATTTGTAAGTATTTTAAACTGAATTCGCTGGGCAATGGGGAGCCAGTGAAGAGATTGGCAGAGGAGAAAAAACGGGAGAGGTGGATTAACCAGGCAGCAGAGTTGAGAATAGATTGGAGGGGAGCAAGAGTGCTGGATGGGAGGCCACAAAGGAGGATGTTGCAGTAGTCCAGGCAGGAGATGACGAGGGCATGCACTAGTGTTTTAGTTGACTCGGGGTAGAGGAAGGCGCAAATCCAAGAGATGTTCTTAAGTTGAAAAAGGGAGGTAGAGGTGAGGGTTTCGATGTGTTGCTTAAAGGACAGGGTACAATCCAATGTTACCCCCAGGCAGCAGGCCTGCAAGACTTGAATACAAGTTGTGCTATTAACTGCAATGGTCAGGTCAGGTAGGGGGGCTGAGTGACATGGGGAAAGACAATTAATTCAGTTTTCTCTATTTTGAGTTTTAGGAAGTGGGAGGAGAAAAATAAAGACCATGCCGACAGACATTCTGGGATTCTGGATAGGAGGGAAGCAACATCTGGGCTGGAGCGGTAGATTTGAATGTCGTCAGCATAGAGGTGGTATTGGAAGCCATGGGACTCTATGAGCTGTCTCAGGCAGAGTAATGTCGAGTCATAAAGTAATCTCTTCTTCTAAATTTCTTCATGCCCAGGATGTTTTTTTTAACTACATTTACATAATCAGAGCTGACCAGGGAGGTAACACATATAGATCTTCTGGAATAATAGTTGAAAAATCACTGGCTTGAGAAGGGAGACATGAAATTAATTAGGTATGCACAGAGAACAGGGAGACGCAATTTGTAGCAGACTGGATTCAATTGTTTTATGACCTTAAAGGGACTGAGGAAGTTAAGTGCCAGTTTGTATGAAGGTACCCTGAGCCTGAGGTTCTTAGAAGATAGACAGACTTTATCTACAGGTGAGAATTGAGGTGGATACCTGTGTCTTCAGTCAGCTACCTTCTTCATCCGGGTTGAGGTCTGCAGAAGAGTGTCCCTAGTTTCCTGCCAAACCTGGGAGAAGTTTTTGACAGAAGAGTCAGCAGCTGGTACTTCATAGCAAACAGCAACAGGAAAAGGCACCCATAGTTGGCGACCATACACAGTGAGGAGACTTGCCAGGGGCCTTACTAGAATGGTTATTATACAAAGACTCTGCCAATACAAGTAAAACAGCCCAACCATCCTTGCTTTCATTGGTGAACTGGTGGAAATAGTTGGTTAGGAACTGATTAATGCACTCCACTTATTTATTCGTCTGCAGATGGCTAGCTGGCTGGATATGGTAGACCAGGCAAGGGCATGAAGTGAGCCATTTTCAACAAATGGTCTACTACCCCAGCCTGGTATCTCCCCTGCAGCAAAGACCAGATTCCTGTATAGGGATTTAAAGGGTGAAAACCAGGGGATTGCCAGAATAATAGTCCAAAGTCAAACCGGTTGGTTAGCACAGTGAACCCACATCCAGTGTCTGTAACAGTAAGGCCAGGCCACAGATCCCTCTGGCCCACCCCAAATTGGCCTGCCAGAAGTGTTTCAAGAGCTGGCCCAACAGCATTGCCAGGAGCAAATATTGTCATATATGGATAACCTATCTGCCTCCCCTAATGCTTTTGTATCGTCTCATTTGCGCTGGTTCAACTGAAGGACATCACACCAGGCAAGACGGTTGTCCTTTTAGCTAAGAGGAAACAGCTGCTGGTTTGGAGTCATTGCTCAAGAGTTGTGGCTCATTCATTTGAATTAGTAGTCAATGGAGATCTTACAGTACGAGGCCCTATCCAACTATACAAGATACAGTGAACTCCGGCGGTCTGTTCCTGTGCCAGGCTTCTGGAGTTCACATTTTACTGTATATGTGAACTTTGCCTTAATCTGACACTGGTGCAGCCAGAGAAAAGCTTGTGTACCATATGGTCACTTTTGTCAAAGCCACCTCAGTGGCTCCTTGATATAGTATACTATCTGTTTTGAGCTTATTTTGACAAAAAAAAAAATAGTTGAGGAACAATATGTACTTTTTCTCTTTGGAGAAAGAGCTGACATGCCAAAACGAAATGTCAACATTTTGTAGTAGTAAATTTTGTGGGGACTCGCTCGGGTAGACAGGATTACCGGACGCAGTATAGAGGCAACAACAAGTTCTTTGGATCAAACAGTTCAATGTTTTATTCACACTTTAGGCAAGTGACAAAACAAGCAGTCATAATCAAACAAAAAGTCACTTTGCGGTGTTGGTGGTAATTCACACCATGCGCAATTCTGCCTCAAAGAATCCTTGCTCATAGCAGCACCAACCTGTTTTCACGCCAAACAGATAGCAAGCCTTTATCCAGACACAAGGCTCCCAGATCCCAACACAGAGACATGGAGCCCAGCTGCCTATTTAAGGACAGCCAGGTGCTGCAAAAACCCAGACGAGCATTCAAAATCCGGTCCGGTATTTGACATCACCTGGCTGTAAATCAGCCTAGCAGCACATGCTGGGAGGAAAATACCTGTTTTCCCAGACCAAACCTCTCACTGTGTCACATACACCCCCATGTTCAACCCAGAGGGGGTGAACACACTCCAGACAGTGTACCCATGACAGGGCATCCGTGTTTCCCTGTAACCGGCCTGCCCTATGTTCAACCGAAAACGTAAAGTTTTGTAGAGAGAGAAACCATCGGGTGACCTGTGCATTTCTGTTCTTGGCTGGCTCATCCACTTGAGAGGGGGAGTGGTCAGTCACCAGGCGGAATTTTCTCCCCAATAAATAATAGCGGAGAGATTCTAGTGCCCACTTGATAGCCAGGCTGTCACGATCAGTGTCGGGGGGGGGGGACTCCACACTGAACACAGGAGGGAAGGGGAACAGTAACTGGGCCTGGAAACTAGGGAAGAAACAGGTCACCTCCTAGACAATCCTAATCCGTGCCCTGACTACCTAACAATATGAATAGACCTTGAAGGTAGGAATATTCATATGCAGGATACCTAGGCCCTGATTTCCTTATAAGGCCCTGGAATAGTTTAGGACCAGAGACAACCCATTCCTCCCCAGATGGACGAATGGAAGTCTCTGTCTCAGGCCCAGATACAAAAACAGGGAATATAACAAATACAAACAAACGTGACACTTAAAAGGGTTCTGCAGTTTTTTTAAACTGATGATCTATCCTCTGGATAGATCCGCAGCATCTTATCGGCGGGGGTCCAACACCCGGGACCACTGCCGATCAGCTATTTGAGAAGGCAGTGGCGCACTCAGTAGTTCCGCGGCCTTCTTGCTGTTTACCGCAGGCACAGTGACGTCATGACTAGTATCAATGGCCTGGGCGGGGCTAAGCTCTGTTCACTTGAATGGAGCTTAGCTCTGCCCAGGCCATTGATACTAGTCGTGACGTCACTGGTCCTGGGGTAAACTGTGAGAAGGCAGCGGCACTACTGCCAGCGCTGCTGCCTTCTCAAACAGCTGATCGGCAGGGGTCCCGGGTGTCGGACCCCCACTGATCAGATGCTGATGATCTATCCATAGGATAGATCATCAGTTTAAAAAAACTGCAGAACCCCTTTAACTTCTGTAGAGAAGGAAGAACAGGAAAACCAGAGACAACCTCACACCAGCTCAGCCAAACCTGGGACGAGTGGTCATCACTGCCATACGCAGGAGAGGATTATAGCTGGGCCATGGACATCCATACATGGAGGGCTAAGTATCTGCTTAAAGCAGTCTAATATTGCCACTTTCTGTTTGGTTGTTTTAGTGAACTGTTAAGCGACCTGAACTGTTTGGCTATTGTGATTACTTATAGATTTGTCGGTCCCCTGATGATTTGGCTTATGACTTGGCCATTGAAACGCGTCGGGACAAGTGCTCTTGGTATATTTGTGTGTGTACCCCTGTTGTGTGCTATTCCCTGACGAAGCTGGGCAGTCATCACCGCTATTTTTAAGGGACACCTAGGGACATACAGAGAGGGTCTGAATGTGAGTTAGAACATAGGGAAATATAGAGGAAGAGACCTAGCATCTAGCATCTCTCTCCCTCTTGATTTATATCCCTATTCTTCTAACTCGCCCTCATAGCATTTGTTAATATCCTACATCTGCTTATACATTCACTATTCTGTGTGGCATGGACACTGATGCATGCATGTTTTTAATTTGATTATTTGTTTATGGGCCTATTATATTAGGTATAATTATTAAAAGTTGAGTTTTAAGGTAACCTTAATACTCATGTGATTTTCATAATTCTCTATTGGGTGCCTATAATACGACACATTTTTGACTGGTACACATCCCAGTTGTAAGAATACTTATATCTGTAACACCTATGTCACATGATCCTGATGAGTCTCCATGTCTGGAGAATAAATTAGTATGTCATCCAGATATACAACAACAAATCTCCCCACCAGATGATGAAAGATGTCATTGATAAAGTGTTAAAAAACCGCTGGAGCATTGGTCAACCCAAAAGGCATGACCAGATTCTCAAAATTACCTTCAGGAGTATTAAGGGCTGTCTTCCATTCGTCCCCCTCTTTGATCCTTACCAAATTATATGCCCCCCTCAGATCCAATTTAGAGAACACCTTGGCACCGACAATTTGATCAAACAAATCCGGAATCAAAGGAAGAGGGTGCGGATCACTGACGAAAATACGGTTGAGCTAACGGAAGTCCAGACATGGTCTAAGGGTACCATCTTTTCTTTTTCTTTTTTACAAAAAAAAACCCAGCCGCCACTGGGGATTTGGATGGTCTGATATGACCCTTCACCAAGCTCTCGGTGATATACTCTCGCATAGCATTTCTTTCGGGCTCTAAAAGACTATACAACCGAGATTTGGGCAGTTTAGCTCCAGGAATAAGATTGAAGGGACAATCATACTCCCGATGCGGGGGTAACTCCTGGTTACTACTCTCAGAAAACACATCAGAAAATTTGAAAATGAACGAGGGTACAGTTTTAGTGGTGACCACTGTAGGAAGGCGCAAGGGTCCATCATTGACGGAAGGTATGTGTCACCGAGATTCCTGGCCTCGGTGAGTCAAGAGCCGGTAATTTCATATGTCAGCGGCAGCTAGTGCTGGTTGACATGGTTTTGCTATTTAGCATGGCTGTAAAGCCGATCCGAGCCGGCTCTTACTGGGAGCAGCCAAAGTGCAGGGTGGGTGGCTGCTCCCCATGTTCCAGGCCGGGTCTTGGTTTGGGCTATAAAACACAGGCAGCACTGTCAGGTGGTAGGAATTTACTCCTCTCTAACAGTGAAGCTCTGTCAGTCTCTGTGTTGGGACCTGGGAGTTTGGGCCTGGGTAAAAGGCCTGCTACCTTGCTGCCGTGAGAGCAGGTGGTTTTCTGCTATGTCCAAGGACTTCTGCATTGCTGCATGGTGTGAACAAACACCAGACTCAAGGTGACTGTTTTCCTTGAAACTGACTTTTTTTGTTTTGCTAATCCTTATGTGTGAATAAACACCGAACTGTTTGAGTTAAAGACGTTGTCGTTGCCTCTATACTGCGTCCGCAAGCCTATCTACCAGAGCAAATCCCCACACCACAGAGAAAGACGCATTGAGACAGTTGTCCGTGCAAAAATCACTCCAATCGAGAATCTGTCTCGCTTGCCAGTCGATGATAAGGTTATGTTTGCTTAACCATGGCAAGCCCAAAACCATCAAAACAGGCAGACCCTCCAACACCTAACATGAGATAGATTGCTGATGGAAATCACCCACTCTTAAATGGATATCATTTACCACCTGCGTTTTTGGGTAAGAGGTGCAGAATCAATAGTAAAGACAGAAATGCTTTTCTCTAGTGCACTAGTAGTCAACCCATGAATACGAACAAACTGTCCATCAATCATGTTAACCCCAGCCCCACTGTCGATAAATTCCTCGATTTACACAGTTTTGGACTCTAGCGCCACCTCGGCAGACAGAAGAAATCGGGTACTACCAGTAAATGACAAAAGTAATTTTTCTTGCTCCCCACCCACACCACCAATAGTAATTTGGGGATTAAGCGTTTTTTTTTTGTTTACACCTTGACACTGAATGTACGGACAAATATTCACGAAATGTCCAATCTTTCCACAACAAAAACGGACTCTCTTCATATGACCAGAGCACTTACCAGCAGTCCCAGGAATAGCTACCACCAACTGCATAGGCTCCTCACAAGGCGTAACCACAGGTGTCTCTTTACCATAAGTGTCAAAGGAAGCCGCCACCTTATTTGACAGTGCATCCTGAGGGTGAGGACCCTTAGATCGCTCCCTCAGACGTCTATCCAGACATACAGCAAGGGACATAGCTGCTTCCAATGACTCAGGTTTTCATGAAAGACCTCAGCCTCTCAGATATCTGCAGCCTCTCAGATAGACCCTAACAGAACTAGCTACGGAGAGCAGGATCATTCCACTTCGTATCCGTAGCCCATCTCCTAAATTCTGAGCAATAGATTTCTGCAAAGAGCTCTCCCTGCCATTAACCACGTAACTTGGTCTCAGCCTGAGAGATCCAATCCGGGTCATCATAAATAAGACCCAAGGCTTTAAAAAATTAATCTACCGACTGGAGGGATGGTGATGCGGTTGGCAGAGAAAAAGCCCAAGACTGTGCATCATCCTTAACCACTTAAGGACCACAGGTTTATACCCCCCTAGTGACCAGGCCCTTTTTTACAAATCGGCACTTCACAACTTTAACGGTTTATTGCTCGGTCATGCAACTTGGCACCCAAATTAATTTTACCTCCTTTTCTTTTACCTCCTTTTCTTCTCACAAATACAAATACATAAAAATTTTGGTGGTATTTGATTGCTGCTAAGATTTTTTGTTTTTCCGATATTAATCAAAATAGGCCTCAATTTTCAAAAAAAAAGTGTATTTTTAACTTTCTCTGGTCAAATTGTTCAAATATAATTACATTTCTATACAAGTTTGTGTCAGAATTTATTGTGCTACATGTCTTTGATAAAAAAAAAATCCAATAAGTGTATATTTATTGGTTTGCGCAAAAGTTATAGCGTTTACAAACTATGGTACAAAAATGTGAATTTCCGCTTTTTGAAGCAGCTCTGACTTTCTGAGCACCTGTCATGTTTCTTGAGGTGCTAGAATGCCAGGATAGTATAAATACCCCCCAAATGACCCCATTTTTGAAAGAAGACACCCCAAAGTATTTGCGGAGGGGCATTGGTGAGTTCATGTATGATTTAATTTTTTTTCACAAGTTAGCGGAAAATGACACTTTCTGAGAAAAATAAAAATAAAATAAAGTTTCCATTTCTGCTAACTTCTGGCAAAAAAAATTAAAATCTCCCACGGACTCACTATGCCCCTCAGTGAATACCTTGGGATGTCTACTTTCCGAAATGGGGTCATTTGTGGGGTGTGTTTACTGTTCTAGCATTTTGGGCGGGGCTAAATTGTGAGCAACCCTGTAAAGCCTAAAGGTACTCGTTGGACTTTCGGCCCCTTTACGCACCTAGGCTGCAAAAAAGTGTCACACATGTGGTATCACCGTACTCAGGAGAAGTAGGGCAATGTGTTTTGCGGTGTATTTTTACATATACCCATGCTGGGTGAGAGAAATATCTCTGTAAATTGACAACTTTGTATTAAAAAAATAAAAAAGTTGTCATTTACAGAGATATTTCTCACACACAGTATGGGTATATGTAAAAATACACCACAAAACACATTGCCCTACTTCTCCTGAGTACGGCGATACCACATATGTGACACTTTTTTGCAGCCTAGGTGCACAAAGGGGCCCAAATTCCAATGAGTACCTTTAGGATTTCACAGGGCATTTTTTACACATTTGGATTCGAAACTACTTCTCACGCTTTAGGGCCCCTAAAATACCAGGGCAGTATAAATACCCCACAAGTGACCCCATTTTGGAAAGAAGACACCCCAAGGTATTCCGTGAGGGGCATGGCGAGTTCCTAGAATATTTTTTTTTTGTCACAAGTTAGCGGGAAATGATTTTTATTTATTTTTTTCTCTTACAAAGTCTCATATTCCACTAACTTGTGACAAAAAATAAAATTTTACATGAACTCGCCATGCCCCTCACGGAATACCTTGGGGTGTCTTCTTTCCAAAATGGGGTCACTTGTGGGGTATTTATACTGCCCTGGCATTTTAGGGGACCTAAAGCATGAGAAGTAGTTTGGAATCCAAATGCGTAAAAAATGCCCTGTGAAATCCTAAAAGTACTCATTGGAATTTGGGCCCCTTTACGCAACTAGGCTGCAAAAAAGTGTCACACATGTGGTACTCAGAAGAAGTAGGGCAATGTGTTTTGGGGTGTATTTTTACATATACCCATACTGTGTGTGAGAAATATATCTGTAAATGACAACTTTTCCCATTTTTTTATACAAAGTTGTCAATTTACAGAGATATTTCTCTCACCCAGCATGGGTATATCTAAAAAGACACCCCAAAACACATTGCCCTACTTCTCCTGAGTACGGCGATACCACATGTGTGACATTTTTTTGCAGCCTAGGTGCGCAAAGGGGCCCAAATTCCAATGAGTACCTTTTAGGAGGGCATTTTTAGACATTTGGATTCCAGACTACTTCTCACGCTTTAGGGCCACTAAAATGCCAGGGCAGTATAAATACCCCACATGTGACCCCATTTTGGAAAGAAGACACCCCAAGGTATTCCGTGAGGGGCATGGCGAGCTCATAGAAGATTTTTTTTTTTGGCACAAGTTAGCGGAAATTGATTTTTTTTTTTTGTTTTTTCTCACAAAGTCTCCCTTACCGCTAACTTGGGACAAAAAGTTAAATCTTTCATGGACTCAATATGCCCCTCAGCGAATACCTTGGGGTGTCTTCTTTACAAAATGGGGTCATTTGTGGGGTGTTTGTACTGCCCTGACATTTGAGGGTCTCCACAATCATTACATGTATGGCCAGCATTAGGAGTTTCTGCTATTCTCCTTATATTGAGCATACGGGTAATGAGATATTTTTTTTCCGTTCAGCCTCTGGGCTGAAAGAAAAAATGAACGGCACAGATTTCTTCATTCGCATCGATCAATGTGGATGAAAAAATCTCTGCCAAGAAATTTGCAAAAAAAAAAAGGAGGGGAAAGGCGTCTGCCAGGACATAGGAGCTCCGCCCAACATCCAAACCCACTCAGCTCGTATGCCCTGGCAAACCCGATTTCTCCATTCACATCAATCGATGTGGATGAATAAATCATTGCCAGAATTTTTTCATTTTTTTATTTTTATACAAAGTGTTTGCCAAAGCATATGAACACCGCCCTTCAGCTCATAAGCCTCGGCAAACGTATCTTTTTTACTGCAGAGGAGAAATCTCATCTTGCAGCGCCGCATACACCGACTTTTGTTTATTCTGACAGCAGCACAATGCTTCTGTCAGAATGCACATCAGTGCTGCAGCTGGTTGATCGCTTGGTCCACCTAGAAGGTAAAAAAAACTTTAAAAAAAACAGGCCACAACGCAATAAATTTATTAACATTAACTTTATATAACATTTGAACAGAACATTAACTTTTATAAACTTTATCGAACTTTTGAAACAGAGCATTAACTTTTTTGCTTACCTGTGATTTTTTTATTTTTATTTTTTTACCTTTAGAGGATAAACCTCTCCTTCCCCATGGGACAATGTGCAAAGCGCAAATCGCCCAGAGATGTGGCGAAGTACATTATGCACTTTGTCCCAGGTGAAAGGAGAGGTTTGTGGCAGCTCTGTGTGAAAGGGCCCTAAGACCTCTGTGTGCCTGTCCTGTGTCAGGCAATCCCTACACTAATAGTGTACCTGTGTGTGGTACTTGCGGAAACACTCCCCTATGCATAGGGCAGGCTGGTCAGGACAGTCAGGACAAAAAAAGGTGGTGTCACGCCTTATTCCACCCCTGCTACAGACAGGGGAACGTTGAGTTGGGGTACCAGGATAGACACTCGGAAAGTGTCTGCCATGTAGCCAGCTAACTACATCAGGGACTTGGGGCACGGACCCTCCTGGATACAGGATTTCCAAAATGATCTCTTCCTGGAATTTTAGGAAGGATCCTGTTCTCCCAGCCTTACTGTAGAGAACAAAACTATTATATACAGCCAATTGAATTAAATAAACAGACACCTTCTTATACCAGCGTCTGGTGCGGCGGGACACTAAATAGGGAGCCAACATCTGGTCATTGAAGTCCACCCCTCCCATGTGAAGGTTATAGTCGTGGACAGAGAGGGGCTTCTCAATGACTCCAGTTGCCCTTTCAATTTGCACTGTCGTGTCTGCGTGAATGGTGGACAGAAGGTAAATGTCCCTCTTGTCCCTCCACTTCACCGCGAGCAGTTCTTGGTCACACAAGGCAGCCCTCTCCCCCCGTGCAAGTCGGGTATTAACGAGCCGTTGGGGGAAGCCCTGGCGACTAGGTCGCGCGGTGCCACAGCATTGAATTCCGACTAGATGTAAGTGCCGAAAGAGGGCCACGCTTGAGTAAAAATTGTCAACGTATAAGTGGTACCTCTTGTGGAGTAAGGGTGACACCAAGTCCCAGACAATCTTGCCACTGCTCCCCAGGTAGTCAGGACATCCGACCGGCTCCAGTTTTGAGTCTTTTCCCTCATAGACCCTAAAACGATATGTATAGCCTGTGGCCCTTTCACAGAGCTTATACAGTTTGATCCCATACCGGGTGCGCTTGCTGGGGATGTACTGTTTGATGCCAAGGCGCCCGGTAAGATGTACTAGGGACTCGTCTATGCAGATGTTCTGATTGGGGGTATACGCATCTGCAAATCTGGATGACAAATGGTCTATGAGGGGCCAAATTTTGTGGAGCCGGTCATAAGCAGGGTGGCCTCTTGGATGACAGGTTTTAGCGAAATGCATAAAGCACATGATGACCTCAAAACGTGCCCTGGACATTGCAGCAGAGAACATGGGCATGTAATGTATTGGGTCTTTAGACCAATAGGACCGCAATACATTTTTTTTAGTTAGACCCATACTGAGGAGAAGGCCCAAAAAACAATTAAATTCGGAAACTGTGACTGGTTTCCACCGGTAAGGCTGGGCATAGAAGCTTTCCGGATTGGCGGTTATGTACTGTGTGGCGTAGCGGTTGGTTTCTGCCACAACTAAGTCATAAAGATCCGCGGTGAAGAACAGCTCAAAAAACTCGAGGGCTGATCCTAAATGAGCTGTCTCCACGCGAACTCCAGACTGGGCACTTGAACTGCACTTCTGGTGCTCGCCACTTCACCAGGGAATACGGCAGTGCTGGTAGAAGGTCCAGGATGTGCTGCGCTGCTGGTGTATGCCGCACCATAAAAAAGATCAGCGCTAGCACCACTCTGCTGCAAATGAGGCTCATCATGCGAGGTATGCAGAACACTGACATGGGATCGGGTACGCCTGACCGTAGCAGGGACCTCAACCTCGTCATCTTCGCTAGCGGTTAGAGTGCCACTGCTGTCTACAGGTTCATATTCTGAACCACTGGATTCAGCGGGTGAGGCATCCCCATCGCTTTCATCCATCACGGCCAGAATCCTGTAGGCCTCTTCAGCGGAATACCCCTTGTTTGACATTTCGGGTTCACTAAATTTAAGGGGTATTCCTCTAAGACTACCCAGGAAAAAGAGCAAACCTACCTAGTAAAAAGGAGTGCTTGCGAAGTAAAGCTGCGATCGCTAAAAAAGATCCAAAAAGCTCAAAAGTGATCTTTATAGCGGCGCAGCGATTTTACGGTGTTTTTGCAGTGATCAGAAAAAAAACATTTCTGTCACTGCGGTGGGGCAGACTGAACGCAAGTGTGCGCACAAGATCAGGCCTGATCGGGCCAACACTGCGTTTTTTGTAGAGCCTAAGGAGACCCTAATGTACTTATATAGATCTGATTGCGATCAGTCTTGATCACTTACAGATACTATATAGTACTAGTGCTGATTAGCGACAGCGATGACGCTAATCAGCGACTAATCAGTGACTGCGGTGCGGTGGGCTGGGCGCTAACTATCTAGAAAGTAGTTAACTACCTGGTGGTGATGAGGGACCCTTACAGGGGGGTGATCAATAACAGGGGGGTGATCAGGGAGTCTAATATGGGTGATCAGGGGTTAATAAGGGGTTAATAAGTGTCAGGGGGGGGGTGTAGTGTATGTGTGGTGATTGGTGCTACTTACAGAGCTGCCTGTGTTCTCTGGTGGTCGATCCAAGCAAAAAGGACCACCAGAGGACCAGGTAGCAAGTATATCAGATGCTATTTACAAAATAGCGTCTGACATACCTCTTTGATTGGATCTTTTAAAAATCGACAGCCTGCCAGCCAATGATCGCTGCCGGCAGGCTGTAGATGAACTTCTGAACTGCGCGATCCTGTGAACGCGCGCTCCTGTGAGAACGCATTCATAGGAAATCTCGGGTCTCAGATGACGCCTTTCGGCGTTAGTGTGACCTGAGAGACCCGCCGCACTCACGCCTTTCGGCGTTAGTGTGACGGCAAGCGGTTAAGCAAAGAAATTATCATACCCACACGTTGACACTTATCCCCAGAAGAGTATGGACGCAGCTTAAAAGTCAACTCACACGATTCCCTGAACCGAATAAAATTGTCACTACCCCCAGAAAATCTGTCTGGGAGGGAAACCTTAGGTTCAGGGCAGGCCTGGTATCCACCATCGGAACCAGCCGTCTGTGGTCTCTGAATCCGTAAGACTGTCACATGGAGGCCAGCTACATCCAATGACAGTACCTGCAGCTGTTCGACCAGTGCAGGAATAGGATCAATAGCTGCACTGACCTGAAAGAAATGGCTGTTTTTAGGGCGGTAAATAATGTCACGATCAGTGTCGGGGGGGAGGGGGGAACTCCACACTGAACACAGGAGGGAAGGGGAACAGTAACTGGGCCTGGAAACTAGGGAAGAAACAGGTCACCTCCTAGACAACCCTAATCCGGGCCCTGACTACCTAACAATATGAATAGACCTTGAAGGTAGGAATATTCATATGCAGGATACCTAGGCCCTGATTTCCTTATAAGGCCCTGGAATAGTTTAGGACCAGAGATAACCCATTCCTTCCCAGATGGACGAATGGAAGTCTCTGTCTCAGGCCCAGATACAACAACAGGGAATATAACCAATACAAACAAACGTGACACTTAACTTCTGTAGAGATGGAAGAACATGAAAACCATAGACGACCTCACACCAGCTCAGCCAAACCCAAATGAAGCTATCTACCGCATAGTCAGAAGGGTGGGGTCAGACTATAAAGGTAGAAGTGATGACCACTGAGCAACAGCTGAGAAAAGGGAAGTTGTCATTAACCCTATCAACACTGAATAAAGATAAATCAAGGAGGCAGTTAGATTCCTTCACGCTCAGCCAGTCTATCTGATCTCCTGACACCAGTCACCTGAGGGACCGTGACACAGGCACTCTCTCTCCAATATACTGTACCTGGTCTCAGCTGGGGTGAACTTACGGCTAAGGAAGACAATGGGATGCTCCTCCCCGTTGACTTTCTGAGACAGTACAGCACCGAGGCATCGGTCTGTACTATAAACGCCCTTTTGAATTCGGGCGTCACCAAAACCGGGGACCCACACAGGGCCGACTTCACAGCGGAGAAAGCCTCTTCCGCCTGATCATCCCGGCGATCCATCATTGACTTTTCAAGAGTCCTGTCAAGGGTGCGGCTAGAGTAGTAAAGTGGGGAACAAACCTCATGTAATAGCCCACCATTCCCAGGAATGACTTTATTTGCCTAGTGGTGACAAGTCGGGGCCAATTCCGTATCGCCTCTATTTTGTTCATTTGGGGTTTGATGTCTCCGCGCCCAATGACATACCCCAGGTACTTAGTCTCCTCTAACCCTATAGCACATTTTTTTGGGTTAGCGGTTAGGCCAGCTTTCTGAAGGGAGTCCACTACAGCCTGCACTTTGGGTAGTTGACTTTTGTTACTGTGGATGACAATATCGTCCAGGTAAGCCGATGAGTATCGACGATGTGGATGAAGCACAATGTCCATTGGTCGCTGAAAAGTGGTGGGGGTGCCATGCAGACCAAAGGGTAAGACCTTATATTGATACAGCTCCTCAGGCGTGATGAAGGCAGTTTTCTCTTTGGCAGCCTTCGTTAAGGGCACCTGCCAGTACCCTTTTGTGAGGTCCAAAACAGAAAAATACCAGGCTTGTCCTAACCTCTTGATGAGCTCATCCACCCAGGGAATGGAATACGCATCGAATTTGGAAACCTCATTAAGTTTTCGGAAGTCTTTCACCGAAGTGGCGGTCACCCCTACCGCTGGCCCTTCGGTCATAGGTTCCCAGGGTTCTGGTCTCCCCCCTGAGCTGGGCCACTCTGCTAGGGTTATCCCTGTCTCATGGGTATCAGTCACTCTCATAGCAGACTACAGTGCCGGGAAGTCTCTCGCTATTATGAGTTCGTAATGTAGATTTGTGGCGACAGCCACCTCGTGGGTCCATCTACCAGCCACCGTGGTTAGAGACACCAGCGCGATGGCGTCTTTTATGTCTCCGTGGATGCACATCACTCCAACTTTCCGGCCAGTATACTTAGTGGACCGCACCAGGGACATGTGATCTAGAGACTCTGGGGTACCTGTTACACACAGCCTCCTGGCATATAGCGACTGACGGTAGTCATAGTTAGTGTCCATGGGCTCAACCCGATGATGCCTGATTTTCATTTACATTCTCATTACAGTCTCATTTTCATTACATTAATCATGGGATAACCCCTTTAAAGGAGTTGCATAGGATTAAAAAGAAAAACTATTTGAGTAAATCCAGGAACATTGTTCCAGTGCCACTGCTCTGGTGGTTACTGCTGGTTCTGCAGCGATGATGTTGCACATGGTACATCATTCACATGATCCCTGCAGCCAATCGTTGGCCTTAGTGGTGACTCTTGTATGTATAGCACATGACCACTGAAGACAGGGATTTGTTGCAACAGTCAAGTTAATCATATTAGTCACTGCCTGATCTGTAGGGACAAACGAAGTGGCAATGCAAGAACTGTGGAGGATTTAACAGTTGAGTATAATTTTTTATTGTATTTTAAACCATACCTTGCATTCCCGAAGTTGCTGAAAGCGTACCCGAGCTTTCAAAAAAGTTAGCATAATGGCTGTGCTTCTTTATACAATTATAGATCATAGCTGTGAAGCAACAGTTATGTTTGGGCTTCCCTAAAGTTTTTTCAGCTATATTATTCCCTGTTGCAGCTGCACAGCTAGATGCATTTCACTCATGCTAGATGCATTCCTTTTATGGAAGTCTGCAAGTTTTGTACTGCTGTGACTTTCTTTCCCTTACTTCCCTTACAGAGCTCACAGAACAGATAAATCACACTTGCAGAAAGGCAGGGGGCTCCTGTGACATTCAGAAGCAGTTATTTTATCAGGCTCACGATCTCTCTCTTCTGTGTGTCTCTTACCAGGGACACATTTTGCCTGACAACGGGCAGTGGACTGCAAATTAGCTAGAAGTGAGACTCCTAGTGGCCCTGATTTTACATCTTTTTTTCAGGTGGATGCTGGTATAATTTTTAAATAATGGGATTTAGAAATGTTCTACTTAAACCATTCTCTATTAAATGGAATAAAATTGTGTAAAAGTACATTGACTCTTTAAAATCCCGGACAACTCCTTTAAACTACATTAACAAAATAAAATTATTTTTATACTACAAAGAATCAGTCTCATCCACAAAATTCTGTTGCATGTATACAGATATTTAACATGACACTTTCCAGAGCTAGAAGGACAGTAGCTGTTGCCTAGTGATGGCAGGTTCAAATAAGTGGAAATCGCTGGCATATGCTTTGTAGTGACCCACATTTCCCCATGACTCGTCTGATATATAATTGTGTATGTTCCATAATTCTTGGAAAGCTATGCAAATAATTTAGGGAATTTAGGGAATTTAAAAAATACATTTTATATTTCCTTGTATAATACCTGTATTTTGTTACATAATTTGTGTCTTTAGGCCTCATGCACACAATCGTGGCCATCTTGTAGTCTGTAAACCACAGATCCACAAAATATGGAAACCTTCCATGTGCAATCTGCATTTTTCTCACTCCCACTAGAAATGATTATTCTTTTCAGCACTGCAGTCAAGAATAGGGAACCTCCCTGCCGCCAAAGTCCAAGGGTCAAGACTAGGGCCTCGCTTAAACTCAGCGCCTTGCTGTCTGGTTATAACTGGCTTTTGGCAATGCATTTCCTGGTCTACTCTGATCTGGCTTTGCATTTTGTGGTTGCATTAAATTTATGAAATGGTGCAAAATGGAAATGGAAACAAAACGCAGTAGTATAACTGGCTTAGTTGCCCATAGCATACCACCTTTCATTTTCCAAAGGAGCTGTCAAAAATGAAAGGTGGAATCTGATTGGTTGCTATGGACAACTAATCCAGTTCTACTTTACACCAGTTTGATAAATTGCCCCATTATTCTTAAAAATAAATAAACCCGTGGGCTGCCTGGTGTAGGATGCAACTTTCTGTGTTGTTTCTGCGACATTTTAAGTGTTCCATAATCCAGGTATAATCTCACGTTTCTGCCTTAAACAGACTGCTATGAAAAGTGGCGTGTCTCTTAAATGTTATAGAAATGTCGCAATTGGCATGTCGTGCAACATTTTTACATTAAAAAACAGACCTATATGGTTTGAAAAATCCCCCCCCCCTTAGTTTTTAAAAACAGATTCAATCAGGTAGAGATTAAACAATTGTACACATTTGTTTCAAGGAAATCAAGAGCCCTACAAAAATGTTCTAAAAAGTAAATATGTTGATTGAATTGCAGCAAGAAGTTAACATCTGCTCCATTTCATACTCTTATAACATACTCAAGTGTGTAGTGCTCAGCCCTCCTTGGTCATGCATATTATTTTTCTCTTGCATAGGTCTTGGGTTAATTGATTCTTACAATCCCCTATTTTGTGCATTTAATTTCGCAGCTCTCAGTTGTGCTCTTCACTCATAATTTTCTTTTCAGGTAGATATTTTTCTTTGATTCCTAGACAAGTCCCGGTTTCCTGCCTTTTCACAGGGGAAAGTTTCGGTCCGTCTTGCTGGTTTCTTGCGTTAATCATCCTGTTTAATCAAAATCCAAAAACAATCAATACAAAGATGTAAAATCTTAATATTGTCAACTTCATGTAAGGAAAATGTACTGATATACAGTATTTCCACAAATATATTTAAATCCATGGTAACAACCTTGCAGAGACTTTTCCTCCACAATCTGAGTCTACAGCAAGAAAAGGCTTTACTGCTCCTGAAAAGCACCTGTGTGCTGTCATTCAACACCTCCTTTGCCTTCCAAAAACCTCACAGGTTTAAAGGGGACCGCTTCTCAGGTGATGCTGGCGGTCCATGCCCGTCAGAATACCCCTTCCCGCGGTGGACATCATTGATGGAATACTCCCTCTCTCCACTGCTCCATGCTTTGTACTCCTGCAAACCATTTCTACCTGCTTTTTGCTGTTCACTCTCTTAAGGCACATGTGCATGTTCACCCACCTCTTATAAGACTTGCGCACGCACAGGGTTAATCTGTCCATATCCAATTGCAGTGTTTCCTGGGTCATAAAGAGTGCCCTCCCAAAAGGAAGGTGCCTGAGCTATAGGTTCCTAGTTTGTCTAGCCCTGCAAAGTTGCATAGTAGTATTATTTTGACCTCCCGTCTCCATTCTCTGCCTGTTTACCGTATTGCCAATTGTATAAATCACGGCACTCGGTAGAGAATAACTTTGAAATTGAAGAAATATTTTATTCCATCCTTTTAGATACACATTTGTGAGAACTGGTCAACGTTTCAGTACATCCCAGACCTTTTTCACGGCCTAAATCAATAAGTATAGAATACAATCATAAGTCACACAGGACTAGAATAATACAACATGACCAACATAATGTGCATTTCTATTAAGTATATTAGATATATATTACTGTAGATATAGAATTATATTGTCTAGTCAGATAGACATAGTATTGTATTGTCTAGTCACATTTAACATCTTATAAAGGAGAGGTATAGTTAATAGATTGTATTATGAAGCAACGTAGAACATAAAGCAAAATAAAATCAAACAAATAGAACATGGAAAAAAAGAAAAATCTGTATATGTCCCACACATGGGAATGGAAGATTCCAAGGAGTAGAAATGGAGTCCCTTTAACAGCGCTTCACATTAGACTGGGAGTGAAAGAGGGTAGGTGCGAAAGGTAGGTATAAATAGATATGCAATTTTATAAAAAGATACTATCTGCTATTTGCTTCAATGCGTATTATGAAGTAGCCAATAACCAATCCAAAGATTAACAAGTATGTTGGACAATTGAGATTTGCAATTGTTAATACTAAGTTCTAATGTATGCTGCCGCTAAAGTTGAGGGCTAGTATGCCAATGAATATTGTTGCTGTGGTAAGAAATAAGATACAATAAAGTTATCTAAATACAGTGGATATAAAAAGTCTACACACCCTTGTTAAAATATCAGGTTTCTGTGATGTAAAAAAATGAGACAAAGATAAATCATTTCAGAACTTTTTCCAACTTTAACCTGTTGGGGACACAGGGTGTACCTGTGTATTTCTGATCAGGTGATCTGGGTGCCTGCTGAAATCCATCAGCAGGCACCCTGGGACAATGCCAAGGGGGGGTCCTGTGACCCCCCCCCCCCCGTATTGGTGATCGCAGCAAACCGCAGGTCAAAATTCAGACCTACGGTTTGCTGCGTTTCCGGGTTATTCAGGTCTCTGGTGACCGGATAACCCGTAATAGGATGGTGATCGGTGGTATGATAATACACCACCAATCACCATCCTGCGATCCTGAGAGGTGATGGTGACATCACCTCTCAGGATCGCTTCCGATTGGCTGCAGGGCGGGCGGGAGGTTTAACTTACTGCAGCTTTTCCCTCCTCCTCCTTTCTGTGTCCGGAGCCGTGGAGAGAGGAGCAGCATCAAGCTCTGGAGCCCAGCACCCCCAGCACCCCCACTGAGCCACCATAGTGCCATCTGGCACTAAAAAGGTACAATAGGGACAGGTTAGGGAGAGCTTAGATAGGTAGGGATAGTCAGGGAAAGTTTTGGGAAACAAAAAACTCTTAGCGTCCGGCCACTGTTAGCACATCGCCCACCCCACTGCTGATCAGCTTCGGACCGCTGATCAGCAAGTTAGAATGTTTTTTTTCTGTTAGGTTTAGGGATAAGTACGTGAACACCCGTGCCCCCCCACACACGCACACTAAATAAAGTTTTCCACACACGCACACACACACTCCCCTATGGCCTGCCAGATGTTCTAGAGCCGAGGAGGCATACGCCCTGCTTGCTTCCGACTCCGAGAGCCCCAGTGAGGATGAGGATGACCCCACTTTCCTCTTGCCACCCGCGTCATCCTCATCATTTAGCGATGATTATGAGCCCCCAAGGCGGCGGAGACGCCGCCAGGCGGAGCAAGGGGACCACCATGCCAGGGACCCTGTGTCCCACACTAGTACGAGCAGTCTGGGGCTCGTACTAGTTTTCCGGCCCACCAGATAAGTCCACCTGAGCCCCCTACCGGTGAACTTGTCTGGTGTACCCCAGAGGATTTTGAGCCCGTGATGCCTGATTTTGCTGGCAGTGGCGTAGCTTGGGTTGCCAGCACCCGGGGCAAGCCATTTATTGCGCCCCCCCTCCCAACCTGTGGACACGCCCCTTTTACAGATAATATAGCAGTCCTATATAACACCACAGATAACATGGTGGTAACTCTCTAAGTACAGATGATGTAGTAGATGGGTATAAGGCCCCACACAGTGTGACCTGAAGTCTGAGGCCAGGATGCGGCAGGGTGGGCCAAATTCTCAATCCACTTCCCAACCCTACCGTGAAACAAATATGTGTTTGGACATTACAGACATCACTACAAAATATACAGTATAATACAGCACCACATACCTCATCCATTCAGTGACATCTCCTGTGATGTAGACTTTCCTCAGCGTCTTCATTCGGAGATAAGACCGCCATGATACTTTCTTTCAGCCGCGTCTCATCTCTGCAGAGTTTTATTATTATTAGTTATTATTATATATAATGGCCCCCTCTGTATAATATATAATGGCCCCCTCTGTATTATTATTATATATAATGTCCCCTCTGTATTATTATTATATATAATGTCCCCTCTGTATTATTAGGATATATAATGTCCCCTCTGTATTATTAGGATATATAATGTCCCCTCTGTATTATTAGTATATATAATGTCCCCTCTGTATTATTAGTATATATAATGCCCCCTCTGTATTATTATTATATATAATGACCCCTCTGTATTATTATTATTATATATAATGACCCCTCTGTAATATTAGTATATATAATGTCCCCCTCTGTAATATTAGGATATATAATGGACCCTCTGTATAATTACTATATATAATGTCCCCCTCTGTATTATTAGTATATATAATGTCCCCTCTGTATTATTAGTATATATAATGTCCTCTCTGTATTATTAGTATATATAATGTCCCCTCTGTATTATTAGTATATATAATGTCCCCCTCTGTATTATTAGTATATATAATGTCCCCTCTGTATTATTAGTATATATAATGTCCCCCTCTGTATTATTAGTATATATAATGTCCCCTCTGTATTATTAGTATATATAATGTCCCCTCTGTATTATTAGTATATATAATGTCCCCTCTGTATTATTAGTATATATAATGCCCCCTCTGTATAATTACTATATATAATATCCCCTCTGTATTATTAGTATATATAATGTCCTCTCTGTATTATTAGTATATATAATGTCCCCTCTGTATTATTAGTATATATAATGTCCCCCTCTGTATTATTAGTATATATAATGTCCCCTCTGTATTATTAGTATATATAATGTCCCCTCTGTATTATCAGTATATATAATGGCCCCTCTGTATTATTAGTATATATAATGTCCCCTCTGTATTATTAGTATATATAATGGCCCCTCTGTATTATTAGTATATATAATGTCCCCTCTGTATTATTAGTATATATAATGTCCCCTCTGTATTATTACTATATATAATGTCCTCTCTGTATTATTAGTATATATAATGTCCCCTCTGTATTATTAGTATATATAATGTCCTCCTCTGTATTATTAGTATATATAATGCCCCCTCTGTATTATTAGTATATATAATGTCCCCTCTGTATTATTAGTATATATAATGTCCCCCTCTGTATTATTAGTATATATAATGCCCCCTCTGTATTATTAGTATATATAATGTCCCCCTCTGTATTATTAGTATATATAATGTCCCCTCTGTATTATTAGTATATATAATGTCCCCTCTGTATTATTAGTATATATAATGCCCCCTCTGTATTATTAGTATATATAATGCCCCCTCTGTATTATTATTATATATAATGGCCCCTCTGTATTATTATATATATAATGTCCTCTCTGTATTATTAGTATATATAATGGGCCATTATATATCCTAATAATACAGGGGGGGTCATTATATATAATAATTATACAAGGGGGCCATAATATATTCTACAGGGGGCCATTATATATTATAGTTATACAGAGGGGCCATAATAAATGATAATTATACAAAGGTGCCATTATATATTATACAAAGGGGCCATTATATATAATAATTATACAAGGGGCCATTATATATTATACATAGGGGCCATTATATATTATAATTATACAGAGAGGCTATTGATAATGGGCCCTCTGTATAATTCTAATATACTGTATAATGCCCTCCCCTGTATAATTATTATATATAATGGCCCCTCTGTATAATTATTATATATTATGGCCCCACAGTATAACTATAAATTATAGTTATACAGTGGGGCCATAATATTTACTGTAATAATTATACAGGGGGGCCATTATTAATAGCCTCTCTGTATAATTATAATATATAATTGCCCCTATGTATAATTAATGATGGCCCCCTTATATAATTATTATATATTATGGCCCCAATGTATACCTATAAGCTGCCACATCAGAACCATGAATGCCAGACTGCCACGCCACCTATTTGGCCTGGCAGAGATCTGGCACTTCACTCATTGATTTATTACCATTATTATTGCATGCTGCTCAGCCTGGCTCAGACAGTGGTGGCACCATCCCCCCACACACAGACTCAGGGACAGGGAGGGAGGTCATCATTGTGACATCTGACATGGCCACCCACTAACTCCCTTTCTACCTCTGCTCTGTAGTAGTCTCAGGACAGTCTGGACGGCTCACTGACTCAGGGCTCACTCAGACTCAGGGCCTGGTCAGTCTCTGACTCAACAGTTCTCTGTCTGGACTGGAGTCTGAAGTGACACAGTGCACACTGACCAGTGGACTCAGTCTGTCTTCTGCCGCGGCGCCGCCTCCTGCTCCTGGCAATCTTCTGCTGGCTCTGACTCCCGCACTCCGCACTGTGTTTCCCGCCTGGAAAGTGGGCGGAGCCGGCGGGAGCCAGGCCAGTCAGACTGTCTAGTTGTTAACAGTTAACTAACCAACACAGTAGTGCGCCCGCCGCGACGACCGCACAAATGAATCATCAGGGCCCGGCGGGCGCACGCACTAAACAGCTTTCTGCCTCAGACTCTGGCCGGCCGTTGCGCGTCCTGAAAAAAACGCACAATATAAAAACTTTTCAGCCGGCGCCGGAGCGCCCCCTGCAGTTTGGCGCCTGGGGCAACAGCCCCCCTGGCCACCCCCCACGCTACGCCCCTGTTTGCTGGCCAACCAGGAATCCAGATTCCCACAGTCGGCTTCACTGAATATGACTATTTTAGTCTTTTTTTCAGTGACCACTTTGTGAATCTGATGGTGGAGCAAACAAACTTGTACGCCCAACAGTTCATTGCTCAACACCTGGGCTCCTTTTTGGCTAGGGCCGGTGGATGGACTCCGGTCAGTGCAGCCGAGATGAGGACGTTTTGGGGCCTCGTGCTGCACATGGGCCTAGTCAAAAAAACCAGTGGCATTACTGGAGTGGGGACGTCCTCTACCAGACCCCACTTTACAGTACGGCCATGACACACTCCCGTTTTGAGGCCATTCGGAAATGCCTGCATTATGCAGATATTGCAGCATGTTCCCCCAAGGTGATCCTGCCTATGACCGCCTGTACAAAATCAGGCCGGTCATCGATCTCTTCGAGGCCAAATTTTTGGAGGCCTATGTACCTGCAAGGGAGGTCGCTGTTGATGAGTCTCTCATTGCTTTCAAGGGGAGGCTCATTTTCCGCCAGCATGTTCCCTCTAAGCGGGCGAGGTATGGGGTGAAGCTGTACAAACTTTGTGAGAGTACCTCAGGGTACACTTACAAGTTTCGTGTGTACGAGGGGTGAGATTCCCGTATTGAACCCCCAGAATGTCCCCTCACTCTGGGTGTTAGCGGGAAACTTGTGTGGGACCTTATGCACCCACTGCTAGATAACGGTTTCCACCTGAACGTGGATAACTTTTATAGTAGTATCCCCTTGTTCCAGTCTCTTGCCTTGCCGCTTGTAGGACCGTGCGGAAAAATCAACGCGGCCTCCCTACCCACCCCCTCCAGGTACCTATCTCCAGGGGTGAGACCTGTGCCCTTACCAGTGGAAACCTGTTGCTGGTCATATATAAGGACAAGAGGGATGTCCTTGTACTGTCCACAATTCACGGTAACGGCATCACCCCTGTCCCTGTGCGATGTACCGCGGCAACGGTCCTCAAGCCCGATTGTATCGTCGACTACAATCGGTATATGGGAGGAGTTGATCTCTCTGATCCAGTCCTCAAGCCATATAACGCCATGTGCAAAACCCAGGCATGGTACAAAAAAGTTGTGGTCTACTTGGTTCAGGTTGCCTTGTACAACTCTTTTGTGCTGTCCCGAAGCGCTGGCAAGACAGGGAAATTCCTCCAGTTCTATGAGGCAGTCCTCAAGGCCCTGATCTTTTCTGACCGGGGTAGAGCTGTCCGGAGTACCTCGGGAACTGGAGGAGCCCGGATTGTCCCTGGCCAATACTTTCCAGGTGTGGTACCCCATACTGAAAAAAAGGGACGGTCCCAAAAAAAGTGCAGAGTGTGTTACAGGAGGGGGATACGGAGGGACACCACCACTCAGTGTGACACGTGCCTCGATCATCCGGGGCCTCTGCATTGACGGTTGCTTCAGGGAGTACCACCGATTTTTTTATTTAATTTTTTTGTCTGTGTTCATCTGAGGGGTTAGGTCATGTGTTATTTTTATAGAGCAGATTCTTACGGACGCGGCCATACCTAATATGTCTACTTTTAAAATTTATTTAGGTTTTACACTATAATATCCTTTTTTAAACCAAAAAAATAACCTTTTAGTATCTCCATAGTAATTTTATTTTTTATTTTTAGCCGATTGTCTTAAGTAGGGGCTAATTTTTTGCGGGATGAGAGGACGGTTTTATTGGCACTATTTTGGGGAGCATATAATTTTTTGATCGCTTGCTATTACACTTTTTGTGATGTAAGGTGACAAAAAAAATTGCTTTTGTAACCTTACATCACAAAAAGTGTAATAGCAAGCAATCAAAAAGTCATATGCACCCCAAAATAGTGCCAATAAAACTGTCCTCTAATCCCGCAAAAAATAAGCCCCTACTTAATACAATAGGCTAAAAACTTTTACAAAATTACTCTCAGACTATGGAGATACTAAAATGTTTTGCTTAAAAAAGGATATTATAGTGTAAAACCTAAATACATTTTAAAAAGTAGACTTATTAGGTATTGCCGCGACCGGAAAGAGTCTGCTCTATAAAAATGACCTTACACCTCAAATGAACACAGTCCAAAAAAAAATGGTGCCAAATTTTCCATTTTAATCCATTTTTTCCGTTAACAAAGCAAGGGTTAACAGTAAAACAAAACTCAAAAATGCAGAGTTTAACACATGGCAGGATAGACTATGTAGAAGTTTGGACAAATTAGAGGGGGATATAATTAATAAAAAAAGTAAGAAACATATAGAAGTTTATAAAAGCAAGGAACAAGAAAGACACATAGAAACTTTAGAGGATGAGGACAACTCACATCAGGGATTGTTAGATATGGAGTTAGGCAGAGAAGAGAGAACAGATAGGTACAATGTACCTGTCAGTAATAGATACGAAGAATTGGCAGGGCAACATTTTTTAGATCTTACCCCGGCACACCACAGAACACGCACCAGATACAGAGACCAAACACCACCACGACACAGGTCACCATACAATTTGAGGCACAAGAACACCAGATACCAGCACCCTACAGGGAAGGATTTTCATTCAAATCACCAAACACGGAGCCAGCACCATTATCACAACAACGACACAAATCACCAACAACACTGGCACTCAGAAAAAGGAATACCAGGAGAAGCAAGAGGAAGGGAGTCACGACACCAGAAACACTCACAAGCCCAGAGATGGGATCTATAATTAATTTAAGTTCAAAAATTCTCACTATTGCACAAATTAATTTGTTGAATAAGGGGTTGAAGTTTGCCCCGTCAAATACTACAAATAAATTCTCAACCTTTATAGGTATCCAAAAATTTATTAGGAACCTCTGCCTTAAAAAATATCATATAAAAAATCCCTTAACTAGAGAATCAATTGGTGTGAAAGTAGTTGATCCTTTTAAACATACCTCACTAAAAAAGAGATCTAAAATGTTCCCACGGAATGAGATAGGGAAAGAGATAGCAACCTTTCAAAAATGTGTTGAGGATGACCTAAGGAAGATGAAGGTTAGACCTCCTGTTAATAATAATCTGACGAAACGGGAGATTCAGGCCATCAAGTCACTCCAGAAAGATAATAAGATCACCATACGCCCTGCGGATAAAGGCGGAGCTACGGTAATTCTAGACACTGATCGATATAACAAGGAGTGTCTGCGACTGTTAGCTGATCAGGCTACATATATAAAACTTAAGAGCGACCCAATACAGGGTTTTATTCAGGGCTTGGAGGATCTATGTAAGAGAGGATTGGAACAGGGAATTCTCCTTAAAAAAGAACTGGAGTTTATCTTGGACACAGAGAGAAGGTTACCTACCTTCTACTGCCTGCCCAAGGTACATAAGAGTCTGACGGATCCCCCGGGACGTCCTATAGTATCCGGAATAGGATCCGTCACTTCCAACCTTTCTAGGTACATAGATCTTCAGCTCCAACCTGTGGTGAAAAACACTACAACTTATTTGAGAGACACCACACAGATTATCCAGATTCTGGAGGGATTGACAATTGAACAAGACTGGATCATGGGAACTCTAGATATCCAATCCCTGTATACAGTTATAGACCATCAACAGGGATTGGAGGCAGTCGAACAACAGTTGATAAGGAATGGTACATTTGAGGACCCCCAAATAAAATTGATACTGGAAGGTATCCAGTATATTTTACAACATAATTATTTTTATTTTGAGGGGGAGTACTACCTGCAGAGATGTGGCACCGCCATGGGGACCAGATTTGCCCCAAGTTACGCCAATTTATTTTTGCCAGAATGGGAATTTACTACCATCATGCCCAGACTTGGGGCGGATCTGGTCCTATGGCGGCGTTACATCGATGACGTGATATTCATTTGGAGGAAGGGAGAGACAGAATTAAGGAGGTTCTTGGAAGAAATTAATAGTAATGACCGAAATTTAGTATTCACGTCTAATATTAGTGATGAAACTGAATTTTTGGATCTATTGATAAAAAAGGCGGGTGATCACTATTCTTGCAGTACATACCAGAAACTAACTGCGAAGAATGGCTTCATTCTCTTTGATAGTTGCCACCTACCCAGGTGGCTACTCAATGTCCCATTAGGCCAATTTCGGAGAATTAAGAGAAATTGTACTGAACCGGAGAAATTTG
Organism: Bufo bufo; assembly: GCF_905171765.1. NCBI lineage: Eukaryota > Metazoa > Chordata > Amphibia > Anura > Bufonidae > Bufo > Bufo bufo. Next base: position 128,804,247 of record NC_053391.1, on the reverse strand, counting down.
AGGAAGAGGCAGCTAGAATGAAATCACAATTTATGGATAAGAAATATCCAGCAACGGTTCTGGATGATTCTCTAAATAAGGTAAGAGAACTGGAAAGAAAGTCCTTTTTTGAAGAAAAAACGGCAATTGAGACAATTGAGGATCCCAAGAGTGATATTAAAATAATCTTACCCTTTAGCAGTGATTACAAAAAGATAAAAAATATCATATTTAAACACTGGCATCACGTGGCGAGTGATAGGGTTATAGGCCCGTTACTACCTAATGTACCGAAAATAATATATACAAAAGCCCCAAATCTAAAACTTAAAATAGCCCCGTCAGTGAAAGAAAAAGAAAAAGGAACCACAATTACTAATTTAGGATCCTAAAAGAACCTTAAAGGTTTTATCAAGTGCAGGAGATGTATGGGGTGCAGGATGAGCCTACAAGAAAGAAAAACAACTACAGTACACTCAGCACACAATTCTTTTGTCTGGGAAATTAATAATTGCCTTACTTGTAACTCATCTGGAGTTATCTATTTGATACAGTGCCCATGTAAGCGCCAATACATTGGCAGAACAAAAAGATTACTAAAAATTAGAATAAGTGAACACGTATCAAATATTAAAAAGGGCTATTTGAAACACTCCCTCTCCAAACATTATGATGAAGTACACAACAGGGATCCATCTAAATTGTTTTTTGTAGCCCTGGAAAAAATCGACAGGCATTGGAGAGGGGGTGATTATATTAGGAGGATGTCCAGAGCCGAATCGAAACATATTTATGAATTTGGCTGCCTATTACCAGCAGGCCTGAATTCGGACTTGGAGATCTTCGGTTTTTTATAGGGTGCTGGTCCCCTCTCTGACGGGGGGTCCCATGATTAGCCTTGTTGGCTCTGGGGCCCCCCCTCGGAGTGGAGATCAGCATCCGCAACTTCTGAACCTCACTTTCTACATTTATCTCATTGGCAGAAATTCTCCTGTAATCTCCCTTCTCTTATATTTTTATATTTTTATATTTTTATATATGTATATAATAATGTCCCCGATAGATGTATCAGCCGATGTTTATTAATGCGTTTATAGAAAGGGTTAGTGTGTATGTGTATTTATTCATTTTTACTATTTTAATTCTAGTATTTATATTAAAGTATCAAATTATTATTTTTTATCTTAAGTATTGTGTCGGGTAGAATATTATAATGTGCTAGATGTGATTTTAATAAAAAACGCAATGGATGTTGAGAAACCGCACAAATACCGCACCAAAAACCGCACTGGGAATTAATATATCCAGATGATCCGGATTCCTGTTTTTGTGGATTACCATACAGACTATAAAAGGTGGACAACGATTCATGGCGCTTTGACCACTGAGGAAGGGGTGTAGACGCCCCGAAACGCGTCTGGTGAAAGAGGAGGAAAAAGCGCCCACCTAGTCTACTGGACCTTCTTATGGATTGCGAGGCCATGCAAGAATAAATCTTCGGCGAATAACCACAGACACAGTTCTCAGCGAATATTGCTGATCAGATTCCTACCTGCTGGATCCCGCGATATTGTGACGTCACCCGCCTGAGACGTACGGCGCAAGACGCTTGGACAGCCGGCACCGCTCGCCTCGAGGAGGGAGCGTGAGACGCCACACAGCGAGGTACATTACCAGGAACCAGGTAGGAATTGAAAAATTGTAAAGTTTGGGACCTTAATATTACCCTTCTGGCTTGAGTGAACGTTTCTGGAGGAATCACCCAGCACGGCGAGTGCTTGCATTGAAAGTGCCCCATATGAGGAACTCTCAGGACGCTTCCACCTAATGTGCAATACAGACAGACAGTGACATTGCTACAATAATTGTCACTAAGTGCGGCAACGAATTCTTACCCCAGCAATAGTTGTGGAAAACAATTGGTACCATATTTTAGTACTTTTAGATAGTTTTATGCTTATTATTTTATTGTGAATGGTGTATTACTGTTATAACCCTATCCGACCAATTAGGTCTAAGTAAAATCATTACCATATGATGCAGATGTTGTGAGTGCTCACTCTTTCTCTTGTTTTAGCTTTTTACTATTTTTGGGATCGGGCACCCAATTCTGAGTTAGCAGCACCCACCGTAGCTACCAGGTGAGAGCCACCCGCTAAATATATACAAAACTCAATATTTATTGCCCTTATTCTGTAGTTTTCAGAAACACCCCATATGTGGTCGTAAAATACTGTATGGCCAAATGGCAGGGTGCAGAAGGAAAGGAGCGCCATATGGTTTCTGTAACACAGATTTGTTACTGGAAAAAATGGATTAAAATGAAAAATCTGCCCAAAAATTTAAATTCTGAAATTTCATCTCCATTTGCCAATGACTCTTGTGGAACCCTAAAGGGTTAACAACATTTGTAAAATCAGTTTTAAATACCTTGAGGGGTGTAGTGAAAAATTTCAAGATTTGCTTCTAAACTTCTAAGCCTTGTAACGTCCCCAAAAAATAAAATGGCATTCCCAAAATGATCCAAACATGAAGTAGACATATGGGGAATTTAAATTAATAACTATTTCTGGAGGTATTACTATGTATTATAGAAGTAGAGAAATTGAAACTTGGAAATTTTCAAATTTTTCAATTTTTTTTTGTAAATTTGGTATTTTTTCATAAATAAAAATGATTTTTTTACTCCATTTTACCAGTGTCAAGTACAAAGATGTGACGAAAAAAGCTATCTCAGAATGGCCTGGATAAGTAAAAGCGTTTTAAAGTTATCACCACTTAAAGTGATACTGGTCAGATTTGCAAAAAATGGCCTGGTCCTTGAGGTGAAAATGAGCCAGGTCTATAAACTGTACAACTCAATTAAAAAACACACTGAAATCTTTTAGGTAGAGGGAAGAAAAAATATAAAATAAAATAATATGGTTGCATAAGTGTGCACACCCTTAAACTAATGCTTTGTTGAAGCACCTTTTGATTTTATTACAGCACTCAGTCTTTTTGCATTTGAGTCTATCAGCATGGCACATTTTGACTTGGCAAGATTTGCCCACTCTTCTTTGCAAAAACACTCCAAATCTGTCAGATTGCGATGGCATCTCCTGTGCACAGCCCTCTTCAGATTACCCCACAGATTTTCAATCGGATTCAGGTCTGGGCTCTGGCTGGGCCATTCCAAAACATTAATCTTCTTCTGGTGAAGCCATTCCTTTGTTGATTTGGATGTATGCTTTGGGTCATTGTCATGCTGAAAGATGAAGTTCCTCCTCATGTTCAGCTTTCTAGCAGAAGCCTGAAGGTTTTGTGTCAATATTGACTGGTATATGGAACTGTTCATAATTCCCTCTAGCTTAACTAAGGCCCCAATTCTTGCTGATGAAAAACAGCCCCAAAGCATGATGCTGCCACCACCATGCTTCACTGTGGGTATGGTGTTCTTTTGGTGATGTGCAGTGTTGTTTTTGCGCCAAACATATATTTTGGAATTATGGCCAAAAAGTTCAACCTTGGTTTCATCAGACCATAACACCTTTTCCCACATGCTTTTGGGAGACTTCAGATGTGTTTTTGCAAAATGAAGCCTAGCTTGGGTGTTTTTCTTCGTAAGAAAAGGCTTTTGTCCTGCCACTCTACCCCATAGCCCAGACTTATGAAGAATACGGGAGATTGTTGTCACATGTACCACACAGCCAGTTCTTGCCAGATATTCCTGAAGCTCCTTTAATGTTGCTGTAGGCCTCTTGGTAGCTTCCCAGACCAGTTTTCTTCTCGTCTTTTCATAAATTTTGAAGGGACGTCCAGTTCTTGGTAATGTCACTGTTGTGCCATATTTTTTCCACTTGATGATGACTGTCTTCACTGTGTTCCATGGTATATCTCATGCCTTGGAAATTCTTTTGTACCTTTCTCCTGACTGATACCTTTTAACAATGAGATCCCTCTGATGCTTTGGAAGCTCTCTGTGGACCATGGCTTTTCCTGTGGGATGCGACTAAGAAAATTTCAAGAAATACCAACTAGAGCAGCTGAACTTTATTTGGGGTTAATCAGAGGCACTTTAAATGATGGCAGGTATATGCTGACTCTTATTTAACATGATTTTGAATGTGATTGCTTAATTCTGAACACAGCTACATCCCCAGTTATTTTTTCTTTTTCTTTCTTTCCTCCACCTAAAAGATTTCAGTTTGTTTTTCAATTTAGTGGTACAGTTTATAGCTCACATTAAAAGGTGGAAAAAGTTCTGAAATGATTTATCTTTGTCTCATTTTTTTACATCACAGAAACCTGACATTTTTACAGGGGTGTGTAGACTTTTTATATCCACTGTACATACCACTATATTCAGGAAAAAGCAAGATGGAGGATGGCGTGTGCAAAGGGAAACTTGTGCATGCCCGCACTTAAAGACCAGACTGATACCTCCATTCAGTGATAGATGAGAAAAGACCAGATCCCTGGAGTATTCCCAAGTCAAATCTGTTCTATGATGCTATGGGTCCATACCCAATGTGTTACACAGAATTTCTGATACTTTAGTAAATACTTGCATTCTTGGATTTCTACATTGTGCCATTCCTCAGTTACACCTTCTAGAAACTTATGAATACACTGATAACTGGGTGATCCCAGTTGAGGGAGAGGAGTCCCACTACCTACACACTCTGACATTGTCCAATCAGTGTTGCTAGTGTCAGGCTGCATCCTTTTGACAATTATTCAATAATATACAAGAAAAATAACTGAGAAAACCACAACTTTTGAGAAAAATGTTCTAGAATGGTTATTTCAATAATGGCAATTGAAGCAATTACTAAATAATGGTAATAGAAGCAATTACTAAATCAGACATGTCAGGATTGGTGACAAGTCCTCCTTAAAGTGGGCGTTCATCTTAAATTATACACTTGCATTATTACTGAAAAATACAGAATGAACCGAAGGACCCCTGCCTGTCTTTATTCTTCTACAATCATCTCCGGCAGCTATTTCCAATATGGAAATTACAGGCCTCCACTGTGGACAACAATACAATGGAGATACTGTAGCTTTCTGAGACAGTTTAGCTAAATTTAAAAGTCTTGAATCCTATGTCAGTTTTGTAAAGACGAGTGATCCACAAGGTCTACAAGTTATTGCACAAGTAGAATCTATTGTCCATATATATAAAAGGAGTTGTCCAGAAGAAAAAAAATCCTTAAAATGGCTTAGCATGGTGTATACAAATGAAAAATGGCACACTCACCTCACTGATCCCCCTGCCGCTCACCTTTCAACGGTACCCACGTTCTCTACTTCCTGCTGCAGCAATGATGTGAATGTCTATGCAGCCCTTCGTGTATATTATTGAAATAGAGATCATTAGGTAGATTTACCAAGCTTAATTAGGTGGTGACATATTTTACTTTTCCTCACAGTAGTTCCCCCCCACCCCCTTTCTACCCTACTTAAACTAATCTGAAATACACACTGTTTTAAAACAGTGATTTTTCAATAGGGTGCCACCAGTTCCTGTATGAGATTGATCAGTTATCAGTTTGATAACTAATTTTGGGTTTAAGTCCATTCATTTGTAATGTTCCAAATTAGTGGATACCATTTAGCATGATAATAACACACACCTAATATATACGTCCCTCCAGCCCGCCCATCTCCTGCTGAATGCGATCCTCTCCGTGCGCGTCTCTGTTCTGCGCATTCGCAGTGAATGTCTGACCGCTTCCCTGCTCAGACATCTCCACTGCGCCTGTTCCTCGGAGCACTATGATGTCATCGGCGCAGGCGCACGGAGAGGATCGCATTCAGCAGGAGATGGGCGGGCTGGAGGGACGCGCTGGGCGGCGACAGTTTATGAAGGTAGACGGAGCCTCTAGGTGCTAATGACGCCACCATAGCACCTAGAGGCTCATTAGCATATATATATAAGTTGTTATTTTAGCAAAACGGCTGCCCCAAAACCTATCATATTAGGATGGTTTGTTAGAGCAGACACTAGTGGATCGCTAGTGTCTGACACCTAAATATGTGATATGAAGTGATAGAAACCCTTTAAGAAATTTGCTTTATGGCAGCCCCATGGTCTATAGACACAATGGTCAGGAGGGGACCTCATTGACTTATATGGGAGAATTTTCTAGGCATGCTCTGTGACCTGTGCAGAGATTGTTCAAGGAAAGAATAGATAAGCATTGCCAATCAAAAATGTGGGGGATTGGGTCAGCACAACCCGTATGTAGGTGCATATCATTATGGCAAAATACATATACAAACGGAAAATACAAATGTGATCGCACACTACATCCAGCACTCTGCCCTGCCTCCATGCTGGATGAGACATTGGTGTACATTTTGGCCAAAGCGTAATAAGCCACTCACCGCGTCAAGGTCATCTCATTTGAGTGGTCCCTATCACTAGTTCCTACCTGTTCATGGGCCATGACAGCCACACAAAGTACAGGGAAGCATTGCCAATCACCTATTGTGAATGGTGGATCCGGTCTTATCTATACATGTCACGGCAGACAGGATACAAGATACACAGGATATAACAAACAAGTGTCTAGTCAAGAAGCTGCGGAAAGGGGTCACCTCCTGACAAATCCCTACCAGCTCTCCCTAGACTGCTATGCCCACATTCAGACCCTGAAGGTGGGAATGAATGTGTCCTCGTGCCTGGGCTGAAGATTCCCTAGAATCCCTAAGATGGTGAAAGGGGGAAAGAGGCAGCATGCTCCCTCAGACCTGGAGGGGGCAGGCGTCTCTCTAACAGCCTAGACAGACAACCACAATAACACAAAACCAACTTATCTTTTGCTGAGCAGGAACAGCCAATCATTCCTTCCTTCCTCTGAGCCAGACAGAAACTATAACCCGCCCAGGACACTGGGAGTGGGCGTAATTTAAACTCTTACCAATAACCCTACCCATTGCACCTGAAGGGAGGCGGATAAAGCTCCACTCCAAAACAATAAAAAAGGCTAGACATGTGCTGCTAACCTAGCAGACCTCCGCACATGACCTGAGCAGGGCATGACAGTACCCCCCCTTCTACGGGTGGCCTCCGGACACCCCGGCCCAACTTTATCCGGGTGGGATCTATGAAAAGCCCTCACCAGTCGTCTGGCATTAACATCCACAGCCGGAACCCACATCCTCTCCTCAGGGCCGTATCCCCTCCAGTGTACCAGATAGTGAAGGGAACCCCGAAGAACTCTTGAGTCGAGAACCCTGGAGATCTCGAACTCTAAATTTCTATCAACCAGAACAGGGGGAGGAGGAAATGGCGATGGTTCCACCGGTTTCACATATTTCTTTAGTAAAGACTTGTGGAACACATCATGGATCCTCCAAGTCTGCGGAAGATCCAGACGAAACGCTACTGGATTGACCACCGCAGATATTTTGTAAGGTCCAATAAATCTTGGACCCAGTTTCCAAGATGGTACTCTCAGTTTAATATTTTTAGTAGATAACCACACCAGATCACCCACACACAGGTCCGGACCAGTCATACGTCTCTTGTCAGCCATTCGCTTATACCTCTCACCCATCTTCTCTAAATTCACCTGGATCCTCCGCCAGATAGAAGACAAGGCAGAAGAAAATCTCTCCTCCTCTGGCATCCCAGAGGAACTAGTCCCAGAAAAGGTACCAAACTGAGGATGAAAACCGTATGCGCCAAAAAATGGCGACTTACCCGTGGACTCCTGCCTACGGTTATTCAAAGCAAACTCTGCTAGGGACAAAAATGAGGACCAGTCCTCCTGATTCTCAGCCACAAAGCACCTCAAGTAGGTCTCCAGGTTTTGATTAGTACGCTCTGTCTGCCCATTCGACTGCGGATGAAAAGTCGAAGAGAACGAAAGTTGAATGCCAAGCCGAGAGCAGAACGCCCTCCAAAACCTGGAGACAAACTGCATGCCCCTATCAGAAACCACATCCGAGGGAATGCCATGCAATTTCACAATATTATCCACAAAAATCTGAGCATTAGGCAGACTGGCTAACGATACAAAGTGAACCATTTTACTAAAACGGTCAGCAACCACCAAAATTACTGTTTTCCCGGAGGAATTTGGCAGATCCGTAATAAAGTCCATAGACAAGTGTGTCCAAGGACGAGACGGAATAGACAGAAGTGAACCAGCAGGTCGAGTATGAGCAACCTTTGACCGTGCACAGGTTTCACAAGCTGCTACGTAATCCTCAACACTCTTACGTAACCCGGGCCACCAGAACCTCCGGGACACAAGATCAAAGGTGGACTTACCCCCAGGATGTCCAGCAAGGACAGTATCGTGATGTTCCTTGAATACCTTGTATCGCAGTCCATCAAGAACAAACAACCTCCCTGGGGGACAAGAACCAGGAGCCCCCTCCTGGGCTCCCAACACCTCCATCTCCAATTCGGGATACAGAGCAGAGACCACCACCGCATCAGCCAAAATCGGAGCAGGATCCTCTGAATCACATCCCCCAGGAAAACTGCGAGACAACGCATCAGCCTTGATGTTTTTAACCCCCGGACGAAAAGTAACCACAAAATTGAACCTGGTAAAGAACAATGACCATCTGGCCTGTCTAGGATTCAGACGCTTGGCAGATTGCAGGTAAGCCAAATTCTTATGATCCGTATATACAGTAACGGGATGAGATGCCCCCTCCAACCAGTGACGCCATTCCTCAAAGGCCAATTTGATGGCCAGCAATTCCCTATCTCCTACATCATAATTCCTCTCGGCGACCGAGAGCTTCTTGGAAAAAAAAGCACACGGAACCCATTTGCCAGGGGATTAACCCTGCGACAGCACTGCTCCAACCCCCACCTCTGATGCATCAACCTCCACCACGAATGGCTGAGACACATCGGGCTGCACCAGAATGGGAGCAGACGCAAAACATTCCTTAATAGCCAAAAAGGCCTGCAATACCTCATCCGACCAGACAGAGACATCGGCGCCCTTCTTAGTCATATCGGTCAGAGGTTTCACAATGGTAGAATAGTTCAAGATAAATTTTCTATAATAGTTAGTAAACCCCAAAAACCGCATCAAAGCTTTCTGATTCTCCGGTCGGTCCCATTCCAGAACCGTCCGGACCTTTTCGGGATCCATACGAATACCAGAGTCAGAAAGCAGATATCCCAGAAATGGAAGCTCCTGCACAGCAAACACACATTTCTCCAATTTGGCATATAATTTATTCTCCCGAAGGATCGTCAGAACCTGTCTCACGTGATCCTGATGGGTCTTCAGATCAGGAGAGTAAATTAGAATGTCATCCAAGTAAACTACAACGAACCTCCCCACAAAATGATGGAAAATGTCATTGACGAATCGCTGAAATACCGCTGGCGCGTTAGTTAACCCAAAAGGCACAACCAGATTCTCGAAATGACCCTCACGCGTATTGAAGGCCGTTTTCCACTCATCCCCTTCCTTGATTCTGATCAGATTGTAGGCCCCTCTTAAATCCAACTTGGGGAACACCTTGGCTCCAACAATCTGATCAAAAAGATTGGGGATCAAAGGAAGGGGATACGGATCACGGACCGTAATACAGTTCAATTCCCGGAAATCCAAACAAGGTCTCAGTGATCCATCCTTTTTCTTTACAAAGAATAAACCCACTGCCACCGGAGACTTAGATGGCCTAACATGACCTTTTGCCAAATTCTCGGCAATATACTTCCGCATGACCTCTCTTTCAGGTTGAGAAAGATTGTAAAGCTGACTTTGGCAACTTAGCCCCTGGGATGAGATTAACTGGACAATCATAGTCACGATGAGGGGGCAATTTCTGAGCCCCACCCTCCGAAAAGACATCCGCAAAATCTGAGAGATACTGAGGTAAAGTCGTAGTAGACACACCAGAGATAGATGTGCCAAGACAATTGTCCGAACAAAACCAATGATCTGTCTTGCTTGCCAATCTATAATTGGGTTATGTTTTATCAACCACGGTAACCCTAAGACTATAGGAGCGGGCAAGTCCTTCATGACAAAACAATACATGATCTCAACATGTGAATCACCCATCCTTAACAGAATACCATGAGACTCTTTTGAGAAAGAGGGGAAGAATCAATTGCGAAAACCGGAATCTCTCTTTCTAAAGTGCAAGTACTTAGACCCAGATTTTGAAGAAAAAGAAAATCAATAAGGTTTACCCCAGCACCACAGTCAATGAATACTTCAACAAAAAAATTTCTTGAGTCTAGCGCCACCATAGCTGGAAGGAGAAAATGAGTATTACAGGGAGCTTGCATACCTGCTTGCTCTACCACCCCATTCACACTACCAAAATAACTAGTTTCTGGTATTTGAGGCCTACTTGAAATCTATCCCAAAAAGAAAATCTTACATTGAAGGTATTGATAGTGTCATTCAGAAAAACCTAAGACACACGCTAGCGTGCTGATAGAAGTGTGATTCTGTGATTAAACCTATACCTGTCACACAGCGCAAAAAAAAACAGGTCTCACATCTCTATTCAACCAAATCTGCACTGTTTTAGCTGGTCAAGTTATTTGTAGTGACCGTAAAAGCAGACTTTTTGTTCTGGGTTGAAAAAGCATTCCCAAATTTGCCATTCTCAAAATAACTAGTTTCTGGTATTTGAGGCCTACTTGAAATCTATCCCAAAAAGAAAATCTTACATTGAAGGTATTGATAGTGTCATTCAGAAAAACCTAAGACACACGCTAGCGTGCTGATAGAAGTGTGATTCTGTGATTAAGCCTATACCTGTCACACAGCGCAAAAAAAAAACAGGTCTCACATCTCTATTCAACCAAATCTGCACTGTTTTAGCTGGTCAAGTTATTTGTAGTGACCGTAAAAGCACACTTTTTGTTCTGGGTTGAAAAAGCATTCCCAAATTTGCCATTCTCAAAATAACTAGTTTCTGGTATTTGAGGCCTACTTGAAATCGATCCCAAAAAGAAAATCTTACATTGAAGGTATTGATAGTGTCATTCAGAAAAACCTAAGACACACGCTAGCGTGCTGATAGAAGTGTGATTCTGTGATTAAACCTATACCTGTCACACAGCGCAAAAAAAACCAGGTCTCACATCTCTATTCAACCAAATCTGCACTGTTTTAGCTGGTCAAGTTATTTGTAGTGACCGTAAAAGCACACTTTTTTTTCTGGGTTGAAAAAGCATTCCCAAATTTGCCATTCTCAAAATTGTGGTGAACGGGAACAATGAGGAAAACATCTAATAAGGGACGTGGACGCGGACGTGGACATGGTCGTGGTGGTGTTAGTGGACCCTCTGGTGCTGGGAGAGGACGTGGCCGTTCTGCCACAGCCACACGTCCTAGTGAACCAACTACCTCAGGTCCCAGTAGCCAGCAGAATTTACAGCGATATTTGGTGGGGCCCAATGCCGTTCTAAGGATGGTAAGGCCTGAGCAGGTACAGGCATTAGTCAATTGGGTGGCCGACAGTGGATCCAGCACGTTCACATTATCTCCCACCCAGTCTTCTGCAGAAAGCGCACAGATGGCGCATGAAAACCAAGCCCATCGGTCTGTCACATCAGGGAAACTGTCTGAGCCTCAAGTTATGCAGCAGTCTCTTATGCTGTTTGAAGACTCTGCTGCCAGGGTTTCCCAAGGGCATCCACCTAGCCCTTCCCCAGGGGTGGAAGAGATAGAATGCACTAACGCACAACCACTTATTTTTCCGGATGATGAGGACATGGGAATACCACCTCAGCACGTCTCTGATGATGACGAAACACAGATGCCAACTGCTGCGTCTTTCTGCAGTGTGCAGACTGAACAGGAGGTCAGGGATCAAGACTGGGTGGAAGACGATGCAGGGGACGATGAGGTCCTAGACCCCACATGGAATGAAGGTCGTGCCACTGACTTTCACAGTTCGGAGGAAGAGGCAGTGGTGAGACCGAGCCAACAGCGTAGCAAAAGAGGGAGCAGTGGGCAAAATCAGAACACCCGCCGCCAAGAGACTCCGCCTGCTACTGACCGCCGCCATCTGGGACCGAGCACCCCAAAGGCAGCTTCAAGGAGTTCCCTGGCATGGCACTTCTTCAAACAATGTGCTGACGACAAGACCCGAGTGGTTTGCACGCTGTGCCATCAGAGCCTGAAGCGAGGCATTAACGTTCTGAACCTTAGCACAACCTGCATGACCAGGCACCTGCATGCAAAGCATGAACTGCAGTGGAGTAAACACCTTAAAAACAAGGAAGTCACTCAGGCTCCCCCTGCTACCTCTTCTGCTGCTGCCGCCTCGGCCTCTTCTGCTGCTGCCGCCGCCTCGGCCTCTTCTGCTGCTGCTGCCGCCGCCTCGGCCTCTTCCTCTGCCTCTGGAGGAACGTTGGCACCTGCCGCCCAGCAAACATGGGATGTACCACCAACACCACCATCTGCGTCACCAAGCATCTCAACCATGTCACACGGCAGCGTTCAGCTCTCCATCTCACAAACATTTGAGAGAAAGCGTAAATTCCCACCTAGCCACCCTCGATTCCTGGCCCTGAATGCCAGCATTTCTAAACTACTGGCCTATGAAATGCTGTCATTTAGGCTGGTGGACACACACAGCTTCAAATAGCTCATGTCACTTGCTGTCCCACAGTATGTTGTTCCCAGCCGCCACTACTTCTCCAAGAGAGCCGTGCCTTCCCTGCACAACCAAGTGTCCGATAAAATCAAGTGTGCACTGCGCAACGCCATCTGTGGCAAGGTCCACCTAACCACAGATACGTGGACCAGTAAGCACGGCCAGGGACGCTATATCTCCCTAACTGCACACTGGGTAAATGTAGTGGCGGCTGGGCCCTAGGCGGAGAGCTGTTTGGCGCACGTCCTTCCGCCGCCAAGGATCGCAGGGCAACATTCTTTGCCTCCTGTCTCCTCCTCCTCCTACTCAGCTTCCTCTTCCTCTTCTTCCACCTGCTCATCCAGTCAGCCACACACCTTCACCACCAACTTCAGCACAGCCCGGGGTAAACGTCAGCAGGCCGTTCTGAAACTCATATGTTTGGGGGACAGGCCCCACACCGCACAGGAGAACAACAGACCGACGAGTGGTTGCTGCCGGTGAGCCTCAAGCCCGGCCTGGTGGTGTGCGATAATGGGCGAAATCTCGTTGCAGCTCTGGGACTAGCCGGTTTGACGCACATGCCTTGCCTGGCGCATGTGCTAAATTTGGTGGTGCAGAAGTTCATTCGCAACTACCCCGACATGTCAGAGCTGCTGCATAAAGTGTGGGCCATCTGTTCGCGCTTCTGGCGTTCACACCCTGCCGCTGCACGCCTGTCTGCGCTACAGCGTAACTTCGGCCTTCCCGCTCACCGCCTCATATGCGATGTGCCCACCAGGTGGAACTTCACCTTTCACATGCTGGACAGACTGTGCGAGCAGCAGCAGGCCATAGTGGAGTTTCAGCTGCAGCACTGTGGAACAGCACCACTTCACCACCAATGACTGGGCCTCCATGCGAGACCTGTGTGCCCTGTTGCGCTGTTTCGAGTACTCCACCAACATGGCCAGTGGCGATGACGCCGTTATCAGCGTTACAATACCACTTCTATGTCTCCTTGAAAAAACACTTAGGGCGATGATGGAAGAGGAGGTGGCCCAGGAGGAAGAGGAGGAAGAGGGGTCATTTTTAGCACTTTCAGGCCAGTCTCTTCGAAGTGACTCAGAGGGAGGTTTTTTGCAACACCAGAGGCCAGGTACAAATGTGGCCAGACAGGGCCCACTACTGGAGGACGAGGAGGACGAGGATGAGGAGGAGGTGGAGGAGGATGAGGATGAAGCATGTTCACAGCGGGGTGGCACCCAAAGCAGCTCGGGCCCATCACTGGTGCGTGGCTGGGGGGATGACGATACGCCTCCCACAGAGGACAGCTTGTCCTTACCTCTGGGCAGCCTGGCACACATGAGCAACTACATGCTGCAGTGCCTGCGCAACGACAGCAGAGTTGCCCACATTTTAACGTGTGCGGACTACTGGGTTGCCACCCTGCTGGATCCCTGGTACAAAGACAATGTGCCCACCTTACTTCCTACACTGGAGCGTGATAGGAAGATGCGCGAGTACAAGCGCACGTTGGTAGACGCGCTACTGAGAGCATTCCCAAATGTCACAGGGGAACCAGTGGAAGCCCAAGGCGAAGGCAGAGGAGGAGCAAGAGGTCGCCAACGCAGCTGTGTCACGCCCAGCTCCTCTGAGGGCAGGGTTAGCATGGCAGAGATGTGGAAAAGTTTTGTCAACACGCCACAGCTAAGTGCACCACCACCTGATACGGAACGTGTTAGCAGGAGGCAACATTTCACTAACATGGTGGAACAGTACCTGTGCACACCCCTCCACGTACTGACTGATGGTTCGGCCCCATTCAACTTCTGGGTCTCCAAATTGTCCACGTGGCCAGAGCTAGCCTTTTATGCCTTGGAGGTGCTGGCCTGCCCGGCGGCCAGCGTTTTGTCTGAACCTGTATTCAGCACGGCAGGGGGCGTCATTACAGACAAACGCAGCCGCCTGTCTACAGCCAATGTGGACAAGCTGACGTTCATAAAAATGAACCAGGCATGGATCCCACAGGACCTGTCCATCCCTTGTGCAGATTAGATATTAACTACCTCCCCTTAACAATATATTATTCTACTCCAGGGCACTTCCTCATTCAATCCTATTTTTATTTTCATTTTACCATTATATTGCGGGGCAACCCAAAGTTGAATGAACCTCTCCTCTGTCTGGGTGCCGGGGCCTAAATGTGTGACAGTGGCCTGTTCCAGTGGTGGGTGACGTGAAGCCTGATTCTCTGCTATGACATGAATACAGATTCTGCGCTGACATAAGGCCAGATTCTCTGTTACGGGACCGCTCTCCTCTGTCTGGGTGCCGGGGCCTAAATGTGTGACAGTGGCCTGTTCCAGTGGTGGGTGACGTGAAGCCTGATTCTCTGCTATGACATGAAGACAGATTCTGCGCTGACATAAGGCCAGATTCTCTGTTACGGGACCGCTCTCCTCTGTCTGGGTGCCGGGGCCTAAATGTGTGACAGTGGCCTGTTCCAGTGGTGGGTGACGTGATGCCTGATTCTCTGCTATGACATGAATACAGATTCTGCGCTGACATAAGGCCAGATTCTCTGTTACGGGACCTCTCTCCTCTGCCTGGGTGCCTGGGCCTAAATGTGTGACAGTGGCCTGTTCCAGTGGTGGGTGACGTGAAGCCTGATTCTCTGCTATGTATGACATGAAGACAGATTCTGTGCTGACATAAGGCCAGATTCTCTGTTACGGGACCGCTCTCCTCTGTCTGGGTGCCGGGGCCTAAATGTGTGACAGTGGCCTGTTCCAGTGGTGGGTGACGTGAAGCCTGATTCTCTGCTATTGCAGCGTACTCAAGTTAGGTTTAGAAATGTTCCTGGGTGTTGTAGTGCAATAGACACTAACCTGAGACGGCTGACTCTCTGCAAGGGCAGGTGATGATGAGAAATGTTCGTGACGCCAGTGCCAATTAAACGGTGGCACGCCGTTTGCTGATAGCAGGAATAACTGAGGAACCACGTGATGTTAAAACAGAATTCAAACTTTAGTAGTCATCATATAGGGACATTGACGGAAGCGCAGTTCCTTTGAAGACAGTTGATTTTCAATACAGTTGATGCAGGCAATATATATATATATAGCAAGGTGACTTTAGAGTGTTAAACACAGGACTTGCAGTACAGGCAGCTTGCACTCTATTCCTGACTGATCCTGGAACATAGAAACTCTTCTCCAAGGTCCAATGCCCTAGCTCTGGCGTATATATCCTTGGTTTTATCTCTATCAAGTACCTCCTCTGTAGTCTTGAGTACCTCTTGCTTTTCTGGGCTTGCCTCTGTCTCTCTCAGTGTCCTCAGTCTGATTAGCTGTGGTGTTCCTGCTTCTGCATATATAAATTCAGGACGGGAACCTTTTCCTTGGATCTGGAACCCGGTTACAGGGACTGCAATACCCTCTCCTGGTCTGCAGGCTTCAGGCCTGGACTTGACTCTGACATAGTCTAATCCCCAACTTGGTTCTCACTCTGGTTAGACTAGACTACAGACTTCAGACTGACTTTTCCTTCCCTGACTGGGCCTTATATAAACTAGGGCTCCCTAGCTCCCTCTAGTGACTAAGAGCTGGAATGACACCCCTAGCAGGCCTGTACATGCACATTTTACAGCAACAGGGAAATACATAGCATTACATTACATTACATTTTATAAAGATAACTTATACCAACTTCCCCATAAATAAGGAGAAACGACAGCACACCAGTGACCCTTCTGTAGTGACGGGCATTACAGCTCCCGTACACTACATACCCCACTGCTTTAAGCTGAGTACGACCTCGTACTCCATCAGGGCCCGCCCAACTGGAATTTCTACCTGAAACAGAAAAAGACACATGCAAGCATACATATATGTCATTCATATCAGGTCCAATTGGCAAAGGTGAAGGGTGGTGACAAGGGGCGTCGTTCTCTTCTCTCAGGATAGTGAATGGAACTGGGGCGCTGACCTGGCACAGCGTGACATTAATACCAGGATAGTCCATATGTGCAAATTGTCCTTAATAGAACAGCAAGAAACGGTAAAACAGTATAAAAGTTCTTGGAGGCTCAAAGAACAAATATGAGTCCGTACCCAGGTTACTTTCCTATAAATCACAGAGGCTCTCATGCGGTGGAGTCCATCTCTGGGCACATTTCCCTTTAAAAGAGCAAAAATCTCAGAGGCTCAGGTTCTTTTGAGTCTATCTCCGGGCACGGTTCCTTAGTATCAAGTTGCACAATATAAAACAAGTGCTGTAATACCCCTGATCAACCTGAAAAGGGGGTTAAAGGTAAAAGGTGCAACAAAGGAACAGGCACAACTTGGCGTGGGATAGCAAAAGCAGGCAGGAGGTCCTGGAAACAAACTTGGCTTTGTTGACTTTAATACTTCAGTGGTTAACACCTACCACTGAGCCGTGGATGAACTGGCAGCAGCAACAAAGGACCAGAAACATAGGACTCCTGTCCTGGAAGGGTTAAGTCCTCAACATCATCTTTTTAGCAAAATAAATCAAAGGCCTAGCAGGCTGATTCACAGTGGCATGTCATAATCACTTGGCTCTGCTGGCAAATACGGCCTGTAGTAGTCCTCTACAGGAGGATGTGCCCACATTACAGTGTTAGGGGGCAGCTGCAAAGTGAAGGGGCCCCTGATAGGTATTGGCCCCATAGGCCTAGGGGTAAACACTCTTGTGGACCGTACCGATCCCGGCATAACTACTGTAGGCTGTAGTGGACTTGGTACCGCCGCAGCAAGCGGTCCGGTGGGCTCTGTGCAGCAATTCACAGCAATAGGGGGTCTTCTTTGGGACCTTGCCGGAGCAACATTAGTAGAAGGTGGTTTACGGGTGGTGACAGGCACCCTTACCTCGTCCTTCTTAGGCGGCGTCTGGATCCTGGCGGTGGCAATCTTGCGCAGCTCCCGCAACTTTTCCTCCAGCCGGACAATCTGGTCACCGATGCTTTCCGTGTCGGAATCGCTGTCCTCTGCTGGCGCCGCCGGTGCAGGTACAGTCAACGATGCGTCGGACGCGGCCTCTGCAGGCTCCGGTGGCGCATCGGGTCTCCTACCTTTACGGATATTTTCCAGGGTAACGCGGAGTCCTTTTAAATTTTCCAGGTCTTGGATGGTCTTCTCCCGACGAGGCAGCTCGGGGGAAGGATAGGGGCTCACCCATTTTTCCAACATGGTTGGCTGCCAGAAGACATTAGGCCCAATGAAGGAGCCTCGCTCCTGGAAGGCGTGGTGGGCCTGTTCTGGAGAGCGTTCAGGTTCCCGCTCGCAGCCCATTGTAGTCTTCTTTTGCCTCCCAGTCCTCAGGTTCTCGCTTGGGACGGGTCACAGCAGTTGCATATGGGCCTCTCAGGCTCTCGGCAGGGGTGAACTCCACCTCCTCTCCCTCGCGGAGGCTATGCTGATACGAAGGGAGGTAGTCTCTCTTAACAGATCTCCTGTTGACGTATAAGTCTCTGCCAGTTAGGTAGTCTTGTATGAACCCGTAGCCACGGGTTTTGTCAAAGGACACCACCAACCCCTTTCTCCTTTCCAGGCGGGGTTGGGTGTTGGTGTGTCGTTCATGGATAGTCTTGGTCAGTTCCTCATAATATATTTTAGTCTTTGTATTCCGCTTTATAGCGGCCTCCCGGATCTCTGCCATTAATGAGGACCACTTGAAAGAGGGCTGAAAGAAGTCTCTCCAAGAGCCATAATGATGCTCTGGTTCTTTCTCCCGTGGCGGGCAGGCGGGTTTCTCCGGTCCGGGAGAGTAGGCCGGTGGAGCGTCCTCAGGCTCTACACCAACATTATCCATTTTCGGTATTTCAGGCGCGGACGTGGCAGCAAAGCAGTGCTCACTCTCCAACATGCTCGATCCTTCTCTGGAGAGCGACAGGGTGGCGCCAATAAGCTCAGCCAGATCCTCCCATTGCACTGGGAGGCCGCCCCCCAGGTATTCCAGTATATGGAAGGCGGAGTCCATGCTGGCAGACATGCAAATGTCCAGACAGGCTGTGGCGCCTGACCTTGAACCTTTTCCCGCTTTTTCATCAAAAAGGCGCCAATTTTTCCCGCCTTTTCGGGATGAAGATGACGCAGCAGCAATTTCAGCAAGCTCAGCGGCCATCTTTAGTAGAAACGCTGTCTATTCACTGACAGCAAGCAGGATGATGAAAAGTCCACAAAACCACACTCCGATGTGGCGATTTCTTTCCTCTTGATAGCGCAACACTGCACAGCGCTTTTTAGAGGTTTTAGGCACACTTTGGGTATGTTTTTCAGTCCACAAAGTCCACTTTAATAAAACAGGCAATTTGTCACTTTGGTCACAGGGCAACTGTATAAGGCACAAAGTTCACGCTTCTTGCACTAGAAAGCGTGCGTATCCTGTTCGTGACGCCAAAAGAGAGGTGCAGCGTACTCAAGTTAGGTTTAGAAATGTTCCTGGGTGTTGTAGTGCAATAGACACTAACCTGAGACGGCTGACTCTCTGCAAGGGCAGGTGATGATGAGAAATGTTCGTGACGCCAGTGCCAATTAAACGGTGGCACGCCGTTTGCTGATAGCAGGAATAACTGAGGAACCACGTGATGTTAAAACAGAATTCAAACTTTAGTAGTCATCATATAGGGACATTGACGGAAGCGCAGTTCCTTTGAAGACAGTTGATTTTCAATACAGTTGATGCAGGCAATATATATATATATAGCAAGGTGACTTTAGATAGTTAAACACAGGACTTGCAGTACAGGCAGCTTGCACTCTATTCCTGACTGATCCTGGAACATAGAAACTCTTCTCCAAGGTCCAATGCCCTAGCTCTGGCGTATATCCTTGGTTTTATCTCTATCAAGTACCCCCTCTGTAGTCTTGAGTACCTCTTGCTTTTCTGGGCTTGCCTCTGTCTCTCTCAGTGTCCTCAGGCTGATTAGCTGTGGTGTTCCTGCTTCTGCATATATAAATTCAGGAGGGGAACCTTTTCCTTGGATCTGGAACCCGGTTACAGGGACTGCAATACCCTCTCCTGGTCTGCAGGCTTCAGGCCTGGACTTGACTCTGACATAGTCTAATCCCCAACTTGGTTCTCACTCTGGTTAGACTAGACTACAGACTTCAGACTGACTTTTCCTTCCCTGACTGGGCCTTATATAAACTAGGGCTCCCTAGCTCCCTCTAGTGACTAAGAGCTGGAATGACACCCCTAGCAGGCCTGTACATGCACATTTTACAGCAACAGGGAAATACATAGCATTACATTACATTACATTTTATAAAGATAACTTATACCAACTTCCCCATAAATAAGGAGAAACGACAGCACACCAGTGACCCTTCTGTAGTGACGGGCATTACAGCTCCCGTACACTACACTATGACATGAATACAGATTCTGCGCTGACATAAGGCCAGATTCTCTGTTACGGGACCTCTCTACTCTGCCTGGGTGCCTGGGCCTAAATGTGTGACAGTGGCCTGTTCCAGTGGTGGGTGACGTGAAGCCTGATTCTCTGCTATGACATGAAGACAGATTCTGCGCTGACATAAGGCCAGATTCTCTGTTACGGGACCGCTCTCCTCTGTCTGGGTGCCGGGGCCTAAATGTGTGACAGTGGCCTGTTCCAGTGGTGGGTGACGTGAAGCCTGATTCTCTGCTATGACATGAATACAGATTCTGCGCTGACATAAGGCCAGATTCTCTGTTACGGGACCTCTCTCCTCTGCCTGGGTGCCTGGGCCTAAATGTGTGACAGTAGCCTGTTCCAGTGGTGGGTGACGTGAAGCCTGATTCTCTGCTATGACATGAAGACAGATTCTGCGCTGACATAAGGCCAGATTCTCTGTTACGGGACCTCTCTCCTCTGCCTGAGTGCCTGGGCCTAAATGTGTGACAGTGGCCTGTTCCAGTGGTGGGTGACGTGAAGCCTGATTCTCTGCTATGACATGAATACAGATTCTGCGCTGACATAAGGCCAGATTCTCTGTTACGGGACCTCTCTCCTCTGCCTGGGTGCCTGGGCCTAAATGTGTGACAGTGGCCTGTTCCAGTGGTGGGTGACGTGAAGCCTGATTCTCTGGTATGACATGAAGACAGATTCTGCGCTGACATAAGGCCAGATTCTCTGTTACGTGACCTCTCTCCTCTGCCTGGGTGCCTGGGCCTAAATGTGTGACAGTGGTCTGTTCCAGTGGTGGGTGACGTGAAGCCTGATTCTCTGCTATGACATAAAGACAGATTCTGCGCTGACATAAGGCCAGATTCTCTGTTACGGGACCGCTCTCCTCTGTCTGGGTGCCGGGGCCTAAATGTGTGACAGTGGCCTGTTCCAGTGGTGGGTGACGTGAAGCATGATTCTCTGCTATGACATGAAGACAAATTCTGCGCTGACATAAGGCCAGATTCTCTGTTACGGGACCTCTCCTCTGCCTGGGTGCCTGGG
The DNA here is from genome assembly GCF_905171765.1 of Bufo bufo. Taxonomy (NCBI): domain Eukaryota; kingdom Metazoa; phylum Chordata; class Amphibia; order Anura; family Bufonidae; genus Bufo; species Bufo bufo. The sequence goes on along the minus strand of NC_053391.1, from coordinate 128,783,258 downwards.
CCTAAATGTGTGACAGTGGCCTGTTCCAGTGGTGGGTGACGTGAAGCCTGATTCTCTGCTATGACATGAAGACTGATTCTGCGCTGACATGAAGCCAGATTCTCTGCTATGGCATGAAGAGACTGATTCTCTGCTGACATGAAGCCAGATTCTTTGCTATGGCATGAAGAGACTGATTCTCTGCTGACGTGAAGCCAGATTCTCTGCTATGGGACCTCTGTCCAATTGATATTGGTTCATTTTTATTTTTTTTATTTTAATTTTAATTCATTTCCCTATCCACATTTGTTTGCAGGGGATTTACCTACATGTTGCTGCCTTTTGCAGCCCTCTAGCTCTTTCCTGGGCTGTTTTACAGCCTTTTTAGTGCCCAAAAGTTCGGGTCCCCATTGACTTCCCGAACATTTCCGGGAAGTTCGGCCGAACTTCTCGAACCCGAACATCCAGGTGTTCGCTCAACTCTAGTCAGGAGTAATTCTTGACCATTCCTTTTTACAGAACTGTTTCAGTTTAGCAATATTCTTGGGATGTCTGTTGTGAATCGCTTTCTTGAGGTCATGCCACAGCATCTCAATCGGGTTGAGGTCAGGACTCTGACTGGGCCACTCCAGAAGGCATATTTTCAACTGTTTAAGCCATTCTGTTGTTGATTTACTTCTATGCTTTGGGTCGTTGTCCTGTTGCAACATCCATCTTCTGTTGAGCTTCAGCTGGTGGACAGATGGCCTTAAGTTCTCCTGCAAAATGTCTTGATAAACTTGGGAATTCATTTTTCCTTCGATGATAGCAATCCGTCTATGCGCTGACGCAGCAAAGCAGCCCCAAACCATGATGCCCCCACCACCATACTTCACAGTTGGGATGAGGTTTTGATGTTGGTGTGCTGTGCCTCTTTTTCTCCATACATAGTGTTGTGTGTTTCTTCCAAACAACTCAACTTTGGTTTTATCTGTCCACAGAATATTTTGCCAGTACTGCTGTGGAACATCCAGGTGCTCTTGTGCAAACTGTAAACGTGCAGCAATGTTTTTATTTGTGACAGCAGTGGCTTCCTCTGTGGTATCCTCCCATGAAATCCATTCTTGTTTAGTGTTTTACGTATCGTAGATTCGCTAACAGGGATGTTAGCATATGCCAGCCACTTTTGTAAGTCTTTAGCTGACACTCTAGGATTCTTCTTCACCTAATTGAGCAGTCTGCGCTGTGCTCTTGCAGTCATCTTTACAGGATGCCCACTCCTAGGGAGAGTAGCAGCAGTGCTGAACTTTCTCCATTTATAGACAATTTGTCTTACCGTGGACTGATGAACAGCAAGGCTTTTGGAGATACTTTTATAACCCTTTCCAGCTTTATGCAAGTAAACAATTCTTAATCGTAGGTCTTCTGAGAGCTCTTTTGTGCGAGGCATCATTCACATCAGGCAATGCTTCTTGTGAAAAGCAAACCCAGAACTGGTGTGTGTTTTTTTATAGGGCAGGGCAGCTGTAACCAACAACTCCAATCTCATCTCATTGATTGGACTCCAGTTGGCTGACACCTCACTCCAATTAGCTCTTGGAGATGTCATTAGTCTAGGGGTTTACATACATTTTCCACCTGCACTGTGAATGTTTTTTTCATGGTGTGTTTTCATGACTGTGATTGTCTATTGTTGGGACTTAAAAGAAGATCAGATCACATTTTATGACCAATTCGTGCAGAAATCCATATCATTCCAAAGGGTTCACATACCTTTTATTGCAAATATATATATATATATATATATATATATATAAACAGAGGGGGCAAAAATTTTTTAAAATATATACAGAGTGAGAGGGGGCAAAATCGTATGTATACAGAGTGAGAGGGGTCAAAATCAAATATAAACAGAGTGAGGGGGCAAACTCAAATATATACAAAGTGAGAAGGGGCAAAATAATATATATATATATATATATATATATATATATATATATATAAAGAGTTAGACAGGGTCTGGTCCTTGTTCATGTGGGCCCTTGGGCGATAAATCCCAATTGGCCCCCTTGAGGTATTTTTTTTACATTTACATGTCCCCCTGTGGCTCCCACGCAGTATAATGAACCCCACTGATCCCTATACAGTATAATGACCACTAGTGGCCCTTCACACAGTATAATGACCCCCCCAATGCCCCCACACAGTATAATGACCCCCAGTGGACCCACACACAGTATAATGACCCCACAGTGGCCCTCTATTCAGAATAATGACCTCCAGTCGCCCCCCATTCAGAATAATGGCCCCCAGTGGCCCCTACACTGGGGGTTATTATACTGTATGTTGGTTATTATACTGTATGTTGGTCATTGGGGGTCATTATATTGAATGGGGGCTGTGGGAGTCATTATACTGAATGGAGGGTCATTGGGGATCATTATACTAAATGGGGGGCACTGGGGGTCATTATACTGTGTAAGGGCCCTCACAGTGTAATGACCCCCCCAGTGGCCCCTCACATCCCTTGCTGGACCATCATTGCTGGAGCGCAGGGGAGCCGGCGGTCCTGTTATTCACTAACCACAGCTCATCTCCCTGCACTCTTTCTTTTCTCCGGTCTGTGCAGGGCAGCAGTGAGAGACGTGATATCACCGCTGGGCCGGGCCTGGAGGAGAGAAGGAGCTGTGTAGTGATGTAGCTAGAACTGACTGGGCCTCACAGCAAATTTTAGCACTCCACATTTTTGTATCCTGAAGAATCCAGTAAAAAATGCATATAATGTATATGTTTTTTTTTACAATGGAACTCTATGGTGACCGGACGCCACTGTATGGCATCAGTCGGAGGCATCTGTTATTATGTTCATGTGGGCCCTTGGGCGATAAATCCCAATTGGCCCCCTTGAGGTATTTTTTTTACATTTACATGTCCCCCTGTGGCTCCCACGCAGTATAATGAACCCCACTGATCCCTATACAGTATAATGACCACTAGTGGCCCTTCACACAGTATAATGACCCCCCCAATGCCCCCACACAGTATAATGACCCCCAGTGGACCCACACACAGTATAATGACCCCACAGTGGCCCTCTATTCAGAATAATGACCTCCAGTCGCCCCCCATTCAGAATAATGGCCCCCAGTGGCCCCTACACTGGGGGTTATTATACTGTATGTTGGTTATTATACTGTATGTTGGTCATTGGGGGTCATTATATTGAATGGGGGCTGTGGGAGTCATTATACTGAATGGAGGGTCATTGGGGATCATTATACTAAATGGGGGGCACTGGGGGTCATTATACTGTGTAAGGGCCCTCACAGTGTAATGACCCCCCCAGTGGCCCCTCACATCCCTTGCTGGACCATCATTGCTGGAGCGCAGGGGAGCCGGCGGTCCTGTTATTCACTAACCGCAGCTCATCTCCCTGCACTCTTTCTTTTCTCCGGTCTGTGCAGGGCAGCAGTGAGAGACGTGACATCACCGCTGGGCCGGGCCTGGAGGAGAGAAGGAGCTGTGTAGTGATGTAGCTAGAACTGACTGGGCCTCACAGCAAATTTTAGCACTCCACATTTTTGTATCCTGAAGAATCCAGTAAAAAATGCATATAATGTATATGTTTTTTTTTACAATGGAACTCTATGGTGACCGGACGCCACTGTATGGCATCAGTCGGAGGCATCTGTTATTATTGTATAAATTTTTCATTTACATTAAACGGATGGCAAAAATGTGATGTGAACCCAGCCTTAGTGTCAGAATAAGCACCAGTACACAGCGGAGCAGCGGGGCGGAAAGGGGAGGCTGCCATGTACTGACAGAGTGCTGCCTGGTCCTGGTGGTCAGGGGTGAGGACTGTGTCTCCCAAGGATCATTTATCTACTGGGAAATACAGGGCACAGTATAATACACTACCGTAGAATCTACATACTATAAAGATATTAGCCCTACCCTGGAATAATAATACAATTAGGGGGTCATTTATTAAATAGAAATACGTTTATATTCGGCAAAGGTCCTTGGCACCGCAATCTGCAACTTTTTCCCACTCATGCCAGGTCTAAAAAAGGTGGCGTGGGCAGGGAAGAGAATACAGTTATTGCCATACAGTTATTGGATATCACCGCCATACAGTGACCGGATAACACCTCTGTACAGTGACCGGATAACACCGCCATACAGTGACCGGATAAAAGGGTATAAGGGGCACAGTACAGGGAATGACTAGGGGCACTGTATGGGGTGTGGTAAGAGGGCACAATTCAGGTTATAAGTGAGCACAGTACGGGGTGGGGGGCACAGTCACATAACCCTGTGACGTTAGAAGGTCCTTATGGTGAATTCGGTTCAGACACCACCATAATGAGAGGCAGAGGAGTGAGACAGGGGCCCGGGGCCCTGGATGGACAGGAGGGGTGGACACAGCAAGTAGGTGGAAGGGGCTCTGAGGGGGATTCATACAAGAAGTAGGGGAAGTAGGTCTGTACAGAGCAGCAATAGGAGATAGGAGGGTGGAACAGGAGCTCTGGAAACATGAGGGAGGAAAGGAGACAGCAGGGGCTCCATGAGATAGGACAGGATATGAATGGGGGCAGGTGTCATGGATGCTAACTGCTTAATGAGGCAGTAAAGCAACCAAATAGCATGAAGCTGCTGGTATACACCATCCAGCAGCAACTCGAAGACTTCAGACTGCCCACCCTCCTGCCCCACAGAGAAGAGACAGTCACAGTGCAGACTCACAGACTGTGTTCACACTTCTGCTCCAGCCCTGCGGTCTCTCTCCTCAGGCAGCACGTGTCTCGGACGTTCCCGTGGCAGGTACCAGGAGATCGGAGAGACTGGCAACTCGTGGGTTAAATTGATAAGTACACTGTGGATCTTATTGCATCTGTGTTTTGGTGAATGCCACACCCCTTGCTTCAGGTGTTGCTTGTTGGTGAATTGCCTTTCCCATAAGTAGCCGCTTCTCACTCTTGGAGGGGTGGTTTATAGATTTTCTTCCTGCCTTCTAACTAGCTGGTCAGTTGTACTCCTGTGCTTCTGGAGTTGCCAGTTTTCTACTTTCAGATAAGTCTTGTCTTTTCTTATTGTTTTGTGTTTGTTATATTCCCTGTTGTTTGTATCTGGGCCTGAGACAGAGACTTCCATTCTGGGGAGGAATGGGTTGTCCCTGGTCCTAACCTCATTCCAGGGCCTTATAGGGATATAAGGGCCTAGCTATACAGCATATAAATATTCCTACCTTCAAGGTCTATTCATATTAATAGGTAAAGGTAAAAGGTATAGTGGTTTTTGAACCCTAACCATCACCCCAATCGATTTCATAGCCGAAAATCCCTTTAACAGATTCAACACCCTACAAAAGAGAGAAGTGTACTGGATATACCAGCTGGACACCCTTGCACCATATGGGCTCAACGCAATTTCGGAAACCATCCTATAATCAGACACCCCCAAACCCACCCCCTAAAAAATAAAAAATAAAAAAGATAAACTATTTTCCATAATATAAATAAAAATACATGGTGCCCCTTTCCATGTCCGTCAGCCGCCCCCATCCGATCCCCCAAAAAAATACAACCAACAAGACACCCATCCCATGTTCCAATCTATAAATATAGAAACATCTTGGCAAAAACATACGAACAAAAATACAACACCTCCGCCACCACCCCCCCCCTCCAGTTTTTCTGCTACAAAAACCCTGCGCTATAAAACAAATGACATACAAAGTGATACTACCTGCGGACGGTGTTTCAGTCTCCAGCCTGGAAACACAGCAAACAGCGCACTCTACAACCACAAAATAAAAACGAAAATATCAACACACAAACATAATCCACGTACCAACAAGTACACACAAACATAACAAATCTGCCGACAGCAATTTCAATACATATGACAATACAGACACCTGGGCCTCCCTATATGTATACACCCAAACACAAAATAAAATAAAATAAAATAAAATAAAAATAAAAATACAACACAATTCCAAACTAAGAGGAATCACCGCACCCCCTCCGTTCTACAAGACCAAAATGCCAGATAACAACTCCAAAAGGACGTACCTCCCCACCGCAAGAGACCAAATACAGGGACCCTGCCGCAGTCATATATGCAAAAATGCTGCCCTCTCCAGTGCGCTCCCCGCTGCCTGCCTCCCAAATGAAACATCTCCGTACCCATGGGAACACCCAGCAGCATGGAACACCCGCTCCCAACACACTTTTAAAATCATAGCGCCAACATAGTCCGTCACCCTGCAGCACCTTGAAAAGCCATCTGAAACGGAACACTGTCCACTTCTTTCCCTTTCCTTCATGCGGTTACCACAGCAAAGTATAAGTTCTACCAAAGCCTGACATCTACAGGCACTGGGAGCGCTACCAGGGCACTCATCCCCCTTACTTTACAGTGCCGGCAGCAGCCCAAAACATACAAGAACCACTAGATCAGGGTACCTAAATAGGCCGTACACCACTGCAACAAAAATGATCGGCCAGCACACAATAATACTTACAGAAGAACAACAATAAAAAGACATAAAGACCATAAAAACGGCAACCAGACGCGCTATATACATATACAAAAAAGAGCGATCACCGTACCTTCAACATCATCCAGATAGTGAAGGACGTCCCCCCCAGTGACGCCGCTAATGACGTCATACACACCAGCTCCCTGCCCAACGAAACACTGGCCTGCGCGCCAAAATACCCCTTTTTAAAAGACGATGTTTTAACTTGATACTACATATGCTTTTATTGTCCTGACGAAGAGGGCTGTGCGCCCTTGAAACGCGTTGACAAAAGAATAAACAAGCTATCCAATTTTTAAAAAAATACTTCACGAGAATCTGCCTCCTGTTTTCAGCGCCGCAAATAGGGTTCAAAAACCACTATATCTTTTATCTTCATTCTTATTTCTCCTGCCACCGTCTGGGGCAGAGAAAAAGGAACCCTTGGCAGCAGTACAGGACCCCGCATGCTGGACGGGAGAATACCAGCACAAGCTTTCTACAGTTGTTGTGGCTTCACACAACAACATACGGTAAGCGCTTCTTGTATACAGTGCGTTCAAACCAAATATACAGCCACACACACGAGGCGCGGCCTCCTGTCTCTTTCTTCTCTCCTTTTCTCCATATTAATAGGTAGTTAGGGCCCGGATTAGGGTTATTTAGGAGGTGACCTGTTTCTTTCCTAGTTTCCAGGCCCAGTTACTGTTCCCCTTCCCTCCTGTGTTTAGTGTGGAGTTTTTCCACCACACTGATCGTGACATTATAAACCGCCGAATAACCGTCATTTTGTTGTCTGTATCAGTTCAGCCATGGATGTTATCGCTGCACTGGCCCGACAGCTACAAGGGTTGTCTCTGGAGGTGGATGACCTCCGCACGACCGTCTCACAGATGCAGAGACCACTGTTGGCTGATCCTAGTAGTGGATACCTGACCTGTTCTGAAGCTAAAGTTGCTCTCCCGGATAGATTCTCAGGAAGGAGTGATAATTTTATTCAGTTCAGGGAAGCGTGCAAATGGTACTTTAAGTTGCATCCACACTCATCTGGGGACGAGAGCCAGAGAGTGGGTGTGATTATTTCATTGCTTAAAGGGGACGCCCAGTTTTGGGCTTTTTCTCTGCCGACCGGATCACAGTCTCTCCGATCAGTAGATACATTTTTCAGATCTTTAGGTCTCATCTATGATGACCCGGACCGAACCTCCCTGGCCGAGACTAAATTACGCGGCCTGCGTCAGGGAGAGCGTTCGGACGGAGATCTATTGTTCCGAATTTAGGAGGTGGGCTACGGATACTGAGTGGAACGATCCACCTCTCCGTAGCCAGTTTTGTCAGGGATTATCTGAGAGGCTGAAGGACGCTTTGGCCTTTTATGAGAAGTCTTTGGTAGCTGCTATGTCTTTGGCTGTACGTATTGATAGACGCATGAGAGAGAGATCTAAGGGCCCACTCTCTCAGGACGTTCTATTACATAACGTACCATATTTCTTTGACTCTTTGGGTGAAGAGACTGGGGATGAATCCATGCAATTAGGGGAAGCGACTCCGGGATCTGCTTGCAAAAGTAGGAGTCGCAAGCAGGGAGTATGTTTGTTCTGCTGTCATTGCCCCAGCGGTCTTCCAACATTTTGTGAATGACATCTTTCATCACCTGGTGGGGAGGTTTGTAATCGTGTATTTGGATGACATTCTTATTTATTCTCCTAACATGGAAACACATCAGAATAATGTGAGACAGGTGTTACAGATTCTAAGGGAAAATAAATTGCTTGCAAAATTAGAGAAATGTGTTTTTGCGGTACACAAGGTGCAGTTCTTGGGATACCTGCTGTCATCTTCGGGTTTTCAAATGGATCCTGAGAAAGTCCGTGCTGTTTTGGACTGGTATTGAGTCAAAAATCTGAAGGCTCTTAAGCGGTTTTTAGGATACACCAACTATTGCCGAAAATGTATTAAGAATTAAGAAGATCTGAGAGACTGGCGGCTTGTGAGGGTATCTGACAGTCTCTCTGTTTTCTCCTTGCAGTGCTGTTGTTTGGTAATGACCACACCTCTTGTCAGGTGCAGCTTGTGGTCATTACTGAGGCTCTATTGAGTTCTGACCCACCCTGCTTACCATGCGGTTGATATTTCCTGCTGTAGTTGGTTGAGCTGGTGTGTTGTTCCTTTGGATCTCCTGCTCCTCCATTCTTCTTTAAGCTAAGTGCATTTTGTTGTTCATTTGTGTTTGTTGTTTTCTAGGCCTAATGGAAACTCTGGTTCCTTCATCTGGGAAGGAACTAGTAGTCTTATTCCCTGCCACCACTCCTAGGGATTTCCAGGGTCTCCAGGGCTAAGGTTACGGTATATGAGTATTTCCACCTTCATGGTCTACTCATATTGGCAGGAGTCGGGGAGAGGTCTAGGGATTCCTAGAAGGTCACCATCCCTCTCCCTTAGCTTTGAGGCCTAGACTCCGGTCTATTTCCTTCTGTGTGTTATCTGGTGTTTTCAGATCCCCATTACCTGTGACAGGTAGTGAAACAATACTGTGAGTCAGTATGACATGCACATGACAGGCGTCGCTCTTAGAATCACTGCACACTTCACATATTTGGGCAGTTATGGTGCCAAAACTGACCAAATAACTCAAGTGTGAACTCAGCCTTACAGGTTGATGTTAGCGTCAAGAAGAAGTGCACTACTTTAACACCGTTGTCAGCTGATTCCACATAGATGTCTACAGAACCTGTTCTATTAAACGCTTATACAAGTAGAGCCCTTGATAGAATGAAGAGGGTGTCAGCAAAAAGTTTGTACAATGTTCTCAACTGGCGCTTAAACACATGAAATGACGCTGCAGTGTTATAGCAGTCCCGTACCTGCTATACAAGACTTAATACAGACAAGCCGTACAAGACACAAATAATTGTAAAACAATGTAACACTGCGCGTTAACTCTACAATAAACAATTAAATAATAATAGCCAGCTTGCCTCCACCTTCCTATCTATCACACAGATGTATAAAACAGCTTTGATATCTATATATGTCTCAGTCCTACCTTGACATAGGTGTCCGTGCTGTTACTATGTATCGCGTGCTGGTCTTCGCTTCTCTCCTATGTGGTGTCTGCTGTATGGAGCAAATAGGGAGAGCGGATCCCAGGGAAGGTGGCTATAGCGTAAACTATTAAAAAGTATTAAAGTTTTGGGAGTACGCCCCGGCCGGTGGCGATGTGCTTCCGTTACCTTTTACTTGAGCTCACGTATGAGCGGGTGACGTCACCGTTAGTGAGCTACGGATGGCAGTGAGGGTCTAAGGAAGTTAGACCCTCACTGCCATCCGTAGCTCACTAACGGTGACGTCACCCGCTCATACGTGAGCTCAACTAAAAGGTAACGGAAGCACATCGCCACCGGCCGGGGCGTACTCCCAAAACTTTAATACTTTTTAATAGTTTACGCTATAGCCACCTTCCCTGGGATCCGCTCTCCCTATTTGCTCCATACAGCAGACACCACATAGGAGAGAAGCGAAAACCAGCACGCGATACATAGTAACAGCACGGACACCTATGTCAAGGTAGGAATGAGACATATATAGATATCAACGCTGTTTTATACATCTGTGTGATAGATAGGAAGGTGGAGGCAAGCTGGCTATTAGTATTTAATTGTTTATTGTAGAGTTAACGCGCAGTGTTACATTGTTTTACAGCAATAAGTTTGTGTTGACATCACTGATTATTTTGCCCATCCTCTGATCCGTCAGAACAATGACACCCAAAAAACTGATCCTGTCTGTTAAGCATCTGCCTTCACTCGGTCAGCATTTTGTCAGCAATCCATCAGTATTGCTAAAGCCCCCCCAAAAATTAGTGGATCTGTAACACCCCAGAGTGGCATTACCACTTCTGAACCCTGCTACTGTCTGTATTGGTCTAACAAAATGTCATCTTATGTATTTTGTTCATGTTCTATACACGGTGCATTTTTAATGTTATGCAACTGTTATGTTCACATGTAATATGCCTGGTTCACCAGCAGGTGGCAGCAAACAAGGCAGAGCTACAGTTAGGTAGAATGGAGCTTTCCATTCCATTCTAACCCCACTCTGTGGAGAAGTGGGCTAGTCCCACTTCCTGCAGGAAGGTGGGGACCAGTAAGAGGCAGTCTAGCTTATCCCCTGCTTGGGAACAGGTGTGCAGGGCACATCTCTGCTGGACGTGCCCACGCCAGCCAGAGCACCCTAAGCTCTGCTGGTCATGGAGGCCAAAGCTTAGAGCCTCAAGAGCCAGGAGGAAAGTTCCCTGGCCTAATATAAAGACAGACCATACAAAGAGAAGTGCAGCATACAGCAGAAGCAGAGTCATAGAGTCAGCCTGTCAGTACAGCAGAGCCAGAGAGAAACAGATGCAGCAGAGACGAGTTTGCCTGGCAGTTTTAATGCTAAAGCCTGCTGGGACCAAGACAAAGCCTGTAAATCATTTTGGTGAATGTTTTTTTCAAGTAAAGCTGCTGTTCAACTTCATACAAGGTCTGCACTTAAATTATTTCCTTCAAATCCCTCCTCCCAAATCCCGATATTCCTCCTATTTATTGTTTCGGAGCCAAAGCCTGGGGTCCAGCCGTATCCAGGTAGGAGCACAGTGACACACATAAAGAGACATTTTAGGCCGCACTATACCACTCGGCATTCCTACACCTAGGACACATTACATGAAGGGCCCTATGGGGAGGTGCCCGTTGCAGATCCAAAACAGAAATGACACGTGAATAGAATATTTGCATGTCTTCTGTGTTTTTTACCCACTCCTGCTTTTGGCTACCAAATCATAAACCAATTCTGATGGGACCATACAGGCCTTACAGCTGCTACATAGACAGGATCCATTGTGCATCTCATTTTTCCTTCCTTCTGACAGATCAGAAGAAGAGTCAAATAAATGATGATGTCAACCAGGCTAAAAAGGCAAAATAGTGGCCCAGTCATGAAGTGGGGAGGAGTGGCCTAATCACATAGTGGTGAGGTGGCAGCAGCACGGGGAGACCACAGAGTGGCCCAGTGACTTAGTGATGATGTGGCAGCAGCATAAGGAGGCCATAGAGTAGTGATGTGGCAGTAGCATGAGGAGCCTACAGAGTGGGGAAGTGGTACAGGCATGAGGAGACCACAGAGTGGCTCAGAGACATAGTGTTGAGGTGTCAGCAGCATGAGGAGACAACAGAGTAATGATGTGGCAGCAGCATGAGGAGACCACAGAGTGGTGAGGTGGCAGCAGCATGAAGAGAACACAGAGTGGTGATGTGGCAGCAGCATAAGGAGACCACATAGTGGCCCAGAGACATAGTGTTGAGGTGGCAGCAGCATGAGACCACAGAGTGGTGAGGTGGTAGCAGCATAAGGATACCACAGAGTGGTGAAGTGGTAGCAGCATAAGGATACCACAGAGTGGCTCAGAGACATAGTGTTGAGGTGTCAGCAGCATGAGGAGACCACATAGTTGTGATGTGGCAGCAGCATGAGGAGACTACAGAGTGGTGAAGTGGCAGCAGCATGAGGAGACCACAGAGTGGCTCAGAGACATAGTGTTGAGGTGTCAGCAGCATGAGAAGACCACAGAGTAGTGATGTGGCAGCAGCATGAAGAGAACACAGAGTAGTGATGTGGCAGCAGCATGAGGAGCCTACAAAGTGGGGAAGTGGCAGCAGCATGAGGAGACCACAGAGTGGCTCAGAGACAGAGTGGTGATGCGTCAGCAGCATGATGAGACAACAGAGTAGTGATGTGGCAGCAGCATGAGGAGATCACAGAGTGGTGAGGTGGCAGCAGCATGAAGAGAACACAGAGTGGTGATGTGGCAGCAGCAAAAGGAGACCACAGAGTGGCCCAGAGACATAGTATTGAGGTGGCAGCAGCATGAGACCACAGAGTGGCCCAGTGACATAGTGGTGATGTGGCAGCAGCATGAGGAGACCACAGAGTGGTGAAGTGGTAGCAGCATAAGGATACCACAGAGTGGTGAAGTGGTAGCAGCATAAGGATACCACAGAGTGGCTCAGAGACATAGTGTTGAGGTGTCAGCAGCATGAGGAGACCACAGAGTGGTGATGTGGCAGCAGCACGAGAAGACCACAGAGTGGTGATGTGGCAGCAGCATGAAGAGAACACAGAGTAGTGATGTGGCAGCAGCATGAGGAGCCTACAGAGTGGGGAAGTGGCAGCAGCATGAGGAGACCACAGAGTGGCTCAGAGACAAAGTGGTGATGTGGTAGCAGCATGACGAGACCACAGAGTGGTGATGTGGCAGCAGCATGAAGAGAACACAGAGTGGTTATGTGGCAGCAGCATGAGGATGCAGCGTACTCAAGTTAGGTTTAGAAATGTTCCTGGGTGTTGTAGTGCAATAGACACTAACCTGAGACGGCTGACTCTCTGCAAGGGCAGGTGATGATGAGAAATGTTCGTGATGCCAGTGCCAATTAAACGGTGGCACGCCGTTTGCTGATAGCAGGAATAACTGAGGAACCACGTGATATTAAAACAGAATTCAAACTTTAGTAGTCATCATATAGGGACATTGACGGAAGCGCAGTTCCTTTGAAGACAGTTGATTTTCAATACAGTTGATGCAGGCAATATATATATATATATAGCAAGGTGACTTTAGAGTGTTAAACACAGGACTTGCAGTACAGGCAGCTTGCACTCTATTCCTGACTGATCCTGGAACATAGAAACTCTTCTCCAAGGTCCAATGCCCTAGCTCTGGCGTATATCCTTGGTTTTATCTCTATCAAGTACCTCCTCTGTAGTCTTGAGTACCTCTTGCTTTTCTTGACTTGCCTCTGTCCCTCTCTCAGTTTCCTCAGGCTCTAGAAACTTCTGAACTCCCAGGCTGTTTAACAGTGGTCTTCCTGCTTCTGCATATATGAGCTCAGGAGGGGAACCTTCTCCTTGGATCTGGAACCCGGTTACAGGGACTGCAATACCCTCTCCTGGTCTACAGGCTTCAGGCCTGGACTTGACTCTGACATTGTCTAGTCTCCAACTCCAGACTCCAACTACAACTCTAGACTCCCACTTTAGACTGACTTTTCTTTCCCTGACTGGGCCTTATATAAACTAGGGCTCCCTAGCTCCCTCTAGTGACTAAGGGCTGAAATGACACCCCTAGCAGGCCTGTACATGCACATTTTATAGCAACAGGGAAATACATAGCATTACATTACATTACATTTTATAAAGATGACTTATACCAACTTCCCCATAGATAAGGGGGGGACGACAGCACACAAAGTGACCCTTCTGCAGTGACGGGCATTACATTCCCCGTACACTACATACCCCACTGCTTTAAGCTGAGTACGACCTCGTACTCCATCAGGGCCCGCCCAACTGGAATTTCTACCTGAAACAGAAAAAGAGACATGCAGGCATACATATATGTAATTCATCTGCATTTACATTCATATCAGGTCCAATTGGCAAAGGTGAAGGGTGGTGACAAGGGGCGTCGTTCTCTTCTCTCAGGATAGTGAATGGAACTGGGGCACTGACCTGGCACAGCGTGACATTGATACCAGGATAGTCCATGACAATGAATAAGTCCATAATAGAACAGCAAGAAACGGTAAAACAGTATAAAAGTTCTTGGAGGCTCAAAGAACAAATATGAGTCCGTACCCAGGTTATTTTCCTATAAATCACAGAGGCTCTCGTGCGGTGGAGTCTTTCTCTGGGCACATTTCCTTTAAAAAGAGTAAGAATCTCAGAGGCTCTCATGCGGTGGAGTCTTTCTCTGGGCACGGTTCCTTAGTATCAAGTTGCACAATATAAAACAAGTGCTGTAATACCTCTGATCAACCTGAAAAGGGGGTTAAGGGTAAAAGGTGCAACAAAGGAACAGGCACAACTTGGCGTGGGATAGCAAAAGCAGGCAGGAGATCCTGGAAACAAACTTGGCTTTGTTGACTTTAATACTTCAGTGGTTAACACCTACCACTGAGCCGTGGATGAACTGGCAGCAGCAACAAAGGACCAGAAAACATAGGACTCCTGTCCTGGAAGGGTTAACAACATCATTCTTTGGTGAAATAAATCAAAGGCCTAGCAGGCTGATTCACAGTGGAATGTCATAATCACTTGGCTCTGCTGGCAAATACGGCCTGTAGTAGTCCTCTACAGGAGGATGTGCCCACATAACGGTGTCAGGGGGCAGCTGCAAGGTAAAGGGACCCCTAATAGGTATTGGCCCCATGGGCCTAGGGGTAAACCCTCGGGTGGACCGTACCGGTCCCGGCATACTGATTGTGGTTGGTGCTGCATTGGGTACCACCGCCGCAAGCGGTCCGGTGGGCTCTGTGCAGCAGTTCACAGCAATAGCGGGTCCTCTTTGGGGCCGCAACGGAGCGGGGGTGACAGAAGGTGGTCTACGGGTGGTGACAGGCACCCTTACCTCATCCTTCTTCGGCGGCGTCCGGATCCTGGCGGTGGCAATCTGGCGCAGCTCCCGCAACTTTTCCTCCAGCCGGACGATCTGGTCACCAATGCTCTCTGTGTCGGAATCGCTGTCCTCTGCTGGCGCCGCCGGCGCAGGTACAGTCAACGATGCGTCGGACGCGGCCGCGTCAGGCTCCGGTGGCGCATCGGGTCTCCTACCCTTCCGGATATTCTCCAAGGTAACCCGAAGTCCTTTTAAGTTCTCCATGTCCTGTACGGTCTTCTCCCGACGAGGCAGCTCGGGGGAAGGATAGGGGCTCACCCATTTTTCCAACACGGTTGGCTGCCAGAAGACATTAGGCCCAATGAAGGAGCTCCGCTCTTGGAAGGCGTGATGGGCCGGCTCTGGAGAGCGTTCAGGTTCCCGCTCGCAGCCAGAGTAGTCTTCTTCTGCCTCCCAGTCCTCAGGTTCTCGCTTGGGACGGGTCACGGCAGTTGCATATGGGCCTCTCAGGCTCTCGGCAGGGGTGAACTCCACTTCCTCTCCCTCGCGGAGGCTGTGCTGATAGGAAGGGAGGTAGTCTCTCTTGACAGATCTTCTGTTAACATATAAGTCTCTGCCAGTTAGATAATCTTGGATGAACCCGTAGCCACGGGTTTTGTCAAAGGACACCACCAACCCCTTTCTCCTTTCCAGGCGGGGTTGGGTGTTGGTGTGTCGTTCATGGATAGTCTTGGTCAGTTCCTCATAATATATTTTAGTCTGTGTATTCCGCTTTATAGCGGCCTCCCGGATCTCTGCCATTAGTGAGGACCACTTGAAAGAGGGCTGAAAGAAGTCTCTCCAAGAGCCATAGCAGGGCTCTGGTTCTTTCTCCCGTGGCGGGCAGGCGGGTTTCTCCGGTCCCGGAGAGTAGGCCGGTGGAGCCTCCTCTGGCTCTACACCAATATCAGTCATCTTTGGTATTTCAGGCGCGGACGTTGCAGCCAAGCGGTGCTCACTCTCCAACATGCTCGATCCTTCTCTGGAGAGCGATAGGGTGGCGCCAATAAGATCAGCCAGCTCCTCCCATTGCACTGGGAGGCCGCCCCCCAGGTATTCCAGTATATGGAAGGCGGAGTCCATGCTGGCCGACATGCAAATGTCCAGATAAGCAGTGGCGCCTGACCTTGAACTCCTTCCCGCTATTTCCTCAAAAAGGCGCCAATTTTTCCCGCTTTTTCGGGATGAAGATGACGCAGCAGCTAATTCAGCAAGCCCAGCGGCCATCTTTAGCAAAATCCGCTGTCTATTCACTGACAGCAAGCAGGATGATAAAAAGTCCATAAAACCACACTCCGATGTGGCGATTTTCTTCCTCTTGATAGCGCAACACTGCACAGCGCTTTTTGGAGATTTTAGGAACACTTTGGGTATGTTTTTCAGTCCACAAAGTCCACTTTAATAAAACAGGCAATTTGTCACTTTGGTCACAGGGCAACTGTATAAGGCACAAAGTTCACGCTTCTTGCACTATAAAGCGTGCGTATCCTCTTCGTGACGCCAAAAGAGAGGTGCAGCGTACTCAAGTTAGGTTTAGAAATGTTCCTGGGTGTTGTAGTGCAATAGACACTAACCTGAGACGGCTGACTCTCTGCAAGGGCAGGTGATGATGAGAAATGTTCGTGACGCCAGTGCCAATTAAACGGTGGCACGCCGTTTGCTGATAGCAGGAATAACTGAAGAACCACGTGATGTTAAAACAGAATTCAAACTTTAGTAGTCATCATATAGGGACATTGACGGAAGCGCAGTTCCTTTGAAGACAGTTGATTTTCAATACAGTTGATGCAGGCAATATATATATATATAGCAAGGTGACTTTAGAGTGTTAAACACAGGACTTGCAGTACAGGCAGCTTGCACTCTATTCCTGACTGATCCTGGAACATAGAAACTCTTCTCCAAGGTCCAATGCCCTAGCTCTGGCGTATATCCTTGGTTTTATCTCTATCAAGTACCTCCTCTGTAGTCTTGAGTACCTCTTGCTTTTCTTGACTTGCCTCTGTCCCTCTCTCAGTTTCCTCAGGCTCTAGAAACTTCTGAACTCCCAGGCTGTTTAACAGTGGTCTTCCTGCTTCTGCATATATGAGCTCAGGAGGGGAACCTTCTCCTTGGATCTGGAACCCGGTTACAGGGACTGCAATACCCTCTCCTGGTCTACAGGCTTCAGGCCTGAACTTGACTCTGACATTGTCTAGTCTCCAACTCCAGACTCCAACTACAACTCTAGACTCCCACTTTAGACTGACTTTTCTTTCCCTGACTGGGCCTTATATAAACTAGGGCTCCCTAGCTCCCTCTAGTGACTAAGGGCTGAAATGACACCCCTAGCAGGCCTGTACATGCACATTTTATAGCAACAGAAAAATACATAGCATTACATTACATTACATTTTAAAGAAGATGACTTATACCAACTTCCCCATAGATAAGGGGGGGAAGAGAGCACACAAAGTGACCCTTCTGCAGTGACGGGCATTACAGTCCCCGTACACTACAAGGAGACCACAGAGTGGCCCAGAGGCATAGTGTTGAGGTGGCAGCAGCATGAGGAGACCACAGAGTGGTGATTTGGCAGAAGCATGATGAGACCACAGAGTGGCCCAGTGACATAGTGATGATGTGGCAGCAGCATGAGGAGACTACAGAGTAGTGATGTGTCAGCAGCATGAGGAGACCACAGAGTGGTGATGTGGCAGCAGCATGAAGAGAACACAGCGTGGTGATGTGGCATCAGCATGAGGAGGCCACAGAGTGGTGATGTGGCAGCAGCATGAAGAGACTACAGAGTGGTGATTTGGCAGCAGCATGAGGAGACCACAGAGTGGCTCAGAGACATATTGTTGAGATGTCAGCAGCATGAGGACACCACAGAGTGCTGATGTGGCAGCAGCATGAGGAGATCACAGAGTGGGCCAGAGACATAGTGTTGAGGTGGCAGCCGCATGAGGAGACCACAGAGTGGTAAAGTGGCAGCAGCATATGGAGACCACAGAGTGGCCCAGTGACATAGTGGTGAAGTGGCAGCAGCATGAGGCGACCACAGAGTGGTAAAGTGGCAGTAGCATGAGGAGACCACAGAGTGGCCCAGTGACATAGTTCTGATACGGCAGCAGCATGAGAAGACTACAGAGTGGTGAAGTGGCAGCAGCATTAGGAGACCACAGAGTGGTGATGTGGCAGCAGCATGAGGAAACCACAGAGTGGTCATTTGGCAGCAGCATGAGGAAACCACAGAGTGGTCATTTGGCAACAGCATGAGGAGACCACAGAGTGGCACAATGACATAGTGTTGAGGTGACAATAGCAGCATGAGGAGATCCGAGTGGTGAGGTGGCAGCAGCATCAGAGTTACCCGGTGACAGAGTGGGGAGGTGGCTGGCAATAACAGTAAGATGGAGCACTTCGCATCAGATGTTTGGCATCAGGCAGGTGGCAGCATCAGAATAGTAGCTGAGGCAGGTACCCAGAAGAAACCGGTCTCTTTTGTCAAGATTTGGGTGAGGCGGCATGGATGATCTAATCTGATGCATCAGGCATTGGTGGGTGGAAATTCTGGCTGATCCACGCCTGATTCATCTTGACAAAGGTCAGTTTCTCCACATTTTGGGTGGACAGGCGAGTTCTCCTTGGGGTAACTATGGCCCCTGTCGCACTAAACACCTGCTCAGATGCCACACTACTAGCCGGGCAGGACAGCTTTTCCAGGGCAAACTTGGCCAGTTGCGGCCACAAATCCAGTTTGGCTGCCCAGGAGTCCAGCAGATCTTCAACCCAGATCTTCAATGTGGGGTGGCAGGGTGCTGTCCAAGTATGCCACCACCTGCTGGTTTAGGTTATGCTCCAGTTCTAGCTGCTGCTGCTGTTTAGTAGTTTCTTCACTAGGCGGGTCAGCGACTCTAGACTCAATCTGCTGCTGATGGAGCTTTTACTGCTCCTACCCCCCCACCCCGCCACAGCAGCCATGGCAGTGGAAAGAGAGCACAGAGGGCCCCCCCAGACATACCTGCGAGAGGATGGACGATGGCGCAGAAAGGCAGCGGCCAACTGACTACATAGGATGTCTCTATAGCAGTTCAATTTGTCCTTCCTCTCAGCGGGTGTAAAAAAGGCCCCCATTTTGGACCGGTAGTGAGGGTCTAACAAGTTGCAGAGCCAAAAGTCATCCCTCTGCTGAATGGTGACAATTCGGCTTTCACTACCCAAGCAAGTGATCATGCAGCTCAAGGAGGGTGTGCTTGGCAGTGTACGAGTGGCTGAAGTGCATGCAAAGTTTCCTGGCCATTTTTAGGATGTCTTGCAGATGGGTGGAAGACTTCAGGAACCGCTTGACAACCAGATTGAACAAGTGCGGCATGCAGGGTGTATGGCTCAGCCTTCCTTGAGGCAGCACCGACACCATGTTCTTCCCGTTGTCACAATGTTTCCGATTTTGAATTGTCGCGGAGAAAGCCAGGATTCAATTTCTTGAAGAAGGAAATGGAGCAGTTCCTCCCCTGTGTGACTACGTTCGCCCAGGCAAACGAGGTGTAGAACAGCGTGACACCATTGTGCCCTACACATGTGGTATGCTGGAGGAGCACTGTGAATTGTCCCTGCAGTGGAAGCTGAGGACACGGTGGTGGATGAGGAGGCAGAGGCGGACATTGTTGTAAGACCAATGGCATGAGAACGTGGAGGCGGAAGCGGCGTCATCTGGCCAGTTTCAGGTGTGGCTGGGCAGAAACCACATTCACCAAGTGGGCCGTAAAGGACATCTATTGTCCTTGACCATAGTTACAGCTCCACACGTTGGCGCTGCCGTGCAGTTTGGCAGACACCGACAGGCTCAAGGACAGGCCCAGCTACTGTTCTACATATTTGTGCAGGGCTGGTACTGCCTTTTTCGCAAAGAAATGACGACTTGGGACTCTCAACCTCGGCTCTGCACAAGCCATCATTTCTCTGAAAGGTGCAAAGTCCACCACTTGGAAAGGAGCCCTGACTGCCTCAAATCGGGTGCTTGCCACTGGGTGATGCAGTGGTTGGTGTGGCAGGCTGGACCACCACATTGGAGCAACGGTTCTCCCAGGCCACTTTATGGTGACGCTGCATATGTTGACGCAGGGCCGTGGTGCCAACATTGGCACCCTGGCCACGCTTCACCTTCTGCCCACAGATTCTGCAAATGGCCATGTTCACCTCTGGTGGCTTAACAAAAACCTGCCACACCACTGAGTAGGTGAATTTACCCCCAACACTCTGCACTGACTAACTGCTATGGCCGCTGCCTCCATGAACCTCTGCACGACTACTTTCCAGGCAGGTAGGCTCCTGCAAAATGGGTGGTCTATCCCAGGCACGTTTGGCTCCTGACCTCCCACTGCTGCCACCCTGCTGACTCCTGGCCACGCTACCGACTTGCAGGCTCTGCTGCTGCCTCATGTGCAAGATGCCACCCTCTTCTCCCGATGATGATGAAGCCCCTTTGTCACCCGGCTCCCAATTGCGATCAACTACATCATCATTGAGTACTGTCTACACGTCACTGATTTCCGCCTCAATGGTCTCTGAGCCAGGAACCTGACTGCTCACAACAGCAGCTCCCACGCCATTTTCCTCATCACTACTTCCCAGCCTACTGGAGGAAGCGGCGGATGTCTCCTCGAGATTTTGGATGCGCAGTAGCTGCTGACTGTCCTCTAGTAGCTCGGGCCATGCCAACTAAGGGTTGTGTCTGACGAACCCACCGACTCTTGGCTGGGGGTGTCTGATGTCACTTGGAATGAAGTTGAAGACCGAGTCAACTAATCAAGCACTGCTGGGTTGCTGATCAAGACATGACCGCTAGATGACACTGGGAGCTCAGGCCTTTCGAATAGAGTTTAGCGAACACCTGGATGTTCGGGTTCGAGAAGTTCGGCCGAACTTCCCGGAAATGTTCGGGTTCGGGATCCGAACCAGACCCGAACTTCGTCCCGAACACGAACCCCATTGAAGTCAATGGGGACCCGAACTTTTCGGCACTAAAAAGGCTGTGAAACAGCCCAGGAAAGAGCTAGAGGGCTGCAAAAGGCAGCAACATGTAGGTAAATCCCCTGCAAACAAATGTGGATAGGGAAATGAATTAAAATAAAAATAAAATATATAAAAATAAACCAATATCAATTGGAGAGAGGTCCCATAGCAGAGAATCTGGCTTCACGTCAGCAGAGAATCAGTCTTCATGCCATAGCAGAGAATCTGGCTTCACGTCACCCACCACTGTAACAGTCCATTGTCATATATTTAGGCCCCGGCACCCAGGCAGAGGAGAGAGGTCCCATAACAGAGAATCTGGCTTCATGTCAGCAGAGAATCAGTCTGCATGTCATAGCAGAGAATCAGGCTTTACGTCACCCAACACTGGAACAGTCCATTGTCAGATATTTAGGCCCAGGCACCCAGGCAGAGGAGAGAGGTCCCGTAACAGAGAATCTGGCTTCATGTCAGCAGAGAATCAGTCTGCATGTCATAGCAGAGAATCAGGCTTCACGTCACCCACCACTGGAACAGGCAACTGTCACATATTTAGGCCCAGGCACCCAGGCAGAGGAGAGAGGTCCCATAACAGAGATTCAGGCTTCATGTCAGCAGAGAATCAGTCTTCATCTCATAGCAGAGAATCAGGCTTCACGTCACCCACCACTGGAACAGGCAACTGTCACATATTTAGGCCCAGGCACCCAGACAGAGGAGAGAGGTCCCGTAACAGAGAATCTGGCTTCATGTCAGCACAGAATCAGTCTTCATGTCATAGCAGAGAATCAGGCTTCACGTCACCCACCACTGGAACAGGCCACTGTCACATATTTAGGCCCAGGCACCCAGGCAGAGGAGAGAGGTCCCATAACAGAGATTCAGGCTTCATGTCAGCAGAGAATCAGTCTTCATCTCATAGCAGAGAATCAGGCTTCACGTCACCCACCACTGGAACAGGCCACTGTCACATATTTAGGCCCAGGCACCCAGACAGAGGAGAGAGGTCCCGTAACAGAGAATCTGGCTTCATGTCAGCACAGAATCAGTCTTCATGTCATAGCAGAGAATCAGGCTTCACGTCACCCACCACTGGAACAGGCCACTGTCACACATTTAGGCCCTGGCACCCAGACAGAGGAGAGAGGTCGCGTAACAGAGAATCTGGCTTCATGTCAGCACAGAATCAGTCTTCATGTCATAGCAGAGAATCAGGCTTCACGTCACCCACCACTGGAACAGGCCACTGTCACATATTTAGGCCCCGGCACCCAGACAGAGGAGAGAGGTCCCGTAACAGAGAATCTGGCTTCATGTCAGCACAGAATCAGTCTTCATGTCATAGCAGAGAATCAGGCTTCACGTCACCCACCACTGGAACAGGCCACTGTCACATATTTAGGCCCAGGCACCCAGGCAGAGGAGAGAGGTCCCATAACAGAGATTCAGGCTTCATGTCAGCAGAGAATCAGTCTTCATGTCATAGCAGAGAATCAGGCTTCACGTCACCCACCACTGGAACAGGCCACTGTCACATATTTAGGCCCCGGCACCCAGACAGAGGAGAGAGGTCCCGTAACAGAGAATCTGGCTTCATGTCAGCACAGAATCAGTCTTCATGTCATAGCAGAGAATCAGGCTTCACGTCACCCACCACTGGAACAGGTCACTGTCACATATTTAGGCCCAGGCACCCAGGCAGAGGAGAGAGGTCGCGTAACAGAGAATCTGGCTTCATGTTAGCACAGAATCAGTCTTCATGTCATAGCAGAGAATCAGGCTTCACGTCACCCACCACTGGAACAGGCCACTGTCACAAATTTAGGCCCAGGCACCCAGACAGAGGAGAGGTTCATTCAACTTTGGGTTGCCCCGCAATATAATGTTAAAATGAAAATAAAAATAGGATTGAATGAGGAAGTGCCCTGGAGTACAATAATATATTGTTAAGGGGAGGTAGTTAATGTCTAATCTGCACAAGGGATGGACAGGTCCTGTGGGATCTATGCCTGGTTCATTTTTATGAACGTCAGCTTGTCCACATTGGCTGTAGACAGGCGGCTGCGTTTGTTTGTAATGACGCCCCCTGCCGTGCTGAATACACGTTCAGACAAAACGCTGGCCGCCGGGCAGGCCAGCACCTCCAAGGCATAAAAGGCTAGCTCTGGCCACGTGGACAATTTGGAGACCCAGAAGTTGAATGGGGCCGAACCATCAGTCAGTACGTGGAGGGGTGTGCACAGGTACTGTTCCACCATGTTAGTGAAATGTTGCCTCCTGCTAACACGTTCCGTATCAGGTGGTGGTGCAGTTAGCTGTGGCGTGGTGACAAAACTTTTCCACATCTCTGCCATGCTAACCCTGCCCTCAGAGGAGCTGGCCGTGACACAGCTGCGCTGGCGACCTCTTGCTCCTCCTCTGCCTTCGCCTTGGGCTTCCACTGGTTCCCCTGTGACATTTGGGAATGCTCTCAGTAGCGCGTCTACCAACGTGCGCTTGTACTCGCGCATCTTCCTATCACGCTCCAGTGTAGGAAGTAAGGTGGGCACATTGTCTTTGTACCGGGGATCCAGCAGGGTGGCAACCCAGTAGTCCGCACACGTTAAAATGTGGGCAACTCTGCTGTCGTTGCGCAGGCACTGCAGCATGTAGTCGCTCATGTGTGCCAGGCTGCCCAGAGGTAAGGACAAGCTGTCCTCTGTGGGAGGCGTATCGTCATCCCCCCAGCCACGCACCAGTGATGGGCCCGAGCTGCTTTGGGTGCCACCCCGCTGTGAACATGCTTCATCCTCATCCTCCTCCACCTCCTCCTCATCCTCGTCCTCCTCATCCTCCAGTAGTGGGCCCTGTCTGGCCACATTTGTACCTGGCCTCTGGTGTTGCAAAAAACCTCCCTCTGAGTCACTTCGAAGAGACTGGCCTGAAAGTGCTAAAAATGACCCCTCTTCCTCCTCTTCCTCCTGGGCCACCTCCTCTTCCATCATCGCCCTAAGTGTTTTTTCAAGGAGACATAGAAGTGGTATTGTAACGCTGATAACGGCGTCATCGCCACTGGCCATGTTGGTGGAGTACTCGAAACAGCGCAACAGGGCACACAGGTCTCGCATGGAGGCCCAGTCATTGGTGGTGAAGTGGTGCTGTTCCACAGTGCGACTGACCCGTGCGTGCTGCAGCTGAAACTCCACTATGGCCTGCTGCTGCTCGCACAGTCTGTCCAGCATGTGAAAGGTGAAGTTCCACCTGGTGGGCACATCGCATATGAGGCGGTGAGCGGGAAGGCCGAAGTTACGCTGTAGCGCAGACAGGCGTGCAGCGGCAGGGTGTGAACGCCGGAAGCGCGAACAGATGGCCCACACTTTATGCAGCAGCTCTGACATGTCGGGGTAGTTGCGAATGAACTTCTGCACCACCAAATTTAGCACATGCGCCAGGCAAGGCATGTGCGTCAAACCGGCTAGTCCCAGAGCTGCAACGAGATTTCGCCCATTATCGCACACCACCAGGCCGGGCTTGAGGCTCACCGGCAGCAACCACTCGTCGGTCTGTTGTTCTATACCCCGCCACAACTCCTGTGCGGTGTGGGGCCTGTCCCCCAAACATATGAGTTTCAGAACGGCCTGCTGACGTTTACCCCGGGCTGTGCTGAAGTTGGTGGTGAAGGTGTGTGGCTGACTGGATGAGCAGGTGGAAGAAGAGGAGGAGGAAGCTGAGTAGGAGGAGGAGGAGACAGGAGGCAAAGAATGTTGCCCTGCGATCCTTGGCGGCGGAAGGACGTGCGCCAAACAGCTCTCCGCCTGGGGCCCAGCCGCCACTACATTTACCCAGTGTGCAGTTAGGGAGATATAGCGTCCACGTATCTGTGGTTAGGTGGTTAGATGGCGTTGCGCAGTGCACACTTGATTTTATCGGACACTTGGTTGTGCAGGGAAGGCACGGCTCTCTTGGAGAAGTAGTGCCGGCTGGGAACAACATACTGTGGGACAGCAAGCGACATGAGCTGTTTGAAGCTGTCTGTGTCCACCAGCCTAAATGACAGCATTTCATAGGCCAGTAGTTTAGAAATGCTGGCATTCAGGGCCAGGGATCGAGGGTGGCTAGGTGGGAATTTACGCTTTCTCTCAAATGTTTGTGAGATGGAGAGCTGAACGCTGCCGTGTGACATGGTTGAGATGCTTGGTGACGCAGGTGGTGGTGTTGGTGGTACATCCCATGTTTGCTGGGCGGCAGGTGCCAATGTTCCTCCAGAGGCGGAGGAAGAGGCCGAGGCTGCAGCAGCAGAAGAGGCCGGGGCGGCAGCAGCAGAAGAGGTAGCAGGGGGAGCCTGAGTGACTTCCTTGTTTTTAAGGTGTTTACTCCACTGCAGTTCATGCTTTGCATGCAGGTGCCTGGTCATGCAGGTTGTGCTAAGGTTCAGAACGTTAATGCCTCGCTTCAGGCTCTGATGGCACAGCGTGCAAACCACTCGGGTCTTGTCGTCAGCACATTGTTTGAAGAAGTGCCATGCCAGGGAACTCCTTGAAGCTGCCTTTGGGGTGCTCGGTCCCAGATGGCGGCGGTCAGTAGCAGGCGGAGTCTCTTGGCGGCGGGTGTTCTGATTTTGCCCACTGCTCCCTCTTTTGCTAAGCTGTTGGCTCGGTCTCACCACTGCCTCTTCCTCCGAACTCTGAAAGTCAGTGGCACGACCTTCATTCCATGTGGGGTCTAGGACCTCATCGTCCCCTGCATCATCTTCCACCCAGTCTTGATCCCTGACCTCCTGTTCAGTCTGCACACTGCAGAAAGACGCAGCAGTTGGCACCTGTGTTTCGTCATCATCAGAGACGTGCTGAGGTGGTATTCCCATGTCATCATCATCAGGAAACATAAGTGGTTGTGCGTTAGTGCATTCTATCTCTTCCACCCCTGGGGAAGGGCTAGGTGGATGCCCTTGGGAAACCCTGGCAGCAGAGTCTTCAAACAGCATAAGAGACTGCTGCATAACTTGAGGCTCAGACAGTTTCCCTGATATGCAAGGGGGTGATGTGACAGACTGATGGGATTGGTTTTCATGCGCCATCTGTGCGCTTTCTGCAGAAGACTGGGTGGGAGATAATGTGAACGTGCTGGATGCACTGTCGGCCACCCAATTGACTAATGCCTGTACCTGCTCAGGCCTTACCATCCTTAGAACGGCATTGGGCCCCACCAAATATGGCTGTAAATTCTGTCGGCTACTGGGACCTGAGGTAGTTGGTACACTAGGACGTGTGGCTGTGGCAGAACGGCCACGTCCTCTCCCAGCACCAGAGGGTCCACTAACACCACCACGACCATGTCCACGTCCGCGTCCCTTATTAGATGTTTTCCTCATTGTTCCTGTTTACCACAATTTTGAAAATGGCAAATTTGGGAATACTTTTTCAACCCAGAACAAAAACTGTGCTTTTACGGTCACTACAAATAATTTGACCAGCTAAAACAGTATTGATTTAGAGAAATATAAATGTAAGGGCTATTTTTTAGGCGCTGTGTGACAGGTATACCTTTAATCACAGAATTAGACTTGTATCTGCACTGTAGCGTGTGTGTTAAGTTTTTCAGAATGACACTATCAGCACCTTGAATCTAATATACCCTTTTTGGGATAGATTTAAAGTAGGCCTGATATAGCAGAAACTACCAATTTAGAAAATGGCAAATTTGGGAATACTTTTTCAACCCAGAACAAAAACTGTGCTTTTACGGTCACTACAAATAATTTGACCAGCTAAAACAGTACTGATTTAGAGGAATATAAATGTCAGGGCTATTTTTTTGGCGCTGTGACAGGTATACCTTTAATCACAGAATTAGACTTGTATCTGCACTGTAGCGTGTGTGTTAAGTTTTTCAGAATGACACTATCAGCACCTTGAATCTAATATACCCTTTTTGGGCTAGATTTAAAGTAGGCCTGATATAGCAGAAACTACCAATTTAGAAAATGGCAAATTTGGAGGAATATAAATGTCAGGGCTATTTTTTAGGCGCTGGGTGACAGGCTCAACTTGCCCCTGATGTAGTATATGGCCAAAAAATAACCACACTATTGATGGTTAAATGCACTTGGGTGACACAGGCTCAGCCTGCACCTGATGTAGTATATGGCCAAAAAATAACCACACTGTTGATGGTTAAATGCACTTGGGTGACACAGGCTCAGCCTGCACCTGATGTAGTATATGGCCAAAAAATAACCACACTGTTGATGGTTAAATGCACTTGGGTGACACAGGCTCAGCCTGCAGCTGATGTAGGATATAGCAAAAAATAACCACACTATTGATGGTTAAATGCACTTGGTGGTAGCTTGTGCTGGCGCACCACAAGCCACAAAATGGCCGCTGATTACCCCAGAAAAAAGTGATATAAAAACGCTCTGGGCAGCCTAAAAAAAGTGAGCAATTCAATATCAGCACTTCAATGATCCACAGCTGGAGATCGATCACTGAATTAAGTCTTTTGGAGGAGTTAATCTGCCTAATCTCGCCCTAACGTCGCAGCAGCAACCTCTCCCTATGCTTGAATCAGCAGAGTGACGTGCAGCGCTACATGACCCAAGCTTATATAGAGGCTGGGTCACATGCTGCACTGGCCAATCACAGTCATGCCAATAGTAGGCAAGGCTGTGATGGCCTCTTAGGGCAAGTAGTATGACGCTTGTTGATTGGCTGCTTTGCAGCCTTTCAAAAAGCGCCAAGAAAGCGCCGAACACCGAACCCGAACCCAGACTTTTACGAAAATGTTCGGGTTCGGGTCCGTTTCACGGACACCCCAAAATTCGGTACGAACTATACAGTTCGGGTTCGCTCATCCCTACTTTCGAAGTGACCCCTGCTGGCACGCCCCCTTAATCTGCTGTGACCTGTGCCTTGCGCCAGAAACATTTAAGAATCTGCCCCTCCCATGTGCAGGGCCTGTCACTTCTCTGTCTGACATACTGTTAGATCAAATAAATAAATAAAAAGGAAATTAATACACCCCAAAAAGGCTGCAATTTTGTCACTTCACTGCAAATAAGCCCTTTTTGTCCACTAATACACCACAAAAAAGGCTTTAAAACATATAACTGCACCGCTAAATGGCTAATAAGAGTTTTTCCCCCACTAATACACCACAAAAAAGGCGTTAGAACATATAACTGCACCTCTGAACGGCTAATAAGCCATTTTTTTCCACTAATACACCACAAAAAATGCTTTAGAACATATAACTGCACCGCATGATGGCTAATAAGATGTACAAATATTTCCTAGTATTACACCCTGTTAATGGCTGTATCACACAGCACTTGCACCCAAATAACAAGCAAGGTTTGCTGGAATTACAGAGGTACCATCTATTGCAAACCTAAAAGCAGCAGTATAATGGCAATTTGGATCCCTAGTCAGTGCAGGAAGATGTAATAGAATGGCTCCTATTACCCAGGCTGTACACTCCCCTATTGGACCCTGTTCTCCTTTTATAATGTGGAATAATTCCTCATTACCCTTTCCCTACACTTCTAATGAACTTTTCCTGAACTTCTATTCAGCCCAAAAAAAGTTTTAAAGTCTTTTCTACCACTTTCCCGTGTGCCTGCTAACGTCTCTCCCTGCACTAAGTACACTGGAAAATGGCTGAATCCAAGATGGCTGAGGCTATTTATAGGGCTGTGACATCACAGGGGCTGGCTGGCTGCTGATTGCCTGCGTGCATGGCATTGTGGGTGATCCCTCGTTTCCAGAGTTCTTTACTCCATGTCCTAACACGTGCAGCAGCCGTTTTAGGAAAAAATGCGATTCCTTACCACAAAGCGTGAGGAAATTCAGATTCGGTGCAAATAAAATTTTTCCCGAAATTCGGATCTAATTCCTCTTCGTCAACTCCGACTCGCTCATCTCTAGTGGCAATCATTCAACTATATACAGAGCTTCCAAAATGATGTAAATATTTACAGAGTGAGGGGGCAAAATGAAATATATACAGAGTGAGAGGGGGCAATCATTCAACTATATACAAAGGGGGTAAAATGATATATGCAGCGTTGAAGGAGGCAAAATTCAAACCTATAATAGGGGGGCCCAATCCAAAGTTTGCCATGGGGCCCATAGAATTCTAGTTACGCCACTGGAACCCAGCCTTAGTGGCCAGTGCAAAAAATGCTGGATTTTAGGGTTTTTGTTTAAATATAGATATTGACATGAAAAATTTTAAATACCATCATCAAAAATTCTTTAAATATATGTTAAACATAAAAATGTGATTTAAACAATATATCATTTTCTGATGACACTTTCCTTTTTAAAAATGCTAAGTGTCCCCCGAAGTGGCAGATTTGTTGCAGAAATTTCTGCAATTGACCCATTCATCAGAATGTCTACAGTGTTACTGTACGTACATTTCCTTACCTGCAAAACTAACCCAATCATCTACATCAAATCGGCCATGTTGAATGTGCTTACCTCTCCTGAGTATAGCGAATCCTTCTATCAATCACACTTCAACCCATGCTATGATCTTTTACTCTGAAACGAGTAGCACTTGCCATCATACCTCAATAAGGATCACTTCTTAGATGAAGTACTGGTATCACTTCTCTCTATACAGTATTATCTGAGGGAACATTGGACCCTTGCACTGGCAATATGACGGAGAGTTACAGTAGACAATGAAAATGATACTGACACATTGTAATAGAAAGAAAACAAGTGTATCTTTATTTCCGAGCCTGACAGATATGAATCCTTAACGTGTGTTTTCTTTGCATTGGAATGAAATGGAAAGCAGGTCACTTTGCATTTAAATGGAGCTGGGTTCTATGTAATCAGGCAAGAAAAAGATACAAGCAAAGTGCATATTGAGATTGATGTTCAAAAAATATGTTTTATAGAAACTCATGGATCATTCACATAGCATGCAAAACAGGAACTATTTAGAAATATTGAGGATCATTCATTATTCAGAAATACGCCTATATTAGATTGTGGCACAAAGGTTAGTTGCGTCACATGGGTGTAACTAGAAATGACTGGGCCCCACAGCAAATTTATGAATGGGGCCCCCCTTCCAGCAGTAACTTCTTTGCAATGGGAGCTGTAATAACGAGCTCCCTCCACTACAAGGTTGATGATGCTTTGTAGTAATGGAGCTGGAGCTACACTAGAACAGCTGATCGGTAGTGGCGCAGGATGTCCTGAGGATGAGTAAAGGCTGGACTACCCTCTTAAAGAGGAATGTTACAAAACACCTCAAGCAGATACCTTTCAAATGAAGACACCCACTTGTTTAGTATATTAATCTCGCACACATCTGGTGACTCTATGGGACTCAAAATTTTGCAATAATTATGGTTCCTGTGTTTCAGAGAATACATAATAAGTGTGTCTAGAAGGTGGCAGTTCCAGTAAGTAATATTCCATCCTGCTGGTGGCAGTGGTGGGACAACCCCCTCCAGACATACTCAAGAATGTCATCTGTCATATGCTGCTACCTGATATAATCATTTTGTTTAATGCATGGGTTTTTGTGGTTCTCCTATCTACAAGTGTGCCTGTGCCATGTCTAAAGCCTCATGCAGACGTCTGTGGAACACGGTCCGTGAGATACTGGACTGGCATTGCAGGAGCGCACAGCGTCATAGCAACCAATGACACCGCGCACTCCTGCAATGCCAGTCCGGTATCTCGCGGACGGTGTTCCACGGACATCTGCATGAAGCTTAAGATGACATAATTAGTAGGGAATGACATGATGTATAGGCTCTTGTAGTGTGAGAATGCAGTGCGCAACATGTACAGCGCTGCGGGACGTGACTTAATTCCCAGCTCCTCTCTGATCAGACACAGGAGTTGCGTCTGCTTGATCAGCGGCAGGCGCCCAGCTCTTCCTGACAGCCCAGCCTCTGCTATATACACCAGCATTGGTGAATACACAAATCCTGGCGTATTAACCCCTTGTATGCCTCGGCTTGCAGGGGCTGCGGTGACGGGGACTTGATGGCTGGTACGGCAGCCTAATGCATTACACAGGCATCGGGGGCTTGCCTCCTATGGAAGCCTTTGAGACCCAGCCTCCAGGCTGGGTCTCATAAGCAGGCTGTCAGTGTAATACACTGGCAGTCAACACATTACAATACATATAATAAAGACATATCAAATTGTAAAAAATTGAAAAAAAACCCCGAAAAATATTATGTATCGCTGCATACGTAATGACCTGTTCTATAAAAATATCACATGATATACCCCTTCAGGTAAATGCCATAAAAAAACTAAAAAAAAACTGCCAGAACTGCCATTTTTTGGTTACCATGCCTCACAAAAAGCATAATATTGAACGATCAATAATCCTATGTACCCCAAAATAGTAACAATAAAGCTGTCACCTTATCCTTTAGTTTCCAAAATGGGGTCACTTTTCGGGAATTTCTACTGTAGGGGTGCATCAGAGGGTCTTCAAATGAGACATGGCAACTTAAAATATCCCAGTGAAATCTGCCCTCCAAAAACCATATGGCATTCTTTCTCTTCTACTACAGAATCGAGGTAATAAATATTGAGTTTTGTTTGGCTGTTAACCCTTGCTGTATTAGGGAAAAATTGATTCAAATGTGAAATCTGCAAAAAAGTGAAATTTTGAAATTTCACCTCCATTTTCCCTTGATTCTTGTGGAACACTTAAAGGGTTAACAAAGTTTGCAAAATCAGTTTTGAATAACTTGAGGGATGTAGTTTCTAAAATGGGGTCATTTATGGGTGGTTTCTACTATGTAAGCCTCACAAAGTGACTTTATAACTGAACTGGTCTTTAAAAAAGGGGGTTTTGGAAATATTCTGAAAATTTTTAGAAAAGGCTTCTAATGTTTTATGAGGGATCACTATCTGCCTTAAAAGCAGAGAAATTAAAATTTTGAAAATGGCTATTTTTTTTAAATAAATAAAGGTAAAACTTATTGGGCCTCATTTATCAAAACTGTCTAACAGGAAAACTATCATAGTTGCACATAGAAACCAATCCGAGCTCACCTTTCATTTTTTCAGAACACTTTAAGAAATGAAAGGGGAGCTCTGATTGGTTGCTATGAGCAACTAGGACAGTTTTCCTGTTAGTTTTGATAAATGAGGCTTATTGACTCAAATTTGTCACTAACATGAAGTACAATGTGTCACGAGAAAACAATCCCAGAATGGCTTGGATAAGTAGAAAGCTTTCCAAAATTATTATCACATTAAGGTCTCTTGCACACGAACGTTGTGCATCCGTTCCGCGCAAAGGCTTGGTACTGAAGGGTTTAAACAGGCAGCTGCTTGCAACAGGTACCTGTGATTGGTTTCCTTAGCCTCACTAGCATGTATTGTACTATTGTTTGGATCTCTGGTATTCTGACTTTCAGATTGTCCCTGATCCTGACTGCCGTTTATTTCCTGGCATGATCTCCTGGCTCTGACCCCATTTGGTATTTGACTGTGTGTTTATATTTTGTCTTGGTTCTGACGTATCTCTCTGGTTTGGACTTGGCCTGATTTTGCCCTTGGGTTCTGATACACTCCTGGTTTGCCTGTCTGATTCTGACTTCTTTCTATTTGACTTCTCTTATCCCTTTAGCTTAGGCCCCTGCACTTAGTTAAGAAGGGACTGTCGTCCAGTTGTGGGCCATCCCCTAGGACAGATTGTGCAGGTAGGTAGGGACAGAGGTGCAGGTGGAGTTCAGGGCTATCATTACAGGTTTAGCCTTCCTGCCATAAGAATCATGGGTAAGTGCTGGCTTGAAAAGTGATTTAGTGCCCCTGCATAGGCTGCGTTGTATTACAGAAGCCCCGCAGTAGAGCTGAATCCTTTGGTGGATGGAGTTGCTAAGGAGCCTCCTTGCACGGTTTAGACAAGCAGGTGGAGAGGTGGAGAGTAGTGAGAGTAGAGGAAGACTGCAGAATCTGTACAGCAGGTAGAGTTGCCAGATAGCCTCCCCTTGAATTGCTGTGTGAGGGTATATGGTCAGGAGTGCATGTCTGAGGAGAGGCCATGCAGAATTTTACAAGAGGTACCCCTTTATCTGGGAGGAGTAAATAGAAACTGTTGGAAATAGAGCCACCTCTGTCTACTTTGCCAACAGTCCCATCTGTCACTTGAGCTGTGCATCCTTGTATGAAAGTTGAAGAACTGTACATGTCTTCAGAGAAGTATCCCACTTTATTTTAATCTTACTCACTTATATAGCACTGACATATTCTGCAGCGCTTTACAGACATTAGCATCAAGCTGTCTCCAGTGGAGCTCACAATCTAAGTCCCCTATCAGTATGTCTTCAGAGTGTGGGAGGAAACCAAAGTACCCAGAGGAAACCAACACAAACACAGGGAGAACATACAAACTCCATGCAGACGTTGTCCTTGGTAGGATTTGAACCCAGGACCCCATAAATCACATTTAGCTCCTGAACCCACGCCACTGCGCTATGTGACATACATGTGTCTGGTCTGCATTCATTTAGTGGAGCTGTACTGTTGTATGGAATAGTGTAGTCTATTACACTATTCCATATGGAAGGGTGGGATCCCACTCATGAAACCTTTCACTAGGGCCGCCAATGTGTTTAAACAGCTCTGGTTGCAGAACTTTCACTGAACTGTGATATAATGATTTCTATACAGAATAATGGAGCAATTTACATCTGATGATTGTAAGTTGTGGTGCACTTGGGGGACTTAACAAAAAGTAAAAAAATAAAATAAAAAATGTTTTGAAAATATAAAAAATAAAAATATTAAAATCACCCCCAGTTCCCCAAAATAAAAAGAAACAAACAAAAAATAGCATTATGGGCATCGCCGCATGCGAAAACGCACATGCTATCAAAATATTTTAAAAAGTTAGCCCATATGGTGAATGGCGTAACAGAATTTTTTTTAAAAAGGGCCGGGTCGCATTTTTTCCATCACTTTATATCCCAAAAAATCTAATAAAAAGTGATCAAGTCATACACACCCCAAAAAAAGATTGTCAAAAACGACAGATCGTCCTGCAAAAAATTTGCCCCCACACATCTCTGTAGACATAACTATAAAAAAAGTTATGAGAGTCAGAATATCGCGATGAAAAGAATATTTATTTTTTTACGAAGTGGGTCCTGATGAGGCTTAGCTTGCTGCAGTGAGCGGGCCTATAGATGTCCTGAGCGGGGGTGCTGTTAGGGTTGCCACCTTTCCCAACAAAAAGTTCTGGTAACAGAAGTTAAAAAGGTTTGTGTGGGTTAATACTGGTGTCATTTGATCATATTTTACGTTTTTCTCCATTTTTTTCCTCAATAAAATTAAACTTTTCAATGTTGGGGACACCCTGTGTATTTAAGTTTTATTTAGCATCTATTTTTAAAAAGTTATTGTGGGGATTCAAACTCACAACCTTCTACATTAAAAGGCAAGAACTTTACCCACTGGGCTATAGAGTCATTGTCGAAAAACCTCATTGATGTTTCTCTTGTATTAAACACCTCATACCTTTGCCTTGAGCTCTATAGCCCAGTGGTTTATGTTCTTGCTTTTAATGTAGATGGTTGTGAGTTCAAATCCCCATGGAAACATTTCAAAAATAGAGTCTAAATTAGACTTATGTACACAGGGTGTCCCCAATCATAGTGACCATGCTTGGGAATACCCCTTTCCTGTTAGCAGGGACCCCTAAGCTGGGAAATTCCCCACTCTGAAGTACCAACTGCAATCTCTCTGGGACTGAAGCAGTGGGCCCCTTAGAGGATCAGGGCCCTGGGCAATTGCCCGGTTTGCCCCCCCCCCCTCTAATGCCGACCCTGGCTGTACAGAGCATAACCTACATGTATTACTCACTGTCCTATTTTATTATTATTTTTTGCACGGATTAAAACACTAGCAAAGTGAAATTTCAAAGCTTTGCTCCTCTTGTGCTAACCAACAAACTGCTCTTTAGAAAGCATCTTCATAGAAACTAGATTCACCCACAAAATAAGAGTCATAATTGGCTTTAAGTAATGTTCAACCATGTTTTCAGATTTGCATAATTACTACCTTGTGATACAGAACCACAGTAATAAAGGCTGAAAAGAGCAGAGTTCAGTCACAGTCGCTCATTAATTGCACAGTGATGAATAAACAATATACAGACTGTTTATCTGATGGTAATTTGGAGCACTGTGCTTCGTAAATATTTGCAATCAGTACAAAATTATCGGGAGTGGGTTGCACCATTCAAAAATACTTATATCACTCTTACATGAGAACACCATTCTTTATAGTCTGTGTCATGTTCAAAAGGGTTCCTTTTTTATCACTAGTTCAAGGCCTCGGTCTCATTTCTATATCCAATTGGAAAATCTGTCCGTGTTTCATCTGTGAAGAAAGCTTTTGTGAAAGCTGTTTGTCATCCTTAGGCCTCTTGCCCGCGACCGAATGCCCTCCGAGATATACGGTCCGTATGTCCCGGAGCTGCATTGGTCGTGCGCAGGGGAGCGCACAGCATCATAGATTACAATGATGCTGATCATATGACTGCGGGACAATAGCCCCGCGGGTGGCCCGACGTGCACAGCATCATTGTAGTCTATGATGCTGTGTGTTCCTGTGCACACGATCAATGCCCCTCCGGGACATATAGCCCGCTCACGGACCGTATATCTCGGAGGGCATACAGTCGTGGGCAAGAGGCCTTACACTGGTCAGCTGAAATTCAATTTGCAGAGCATCTCCTACCAATGGTCCGTGAAAACCACTGACACAACACGGATGTGAATATGGTTTTTCACAGACCCATGGACTTAAATGGATGTGTTTGGGATGCATCACGGACCAAAATAGTATAGGCTGTTCGTGGAAAATGTGGATAGCACACATTCGTAAAAAACAGAATGAGGTCTTGCTGTTATTGGCATTTATTCACATTTATAACAAATATTAATGTGTAAGTTATCAAAATTATTATTCTTTTTTTATAATGCATCAGGATGAAAAGTTGCAGGTGTGACTCTTACCCCCCCCCCCCCCCCCCCCCCTTCCCCTTTGCAATGCCTATTGGCATTGAAGACACGAACCATCCAAATCTATAGACCTCTCAAGCACAATTTCACTCTTTGGTTGCTTCAGTTTACTACCAGAAATTCAATAATTCTCTTTACCAGTGTATACGAGCAGAGAAAAACACTGAGAAGTCAATACTGTAGACAAATATGTGTTCCTGTTACTGCCAAGCAGTTGGAATCTGCTGGAGATTGAAAGTACAAAAATATCAGTTGTGGGGTAACTTCTGTCTGCAGTGGAGTACATACAAATCTTATAGGGTCTCATAGCAAAAATTAGAATGCTCACTATGAGATTTCTGACAAATTTCCAATTTTTCGTTTTAATTAAAGGGACACGTCTCTCAAATGTTTTTATCACCTATATGTGAATATTCTATCAAATTTTTTTTGAAAATAAATAATGATTGTGTGGTTTTCTGTATATAATATTTTGAAGTCACCCCATGTATTCTACTCCCTGTCTTGGTTCTTTAACTTTCTCATTGTTTAAACTGTTAGCATCGCAAACAGTCTCTCTTAACTTTTTCAGTGTGGTAGAGAGAGCACTTAATTAGAGCATCACACATTAAACTAATCAAGGCAGTGCTTCTCTGTGGACATCTTTATCTAGGACTATCTAAAAAACTATTGACTTGTCATGCTGTAATCCAAATACTACACCTACTACTATCATAAGGATTACCCTGCAGACATCTTCTCTTCATAGTAGCAGTAAACTTACAATGGGTTGCCTATCTATATAGGAGGTCTTGTCATTTGTTCTGACTGCTACCGAAGGAGAATATTTTGTATTGGATTTTCAATGGCATAATACTGCCGAAATGAAAAGGAAAATTCTTTAAAAAAAAATTCTATGAATATTATGTTTAAAAAATACCTCTTTCTGATTGAAATGTTCCTTTAAGTGGAAGAAAATTTTTAATTAAGAAAAAAAGACATTTTGGGTAATGCCAAGGAACAAGTGATTCATAAATATGATGTTCATTCATTCACCATATTTTTTTTATGTATTTATGCCAAGCAACTGGCATAAATACATTAATAAATCTCTTCCATATAGCTCTAAATCACTTGGTTTGCCTCACAGTTTAGTATACAACTGGCTGCCTATAACCACCTCTAGAGGGAGCTCAGCGCACAGGAATTTATACAGTTACCATTGAAATGAATAGAAGCTGTAAATAATATCTTTGCAATAAGCTTCTCCTGGTTGCGGCTGCAGGAAAATTACATAGATCTGTGTCAGGAACAGAAATCGAGTTCACCACCGGGCCACACTTCTCCCTGGGCTTCATAGCAGTCACTTAGTCTGTCTCCATGGCGAGTATGCCACTCAATATTTCTCACATATTCATGACTGAAATTGAAAAAACCATCAAATGTGGTGGCCATAGGTGGTAACAACTGAGAGGCTGTTTAGAAGTGAATGGGAGTTAAGAAAAAACATAGCTAGGGTTGGATTGATCAACCAGAGTACCAGATGATTCTCCAGTGGACCCAGGTTCTGATTACATAATGGACTCCAAAGATCCAGGAAAAAAAAACTTTTGAAGCCAAACACTTGCCATTAGGCCGTATTTCTGTGATTTAAACTTTATTAATGATATAGGGGTTGAGCCTTGAGACTAATTTCCTCTGGTGGGCCCTAGGAACCCTAATCCGAAATTGAATGTAGCACAGCCAGTTTAGCTGTTTCTGTAACCCTGGCCAACCTCTGGTCACTGCATGTGATTGAGAAGGGACCTAGCTGCAATACCAGACACAACCAATGGCAATAAGTGGTACTGTCTTTTTTTTTCATTGTAAAAAACATACATTATAGTGTATAGAATTCAAATGTACACAGCATGGTAAACTTCTTTTTATTGTGTTAACTAAACTGCACTTTTCTATCCATCTAGTCCAATGGTTGCCAAATGGATACTCTTTTGACGTCCCTGAGTCCAATGGTGTATTCGACACGGAGGCAGACCACACAGCTGTCATGGTGCCCTCGCTGAGAGAGGTGAACTTCTTCTGCTTTTTGACATAGATTCAAGACATTTTTCTTCAGCAACCATAAGGGGGAGTTCAGTAAAAAGTGATTTTGACATCTTTCATTGTGTTCCGGAGCTGCAATGTGCAATGGAGGCACGGAACCCCACGGAAGCACTATGGAGTGCTTTGGTGGGGTTTCTGTCCGTGCCTCCGCACAGCAAAAAAATAGAACTTGTTCTATTATTTTTTTTTCAAGTGAGGATGGATCACGGACCCATTCAAGTTAAATGGGTCTGGATCCATCGCGGCAGCCGCACGGATGGCAAATTGCGGTCCCCAATGCACGTAGCGGCCGAAAAACGGCCGTGTGCAAGAGGCCTAAGTATAATTTATACCATCCCTGTCATTCTTGATTGAACAAATGTTCAAAAGACGCAATAGAACTATTTTTAAATGAAATACTAATGAAAGATATGATTGCCATTTAAAATATTCTCCACTAGTGGCTCTGAAATGGAAAAATTATAATATGCTGCATGATTTGCATATTTCTGGGTACAGGTGGCTTTTGGCTTTCCTCAGCATTACATATTTGTAATATGGGAGATGCTTTGACTCATATCATTACTATACAGTGTAGCGTAACCTTGTACAGTAATATATGAATGAATGCAGTTATCTGAATGTATGGTCATCACTAACTAAATGCTCTGCGCTTACCGGGAGAAGCTTGATAAAAGTGCTCTTTATCCGCTGGGTTTCACAAAAGCAGGACTGTCCTAAAACTTAGGGGTCATTTATTAAACAGAAATATAGGTGTATTTCTGGTGCAGATTGTGACTCAGAGGTCCTTTGTGCCTTCTCCCCGCTCACGCTTTTTTGACCTCTTCACTTCATTCCAATATAAAATAGTACATTATGAGAGACGCTGAGACAGACATTGTTCACACCTCCTCCCCTCCATGCAACGTTTTGGGAGGACACACATGAGTAAGGGGGCATGTTCTCCCGAAATGTCGCGTGGAGGTGAGGAGGTGTGAACGATTTTTGTCTCAGCGTCCCTCATGATGTACCATTTTATATTGGAATGAAGTAAAGAAATAAAAAGAAACAAAATGTTTTGTACCAGCAACCTGTGAGTATGACTTCTATTGCTCACTCACATACAATATTGAACTGAGGTAACATCATTCTAGGTATTATTAGGTTCATCATAAGAGCTATAAAACGTGCTGTCTATGGGCTTGATAATTGAAATAAAGTTTCATCTCTGGAAAAGAACCAAGGATTTCCATCATCATTCATCATTATTCTAAAATAACAACATGCATGTTTTTGCTCCGTGAACCTGTTTTTCGTGTCAGCACTTTCCTTCCCCTTTTCACAGCATCACTGCATCCTGGTAGGATGTTTACATGCAGGACTTCCTGTTTTAATCAGTTTCCTGTTGAGTTTTTAAACCAAATGCAGCATGCTTTTCTCTGTAATGTTTTACAGGGCTTGCTCCAACTGTCACACTGTTCCCTCTGCAGTAGTCACAGCCCCTACACCTCACCTCTTCATAGATGTGCAAAGCAAGCCCTGTGAAACATTACAGAGCAAAGCTTGTCAAGTTTGGGTTAAAAATCGAACAGGAAGCTGATGAAAACAGGAAGTTCTTTCTGCATGTAAACATTCTGCCAGGATTCAATGATGCTGACAAAAGGGGAAGGAAAGTGCTGACAGGAAAAACAGGCTCATGGGGCAAAATATGCAGTGTTTAGTGTGATTTGGGCAGATAAAAATATCATTTTTAAACTAGAGAACCCCTTTCAAAGGACACTTCCTTTAAAAAAAACAGGAAGTGGCCTATGTAGGGACCAGTGCTGAACTGCTTCTTCTGTTTCTGACATAAAAACACTGCATTTTTTAATGCAGTCACCACTTGGGGAGATCAGTGAAAAGAGATTTTACAGATTATGTTGCAGTCAATGGTAACTGTATACATTTCTATGGCCTGAGCTCCCCTAGCAGTGACTTCAAGCAAACTGTATTATAATAGATTGTATAAAGGAGGCCAGAGAAACAGCTGTATGGGGATATTTATCAATGTATTTATGCCAAAACTTCTAACAAAATGTTGTCTATTTATATTGGGGCTGATTTACTAATACTGTCTATTATTTAGACAGAGTACACTTAGACTTGACATCTATAGATGCTCCAAATTTTTACAGTGGCTAATGCTGGATGATAAATTTGGTGCAGCTGTCTATTGGCTTATTTTGCGACAAAATCCCATTTTAATTAAGTCACACCCGCTTGTCAAGTGAGTAGTACAAATGTCTAAGACACTTAAAAGGGTTCTCTGGCAGTAGAATATGGTTTACTTGTCTTAATGATAGGTCATCAATACCTGATGGCTAGGGGTCCAACATTTGGCACCACCATAAATCAGCTTTTGAAAAAGGCTGCAGTGCTCCGGTGAGCGCTAGACCTTCTGACAGCATACCAAGCACAGTTCTGTCCATTTTATAGTAGAAGTGCTTGGTGTTGCAGCCCAGACCCATTCACTTGAAAGGGAAAAAGTTACACATAGGCAGCATGCCGGAATGAGGGTGGTGGAGAGTGGAGAGAATGGAAGTGGTGGCGGTGGCGAAGGAGGTGATGTTAGCCCTCATCGTGGTTAAGCCCTGCTCCAGCATTCCCCAGGCTGCACAAGCAGTGAGTGGAGGGGGGTAAACCCTCTTCCCCCCTAGGTAGACCCTGGACTTTGGGGTCTTTTCCCTGGTGATAGCTGGAATGTCCTTGATTTTAGGTGAACAGCACGGAGCAAGGCAGGGACTAACGACTAGGCTGTCATGCATATAGTAAAATAAAGTCTTTCTTTTACTGAGTGGATGATGAGTGTCACAGTGTAGATACAGGCATTAGACACAGTTCTCAACTATTTCACAAAGTAGGCTGTTCCTAAAGGCTAGAAACAGGGTGTGGTTACTGTGGTGGTTCTCTCTGAATCTCTTTTTATAGATATAATCTTTCCAAACAACCAAAGGAGTGAAATTTCTCTCAATATTTATCTGCATCGCCCAACTGCGGGGTGCTTTCCTAGATCATATGGCCAGCCCATCTTAGTAGTGTGGTGGGTGCCAAAAGCAAAATAACTCAAACCATATGCAGTAAAGGCTACAGCTATATGT
Organism: Bufo bufo; assembly: GCF_905171765.1. NCBI lineage: Eukaryota > Metazoa > Chordata > Amphibia > Anura > Bufonidae > Bufo > Bufo bufo. The sequence goes on along the minus strand of NC_053391.1, from coordinate 128,742,105 downwards.
GTGTTACCTTTACTGTCTCTGTCAAGCACTGTGCCTTTTTGGTCCCCACCCTTCTGCAAATATTCAATGCCTCTTTCCTTTGGTGGTTGGTTCTTAGAAAAGTTGCTTTTCTGGCAGCTTATCACTAACAGAAATGGTGTCTCCCTGAAATAGTTGTTTCTGCTGCTTCAGCTTGTCTGGCTTACACAACAGCAGTATACACATCCTCTCTCTTGGCCTTCTTGCCAGCAACCTAGCCAGGGGAAAAATGAGGGCAGCCCACCAACAAGCAAGTATTAGTAAGGACTGCCAGTTAACTATTTCCTACCCATACTCAATCGTTTGAAATACATAATCCATAGTAAAGTCACATTAGCCACTTGTACCACTGAAAGTGTATAGTTAGCACTTCAGTAAACATTTTGGCCATTCAAAAAGTTAACCATATCACATCAGAACATTAATACTTTAGCAGTGAACCATTTCACAACTTTATAACAAATTAATAGCAAAGACAGGTGCACTCTGCGGTCTTACTAAACCCTCAAACTGATTTTAAAATTGAGAGATTAGTCAACATATCCTACGGTGTAGGACATGTCTAAGCCCGGGCACCATGCCAAGGTTTCTCAAGTAGCCCGGGACCTAAAACTCTCCTAACTGAGCCGTATGGGCAATACCAGAAGCTAGTGGGCAAATTACAGGAGCATGAGGCCGACTCACAAACAACTCACCAGTTACCTCCAGGATGTAACCATGCTTGCAGTGGGAGGAGGGAGGAGTCTGCGAGTCCCACTCAAGACTGGCTGATATAGCCCAGGCCTCACAGGTGCACCTAAATGTGGCCTGTAGATGGAAAACAGGTACATTTAAATTGGAGTTTAACCACTGCAAGCATGGTTACATGCTGGAGGTAACTGGTGAGTTGTTTGTGAGTCGGCCTCATGCTCCTGTAATTTGCCCACTGGCTTCTGGTATTGCCCATACGTCTCAGTTAGGAGAGTGTTAGGTCCCGGGCTACTTGAGAAACCTTGGCGTGGTGCCCAGGCTTAGACATGTCCTACACCGTAGGACATGTTGACTAATCTCTCAATTTTAAAATCAGTTTGAGGGTTTAGTAAGACCGCAGAGTGCACCTGTCTTTGCTATTAATTTGTTATATTGTTATATTGATTATGACATCCACACAATTGCTACCTTGTGTAGGATGTCTATTGTGGTACTTGTGGTTCGCTGCGGGCATCCTCCACCGTATGCATTTTTGCTGGGGATTGCCATTAGCAACGGGCCACAAGTGCAGGATTTGCTCCCCTATATATATGCACGACTGCATTTGGGTTTGAGCACCTCCTGCTAATACCACGCTAGTCTTTCAGTTTGTATATATTGAGATTCCTGGAGGTGTATAAACTCCAATTTAAATGTGCCTGTTTTCCATCTACAGGCCACATTTAGGTGCACCTGTGAGGCCTGGGCTATATCAGCCAGTCTTGAGTGGGACTCACAGACTCCTCCCTCCTCCCATTGCAAGCATGGTTACATGCTGGAGGTAACTGGTGAGTTGTTTGTGAGTCGGCCTCATGCTCCTGTAATTTGCCCACTGGCTTCTGGTATTGCCCATACGGCTCAGTTAGGAGAGTGTTAGGTCCCGGGCTACTTGAGAAACCTTGGCGTGGTGCCCGGGCTTAGACATGTCCTACACCGTAGGACATGTTGACTAATCTCTCAATTTTAAAATCAGTTTGAGGGTTTAGTAAGACCGCAGAGTGCACCTGTCTTTGCTATTAATTTGTTATATTGATTATGACATCCACACAATTGCTACCTTGTGTAGGATGTCTATTGTGGTACTTGTGGTTCGCTGCGGGCATCCTCCACCGTATGCATTTTTGCTGTGGAATGCCATTAGCAACGGGCCACAAGTGCAGGATTTGCTCCCCTATATATATGCACGACTGCATGTGGGTTTGAGCACCTCCTGCTAATACCACGCTAGTCTTTTCAGTTTGTATATTTCAAAACTTTAGCAATGAATCACTGGGTCACTGCATAATGAATATCACATCACTGGCCTAGAAAAAGGCCGAAGCGCTCACCGGCTGATCAGCGGCATTGCCAAGAGTCAGACCCCCACTGATCTGACTTAGGCCTCATGCACACGGCCGCTGCTGGCTGTGGCCTGTATTGTGGCCTACACAGAGCGGGTCCGCAATATTCGGGCACCTGCCATGTGCTCCCCGCATCACGAATGCGGATTCATTCACGTGAATGAGTCCATTCTATTTTTTTTCGGTGGGGAAAGGTCACAGACTGGGACTAGATCCGTCGTGGCAGCTGCACGGATGGTGCCCGTGCTTTGGGACCGCAAATTGCAGTCCCCAATGCACGGAATGGCCGAACAACGGCCGTGTGCAAGAGGCCTTGCATCAATATTGTATTCCTGGAAAACTCCTTAAAAGTGCGCCAAAATTTTGGCATAATTTAAGAGACAATAATACTGCATTTTCATTAGTAAATCTGCCTTATTGAGTTAAAAAAAAAAATCCCCCTTCTGATGGAAGTGTTCCTTTAATTGCAGTACTACCTGAATATGAAAGCCAAATTTTCAGAGAAAATTTTTCGGTGTAATCCCCCTTGACTTCAATACACTTCACTTCAAGTGATCGGATAATGGTGTGTTTTCTTATTTGTCAGAGGGACTTTGAGCCTCCTAAGGCATCAGGGCCTAGGTGCAACTGCACCTCCTATAGTTACGCACGTGGGATGGACTGGTGATAAATATAAACAGAACTCTACCAGGTACTGTGTAACTTATATTTTATATATATGTATTACTACTGTTGATTTTTAAAAGAGCTGAACAAATAAAGCTTCTAGTAAAAAAATGGTAACCCTTTCAATAAGCTCTGGCCAAACAAAAGGCCATGTCTCACTCCAACTAGGTCTCAACAATTCTCTGCTCTCTGGGGAGTCTTAAGGTGTGGCACCTTACACTGTATTCTTTATATTACACATCTAGGTCAAGAAAATTATATTGATCTAACTTAGTAGACCTCATATTAGTATTATAAATTGCTGTGGTCCAATATCGGGTGGAAACTGGGACAGAATCACACTGATAACCTGTGGTGAGTTAGTATCTGTTTCATACAAAATATCGGCAAAGTAAATAATTTAAAGGAATACATTGACTGTATTTAAAATATTATTTCAGTGATACACTTTTTTGGTACATAGTGTAAGGTTGGATGGTACTCCAATCTGATTGTGTGAGCAACAGGAGATGGTTCCCAAACCAGATAATGATAAAATTCAGACTCCTGTACTCCACTTCGTTTTCAAGAATAATGCTTTTATTATAAATTTAAAGTGCGGTTCCAGTCAAAAACGTTTTTCGGCGTATAGCCTTCTTCAGTACAACCGGTTTGAGCCGCATAGATGAAAGGAAAAAAGCATAAAGTTGGAGAACCCTCAGTGGGTGGCAGGACGCTGCAGTGATAAGGGGCTCTATGGCCCTGTATGGCAAGCGCTGTGGTAAGGCGGTGGCATGGCGCCTCTCTTCTTAGGCCACCGCCTTACCACAGCGCTGTACCTGCGCTCTCTGGACTTTGTGTGGCTGTCATGGCCCATAAACAGGTAGGAACTAGTGTTAGGGACCACTCATAGAGGAGACCTTGACGTGGTGAGTGGCTTATTACGCTTTGGCCAAAATGTACACCAATGCCTCATTCAACATCCAGCATGGAGGCAGGGCGGAGTGCTGGTTGCAGAGTGCTATTGCATTTGTGTTCAAATCTACTGATAGTCTCTCCGATGGTGGCTGTATAGAGGAAGAAGAGTAGAGGACTGAGCCCTGAGGAACGCCAACATCAAGAGGAAGAGGAGAAGAGGAAGAGCCAGCGAATTATACACTAAAGGAGTGGCCAGAGAGATAGGAAGAGAACCAAGAGAGCGCAGTGTCTTTAAGGCCAATTGAGTGTAGCATGGTGAGGAGGAGTTTATGGTCTACACTAGTAAATGCTGCAGAGAGATCCAGCAGAATCAGTAGAGAATAATCACCATTTCTTTTTGCTGTAAGGAGATCATTAGACACTTTAGTAAGGGCAGTTTCTGTAGAGTGAAGAGGGCGAAAGGCAGATTGTAAGGGGTCAAGAAGAGAGTTTGCTTATTAAGTGAGAGTAGACAAGATGTTTAAGAAGTTTAAAGATTAAGGGGAGGTTAGAAACAGGTCGGCAGTAAGCAGCATAGGTCGGGTCAAGAGATAGTTTCTTTAGTAGTGGGGTTATAACAGAGTGTTTGAAAGAGGAGGGAAAGATACCCGAAGAGAGAGAGGTTAAAAATTGTAGTTAGGTGAGTAATGACAGCTAGGGAGAGGGACTAGAGGAGGTGTGATAGAATAGGATCACTGCTACAGGTCGTGGGTCGAGAAGAAGAGAGAAGCCTGGAGACTTCTTTCTCTGTTATAGGGTCAAAAGAGGAGAGAGAGCATGGGGAGGAATGGGAGGGAGGTGGATTGAAATTGTTTGGGCACTGGGAGATTATTTCCTGCCCGATACTGCCAATCTTGTCTCTCTCTGAAGTAAGTGGCCATGCCATCCGCACAGAGGTCAGTGACAGGTTCTGGAACTTTAGGGCTTAGAAGGGAATGAAAAGTGTCAAAGAGTCGTTTTGGGTTATTTGAGAGTGAGCAGATAAGAGAGGTGAGGTACATTTGTTTGGCAATGTTGATAGCCGAATTGTATGTTTTGAGCATAAGTTTTTAATGGAGGAAGTCTGCTGATATTCGCAATTTTCTCCATAAGTGTTCTGCACATCTGGAGCAGCGCTGGAGAAAACGTGTTTCAGATGTGTGCCAGGGTTGCCGTGTACTGTGTTGGGAGGGTCGGATTGATATTGGAGCAACTTCATCTAGGGTGGTTTTGAGGGTCTGGTTGTAATGATTGGCAGCCAAGTATGGACAGGGGAGGGAAGAGATTGGGGTAAGAGCTAATTGTTGGGTGTTAATAAGTTGCTGGTAGTTAATGGTGTGTAGGTTTCTGTAAGTGTGAAAAGTAGGATTGTCATGAGAAAAGTTAAAGGTCTTAATGGTAAATGAAAGAAGATTGTGGTCAGAAAGTGGGAAGGATAAGTTACTTAAGTTTAAGACTGAGCTGTGAGGGAAAAAGACTAGGTCAAGTACACTGCTCAAAAAAATAAAGGGAACACAAAAATAACACATCCTAGATCTGAATTAATTAAATATTCTTCTGAAATACTTTGTTCTTTACATAGTTGAATGTGCTGACAACAAAATCACACAAAAATTAAAAAATGGAAATCAAATTTTTCAACCCATGGAGGTCTGGATTTGGAGTCACACTCAAAATTAAAGTGGAAAAACACACTACAGGCTGATCCAACTTTGATGTAATGTCCTTAAAACAAGTCAAAATGAGGCTCGGTAGTGTGTGTGGCCTCCACGTGCCTGTATGACCTCCCTACGACGCCTGTGCATGCTCCTAATGAGGTGGCGGACAGTCTCCTGAGGGATCTCCTCCCAGACCTGGACTAAAGCATCTGCCAACTCCTGGACAGTCTGTGGTGCAACGTGACGTTGGTGGATAGAGCGAGACATGATGTCCCAGATGTGCTCAATTGGATTCAGGTCTGGGAAACGGGCGGGCCAGTCCATAGCATCAATGCCTTCGTCTTGCAGGAACTGCTGACACACTCCAGCCACATGAGGTCTAGCATTGTCTTGCATTAGGAGGAACCCAGGGCCAACCGCACCAGCATATGGTCTCACAAGGGGTCTGAGGATTTCATCTCGGTACCTAATGGCAGTCAGGCTACCTCTGGCGAGCACATGGAGGGCTGTGCGGCCCTCCAAAGAAATGCCACCCCACACCATTAATGACCCAATGCCAAACCGGTCATGCTGGAGGATGTTGCAGGCAGCAGAACGTTCTCCACGGCATCTCCAGACGGCGTCTGTCACATGTGCTCAGTGTGAACCTGCTTTCATCTGTGAAGAGCACAGGGCGCCAGTGGCGAATTTGCCAATCTTAGTGTTCTCTGGCAAATGCCAAACATCCTGCACGGTGTTGGGCTGTAAGCTCAACCCCCACCTGTGGACGTCGGGCCCTCATATCACCCTCATGGAGTCTGTTTCTGACCGTTTGAGCAGACACATGCACATTTGTGGCCTGCTGGAGGTCATTTTGCAGGGCTCTGGCAGTGCTCCTCCTGTTCCTCCTTGCACAAAGGCGGAGGTAGCGGTCCTGCTGCTGGGTTGTTGCCCTCCTACGGCCTCCTCCACGTCTCCTGATGTACTGGCCTGTCTCCTGGTAGCGCCTCCATGCTCTGGACACTATGCTAACAGACGCAGCAAACCTTCTTGCCACAGCTCGTATTGATGTGCCATCCTGGATAAGCTGCACTACCTGAGCGACTTGTGTGGGTTGTAGACTCCGTCTCATGCTACCACTAGAGTGAAAGCACCGCCAGCATTCAAAAGTGACCAAAACATCAGCCAGGAAGCATAGGAACTGAGAAGTGGTCTGTGATCACCACCTGCAGAACCACTCCTTTATTGGGGGTGTCTTGCTAATTGCCTATAATTTCCACCTGTTGTCTATCCCATTTGCACAACAGCATGTGAAATTGATTGTCACTCAGTGTTGCTTCCTAAGTGGACAGTTTGATTTCACAGAAGTGTGATTGACTTGGAGTTACATTGTGTTGTTTAAGTGTTCCCTTTATTTTTTTGAGCAGTGTATATTGCCCTGTTTATGCGTGGCAGAGGAAGTAAGTTGTGATAGGCCAAGAGAGGAGGTTACAGAAAGAAAGTGAGTGGATGATGGGGAGATAGGATCATCAATGGGGATATTAAAATCACCCATAATAAGAGTTCGTGATTCAGAAGATAGGAAGTGAGGAAGCCAAGCTGCAAAGTTATCCAAGAATTGGAGGGGGGAACCTGGGGACGATAGACCACTGCAACTCTCAGGGGGAATGGATTTAAGAGTCTAATGGTGTGAATCTCAAAAGAGGGGAATGTGAGAGAGGGTTCAGGGGGAATGACCTGAAACGTGTAGTGTGGAGAAAGTAGTATGCCTACTCCTCCACCGTGCCTGTCATCAGGTCTGGGAGAAGTGAAGTCCACCATAGGATAGAGCAGCAGGGGAAGCAGTGTCGGAGGGTTGAAGCCAGGTTTCTGTAAGGGCCTGCAAGGTCAGAGAGTGTGAGAGGAAGAAATCGTGGATTGTGGGTAGTTTATTACGAACTGACCGTGCATTCCAGAGTGCACAGTTAAGAGACTGGAGAGGATGTGCAGTGAACATTAATCAGGTTTTTGGGGTTTCTGTGTGTGGCAGAGGAGAAGCTGAAGTTAGCAACAGAGGGAGGGCCAGGATTCGGTGAAACATCCCCTGAAGCTAGTAGCAGGAGAACAGAAAGAGTCAGCAAGTGGTTGAAAGATTTATATTGGTGTTTTTTATGCTGCGCTGTGGAGAAAGATGGTCAGTGTAATGTATGAGGGTATAAAGTGTATGTAAACTGAACAAGTGTGAGGGAAGGAGGGAGGGACTGATGTGGAGAGAAGGGACAGAGGGTGGAAGATGTGGTTGATTTTGAAGATAGACAGCCATAGCAATGAGAAGAGTAGCCTGAGCCTGAGTGAAACAATACTGTAGCATACCTGTGCTGTGTTTAACTTTGTTTGTGTAGTACACATAGCATCTCTGTCTCCTGCCCTGTCTAACTGCCATGATTAACTGCCAAGCGCTTAGGCAATAGGGCGCTTTGGTAGAGATGGTGCTTTTGGCTCGTGCTGATCCCTGCGAGTGCTTCCCCTTAGACTGTGTCTATATTTATAGGAAGTGTGATCACAGAACTAGGGGTAATTTAGCTCATTAATCAATTAATCACTTAAGTAATCACTTAATGGATTTTAGCCTGGAAAGTCGTGATACGATTTTTAAGTTTGGTTTGAAAGTTAAACGGTCACTGCAGGTTTACCAAGTCCCTGAGGAGCCAGTGCAAAGGATGGGAGTGGTAGTGGCCCTAAAATGTTTGAAGAGCCTACCTGGTCTCTCTGGATCCAGCATTGCCAGAAACTACATGATTGCCATCCGGACCCATTAACTATAATGGGAAACTCACTAACATTAGTATGAAACTAGCCTAAGCTGGCACTTGTGGATATAGGTGTCCACTGTGTAATGCAGGCTTTGGAGCTGGTCCGGCCTGGAAGTTATTCGTATTCCCTCACCTATAGCAAGGTCTGAAAAGCTAGAGGTGTATTGCTGGTCACTCTGCTGACTATCGACTTGACTTTTAGGAAAGCTGTATCTTTTCAGGTTTTCTGGTGCTCTTGTAGTCTCTCTGGATTAGTGGTCACAGAGGCGTCTTGGATCTGATGCAGGTCCCTAAGACCTGAAGAGTAGGAGTAATTGGACATGCTTCCTTCCTCCTCAATGTCCTAGCTAGAAGTCCCCCTTCTGGCAGGAATCAGGACCAGACCACTCCTACTATGAGTGCAGCGAACCGGGTCTGCAGGGGCAACACCAGAGGCATGGTGGGCCGATGGGGGTAGTAGTTGTTTGTACTCACGGTTAGCAGCGCTCCCTGGGCCAGGGTGCAGTGATGGGGAAGACAGCACTAAATCCTCCAGGGCACTCTCTAGTACAGGGATCACCAGCCAGATGGTAGTCGTGTTGCCCTTGATGGTATAGGTGTTTAGGGTGCTTTGGAGGCTGGGACCCCAGTTGTTCGTGACGCCAGCACCGTTAGGTGCAAAGGTTGGTGGGGGAAAAAATGAGGAGTCGATTGTAGTAAAACATTTGAATTTTTACTTAACCACCTCAGCTCCCCTAGCTTAAACCCCCTTAATGACCAGACCACTTTTTACAATTCTGCACTACACTACTTTCACGGTTTATTGCTCGGTCAAGCAACTTGCCACCCAAATGAATTTTACCTCCTTTTCTTCTCACTAATAGAGCTTTCATTTGGTGGTATTTCATTGCTGCTGACATTTTTACTTTTTTGTTATTAATCGAAATTGACCGAAATTTTTGCAAAAAAATGAAATTTTTCACTTTCAGTTGTAAAATTTTTAAAATAAAACTACACTTCTATATAAATTTTCTCTAAATTTACTGTTCTACATGTCTTTGATAAAAAAAATGCAATAAGTGTATATTTATTGGTTTGCGCAAAAGTTATAGCGTTTAAAAACTATGGTACAAAAATGTGAATTTCCGCATTTTGAAGCAGCTCTGACTTTCTGAGCACCTGTCATGTTTCCTGAGGTTCTACAATGCCCAGACAGTAGAAACACCCCACAAATGACCCTATTTCGGAAAGTAGACACCCTAAGGTATTCGCTGATGGGCATAGTGAGTTCATGGAAGTTTTTATTTTTTGTCACAAGTTAGCGGAAATTTTTTATTTATTTTTTCTTACAAAGTCTCATATTCCACTAACTTGTGACAAAAAATTAAATTTTACATGAACTCACCATACCCCTCATGGGGTCATTTTAGAGAGATATTTCTCTCACCCAGCATGGGTATATGTAAAAAGACACCCCAAAACACATTTCCCAACTTCTCCTGAGTACGGCGATACCACATGTGTGACACTTTTTTGCAGCCTAGGTGCGCAAAGGGGCCCAAATTCTAAAGAGCACCTTTAGGATTTCACAGGGCATTTTTTACGCATTTGGATTCCAAATTACTTCTCATGCTTTAGGTCCGCTAAAATGCCAGGGCAGTATAAATACCCCACAAGTGACCTCATTTTGGAAAGAAGACACCCCAAGGTATTCCGTGAGGGGCATGGCGAGTTCCTAGAATTTTTTATTTTTTTGGCACAAGTTAGCGGAAAATGATTTATTTATTTATTTTTTTTCTCTTAAAGTCTCATATTCCACTAACTTGTGACAAAAAAATAAAATTTTACATGAACTCGCCATGCCCCTCACGAAATACCTTGGGGGTGTCTTCTTTCCAAAATGGGGTCACATGTGGGGTATTTATACTGCCCTGGCATTTTAGGGGCCCCTGAGAAGAAGTTTGGAATATAAATGTCTAAAAAATTTTACGCATTTGGATTCCGTGAGGGGTATGGTGAGTTCATGTGAGATTTTATTTTTTGTCACAAGTTAGTGGAATATGAGACTTTGTAAGAAAAAACAAAAAAAACAAAAAAAAAACAATTTCCGCTAACTTGTGACCAAAATTTTTTTCTGTCACTGCGGTGGGGCGGACTGAACGCAGGTGTGCGCACAGGATCAGGCCTGATCGGGCGAACACTGCGTTTTTTCTAGCGCCTATAGAACATGTCCTATTCTTGTCCGCGATTGCAGACAAGAAAAGGCATTTTCTATATAGTTCTGGCAATCTGCGGATCCGCAAAATGCGGAAAGCACATTGCCGGTGTCCGTGTTTTGCGGATCCGCGGTGTCCATGTTTTGCGGATCCGCAAAACACATACGGACGTCTGAATGGAGCCTTACAGGGGGGTGATCAATGACAGGGGGTGATCAGGGAGTCTATATAGGGTGATCACCCCCCTGTCATTGATCACCCCCCTGTAAGGCTCCATTCAGACGTCCGTAAGTGTTTTGCGGATCCGTGGATCCAGGAGGAATAACAGGGCCGCCGCCAGGACACAATCCTGCGTTCGGCGGTCCTGAGGTGGTTAAATCACTTGTCTCCAGGTAGTCAGTACAGTTCATCTATATGACATAACGATATGACTCAGATGTTGGTTTAGCTGTAATCCTTGTAACAGGCTGGACAGTTGTCAGTTAAGGAGTTTTCCTAAGACTTTTACTTTTACAGGCAAGAAAAAGGCTCTCTCTTATATAAGTCTGCGCTAATTCCATTCTCTAGCACTCAGGTACTGAATATAATAACTCTTACTGGTCAGTAGCAATCCACAGGGTGGCTCCCTAATGGCAAGCATCAGTCTTCTACTCCATTCTTTGGAAAGGATGCTCACTGAAGAATTATGGTCCACTATGTCCATAGAGGCATGTGGTAAAGGATAATTTTGCTCATTAATCATCCGGCTGTGTCCAGGTACTTTTAGGTTCCTCCTGGTCACTGTTGCTTGTGAAGTCCATTGGCTAATTTAGCTCCAACTTCCACTAGACTTTCTCTTTTTCCAGACGTAGACTTACTGGTCTGTGCTGTGCTGCCTGGCCAGAGCCAACGGGCTAAAATAGCAGCTACATTGTGGACTAGGCCTGTTCTGCTCCTCCATTAACTACCTTCCTTCTCCTCTCAGCAACCCACACTTAACCACCTTATTAGCAAACCCCAGACTATATATATATATATATAAGTGGTGCCAGCACCACCTAGGGGCGACTAGATGTAAAGACACTCTAACAGCCTGGTAACAGGAATTACAGCTTGATACCACAATACATTAACCCCTTAGGGACACAGCCTTATTTCACCTTAAGGACCAGGCCATTTTTTGCAAATCTGACCAGTGTCACTTTAAGTGGTGATAACTTTAAAACGCTTTGACTTATTCAGGCCATTCTGAGATTGTTTTTTTCGTCACATATTATACTTCATGACACTGGTAAAATGAAGTACTGTAAAAAAAAATGCATTTTTATTTATAAAAAATACCAAATTTACCAAAAATTTTTTTAAAATTGCAAATTTCCAAGTTTAAATTTCTCTACTTCTATAAAACATAGTAATACCTACAAAAATAGTTATTACTTTACATTCCCCATATGTCTACTTCATGTTTGGATCAATTTGGGAATGATATTTTATTTTTGGGGGATGTTACAAGGCTTAGAAGTTTAGAAGCAAAAACCCACTTTTTAGGGACCAGTTCAGGTCTGAAGTCACTTTGTGAGGCTTACATAATAGAAACCACCCAAAAATGACCCCATTCTAGAAACTACACCCCTCAAGGTATTCAAAACTGATTTTACAAATGTCGGTAACCCTTTAGGTGTTCCACAAGAGTTAATGGAAAATGGTGATAAAATTTCAGAATTTAGATTTTTGGGCAAATTTTCAATTTTAATCATTTTTTTCCAGTAACAAAGCAAGGGTTAACAGCCAAACAAAATGCTATATTTATTGCCCTGATTCTGTAGTTTGCAGAAACACACCATATATGGTCGTAAACCGCTGTACGGGCACACAGCAGGGTGCAGAAGGAAAGGAATGCCATACGGTTTTGGAAGGCAGATTTTACTGGACCGGTTTTTTTGACATCATGTCCCATTTGAAGCCCCCCTGATGCACCCCTAGAGTAGAAACTCCAAAAAAGTGACCCCATTTTAGAAACTACGGGATAGGGTGGCAGTATTGTTGGTACTTGTACATATGATTTTTGGTTGCTCTATATTACACTTTTTGTGAGGCAAGGTAACAAGAAATAGCTGTTTTGGCACCGTTTTTATTTTTTGTTATTTACAACATTCATCTGACAGGTTAGATCATGTGATATTTTTATAGACCAGGTTGTCACGGATGCGGCGATACCTAATATGTATACAATTTTTTTATTTATGTAAGTTTTACACAATGATTTCATTTTTGAAACAAAAAAAATCATGTTTTAGTGTCTCCATAGTCTGAGAGCCATAGTTTTTTCAGTCTTTGGGCAAATATCTTGGGTAGGGTATGATTTTTGCGGGATGAGATGACGGTTTGATTGGCACTATTTTGGAGTGCGTATGACTTTTTGATCGCTTGCTATTACACTTTTTGTGATGTAAGGTGACAAAAAATAGTTTTTTTTACACCGTTTTTTTAATTTTTTTTACGGTATTCACCTGAGGGGTTAGATCATGTAATATTTTTATAGAGCAGGTTGTCACGGACGCGGCGATACCTAATATGTATACTATTTTTTTTATTTCTGTAAGTTTTACACAATGATTTCATTTTTGAAACAAAAACAAAAAAATCATGTTTTAGTGTCTCTATATTCTGAGAGCCATAGTTTTTTCAGTTTTTGGGCGAATATCTTAGGTAGGGTCTCATTTTTTGCGGGATGAGGTGACGGTTTGATTGGTACTATTTTGGCGTACATACGACTTTTTTGATCACTTTTATTACCTTTTTTGCGAAGTAAGGTGGGCAAAATTTCAATTTCATAATAGTTTTTATTTAATTTTTTTATGGCGTTCACCGTTTGGGTAAAGTAACATGACCGTTTTATAGATCAGGTCAGGGGCGTAGCTAGAAATTATTGTCCCCATAGCAAAAAAAAATTATGGGCCCCCCCTCCCGGATCTCCCACTCCCACATACCTCTCGGACCTTGCCGCCACATCCGCAGCTCCTCATGCACTTGCGACGGTTACGCGTAGGACTGAGCACAGACAGGTGGTCACTGGCAACGCATTTGTGCCAGTGTAGGAAATGTATGAATCTAAATGTCTGTGTATTGAAGAAGATTGTTAAATTGTACAGGGGTCTGTAACACCAGAAGGTGAAAGTACATATCATGGGGTGTGTATGTGTATTAGACCAGTGGCGTAACTACCGGGGAACCAGCTGCTTCGGGGCCCGGCGCCTCGGCAGCGTGTGTGACAGTTTATTTTCAAGTTAGTTAAATATTGATTCTTGTCTTAATGTTCAGGGCCCCTTCACAGCAGCAGCTGACCAGGCCCCCTCGCTAATGTGATTTAATCTTAAGGTCTCCTAAAGTCTCCTGATGTGTCTGGGATTCGAACCCACAACCTCCAATGTATCAGAGGCAAAGCATTTATCCACACAACCATAAAGGCTGCATTGAAACTGATTGAAACTGATTGAAACTGATTGAAAAAATATGAGACTTCTACTGTTATAGCTGGCTAAGTGTACATCTATACACATGACAGCTGCCCCAACACACCCAGCACTGCTATATCTCTATATGACAGCTGTCCCAGCACACTCAGCTCTGCTATATCTCTATATATGAGCAGCTGTCATGTGTATAGATGTACACTTAGCCAGCTATAACAGTAGAAGTCTCAGTCAGCAGCAAGGCAGCTCTTATGGTCTTGTGGTTAGATGCTTTGCCTCTGATACAGAAGGTCGTGGGTTCGAATCCCAGCAGAAACTTTTCTGAAATACAAGCACTGACTCCATATATGGACATACAGGGCGGGACACAGGAAGAGGCTGCATCGCATCGCTGACATGGAGGTAAGTAGAAGTGTTTATTATTATTTTTTAATACCCGACAGTTACTGCCATGGGGGGAGCAGGAGGCACTTGATACTGGCACATGGGGGAGGGGGGTTGGCTCCTCATACTGGCACCTGGGGGGGTGGTTGGCACCTGATACTGGCACATGGGGGGTGGGAAGGAGAGAGGCACCTGATACTGGCACATGGGGGGGAGAGGGGTTGGTACCTGATACTGGCACCTGGGGGGGGGTTGGCACCTGATACTGGCACATGGAGGGGAGAGAGGCACCTGATACTGGCACATGGGGGGGAGAGAGAGGCACTTGATACTGGCACTTTTTTTGTGGGGGGGGGGGGGAGATGGCACTATGATACTGAGACATGGGGGGGGAGGGGGGGTTGGCACCTGATACTGGCACATGGGGGGGGGAGAGGCACCTGATGCTGGCACCTGGGGGGGAGGGGGGTTGGCACCTGATTCTGGCACATGGGGGGGGAGAGGCACCTGATACTGGCACATGGGGGGAGAGGGGTTGGCACCTGATACTGGCACATGGGGGGGGGAGGGAGAGAGGCACTTGATACTGGCACTTTTTTTTGTGGGGGGGGAGATGGCACTATGATACTGGGACATGGGGGGAGGAGAGAGAGGCACTTGATACTGGCACATGGGGGGGTTTGGCACTATGATACTGGCACATGGGGGGTGGGAAGGAGAGAGGCACTTGATACTGGCACATTGGGGGGGAGATAGCACTATGATACTGGGACATGTGGGGGGGGGGGGGGAGGCACTTGATACTGGCACATGATGGGGGGGCATCTATGGGGACACTTACTGGCACATTATTGGGGGGCATTATGGGGGACACTAGGCCGGCAGCAAGGGGCATCTACTGGGGCACTATATATGGGGCATTTTATACTGGTACATTATGGGGAGCACTAGCAGGAAGGGGGGAGAGGAGCACTATGGGGGAATTTACTGGGGGCACTATATAGGGGTATTTTATACTGGGACATTATGGGGGCACTATGGGGACATTAGCTCAACTGGGGGCATTACAAGGGGGTATTTTTGCACTGTCATATTATAAGGAGAATTATTACTACTGGGGGGGGGGGGGCATTATGGTGGGCTTTATTACTCCCCCATGGTATGACCCACTAGTAGCAGCACCAGCCTAACCCTGCTCTGCTATCCCTGTGCCCCTTCTCCAAATCCTTATTATGAAATCTTTCTCATTAGGATAAAGCACAACATCAGCTCTGCCAAGCCCCCGGCCAAGTGTTAAAGTGGTGTTCGAGATCCCCAAGGGTCAAGTAACTGTAAGTTTTCATATGAAATGTTTATGTTATACACACATAGCCTACACTGTGCCCCACAATATACAGTATACCGCTACACTGTGCCACACAATATACAGTATACCGCTACACTGTGCCAAAGGAGTGGGGTTTACACAGGAGGAGGGAGGTGCGAAGCACGCTGGGGGGGCCCTTACAAATATTTGCTGTGGGGCCCAGTCACTTCTAGTTACGCCCCTGTATTAGACAGAAGGTAGGGATATGTATCTTGTGTAGTTTGGGTATTAGGGAGAGTAAGGGGTATATATCTAGCGCTGATACATGTGTAGGTGAAGAGCGGCTCTGTATCAGCACTAGATATATACCCCTTACTCTCCCTAATACCCAAACTACACAAGATACATATCCCTACCTTCTGTCTAATACACATACACACCCCATGATATGTACTTTCACCTTCTTGTGTTACAGACCCCTCAGATAGGATTAGGTGGCTGTGTCTTCGCCAATTCCATTAACCATTACCACACCACACTATTAAAGGTATTCTGTCATCAGATTTAACCCCTCTAACCTAAACATATGCTCATGTCCAGACTAATAAGAAGAATCCTAAGCTGGCCTTATTAAACCTCACTGTGGCTCTATTTGCTCAAAAAACTGGTTTTTATAACCTGTTAATCACTAAAAGTGCCCAAGGGGAGGTCCGTTAATACATGGTGCCTGGCCGCACCCCTCGCCGTCCGGTGCCCAGCGCCGCCTCCCCTGTCTTCTGCGCCGCCTTCTACAGCTCAGCGCCGCTGGGCACCAGACGGCGAGGGGTGCGGCCGGGCACCCTGTATTAACGGACCTCCCCTTGGGCACCTTAAGTAAGTGATTGACAGGTTATAAAAACCTTTTTTGGGGGCAAATAGACCCACAGTGAGGTTTAATAAGGCCAGCTTAGGATTCTTCTTATTAGTCTGGACATGAGCATATGTTTAGGTTAGAGGGGTTAAATCTGATGACAGAATCCCTTTAAATAATGCAGCTGCGCCTGCCAGGCTTGAGCAGGTATATGTGTGAATATGGATTAGGGAAGATGCTGAGATCCAGCTGTACCTCACTGTGAGGTACAGACGGATCTCAGCATCTTCCCTATTCACACATATACCTGCTCAAGCCTGGCAGGCGCAGCTGCATTATTTAATAGTGTGGTGTGGTAATGGTTAATGGTCAAATACAGACCCCTCAGATAGGATTAGGTGGCTGTCTTCGCCAATGCCATTAACCATTACCACACCACACTATTAAATAATGCAGCTGCGCCTGCCAGGCTTGAGCAGGTATATGTGTGAATAGGGATTAGCAGGGAAGATGCTGAGATCCGGCTGTACCTCACACACACAGATTAAATAACTCCAGTCTCCTCACTTGTCCACTACACTAGTCTCCAGTTACAGTGTGGAGTACACGTCTCTCCACTGACTGACACTGCCGCCTGCCGTTTCGGTCGGACAGACTCAGAGAGTGACAGACTCAGTCCCACTCCCCAGTCAGCCCTCACCTCAGCCACTTGAAGATGAACCGACCGACACCTGACCGAACCGTACCCGTACTGCGCACGCGCGCGCCAAGCCAGCCACCCACACTCCAGCAGATTCCTTGTATGTGCGACTCCGCCTCCTCCACTTCCGACGAACCACCGCCCAGACTGCCTCTCTACCTCCACCCTCCGGCTCCGAGTCCGACCGCCCCCTATCACAGCGCCACCCACGCCCAGCCCACTTGCGACATATTTTATTTTTATATTTTTATCCTCAGTCGGCGGCGGGCCCCCAGTGGCGTAGGGCCCCATAGCCATTGCTATGGCTACTATGGCGATCCCTACGCCACTGCCTACTACACACAGCTGTTAGAGAAAACCTACTCTGTCAAATACTCTAGACTGTGCTTACTGCCTATAAATGTAGTGTGACCCCAATCATCTATTCAGTAAAGGAGAGACTTTATTTTATTCTAATCAAGGAGGCCTGGATCAGGTTGTTACGTATGCGGTGATATCAAACATGTGTAGGGAATTTTATTTTTTTCATTTTTAATCAGTGATAGAAGATCCAGTGGGTCTGATGTCTGTATAATACAGTACTATATAGTGTACTGTACTGTACTGTATTTTCACTTTACAAAGTCTGATTAGACTTCTGCCTGTAGCAGAAGTCTAATCAGCACCATGGACAGCCTCTGATCAGTACCATGGACAGCCGGACGCCTGTGAAGGCGTCCGGTTTCCATGGTACCCATCACTCGCTGCCACAGCAGAGCAGTGGGTGATGGGGAGGGAGGGGGGCCCCCTCCCTCTCCCATCGGGGGCTGAAAAGAGCTCCCTCCCTCTTAACCTTTTCCATACAGCGGTCCCTATGGACCGCAGCATGGAAGGGGTTAAACGCATGGCATCTGTGCCAGCACAGATGTCATGCGTTTTGAGCAGAGTGACACTCTGCAAACCACTCGGCCATCCTGAGAGAGGGGGCGGGCGGATGATCGCATGCCTGCCCGCCCCCCCAAGCACCGCCCGCCCTCCCTGCCGCACTCCCCGCACCCCCCCCCCCTGCTGCGTCCGCCGGCAGATAACAAAGAGGGCAGCAGGGGGGGTTTAAACATTAAAATTAAGCTTATTTGAAGTTTCGGATCCCCGCGGTCGCAGAAACTTCCGAAAACGCAATAAACCGCAGGTCTGAATTGACCTACGGTTTGCTGCGATCGCGATCGCCGACATGGGGGGGGGCTCACAGGACCCCCCCGGCGCATCTAGCCAAAGTGCCTGCTCAATGATTTGAGCAGGCATCGGGCGGCGGTGATCGGAACCATACATGACGTGCCAATACGTCATGTGTCCTTAAGTACCAGGACAACATGACGTACCGGTACGTCATGTGTCCTGAAGAGGTTAAATACACATACAGTATATCAAAAGTTTAAAGTGCCCACATATAACACATAGGGGGACACTGCATGAGGGGAGGAATTAGATGGTTAGTCCTATTCCTAATGCCAACCATACCTCACCTGCTGGTATACTCACATTTCATTACAATGCATCAACATAATCTAACATAATCTAACAATTGCAGATACCCTTAAAGGGAGTCTTTCACCTAAACTGACCATTATAGAACACTAACACCATGATCTGCATTATAGTCCCCATATTGGAATGCTACTTACCGTATAGCTGTCCGTCACTAATTTTCGCCAAAAACACTTTTATTCAATATTTTAATTAGGTTCTGAAGGTGCCCAGGGGCGGCGTTCAAGCAGCCGATCCCCAGGTCCCTCGTCGCTTTTCATATGAAACCCCTCCCCTTTCACCCCTCTGGCCCGCCCTAGGTTCTTGAGAAATCCAGCGCCAGCGCCGTTCACAAGATTCGCCGCGCCTGCGCACTTCATTCCCCATTATGGGCAGAGGCACAAGGCCAGCTAGATATATGGGCCGGCACATGTGCATTAAACGCTCTTGTTTCTCTGCCCATTAAGGGGAATGAAGTGTGCAGGCGCGGCAAATCTTGTAAACGGCACTGGCGCTGGATTTCTGAAGAACCTAGGGCGGGCCAGAGGGGTGAAAGGGGAGGGGTTTCATATGAAAAGCGATGAGGGGGCTGGGCGCCGGCCGCTTGAACGCCGCCCCTGGGCACCTTCAGAACCTAATTAACATATTAAATAAAAGTGTCCTGGACATAGAAGCCGCTTAGTACTGCAATGTGGCAAATAAGTAGCAATAGGAAATACTATAAAAGGCAGCAGAAAGCCTGAACAATGTAGAAGTTGGGAACACATATACAGTAAATGCCATGAGATGGCCATTAACTGGAGTTGTCCTTTAAAGAGGACCTGTCACCTCTCCTGACATGTCTGTTTTAGTAACCACTAGCATTCCCAATGTAATAACAATTCTGGAGCATCTATTCTTATGAGTCTATGCTGTGCAATTCCTTTATTCTTGCTAGAAGTTTTGAATGTATTACTAGCAGTTTGCAATGAATGTCCAGATGGGTGTTACCTGTTGGAAGTGTGTCCCTGCAGGAAGTGTGTCCCATCAGTACTGACGTCATCCAGTCAGTACTGCCGCCAGGGGCGGACTGAGAACCCTCAGGGCCCCCGGGCAAAATAAATCAAGGGCCCCCTTCCAGGCCCCACCTCCACCTTCATCCACGCCCATGTCCCACCTCCAGCCACGCACTACACAAAGAACAAAAGTGCAATAATTTATCAATCTGGGGCTCTGGCTGAGGGCGGCTGACACACAGTCAGTCAGCTCACCTCTAGGTAGGACCTGCGGCTGCACTCCTGTCTCCTGCTTCCCGCCGCCGCGGCACCGCTCGTCACGCCCCCGTGGCCTGCCCTGAGCCCATGTTGCTGAGGCAGTGGGCAGTGCCAGTGGCGGCCGGGCTACTTATCACAAGCAGCAGGCTGGGGACAGTGGCGGATCCAGGATTTAAAATTAGTCAGTGATGTTGCAAAGTTACGCTCAGGTCCTAGTGACCACCTAATTTCAAAACAATTAATAGAATAGCGTAGCAACCTCCTGAGGGATTTCCCAGTTTGTCATATTCAAGTGGTCTCGGGAGGGGCACTTCCAGATGTGTATAACAAACATATTTCACATGAAAACTTACAATTACTTGACTTGGCCCTTGGGGATCTCGGACTCCACTTAAACACTTTGGCTGGGGGGCTCGGCGGAGCTGATGTTGTGTTTTATCCTAATGAGAAAGATTTCATAATAGGGATTTGGAGAATGGTGCCAGGTGCCAGTATCAGGTGCCAACCCCTCCCCCCCATGTGCCAGTATCAGGTGCCTCTCCCCCCCCATGTGCCAGTATCAGGTGCCAACCCCCCCCAGGTGCCAGTATCAGGTGCCAACCCACCTCCCCCCATGTGCCAGTATCAAGTGCCCCCCGCTCCCCCATGGCAGTAACAGTCGGGTATTAAAAAAATAAAATAAACACTCCATGTCAGCGATGCGATGCAGCCTCTTCCTGTGTCCCGCCCTGTATGTCCATATATGGAGTCAGTGCTTGTATTTCAGAAAAGTTTCTGCTGGGATTCGAACCCACGACTTTCTGTATCAGAGGCAAAGCACTTAACCACAAGACCATAAAAGCTGCCTTGCTGCTGACTGAAAAAATATGAGGCTTCTACTTTTATAGCTGGCTAAGTGTACATCTATACACATGACAGCTGCTCATATATAGAGATATAGCAGAGCTGAGTGTGCTGGGACAGCTGTCATATAGAGATATAGCAGTGCTGGGTGTGTTGGGGCAGCTGTCATGTGTATAGATGTACACTTAGCCAGCTATAACAGTAGAAGTCTCATATTTTTTCAATCAGTTGTAATGCAGCCTTTATGGCTGTGTGGGTAAATGCTTTGCCACTGATACATTGGAGGTCGTGGGTTCGAATCCCAGACACATTAGGAGACAGTAAGATTAGATCACATTAGCGAGGGGGCCTGGTCACCTGCTGCTGTGACGGGGCCCTGAACATTAAGACAAGAATCCATATTTAACTAACTTGAAAATAAACTGTCACACACGCTGCCGGGGCGCCGGGCCCCCTTGGCAGTCCGGGCCCCGAAGCAGCTGCTTCCCCGGTAGTTACGCCACTGCATTCAACTGAACTCCCACTTGGATTGACCTGAGCTCGACTGATTCTGGTTTGAACAGAACTCAACTGCCTAACTTAGGTCTGAGCTAATCTATTTATACACCCTGACACTGCTCCATCTTGTGGAGAAACAAGTGTAGTGCACCCTGACTAGGCCTGTGTAAAGGTTCTTTGCATATAGAATCACATTGTGACATGGGAGAATATGACAGGAGATAAAATACAAAATGCAGGCATATTACATGACATTTATACATGACAAAAACACGTTTGCGGTGCCCACAGTCACGTAAGTGGGACACTGCACTGACAGCTGCTAAATGTGTGTGGTTAGTTTAAGAGTAATGAAAAGGGAGAGGAAAGAACACCAGGCTCAGTCCCATACATCTTGCAATGCTTACTGTGCATCTGTCCTTTAGTTAACTGTATCCTAGATGACATTATATTTTCAGATAATAAATGACTTCTCCAAGACCAGAAATTTAAGGTCAGGGGGCTGGGTAGGGTGCAAAAGTAAAAAAATAAATAAATGCCATATGCCATTACTGCACAGGACACCACTGGGGCCATCAATTGGCTGGCAGCAGTGAAGTGCATATGGATGGCACGTCACACTGCTGGGATTGGAAGCAGCAGGGATGGGAGCTCGGTACTGTCGTGACAGGAGAGACTTTTTTTTTGTTGCACTTTTGCATCCTGTTTAGTTCCCTGACTAAAGGTCATATCCCCAGCCATTTAGTACATTGCAACCTGATATGTGAACACAGAAATATACGTTTTTTTAATATAAATATATACGCTTTTATACAGTTGGCCTCAGCAGTTCCTATGAGACTTATGCAATGAGTGGGCTCTAGCTTAGATCACCCTCTAGGCAGGGCTATATTTGGAGCCCTGACAGCTGTGACATCAGAAAGATTGCTGTGACATCACAAGTGGGTTTCATTCAGGTAAGCTGCTGTGACATCACAACTGTGCTTCCGTCAGGTAGTCACAGGCATGGGCATACCATATGCACTGCCAAATGTGTGGGTTTCCTCTGGGTACTCTGGTTTCCTCCCACACTCCACTGTCATACTGATAGGGGCATTATATTGTGAGTTCCATTGAAGACAGCAAGTGTTAATAAAGTCTATAAAATGCTGTGGAATATGATAGTGTTATGTAATAAATAAAAAATTCATTGAAGGTTCCCCCTGGGTCCCGTTCACATTTGTCAGTGGTGATGAGGTCGAGGTTGTTCAGTTTAAAGGGGTTGTCCGCATTTGATGACCTATCCTCAGGATAGGTCACCAATATCATATTGGCAGGGCGGCTGACTGCCAGCAACCCTCCCATCAGCTGTCTGAAGAAAACACAGCGCTTGAACCAGCGCTGCCTTCTCTTTATAGTTTACTTGCTCTGCGCTGACATTGCAGCGGGAAGCAGTGTAATTACAGCTCCTCCTTACCATTCACTTCAATGGGACGGCTCCTTCCTATTCAAATGAATACTACAGAGCCGTCCCATTGAAGTCAATGGGGATGGCAGAGCTGTAATTACACTGCTTGCCTCTGCAATATTCGATTGGCGAGCAGGTAAACAGAAAAGGCAACACTCGTCAAGCACTGCATTCTCTTCATGCAGCTAATTTGCAGGGGTGCTAGGAGTCGAACCCCACCGATCTGATGACCTATCCTAAGGATAGGTGATCAATATTACAAACACGGACAACTCCTTTAAGACACAATCATCTGTGGGACTCTGTTTTACGGTATCGACCACATGTAAAAATAACACTGTTGTGAGTATTTACAAGTATTTTCTCATTTTGCTGTAGGAATTACCATGATTTATACTTTTGGAGGAGAAGTGGAATTATTACAGTCAGTAGTGATTGCATTGCATGGTGATGTCAGTGTTGTTGGCATCATAAGCAGATGGGAGAAGGTGTTAACATGCAAGAGATGCACTGTATCTGTATAGCGGCCAACATTTTTTAATTTCCAAGGACAGTTTTCTTGAAATTGAAGTCAATGGGTTATTCTTTAAGTCTTTAACCTATGCCATCTAAATATATAATCTTTTTTGCTCCAAAACACTGTTGAATAATGCCCATTTTTACATCATGTACAGTCGTTTCTTTTCTGCATATCTCTTTAGATGAAAAGGAGAAGGTTCTTTAAAGAAATTATACTACATGCTATACATTCTTTTTTTTTTTAACAGGGCAGATGCATTCAACTGTTTAGGCCTGTAGTCTATACATTCTGGGCATAATTTTGGTGGACCATTTCAAACTGTCCTGCCAAATGTAGTGTCTAACCTGGTTTCAACCTAGTCTTAAAAGGATTTTCCAATTGTTTAATACTGATGACCTATCATTAGCAGAGGTCATCAGTATCTGATTAGTGGTCTAGGGACATCAGGGGAAGACTGGGAACTTAAAGTGGGCCTAGAAAGAAACTTAAAAATTACCCCATGTTGGGGAAGGGGGGGGGGGGGGGGGTCCAAATTGACAGAAGGCAATACCATAGAGCAAAATACCATCCCACCAGAACCATATACCACAGAGCAGCAGAATATACTTCCCTAAAATCTGTGCCTCTGTGGTGGCCATCAATAGCTGCCATTTTCTGCCCTTCTTTTCCAGTTCTCTCTGATTAAGATATGGAGCAGGGGCTTAGGAGGTGAGATGTGGGCCACAGCAGATGAATTTAGGAGGCATGTGAGGTCACTGGTGGGGTACATGAGTACCTGATTCTCACAACGTTACCACTGAGAGCTCATTATGTACCCGATCAGTGGCAGAGAGGAGGGCTTGGGTGGCCTCCTGGGCATTGGCCCACTGGGAAATTTCCCTTTAAGGTCTATAGCCAATTTACCCCTTGGTAAGATGCGAGGAGGCCATGGCCCTCAACTGAATGCCGCAGCCTCTTCAGACAGCTTCTTGGCTGGGTTGCCAGGTCTCACCGATCAGATACTGATGACCTCTACTGAGGATAGATCACCAGTAATAAACAGTCATATACTGCTGTAGCGTTATATAGAAGCATTGAATGTAATTATCATGGGGAGCATGGGTCAAGTAAATGGTGCAATAGATATAAATGAAATTCAGTATTTCACAGTGATGATAAGCTAAAGGCAACTTGTCCCATTGAACATGCAGTTTAATTTTAGCAGCAGGCAATAGAGTAGGAGGATATGAGAAGAATGATACATAGCTTTGTCGGAATGGATCCAGTAGAACTAGTATTTTAGGAGTCCAGTGGGTGGTCCTTTCAGTGTTTGATGTAGATCAAAACTGCAGCACACTCCTGAATTCTTATTTACAGATTTTTTTTTCATGTTGAAGTAACCACTTTTAAAAGATCTTCTCAAAAGCGATTACATCACCATATTTTTACCCTCTCTAATGCTGGCATACAGGCAAATAAGTATTCACAGGTGTGCTGGAGTTTTGATTTATACGGGTTATTGGCTTGGGAACCCACAACCAGCACCTTGACACAGACACGTTGTGCTGTGATTCATTTTATTAATTATTTGACACCCAACTCTGTATTTACCTGATGTGGGAAGGAAAATCAGTCACTAATAGGATCACCCACCGGACTCCTAAGCCTGGAATGAGCAGGGATTCATATGAATAAAATACAAGTTATACTGAATCGTTTCTCCACGAAACTATACATCAATTTACGCAGCTCCTCCTTGCTCCATGTGCAAAGTTTTAATTTGGAACATTACTAAAATGATTAATGCTTTCTATTATGATTTGTGTGTGTTCCCAAAAGCTGTCTATAGATGGCACTGTTTAGTTAATTATGCCCTGACTCAGTAGAGGGAACTAGCTTTCCCCTCTGAGGGAGGAGTGTTCTAGTTAGTATTGCATCAGCCAGTACAGTTTAGCTCTGCCTGCTGTTCCTTCTGGGCTTTGCTTGTGAGAGAAGCAGATCCCTATGAGTCTGTGAGAAGCTGAGACAAGGAAAGAGACTATTTCCCCAGGGGAAACATCATTCCTGTGAAGGAGAGAATCCTTGAGGGGAGGAGGAACAGATATCTAAAGACTGTCTAGGATCACAAGGCCATGAGTGTTAGCAAGGTATTTGCTCGTTATGGCGATAGGCTTTGCTGCTTGTTAACAGTTAACGGCACCTTTTACACTTATATAATGGATTGGCAATGCTTATTTTTGAGAGCATGGCTGTGATCAACATCGAAAGGTTGCAAAGTGTTTAGAGGGCGATCAGGTACTACTCCTCCTATTATCATCATTGTTATTATTTGCCTATACACAGCTATTGGGAAGAGACTGCACTGGGACTCGCTTTGGAACTATGCCTTGATATTGTTGATATTGTTGGATGTACTACAACTCCAATTCTGCACGTTAGTAAAGAGAGACTTTTTTTTTCTACAATTGCCCTGGTTACTGGCTCCACCACCATTTGTTAGTCACAGCACCCACATCTTCTGCACCCCCAACTAACATCGGGCAGGAACCCCATTAGGGTGTGCCCCAAGGGAAGATAAGGTGCACAATCCTATCACTGGCCCTAGGCAGAATCAGTTTGAGGATTGCCACTGTGAATTATTATTTCTCACAGAGCATCTAGAACTCCCATTTTTCGCTCCACTCCTCAGGGGCTTGCAGCACATGCTGCCCATAGATTGCACAGCTTTTCGAAGGTGAAAGATTCCCTTAAGTGATGGCAAGTTCAAACACAAAATTACCTTCAGATATCCCCAATGCTATTAAAGGGGTTATCCAACCCCTATAATGCCCCCCCCCCCAATGCCTGGGCCCCTCATAGATTATACTTTTCCCCGACACCCGCGTCACTCCTGATCCCCGCACGGCCGCCGCTCCATCTCCCCGACGTGCAGATCAAAACATCCAGCGAGGGGGGGAGCAGTCAATAGAAGGCAACTATGAGGAATAGGCTCCCTAGTGTCACCTGCAATGCTAGGGAGTCTCGTACCTGTCGCAGCCTGCTATTGGTTGTTCCCCCTCCCCCGTTGCCGGATGTTTTGATCCGTTCTACGGGGAGATGGAGCGATGGCCATGCGGGGATAAGGAGCGAAGCAGGTGTTGGGGAGCAGGTATGTATAATGTATACAAGGGGGCCCGGGCATTGAAGGGGTCATTGTAGGGGTTGGATAACCCCTTTAAGTCATTTCAGATTCACTCATCTTTACTATGCAAAATGTGTTTATCTCATAATGGATATTTTTTGCAGTAAGTCATTAGCCTGTTTGTAAAACCACACACAATGATGCATAAAAAGGTCTGTTCTCATAAAGCATTGCATAACAACTTTCCCATTCTACCTTGCTGTTCAGAAATGACCCCCTGCTGATTCTAGCATAATATTGCCTTGGAAATACGTAAAACAACTTTGCTTCTCTGCAAGAGAAAGCACTCTATCAGGTGGCTGCTACAGCTTGACCCACTCAATAAAATAAATGCTCGAGCTGTCAGCTATGCTCCATCTCACCGCAATACTGAGCCGTATAGCTAGAGTGATGCTACGGGTAATTGTGGGCTATTTGGGGAGCGCATAAAGAGAGCTAAATGTCTATCTTGTGAGACAAAAACCAGACACATCTGTCTCAGTAGAAGTGAATTCTGTGGAGAAACAGTTGTATGAGCATTCATACTGCAGTCAGGTAGATATAAACTGCCCTAAGTACTAGCATCACAAATGTGTCAGTAGCTATGCACATGATGGATCCATTCATGTTCTGGCCTTTGAATGTGGACCGAATATAAGGATGATGTACAGCCTATCAAACAATGCCATGTGTGAAGCATATGTGTTAGGTTTCCCTCTGAAAGCAGGACAGGGCACACATTGCAACTGGCATAGGATGGCAGCAGAAGATACATTAATACTTCCTTTCTCATGCCTGCTCGCGTGTCTTCACCAAGACACAACTGTGTGGAGAACAAGACATAAGACAGGTGCCATCACAAATTAGATTCACCACAAACCCTATCCCTCCAGTTACAAGCAAAGTAGGACAACATCTCACGCTACAGAGACACAGGCAAAAAGGAAATGCAAGCATCACCCCACCCCGTGATAAAAGACAGTAGTACATACATTCATTTCTAATGTATTTTATATACTATTCCACACACCATCCTTCTGTGGAATGCTGGGCTGTGTATGCTTTGTACAGCCTAGAACATGAGACAAGTCATGGGCCCAAATGATAGTATATACAAAGTAGTAATAATAATACTAAAAAAAACATTTCTCTAAAAATGATCTTGATGTCTTTTCAGCCCCGGAGGAACTGGAGGCGCTTCGAGCGCTAGAATCTCTGCTTCTGGAACAAGAGGTAGGCATGCCCAAGTTCCCGCCCTTTACCCGTGGCCGGGCGACCACGTTTCCACCCTTGTCATGCAATTCCGCCATCGAGACTTTTGTCAAGATGGTGGTGCAGGAGTTGTATAGACTACCAGCGAGGAGGCCATATGATAATGTGTCGAAAAATCAGCGACTGGCCATAACAGAATTAAAGAACATGAAAAATGTGGTGATCAAACCAGCTGACAAGGGTGGAAACGTGGTTATCTGGCCTACGGATATGTACGAAACTGAAGTATATAGGCAATTGCGGGATAGGATGTGTTATGAACGTTTGTTTGCCAATCCAACCATTGGTTTCAAACTCCAATTGGAGGACATCCTATCAAGAGGGGTTGAAGACAACATCATTACCCAATCGATATATCAGAGCCTTTTGATTAAACATCCGGTCATCCCGACTTTATATTTACTACCGAAAGTCCATAAGTCCTCCACTAAGCCTCCTGGGAGACCGATTGTTTCGGGATGTGGTGGTCTTAATGAACCAGTGTGCCAGTTCTTGGATTTTTATCTAAAACCATGCGTTGAGAGCTTACCTTCGTATATTCGTGACTCGACAGACGTGTTAAAACGTCTGGAGAATGTCAAAATGGAGGATAACATGTTTTTAATAACATGTGATGTAGAATCGCTATATACGTGTATTGCACACGATATAGGATTGGAATCCTCCCTTTTCTTTCTACGCACAAGAAATCTTCCACAGGATCTGATTGATCTTTTGATGAAACTTCTAGACTACATATTGAGGCATAATTATTTTTTGTTTAAAGACCAACATTATTTACAACTACGAGGAGTAGCGATGGGTGCGAAATGCGCACCCTCGTATGCAAATTTATTTTTGGGTAATTGGGAGCGACAGTGTGTGCATTCATCTATGGATGAAGCTGATGGGGAGGTAATATCATGGATGAGGTTTATTGATGATGTTTTGTTTATATGGCAGGGGTCACGGGTGTCTTTGGATTTGTTTTTGGAGAAATTAAATGCGAACAATTGGAACATCACTCTAACCAAAGTGGTAAGTCAGAAAGAAATTGACTTCCTAGACATCAACATTAAAGTAACAACTAATGGTGACCTTGAAACCTCGATCCATAGGAAATCAACTGCCGTTAACTCCTTGCTTCATGCTACTTCATTCCACCCCAAACATCAAAAAACCTCAATACCGATTGGTCAATTCTTGAGGGCAAGACGGATCTGCACATCAAGAGGCGAATTTGAAAGAGAATCTGAAACCTTAAAAAACCGATTCACACAACGGGGGTACAATCATAGTGATATACAACGTGGCTATACACGTGCCGCCGCCGCATCAAGGGAATCCCTATTATCTCCCAAGGCTCGGGTCAACCCAGAAACTCCTGTCACACGTATGATAACCAACTACAATACTCAATGGTACAATATGAGAGAAATCTTCAGAAGATTTTGGCCCATCCTTAAATCGGATGTGGACTTGGGGAAAATAATTACCCCAACCCCCCAATTTGTGGCAAAACGGAGCAAAAATCTCAGGGATATTCTAGTGAGGAGCCATTATATACCATCTAAATCTGGATTCATTTTTGAATCCAAAGGGCCCAAATGGGGTTCTGTACCATGTGGTCATTGTACCACATGTAGAGCAATTATCAAAACCAAGACTTTTGAGGATTCCTCAGGTAAAGTGAGCTATAATATTGTCCATTTTATCAACTGTAGTGTCACAGGAATCATATATCACGCCACATGTCCATGTGGCCTGATATACATTGGTATGACGACTCGTGAGTTTCGGGTTCGCATACAGGAACATCAGAAAGACATTCGGGCAGCCGCCAAAATTGCGGATGGAGAAAGAGATAAACTTGTAAAATTAAAACCTATTGCAAAACATTTCCGTCAGAAACATAACAACTGTTGGCAGGACTTAAAATTCAGGGGGATAGATAGGGTCTCCCTTGGTGCGCGTGGCGGTGATCTTTTTAAACGGTTGGAGCAGGTTGAAAGCAAGTGGATTGTGAAGCTGAATACTCAGGTGCCATTTGGCCTGAATGATAAAGTTCCATTTGCCTCGTTTTTGTAGGGTGCAGCATCATCCCTGATGTGTGGTGTTTTAGATAGTTAGGATGTCTATGTTTTTAGGTTATCTCTAGCCGGGTTCGTATGGTGTGATGTATGAACTATGCACACTGATTTGATCTCTTTTTTGTCTACATATGTAGGGTATATATATACTGCTGTTATGGAATTGGAAAATCTTTTTCTCCATAAGAATAAATATGGATAGGACCTACAAACCATTGGATCGTTTGGTGAACTGCGATCAATGAGTCATGTATATACATCATGTTATGAAGTGCATTTATGTCTGTACATTATAAACACATGTTGATGAAATCATGTATTCTTATTACTAATAATTTTTAAATACATGTCTTTTTTTTTTTTTTTTTTTTTTTTTTATTTATTTATTTTTTTTTTTTTTTTATTTTCTTTTTTTATTTTTATAACACATGTATTGCTTGTTCATGCCGGTGTTGGTGTACCGTGATAAGGCATGCATGACAATATATTTATAGTTATGATCATGTATATTTATATAAATTTTTGCACGATGTTAATTAAGTCAAACTGTATTTTTGTAGTATGATAATCATGTCCTTTGGAATGGTAATCATGCATATAGTTACATAATGATTAATTGTCTCACAATTTATGTGTATTTTACATAAATATATATATACTGTTTATAGCACTATCACTAGCGTCACTAATCACTGTCGTTGTGGGTTCTTGTATTTTTAATGTGGGAGCTTTTTTCAGAATTTAATTCATAATGTATGATACCTGTGCATATCTATTTTGATGTATATACCTTTAGAGATACATGACGAACCAAATATTGGTAGGGAGATAAGGAAAACCACATAACCCCATATGTATATATGTTTTAGGATGGAGAGCGCACTGTTGGAGCAATTGATTCAAGACAGTGTTTTGCCCTTAACCTGCATGGAGCTCGTAGTGCGCACGTCCATCTGCGCAGCCGCGGGCGCACTGACGCGGCCCTGGCTCTGACGTGGGACGTCCTGTGCTCTGGTGAGCGTAGCCGCCCTGCGTCATTGCGACGGCCGGTCACGTGAGCATTGGCGGTGTGCGGCGGTTCGTGCGCCATAACACACGAGACGAGCATAACATACTATGCAGGTGAGGAATGCTGTGGAACCTGCCTCCTTATCAGTGTGCCCTTCATCTATAGGTTAGGTGAAAGTGTGTCCGCCCACTATGTGGACCATATATACCCGGTTAGGAAGCTGTTTGTCATTACCCCTTGAAAAAGCTGACGGCGAAACGCGCGTCGGGGCACAGACTGTCAGTGCCGTGGTAGAGATTGTGGTCAGTATGCTTTCTCATTCATGTCATTATTTGTTTAGAGTCACTGATGTAAGTAATAGGTCCTTTTAGTTTATGGTCCAATATTTACCGTTTGCTATATAGTATAGACAAGACCTAACTTGGTGTTTGGCACTGACCAATCTCTTGGCTGTAAAGTTTTTAGCACTTGCACTTTACGCATTATCATTGTAACTACCACATATCTGCGGTCTGTATGGCATTTTAAGTGTTCTTAAATGTCTGTGTGGCCAGTGGTCACAACTCTAACTTTGTACCAATAAAAAGATCTGTGATTTTGTATAAAACTTTGTTGCTTGAGTTGTGATTTGATACTTATAGATCCATATATCTTTTATTGGTTTTGTAATGAATGATTGTGGATCATTTACTTATTTGAAATAAGGAAACAGTGTTGGTTTATCTAATAATAATACTAATTTGTCATATCTATATTACAATAAATCATGTTATTTGGGGTCCCGGACTCTCGTTAATTAAGGCATCTTTAGAGGGAATCAGTTTTTTTCTGCACTATCTGCATAAAAAAAAAAAAAACACAGCAGTGGAAGACTGAATGACTACAAATCCCAGAACAGACAGATACAATACACTAGACGAGAATAAGATACCAAAAATCTGGAATGAGATGCACATAACATACGCTGTCCCAGGGCCAGGCCGACACAGAGACTGATGAGGCTCCAGCCTCAGGGCGCAGGCCAGCTCCCCAGCCTCTGGGCGGCAGGCAGGCCACTGATCACGTCGCTGCTGCTGCCGCGCCTGCCGTGCTGCCGGCCGCACTGGAGGACGGAGGGAGTAGTGAGCACTTGGCACTGACTTACGTGCTCCCTCACCGCTCCGCCTCCTGGCTCGGCCGCTCCGCTGCTCTGGTCTCTGCTCAGTCGCTTGCCTGACTGGCTGCGTACAGCGTGCACTTTGACCTGACGCGCTGTACGCAGTTAGGTCCCATGTGCGCCCTCTGGAGACCAGGAGCAGCGCGGGCAGCAGCAGGCAGCAGCACAGCACTGTGTCACGACACAGCCCAGGCCCCAGCAAGGATAGAGCGTGAGAGTCTGCCCTGAAGTGAAGTAAGATAGTTCTTCAATAAAGATAATATTCTTTTCCGTCTGATCTGAGGTCTGATGGGGTTCTGGATGGGGTAAAATGATGGGGGGGGGGGGGCGCACTTGGGCAGCTCAGCCTCTGTTGGTGGTGGACCTTGTCCCAGCCCTGCGCTATCCCCAGCAGGTAGAAAGATCTAAGGTATAGATATATAAAGGCTAAACAATCAACAGCTCCACCCTAAATCAACCAGGCCAAGCTAATAATATTGTGTCTTTCAGAAGCTAGGGAGAACTGTGGCCTACCACTACTACTACTGCGTGGATGACTGCTGCTGCTGCTACTACCCACATTCTGGCTGTGAGAAGATTCCATATTCCAGACATTTTATTATGAGGCCTAATGAAAACTCACGATTTTCCGCAATGAAAAGTCAGGGGTTTGGTACACTATCACACAAATTATGGAACCATTATAGCAAAAAAAGTGTGTTTTCTGTAATGTAAAAACAAGCACAATTAAATGCCCTTTCTGTCTACTATGTTATTTGTGTTTTAAAACAAAGGTATAAAAAGAACCTTTACTATTAAGACACATATTGCAAACATGTAATCCGATTATTCCCCTGAAAACATCCAACATAAAGAGAAAGGAAAGGCCATTAAGATTACTGTCTACTGTGTTATTTGCATTTAAAAACACAGGTTCAAAAAATACTTTTCCTCACAACTAAGACACATCCTCCCCAAACCCCCAATATAACGATGCAGGAAAGGCCAGTAAGATTTCTGTCTTCTCCATTATTTGTGTTTAAAAATGTAGGTTCAAAAAAGACATTTCTTCACTATTAAGACACACGTTGCAAACTTGTATGTAATGTGATTTTTTCCCCCATCCACACCACCAATATAACGTAGGAAATGTGGTAATATTTATGTCTACTGTGTAATATGGGTTTTATTTCCATAGTGAAATAATGGTGTGATTGCCGTAAAATGCTTTTGCTATACTGCAATGTTTTGTTTTTTTAAAGACATGTTTGAAAAAGTACAATTGCTTAGCAGCAGAATGCTGTTGGGTTGCTGTGCTGGCAATAAACTTATTTAGAAACTTGAGTTAAAAAAAACAAAAAAAACAAGGTTATCTATCTGTTCAAATGAAAAACAAATATAGTTTTTTCTTGCAGGTAGTTGGTTTTCTAAAGCAGAACTGCTAAAATGAGCTGCTGCAGCAGCAGGTGTATTAAGAGGTGTGCCCAGCCCCTCAGCCCTAACTCCTGCAAAGCTTTCCCTGATCAGAGTCAATTATTTCTTTCAATTTTTCCCCTACACTGTCCCTGTTGCACTAAAGTAGATGCTTGCTTGTACCTCTGTATACTGTGTTTTTGGTCAGACACTGTATAGACCCATCCATCTTCATCAACAGCTCAACACAGAATGATGTCTTCTCGTTCTCCACAGGCATCTCCCTTCCTGCTGCCACCATCCCTAATTGGATGATGGGGCTGTTTGTTAGCCTCTGAGCCATTCAGGGCAAGCCCTCTCCACTTCCTGCCAGGTTGATGTAGGCATCCTTCTTCCTCGTTCGTGTTTTTGCCTGCCAACATGTGCAGTAAAATGGAGCTGAGCGCCATTTTACTGGATTAACCCAAAATCCAAAATAACATTTTTTTTTACCGTAATTTAGTAATTAATTCATCATCACCTAGCTACATTAACCTCTTCTGGGTTAGGCACTAAGGCATTCAGGTAGATAGCCTGGGTATATTAAGTGCTACAGTAAAGTTAGTTTGCTGCTGTATATTGTTTGGAGACTTTAATACTAGCTGACATCTTTGCTATTAAGTGTTTTACGACCAGAGTGAAATAGAAATTGGTCTCTCATCTCTATTCAGTGCAACATAAGCCCAATAAGCAGCTTCTAATGAAAGAAGCAAGTGAAGCATATGTTTTACAATATAAACTGGTCTCATTTTATATTATTGGTGCCCTGCCTCTTGATGAGTTTAATAAGCAGGTTAAAGGTATATTGCTCTTGAAGAAGATAAACATAATTTATAGGTTGCTCAGTTAATCTTGAGATGGTGGGCAAACCATTTCATGATGTCTGACCTAGTGTTTTATGCACAATTCCCTTTGTGTGTGATTCTCCAGTAAGTGACAGCAAGCTGGCTCTAAGTACTAACACTAAGTACAAGCGTAATAAAACAAGCGTAATAAAACATTAAATAGAACTCTGATATAATATCTGATATTGTATATAATTCTTATTCATAAACAGCACTTTTAACGGTCCATCCAAAGCAAAACATGACCCACACACTGCAGGACTACCCTTAATAATATGTGTGTATATATATATATATATATATATATATATATATATAATATAATATATGGGTCCGCAATCCGGAAGGTGTGGTGCGGAATGGAGGCATGGAACCCCACGGAAGCACTACGAAGTGCTTCTGTGGTTTTATGTCCCTATCCCCACACCGCAAAAAATCGAACATGTTATATATTTTTTGCGTTGCGGACAGATCACGGACCCATTCAAGTTAAATAGGTCTTCTGCATCCATCTGTGGCTGCCACATGGATGGTGCTTGTGCATTGGGCACTGCAAATTGCATGGAAAGGCAGCCCTAATGTGTGTATATATAATATATATATATATATATATATATATATATCTATATATTGTCTTGAATCCTTCTGTGTGTGTGTACGCATATATATACTGGTATCTTACTAGGTGTAGTCCTGCAGTGTATATTTGTCTCTCACTCTATGCTGCTCCAACAATCCGCTTACAGACAGGAAGATTCTCCCGCGCCTGGCAAGTTCGAAGCAACTGAGCAGGCTTAGGAAACTTGCCTGCCCGCCAGTCAGCCTATCCGCATTTCTGGTGCACCCGCCCGTTTGACCATGCACCTGACTGCCTGCCTTTCTTGTTCACCTGCATGATCATTTCTACATCCCTGAGAGCTCTGCAGCACAATCCTGGCAGAAGGTAGGGATCGCCATGTTATCAATTATGCAGGATTTCTACTGCTGCATATATAGTAGTTCTCCTGCACATAGGGCATATATACAATCCTGATCAAAAGTTTAAGACCACTTGAAAAATGGCAAAAAATCATATTTTACATTGTTGGATCTTAACAAGGTTCCAAGTAGAGCTTCAACATGCAACAAGAAGAAATGAGAGTGAGACAAAACATTTTGTGAGCATTCAATTAATTAAAAATAACGATTTAACTGAAACAGGCTGTTTTTCAGCTGATCCAAATTTTAGGACCACATGCCTTTAAAAGGCCAAATCTGTGCAAAGATGTGGATTCATTGTCATTTTCTGTCAGGTAGTCACAAGTTGTGATGGCAAAGGCAAAAAAACTCTCCCTTTTTGAACGGGTTGTTGAACTGCATAAGCAGGGTCTCTCACAGCGCGCCATCGCTGCTGAGGTGGGACGCAGTAAGACAGTCATTTTGAATTTCTTAAATGATCCTGAGGGTTATGGAACAAAAAAGTAAAGTGGAAGAGCCAAAATAATGTCATCAGCACTGAGCCGGAGGATCCAATTGGCTGTCCGTCAAGACACTGGACGATCCTCGACCCAAATTAAGGCCCTTACTGGTGTTGACTGCAGCCCCTAAACCATCAGACGGCATCTGAGACTGAAGGGCTTCAAAAACAAAAAACGTCTTCAAAGACCTCGTCTCCTTGAACGCCACAGAACTGCTCGTTTGGACTTTGCAAGAGAGCACCAAATATGGGACATTCAAAGGTGGAAGAAAGTTTTATTCTCTGATGAGAAAAAATTTAACCTTGATGGTCCTGATGGTTTCCAACGTTACTGGCATGACAAGCAGATCCCACCTGAGATGTTTTCTACGCGCCACAGTGGAGGGGGCGCCATAATGGTCTGGGGTGCTTTTTCCTTCAGTGGAACAATGGAGCTTCAGGAAGTGCAGGGGCGTCAAACGGCCGATGGCTATGTCCAGATGTTTCAGAGAGCATTCCTCATGACTGAGGGCCCTCGTCTGTCTGGTAACGACTGGGTTTTTCAACAGGACAACGCTACAGTACACAATGCCCGCAGGACAAGGGACTTCTTCCAGAGAATAACATCACTCTTTTGGCCCATCCTGCGTATTCCCCTGATCTAAATCCAATTGAGAACCTTTGGGGATGGATGGCAAGGGAAGTTTACAAAAATGGACAACAGTTCCAGACAGTAGATGGCCTTCGTGCGGCCGTCTTCACCACTTGGAGAAATGTTCCCACTCACCTCATGGAAACGCTTGCATCAAGCATGCCGAAACAAAATTTGGAAGTGATTAACAATAACGGCAGAGCTACTCATTCAAACTCAGGTAGTGCAGCTTATCCAGGATGGCACATCAATGCGAGCTGTGGCAAGGAGGTTTGCTGTGTCTGTCAGCATAGTGTCCAGTATGAAGATAAAATATAAAAAAGTGCTGTGGGGTTTGCCCAAGGATAGTGGGCATTGGCACAGGGGCGCCAAGGTGAAGAAAAAAAAAAAAAAAGGTGAAGGCGGTGTAGTAAGTCTATGGAGGGTTACTACTTTGCTAGTTGGATTTGCGATTCTGCTTCACAGTATCGATATATTGCAAGGGCATATATATCACTGTGTCTATATAGTTAGCGGTTCTATTTCGCAGTCTCAGTATATGGTAAGCCTATATATCACTGTGTCTCTTTATATTTTGTTATGTTGGTTCTATTTCACAGTATCGATATATGGCGACACATGTATCACTGTACGGGTATTTAAAAGATAATAAATAATATGGATAGTAATAAATAATGTTAAAAGATTTATATGAGAAAGAAACGGAAGGCGACTTACTTCACCAGGGAGGGAGATATAGGATAAGCAAAATACACCTATACCTGCTCCTCCTGGTTATGTGTTTTTAACCAACACTGCTCTTGAGAAAGGGGAAGATACACCGAAATGCGTTGAGCTTTTATCTATTTATGCAATAAAAAACTCTCCATTTGGAACCCTGACTACCATCATTTGGGACGTGGAGGAAAGTTTATACTACCTGAGAAGCGATCTCGGCGGGGGAGGAGCAGGTATAGGTGTATTTTGCTTATCCTATATCTCCCTCCCTGGTGAAGTAAGTCGCGTTCCGTTTCTTTCTCATATAAATCTTTTAACATTATTTATTACTATCCATATTATTTATTATTTATTATCTTTTAAATACCTGTACAGTGATACATGTGTCGCCATATATCGATACTGTGAAATAGAACCAACATAACAAAATATAAAGAGACACAGTGATATATAGGCTTACCATATACTGAGACTGCGAAATAGAACCGCTAACTATATAGACACAGTGATATATATGCCCTTGCAATATATCGATACTGTGAAGCATAATCGCAAATCCAACTAGCAAAGTAATAACCCTCCATAGACTTACTACACCGCCTTCACCTTTTTTTTTTTCTTCACCTTGGCGCCCCTGTGCCACTGCCCACTATCCTTGGGCAAGCCCCACAGCACTTTTTTATATTTTATCTTCATATTATCTCGCAGTGCACTGACGTACACTGCTTTAGGGTGCTGCCTCGGTGAATTTCCACCAAACCACCTACATCCCATCCCTAATATTCCGTCACTTCTAAATAGTCCTCTTGGCGCTCCAGAGAATACTTTCCCTCCTTCCCTTTTTACTGCGGTTAATCCCCCTTCTCTTTTTTTCTCTTCTTCTTCAACAGCATAGTGAGAGCATGGAGGCGCTACCAGGAGACAGGCCAGTACATCAGGAGACGTGGAGGAGGCCGTAGGAGGGTAGCAACCCAGCAGCAGGACCGCTACCTCCGACTTTGTGCAAGGAGGAACAGGAGGAGCACTGCCAGAGCCCTGCAAAATGACCTCCAGCAGGCCACAAATGTGCATGTGTCTGCTCAAACGGTCAGAAACAGACTCCATGAGGGTGATATGAGGGCCCGACATCCACATGCTTACAGCCCAACACCGTGCAGGACGTTTGGCATTTGCCAGAGAACACCAAGATTGTCAAATTCGCCACTGGCGCCCTGTGCTCTTCACAGATGAAAGCAGGTGAGCACATGTGACAGACGTGACAGAGTCTGGAGACGCCGTGGAGAACGTTCTGCTGCCTGCAACATCCTCCAGCATGACCGGTTTGGCATTGGGTCAGTAATGGTGTGGGGTGGCATTTCTTTGGAGGGCCGCACAGCCCTCCATGTGCTCGCCAGAGGTAGCCTGACTGCCATTAGGTACCGAGATGAGATCCTCAGACCCCTTGTGAGACCATATGCTGGTGCGGTTGGCCCTGGGTTCCTCCTAATGCAAGACAATGCTAGACCTCATGTGGCTGGAGTGTGTCAGTAGTTCCTGCAAGACGAAGGCATTGATGCTATGGACTGGTCCGCCCGTTCCCCAGACCTGAATCCAATTGAGCACATCTGGGACATCATGTCTCGCTCTATCCACCAACGTCATGTTGCACCACAGACTGTCCAGGAGTTGGCAGATGCTTTAGTCCAGGTCTGGGAGGAGATCCCTCAGGAGACATGCACAGGCGTTGTAGGGAGGTCATACAGGCACGTGGAGGCCACACACACTACTGAGCCTCATTTTGACTTGTTTTAAGGACATTACATCAAAGTTGGATCAGCCTGTAGTGTGTTTTTCCACTTTAATTTTGAGTGTGACTCCAAATCCAGACCGCCATGGGTTGAAAAATTTGATTTCCATTTTTTTATTTCTGTGTGATTTTGTTGTCAGCACATTCAACTATGTAAAGAACAAAGTATTTCAGAAGAATATTTAATTAACTCAGATCTAGGATGTGTTATTTTTGTGTTCCCTTTATTTTTTTGAGCAGTGTATATATATATATGAATCAATCTATTTAAATCTTTCGCTTACTGAGCCAGGCTGCAGGCATGAGGTAAAAATGAATTATTCCTAGGCAAACCCTTTTAAAAGGGTTGTCCAAATATGGAGAGACACATACTTACCTGCTTCTCTCTACTTGGTTCTGGCTCTTTAAGTCCACCACTGCATATGCTGCTCTCCAGTCACACTTGTCAACTTCCGGAAATGTATGTTGGCCCATATTGATAGGATTGCATCTTGCAGTTGATGGAGATTTAAGGGATGCACATCCAGGGCACGAAGCTCCCGTTCCACCACATCCCAAAGATGCTCTATTGGGTTGAGATCTGGTGACTGTGGGGGCCATTTTAGTACAGTGAACTAATTGTCATGTTGCATGGTGACATGGTGACATGGTGCATTATCCTGCTGTAAGTAGCCATCAGAGGATGGATACATGTTCTCATTCTGTTTACGCCAAATTCGGACTCTACCATTTGAATGTCTCAACAGAAATCGAGACTCATCAGACCAGGCAACATTTTTCCAGTCTTCAACAGTCCAATTTTGGTGAGCTTGTGCAAATTGTAGCCTCTTTTTTCTATTTGTAGTGGAGATGAGTGGTACCCGGTGGGGTCTTCTGCTGTTGTAGCCCATCCGCCTCAAGGTTGTGCGTGTTGTGGCTTCACAAATGCTTTGCTGCATACCTCGGTTGTAACGAGTGGTTATTTCAGTCAACGCTGCTCTTCTATCAGCTTGAATCAGTCGGCCCATTCTCCTCTGACCTCTAGCATCCACAAGGCATTTTTGCCCACAGGACTGCCACATACTGGATGTTTTTCCCTTTTCACACCATTCTTTGTAAACCCTAGAAATGGTTGTGCGTGAAAATCCCAGTAACTGAGCAGATTGTGAAATACTCACACCGGCCCGTCTGGCACCAACAACCATGCCACGCTCAAAATTGCTTAAATCACCTTTCTTTCCCATTCTGACATTCAGTTTGGAGTTCAGGAGATTGTCTTGACCAGGACCACACCCCTAAATGCATTGAAGCAACTGCCATGTGATTGGTTGACTAGATAATTGCATTAATGAGAAATAGAACAGGGAACAGGTGTTCATAATAATTCTTTAGGTGAGTGTATATATACTATATGTTGAATATCTACTATATATAATATATATACATTATATGCAGGATATTTACCATATGATATGTACTATATATATGGACGAATAGTTCAACATAAGGAGCCATATTATGGTGCCGACATTGCCCCGCTATCCCAGGTCGGTGGGAGCGGCGTTCCACTCACCCTATGGTGCTGATCAAATCTCCTATTTATACTGGGCATTTTGTTCCACTCCTTTGCCTGAGCTAGCGTATTCTAGTGTTTACTAGCCCTAGGGAACACGTGCGTTTTCTTTCTACCCATGTAGGAACTCTGTCTGTTTACCCGCCATGATCCACTGCTGCCTGCCCTGACCTTGGATTTGTTTTAAAGGGTTTCTGTCACCCCATTAAACCGTTTTTTTTTTTTCTTTACTAATATTCCCTATAGTGCGATCTCATGATACATAAGCAAATTAATCATTTTGGTTCAGTAGAATTAGCTAAAAATCGATTTTTAAAATATGCTAATTACCTTGCTACCAGCAAGTAGGGCGGCTACCTGCTGGTAGCAGCCGCATCCTCCGATGGTAATGACGCCCCCTCGGCATGCTGATTGACAGGGCCAGGGAAGGGAATCGTTCTCTGCTGGCGCTGTTAGAATTTGAAATCTCGCGCCTGCGCCATACCTGTCTTCAATCGGCGCAGGCGCACTGAGAGGCGGCCGCTCTCTCGACCGCTCCATCCTCAATGCGCCTGCGTCGATGACGTCATCAAGTACACCCGGAAGAGATTTATTATTAATAATCGTTGGTGGTATAGTGTTAATAACTGTCATTTTTATAAAATTATTTATTCCCATTTCGTTGGTGGTTTTTGTGGCAGCATGCTTATTATGTACATTCTTACCTGATTCGAGCATCCAGCGACGTCACCAGACTCTCCGCCTCCTTCCAGCGATGCCGGCGTCTTCTCTTCCGGGTGTACTTGATGACGTCATCGTCGCAGGCGCATTGAGGATGGAGCGGTCGAGTGAGCGGCCGCCTCTCAGTGCGCCTGCGCCGATTGAAGACAGGTACGGCGCAGGCGCGAGATTTCAAATTCTAACAGCGCCAGCAGAGAACGATTCCCTTCCCTGGCCCTGTCAATCAGCATGCCGAGGGGGCGTCATTACCATCGGAGGATGCGGCTGCTACCAGCAAGTAGCCGCCCTACTTGCTGGTAGCAAGGTAATTAGCATATTTTAAAAATCGATTTTTAGCTAATTCTACTGAACCAAAATGATTAATTTGCTTATGTATCATGAGATCGCACTTGTCACGGCCACGGTTATGGTCGTGACTCCTTGGGAGTCGCATACAGTTGCCCGCGGTTTTGGTTGTTGTGTCAACCGCAGCTGAGGCATTATGTAGTTGGCCTCGGTGCGGTTGCCGCGGACAACAGCCTTGTGTGCGGTTCCCGGGGAGTTGTTTTGGATGCACGTTTGTATGTCTGGTGTGCACTGTGTTTTATGTTTGTGTGCGCACGGACATCATTCCCCGCACTGTGGTTACCCGTGGCAACCTTAGGTGGTATTATGTACATGTGGTGGCAGTGTCCCGGCCTTCGGGCTGACTCCCTGGACACGTGTGCCACCCATGTCGTTGCTTGCGGCAACGGCCACAGTGTGATCTGTTGGACACTTTTCCTTTCTGTGAGTTTCCCTTCTGTGGTGTGTGTAGGGTTAACTCCCTTCCCAGTGTGTGTGTGTTGTCACTGGGTGTGTCCTTCCTTTGGGTGTGGCCACTTTGGGCCTATATAACCTCTCTCTGTGGCAGGGCTCAGGAGGTTGCTTCAGCATGCTTGCTGATAGCAGCCTCCTGTGTTTTTCCATCTGCCTGTGAGAGCCACCACTGTGGTCATAGATTTAAGTTTAAGTTTATGTTTATGCCTTCTTGTATGTCATGTTGTATGTGATGTTCTGTTGGGACCTTCCTTGTCACTTTTGTGCAGTTTACGGTTCTGGATTCCTGTTGCTCAGGGATCCAGTCAGCAAGGCTGTGGCAGGTTGGAGGAACTTCTAGTTCGCCTGCCATACCCGTAAAACTGTTTGTGTTCCCCTTTTTCCCAACAGCTTGGCCAGTGAGACTCCTGCTCCTCCGCGTCTAGGAGGAGTAGGTCGTCTTACCCTGACTCCTAGCGCAGGGACCGGACGGAGGGTGAGTTAGGGATCCGAGGTTCCTGCGCATGGGTCCTCCTACCTTTAAGGTCGGCCCATGCAGTTAGGAGTTAGGGTCAGAGTAGGGACGCTGTTAGGAGGTGACCTGCTCCCTATCCTGTTCTCCTGGCCGAGTAGGCCTACACCATCTGGCATTGCACGGCTGAGGATTTCCCCCATCCTCAGCCGTGACAGCACTATATGGATTATTAGTAAAGAAAAAAAAAAAACGGTTTAATGGGGTGACAGAAACCCTTTAAAGATACGCTAGACATGGCATATCCAGTGAGAGACCTAGAGGGGACATTATACTGCCGCCCCTTAATACAGGACCTTCTGGAGAACTACTCCCTTGTGAACAACTCGAAACAGTGCTACTGCTTATATTTGTACTGCAATTCTCATCATCTTCATCTAGTCAGTAAAGAGAGACTTTATTTGTGCCAACCAAGCGGGCCTGGTCATTGCCTGCATCATTCATTGGTTCCTTGCCTCAGCCCTCCTGCCTTGCACCTTGCCAAACATCAACCATCAAGGGCAGCCCAGCCATCACCAAACAGAAGCCCTGATTTAAAGTGACTTATGGACATCCCAGTTGGAGCTCTCGCCATATCTCTTCCTGATCCAGGATCAACTCCTAGAACATTTCATATGTTGGACCCACAAGGATCCATTTACGGGACAATATATAATCCATATAATTTTTGTTTACACATGTGTGGGTTGACCATAGAACTCATATGAACAATCTGGTATATGATTATGTCCTTATAGGATTGTGTTTCTTTTTAGTGGGGGTTTGAATCCCTCTTGGTTAGGTTATACATGCAATAT
The DNA here is from genome assembly GCF_905171765.1 of Bufo bufo. Classification (NCBI taxonomy): domain Eukaryota; kingdom Metazoa; phylum Chordata; class Amphibia; order Anura; family Bufonidae; genus Bufo; species Bufo bufo. The sequence continues at coordinate 128,699,168 of NC_053391.1, read as the reverse complement.
GTATTTTTTATTTCTTTATTTTTGTAGAATCTTTGGACACATAATTTCTCTAAAATAATTAACTTCCTATGGTTTATTTATTTCTGTGGGTGTACATGGCTTGCAGGTCCCTAGCAGGGCATAATGTTATAGTAGTTTGTTTACCTATTGTATTGTGTACTTTTTCTCTATACAGTTGCAAGAAAAAGTATGTGAAGCCTTTGGAATGATATGGATTTCTGCACAAATTGGTCATACAATGTGATCTGATCTTCATCTAAGTCACAACAATAGACAATCACAGTCTGCTTAAACTAATAACACACAAAGAATTAAATGTTACCATGTTTTTATTGAACACACCATGCAAGCATTCACAGTGTAGGTGGAAAAAGTATGTGAACCCCTAGACTAATGACATCTCCAAGAGCTAATTGGAGTGAGGTGTCAGCCAACTGGAGTCCAATCAATGAGATGAGATTGGAGGTGTTGGTTACAGCTGCCCTGCCCTATAAAAAACACACACCAGTTCTGGGTGTGCTTTTCACAAGAAGCATTGCCTGATGTGAATGATGCCTTGCACAAAAGAGCTCTCAGAAGACCTACGATTAAGAATTGTTGACTTGCATAAAGCTGGAAAGGGTTATAAAAGTATCTCCAAAAGCCTTGCTGTTCATCAGTCCATGGTAAGACAAATTGTCTATAAATTGAGAAAGTTCAGCACTGCTGCTACTCTCCCTAGTAGAGGCCGTCCTGTAAAGATGACTGTAAGAGCACAGCGCAGACTGCTCAATGAGGTGAAGAAGAATCCTAGAGTGTCAGCTAAAGATTTACAAAAGTCTCTGGCATATGCTAACATCCCTGTTAGCGACTCTACGATACGTAAAACACTAAACAAGAATGGATTTCATGGGAGTATACCACAGAGGAAGCCACTGCTGTCCAAAAAAAACATTGCTGCACGTTTACAGTTTGCACAAGAGCACCTGGATGTTCCCCAGCAGTACTGGCAAAATATTCTGTGGACAGATGAAGCCAAAGTTGAGTTGTTTGGAAGAAACACACAACACTATGTGTGGATAAAAAGAGGCACAGCACACCAACATCAAAACCTCATCCCAACTGTGAAGTATGGTGGTGGGGGCATCATGGTTTGGGGCTGCTTTGCTGCGTCAGGGCCTGGACGGATTGCCATCATCGAAGGAAAAATGAATTCCCAGGTTTATCAAGACATTTTGCAGGAGGCCATCTGTCCACCAGTTGAAGCTCAACAGAAGATGGGTGTTGCAATAGGACAACGACCCAAAGCATAGAGGTAAATCAACAACAGAATGGCTTAAACAGAAGAAAATACGACTTACTTCTGGAGTGGCCAAGTCAGAGTCCTGACCTCAACCCGATTGAGATGCTGTGGCATGACCTCAGAAAAGCGATTCACACCAGACATCCCAAGAATATTGCTGAACTGAAACAGTTCTGTAAAGAGGAATGGTCAAGAATTACTCCTGACCATTGTACATGTCTGATCTGCAACTACAGGAAACGTTTGGTTGAAGTTATTGCTGCCAAAGGAGGTTCAACCAGTTATTAAATCCAAGGGTTCACATACTTTTTCCACCTGCACTGTGAATGTTTACATGGTGTGTTCAATAAAAACATGGTAATATTTAATTCTGTGTGTGTTATTAGTTTAAGCAGACTGTGATTGTCTATTGTTGTGACTTAGATGAAGATCAGATCACATTTTATGACCAATTTGTGCAGAAATCCATATCATTCCAAAGGGTTCACATACTTTTTCTTGCAACTGTATATTGGTCTTATATCATGCGAATGATCACATATTTTTTTTTTTTATATGGGCCTTATCTAAGTGGGCACACTGTATTCCATCTTAGGCTATAACACTATAATATACAGTGCATTCAGAAATTCTTCAGATTCTTGTGCTAAAATAAAAAAATAAAAAATAAATAAGGTTTTCGACCGTCAATCTGCACTCAATACCCCATAATAAGAAAGTGAAAGCAGAATTTTAGAAATGTGTGCAATTTTATTAAAAAGGAAAAACTTTAATTTTGTATGGACATAAGTATTCAGACTGGGGTTGAGTGAATCGGGCTTCGGATCATAGATCCAAAGTCAACTAGTCAAAAAACTGCTGTTTCCTGTATAATAAAAATGACAGAAATAGAAAAAGCGACCCCCTGACGAAGGCACGCCGAAACGCGCGTTGGGGTAGCGCCACCCTGGGTTTCTTTGCACACGGTTCGCTATAGGTGAGCTCTGGTCTCCTGTTACTCTCCCCAGGCTATACGATCTTGCTGTTTACTTACACCTGGTCTTTCCTTTTTGTGCAGCATACTTCCACCTTTATTTGTGTCTGCACACCTTTATTGCCATTGGGGGTGTATGTGTTGACCACTGTCTCACCTGGCACCCACTGGTTCTATTATCTTTGCATGGGTTGGGCACTGTACCCAGCATTTTTTTCTTCCCATGTTATACAGTATTATTGTATTTTCTCATCCGTGTGTTTTCCCTCCCGGGGTGGCGCTCTTTTTTGTCCTCCGCTCTTATTATCATGTTTAACGGCATCACATGCATTTGCTTTTTCTATTTCTGTCATTTTTATTATGCTTCAATAAAATTTATATCTTTGGTACTATGAGCTCCATTTTTTCTCTGTTTCTGCTGTTTCCCTCAGGAGCTTGTGCCGAGTTATACTTTTGGTGTGTCCCTTGTGGTTGCATTGGGTGGGCACTGTCCCTCACCTGTCCCTGGGACACCCTGGGTCTTTTTGTTTGTTTCCTGTATAGCATTTAAATTTATGCGCTACACTGCACAAGACTTTGGTAAATTTCTTCGGAATTCCTATATGCTTAATTAAAAATATTTTTAAATAGGAATCCAAAGTCAGCTTTGGTACCGAGGTTCCCGCCAGTACTGATGCCGACTATCTTAAAATGTTTTTAAATATGCAGATAGGAATACCATAGTCATTTACCAAAGTCTCTCTCAACTTCAGTTGAGACAAAGTTTTTCTACATGCAGTACATACATTTTAATGCTTTATGAAAAGTGCATTACAAATTAAGTTTTTTAAGAATCAACCTTGGATCTATGATCCGAAGCTCAATTTGCTAAACCTTAATTCAGACCCTTTGCTATGACACTTGAAATTTAGACCTGGGAGCCTGCCATTTCTCTTGATCATATTTTAAATGTTTCTACACCTTAATATTAGAGGCCAACTTTTATTAAATTCAATTGACTGGACGTGATTTGGAAAGACCCAGCCTTGTCTATATAAGGTCTCACTGCTGACAATGGATATAAGAGCAAAAACCAAACCATGAGGAATAAAGAACTGCCTGTACAGCCCAGAGAGCCACAGATCTGGAGAAGGGTATAAAAAGATTTCTGCTGTACTGAAAGTTCCCAAAAGCACAGTGGCATCCATAATGTGTAAATGAAAGAAGATTAGAAAAACCAGGATTCTTTCTAGAGCCACACTAAAATAAGCAATCAGAGAAAAGGGCCTTGATAAGAGAGTTGACCAAGAACCCAATGGTCACTCTGGCTGAGCTATCTGCAGATGGTAGAAACTTCCAGAAGGTCAACCATCACTGCTGCATTCCACCAACTTGGGCTAGGGTGGTTAGGAAGACGTTTCTCCCTAGTAAAAGACTTTCAGACTATTAGAAACAAAATTCTCATGTAGGATGAAACCAAGATTTAACTTTTTGGCCTCAATTCTAAACGTTAGTTGGAGGAAACCAGGTACTGCCCAATACCATTACTACAGTGAAAAATGGTGGTGGCAGAATCATGCTGATGTTTTTCAGCAGCTAAGACAGTGAGACTGTGCAGAGTTGAGGGAAAGCTGAATGGAGCAGATATTGTTAATGAAAACCTAATCTAAGGGGCGTGGTCTGGCAGCAGAGCTGAATGGCAGCCTGAGTTGTTAGCTCTGGCACATGGCAACTGATTTAAGCATTTTACAGCTATCTACTCTTTATTATAGATGGTGTATCCTCTTCAAGAAGTCCCTATGATGACCCGGGGGAAGAGACAACACCAAAAACAGGACAAATTAGACCTGTATATCGACAAAGACCTGGACATAGGTGGGACGGGGCCTAGTCCAACTGCGAGCTCCCTGCCATGGTCTCAATCCTCCACTCCATCCTGCTCTCCTTCAAGCACCACGAGCAGCTCTCCAAAGTCGGGAACAGGAGCAGAATCCCCTGCAACTCCACTTAACCCTGGGAAGCAGAAGTGGACAGACAAAGGTTCTCCCCGAACGACCGCGCACCATGCGGCCTCCCCAGGGAGATGTTAGTTGCGTTCAGCCAATCTATTCATAAATAGTGATGGCCAGTTCGCCGTGTTCGCCCGCGAACACATGCGGGCTGCAATCTTAAATCACAAGTCCGGCGATGCACAGGTAAGTCCTTACCTGTGCCTGCGCCGCGAGCCGGTCTGAAACAAATGCGGTCACCGGGAGCAGGCAGTTCCGAGAACAGCGACCGGGGGCCTTCATCGGGCTGTTCTCGGAACTGCCTGCTCCCAGTGACTGCATTTGTTTCAGACCGGCTCGCGGCGCAGGCACAGGTAAGGACTTACCTGTGCCTCGCCGGACTTGTGATTTAAGATGGCAGTCCGCATGTGTTCGCAGGCGAACACGGCGAACTGGCCATCACTGTTCATAAAGACATTGCCTCGCTACTGTCCCCCATACAAGCGTCAATTTCCGAATTTGACCAAAGGGTATCTCATGTTGAAACTAAGATAGGGGCATTTGATGGCTCCTACAATAATTTGGTGGACGCTCATAATGATATCACTGACGACCTGTAGCTGATTAAAGCGAATTTTGGGGTATCCCCGAGGAGGTCACAGCGGTAGAATTGTCTAGCTACCTACAGGGGCTAATTAAGACTTTACTCCCGATATCTTCTCTACATGATGTTATAATCAACAGGGCGCACAGGATCCCATGCCCACGCCACTTACCCGACACAGCGCCCTGGCCCGTATACACTTTTATCATATAAAAGAGAAACTAATGGAGGCAGCTTGTAAGAAAACAGAGCTCCTTTCCCCATACCAATCTGTCCGCCTACACGCAGACTTATCTGCAGCGACCCTTCGCCAATGGAGGTCATTAGCCCCAATCACCGCGGCCCTCAGAGATCACCAAATAGCATATAGATGGGGGTTTCCAGTAAAAAATGTAATCACCAGGAATGGCACTCAGCATATCATATCTTCAGCAGAAGCAGGCTGCCGCCTGCTGGACACTTAGAACATCAGTATAGCTCCTGAAGCGGAACCGCTTAAGAACACACTGAATCGCTTAGACCCAGAATGGGGCAAGGTTACAGCATGTTAAGGAACCAAGCATTGAAAGAACAACAGCGACAGGTGCCGAGCAGTTGCATCAAGATATCTGCCTGGACTTTTTTCGCCCCAAGCCGCTGTAATCCAGAACTTCACTCTGGATTTATTCTTCTTTCATCCTCAGATAAGGATTTGATATGTTATTTAGCTACAACTTATGTTTTTTGTTGCTTAGTTGCTTTTTCATTTTATGTACATTAACGAATAATGCTTACTTCTGCTCTGCACTCGCTGGTCTTGAGGGTATACTGCCCTTATGTTACTTTTCTCCTCATGAGGCACCAAGACATTTCAGTACTGTAGACCAACTCAGCAGTATGATTATATACAATGGTAATCAAATTGGTATCATTAAATGTTAAGGGCTTGAATAGCCCGCAAAAGCGTTCATATATGTGGGCAGAGGCTAATGAATTAAAAGCGGATGTGCTATGCGTACAAGAGACGCACATTTTTGAACAGGACAAACACTGCATTAAACATAACCTATACCCACATATTACGCAAGCCCACTTTTCCAAGAAACAAAGAGGATTTTTGATTTTTTTTAAATACTGTGGCATTTCAGTTAGATAGATCAGTTATAGATAGCCAAGGGAGATATATAATCCTGGTATGCCAGTTTAACAATGTTACCTACACAATAGTGTCCATTTGTGCCAGGATCGGCTGAATGAGAACTACGTACCTGTACCTACCTGAAGCAGTAGAGTTATGCCGGAACTGCTGTATTGAAGGTAGCCTGAAGGGGGCTGCCCCAGTGTGGATTATGTGAGGAAAAGGGGGGGTTGGGTGGGCAGACGTGCCGGCGATCGTGCTGCAGCAGGTACCGTCTGCTGCCTTTTAACCCTGTGTGGCCCCGCCTCCCCTAGCACAAACCCAGCAATGACATCATTGCTTAACACTTGTGCCAGGATCGGCTGAATGAGAACTACGTACCTGTACCTACCTGAAGCAGTAGAGTTATGCCGGAACTGCTGTATTGAAGGTAGCCTGAAGGGGCCAAAAAACACACGGATGCAGGGAAGGTTTAAATCTGTGTATTCTAAGTGAAATTACAACAACAAATGATTGAATGCAAGTGACATTTCCTGTTGAGGATCAGGAACATAACGAGCGTAGCATGCGGATTTCCACCTGCCCAATTTCTGAATGACATGTGCAGGTACATTATTTTTGCAGGCTGCGGAGGCGGCACCTATGTGAAACGAATGCCCAGTGATAGCTAACGGGTTAACCCCTGACGAGGAGACTAGTAGGCGAACGTATCTGAGGAAAATCTGAATGTTCAAGGGAAACCCATCCAATAGGAACAGGGGGGATTCTGCGGACAAGTTCCCGGAATACTGCAACCACTCGCGTAGGATCGTCACTGGGCAACACTTGTTGTTGGTAACGAAGTACCTGACCTGCACGGATTCCCCAGGTCGGCCCGTCTTGCTGGAGTCCAAGCTGAGGATGAGGTGCGTACCGTCCCAAAGCAGTTTTTGGAGCAACACTGGAAGATGTCGCGCTCATCCACAGGAAGCCAGGAGCCCGGACCTCGCCCTGAACCTTAGGCGCACAACGGATCCCAATAAAAAGAAAGACGGTCCAGCTTCACTGAAAAATACTTGAGGCTTTATTTAATCCCGTGCAGATAAAAACCAACATACAGCAATGCAGAAAAACGACCGGTTTCGGATCACTATAGATGTGGATCCTTAGTCATGATGTGCATCAGTAGGAGGTGAAGTCGAGACTAAATAGTAGACCACCAGGAACAGGTGATCACAATCAGGTACAGGACACACCTCCTGATGACATCCTCCACAGATAAAGTGCATAACAATTACAACATGCCAAAAAAGACATAGAAAGTAAGATACAATTTACAAAATGCAATAAAAAAGAAATAAAAATATTAGTAATGTAGAATAGTATCATGACGCCTGTTCAATCCTGACGGTATCCGTGAGCCTAATTTGAAAATCCAAAAGCACTCATGATTGAGCATCTTTTTCTTGTGATCACCGCCTCTGCTTGGTCTATTAACCCTCTCCACTCCTTGTACTGACATGCTATCTGTATTACCATTATGAACCGCAGCGAAATGCAAACTTGCGGCGGAAACATTTTTTATTTTAGCATGGGGTACATCAGAGATATGACGGCAAATTCGAACTTTTTCTGCATTGCTGTATGTTGGTTTTTATCTGCACAGGATTAAATAAAGCCTCAAGTATTTTTCAGTGAAGCTGGACCGTCTTTCTTTTTCTTCTTCTTTTTATTGGGGTCCCAAAGCAGTTGGTTCCTCCGCAAGAATTTGTTAGATGATTTTGCACAAGTGAACTCACCTGGCCTGAGGAACCCGTAGAAAGCCAGATACAATGCCGCCCTGACGAGTGAGCTGATATATTGGCCGAAGGGGTCATTGGCCAATGCGTCAGAAACTGTCCTAACCATGTAGCCGGTAAAAGTTTGCCTGGTGGGTCTTCTTTTGATGGACTGTTTCTGGATGCCCCTCAACAAGGATTTGATCGGATGGGCCGTGAACAGTGATGGTTGATCCGGGAACTGCACATACCAATAATGCTGTATGCCCGCGAGGTACAGCTTAATGGTGCTATAGGATAGATTTAGCTGTGAGTGGCAAAAAGCTGTAAACGCAAGCAGGTAAGTGATCGGACCTTCCCCGGCCGGAGGGTATGAGAATTTAAACCTGTTGAACAACCGCCAGGCTGTCCTGTGTAAGCCTTTCGTGTATTGCTGGACAGAGAATCGGACATGAGGTTCTTAGCCATCTCAAGAAATGGTGCTACTCCAACAATAGCTGGCCATGAGGCGGGGTTGGTGTTTGGGAGAGATCTGCCTCTGGAAAGACCTGAAAGAAGAGGGGAAAGTTAAACCGAGATAGAGCATCGGCTGCGATGTTTTGTTGGCCACTAATGTGTGTGCAAACGAAATTAAAATTGTTTTGCAGAGCCAGCCACACAAGCTTTCGCACGAACGCCATGATGTGCCTGGAGGCTGACCTGCCCTTCATTAGAATATCAGCGAGAGCCTCATTATCGGTCAGAAACAGGACTGTCTGGTTACTCCACTGTGCCCCCCACGTGACTGCCGCTGCTACTATGGGATAAATTTCAAAGAGTGAGGAACTCCTTGAAAAGCCTGTTATGCTGGTGACATCTACCGGCCATGATTGAGCGAACCAGTGAGTGCCATGTATGGCTGCAAAGCCGGCAGTGGGCGAGGCGTCTGTGTGGACCACTGGGGAATTACTGGATGCCACCGGGATGAACAGGGAAACCCCATTCCATTGCGAGAGGAAGTTGTCCCACATCAGTAAGTCAGCGATGGCGTCCTGGTCCAGCTGGACTGGGCTGTCCTGGCAGGGTGCTTGCGGGAGGAGTGCCAGGAGCCTTGAAATGAAGGACCTGCCCTGCAGCATGATACGCGTGGCAAAATTCAACATGCCAAGGAGTGACTGAAGATCTGCCCTGGTAGTTACCCTCACTTGCGCTAGTCTGTGAACAACAGTCTTGATTCTGGCCAGTTTATCCTGAGGAAGACTGGCCTTCATGTCCACTGTGTTCAAGCAGATGCCTAAAAAGGTGATCTCTGTGCTAGGTCCCTCCACCTTGTGTGGGGCCAACGGAATTTTTTAGGTCTGAAAAAGCCGTGCGCAGGACTTGTAGATCTTGAGGTACTTGATCTGGGGATTCTATCAGGAGAAAGTCATCCAGGTAGTGGATGACATGGTTTGCCCTGAAGGTGTTGGTCAATACCCAATGCAGCGCGCTGGCCAGGTGGTCGAACAACCAGGGGCTGGACTTTGACCCGAAGGTCAGTTTACTGGCGAAATAATAAGCACCCTGCCATTTCATGCCATGCCACTGCCATAACTCGGGATGGATGGGTAGTAACTTGAAGGCATCCGTGATGTCTGCTTTTGACAGCCAGGTGCCTTTGCCTAATTTGATTATGACCTGTATTGCTTCGTCTATTGATGCGTATCTCATGGAGAATTCCTCGGATGGAATCAATGAGTTCAAGCTTGGTATGTGTAAAGAATGTGGGGCGGACAAATCATAGATTAGGCGTTTTTTATTATTAAACTTGCCGGTCACGATGCCTACTGGATTGATCCTCCAGCATGCGAAGGGAGGTTGGTTAAACGGCCCTATCAAGTACCACCGGTCTAGCTCAGTGTGGATCAACTGAGTTACCGCCTCTGGGTCTCTGGCTGCAGACTGCAAATTGTCACATTCGAATGTGGTTTGCGGGAGGGCGAGAAGCCCTGTATGGAAACCGTGTGTCAAGCCGTGGATGACGAACTGGACCCAGGCCGGGTGTGGATGCTCAGCCAAGAATAACGCCAACAGACCCACGTTGACCACGCTTAGTCACGCCGGGCCTTGATTCCTTTGAGGGCATGCTGCGCGTGGATGGGCCCTAAAACAGATCGCACACAGGTGTAGCAACCTGCACTGATTGTAGTGACAAATGGCGTAATTATAGTTGTTGCAAATCTTGCTTCTGCCAAGGTATTTCATGGGACGACTTAACTTATCCACCCCGGATGCTGGCTTGGTGTTTGAAGGACCTGGGGCTGAATAAGGTAGCGCAGGATCTGCTACGTGTCCCGTATTAGCACACCAACCCGTAGTGTGGGAGTACGAGTTGCAGACCGTGCACGTCGGGGCTTTAAGCCCTGCAAAATGGCGGCAGAACAATTCTGTGTCTATGTTAGACCAATCCAGCACGTGCTGGCACTGTATCAGGGCAGCTGCTGCTTTGGCTGATAATGACCGGTGATAGTCGAAAAATGCTGTGCCGCCATATTTGTAACCTAATTCCACCACCTTGTACATGTACAAATCTAGCTCGGCCCTCCTATGCGGGTTGGCTGTGCAAATCACGTCCCGGTATAAGCTGAATGCTAGAACAAATTCCATGACGTTCAATTTCCTGTTAAGCCTAGTGTCCTTAGACTTCAGGATTACCGAGACCTCCCCACAAGCAATGGTTCTATTGTCCGGGGCCTCATGTGTCGAAATAAGCAGGGACGCCAGGTTGACGTCTTTGCCCTCCAATATATCCTGCCTGATATTGGCCGGAATGAAATGGGACGGGACGATTGAGGGAAACTGGGATGACCCACCCGAAGTACCGGATGGACCTGCCGCAGGTTCCGCAGGTGTTGGTGTCGCTAATGCTGCCGCCGCATGTTGGGCAATATCGACTCTTCTGCCTAACGTGTCCCTGACACATGATTTCGGTAATCAGCTTGAATTAAACCTTATCCGGTACCGGGAGAATGAATCAGATGAACACTGAACACATGTCTAGTTCCAATCCATTCTGGTTTATTTCACAGTTGGCAAACAGTTATAATAGAGGGGGTTGAGCTTCCTTGACATCCAATCATATGTTAGCATTTGTTTGACCTATGGTATGATCACACATGAGCTCTGCATTAACATAATAGATGACTCATAGTAACAGCATTTGACCAATCAGGTATAGACACATAGGCCAGCAGACACTTGAGCCAACATGACCCTATATGGTAAGACTAAGGAATGTATGGGTATCTTGAAACCGCACAGGAAGTTTCTCACATTCCAAAAGGGGGAAGGGAGATTTTGTAAGTGCACTGACCAAATGTAATACACGTTGCTGACAGGACAAAATGGAGTTACTTATACCCCATCAATCCCCTCTTAGAACCTTATATATATACCTTATACTATATGGTTCTTTCTCTGCTCTTCCTTAGTTTGCTTATAAGCCTTTAGGTATTCCATATACCCTTCAGGAGTATAATCCTTAGGTTTTGTTGGGGTTGTGTTTGCCTCTTCTACCTCTACCGGAGTATAGAGGAATGTTGAGTGTACCCCTCTTTCGGCCACATTTTTTTTTACATACGGCAAGAAAGGAGGGCACACACTGTAGACAACAGCAGAGACACACTATTGCAGCGACCACGGCGAGTACCACTCCTAAAACATATCTTATTTGACCAAAGTCAGGTATTCAGCCAAAAAGCCAGTCCCCCCAACCTTGGTCAACATCTTGTTTTATATGTTTTATCATCTCTTCTAATTGGCCTATTTTATCTTTTATTCCACGGGAGTGGTCTGATAAATTGAAACAACACATCCCTGCGAACGCTGAGCATCCTATACCATGTTGGAGCAATAAATAGTCAATAGTTGCCCTATTCTGCAAGATAGCCTTTTTATACGATTGTATATCCAGCAGCATATCTTGCAGAGTTGCACTAGTGACATTTATCTGTTTTACCATAAAACAGGCAAGTTTTGATATTGTCCTGTGGTTATATATGGCCAAACCTGGTACTCCTATCAAAGATACCCCTTAACTCATGTATTCTGCTCTAGAGAGGAGATTCACATTATAATCACAATTTTCTCGTAACTGTAGGGAAGTGTCTCTTGTGTGTCGTGTCTGCATTGCTGGAAATAGTGGTATCATTGCTAATGTCAACCTAGCTATTGTACAGGGTCCCTCTGTAATATTGGCCGGTATGTATGTGTAACTAGTATTCCCACAGGCCAATACCCATCCTGCTGGTAGAGGTACATGTTTGTCTAGGGATGGTACTGTTTTTGTAATATTACATTGCATATTTTTTCCTGATACTATCTTTTTACAACTACCTAAATCTCTATCACAAATATTTGGTTTAGTCTTATTCTGCATTTTTGCTTGTATGCAGGGAAGCAATAGTGTCTCATCGCAGGAGAACTTGTAACATATTCCTGCTGCTGTGACAAGACCTGTAATTATTTCTATCATATTACTTTGCAGAGTCTCATATGTAGGACAGTCATAACAAGCATGATAAGGATTTACATATCCATATTTAACATCATGATACTCCAAATCTGTGTCATTCCATTGGGAACATAGGAGCTCCGTCCATACATCTACTGGGGTGAGGACTGCTACCAGACATGTCTCCAAAATGTTAAATACAGATAAAGTGGTTCGGAGACAAAAGTCAGTTAAGTTCAGAGTTTTGGCCAGGTACAGCCATAAGTTCTCCTTTGTCTTCCATAGATTGTCTTCCCCTCTGCATTCTGTTTTCAGGTATATCTGTCTGTCCCACAGCCATGGGACAGTAAGTAGGAGACACAAAATTGCAATTATTAAGGCACTGCATCTCAGCCATCTCGAGGAATTTCCCGATTGCGTCATCTCGTTGGGGGTCAAGGCTGTCTGCCTCCGTTAGTACCCCTTCTGTATCTTCTTCGAGGTCAAGGCTGTCTGCCTCCGTTAGTACCTCTCTTTTCTTCACCAACTTAATCCTTGTGGTGTGGATCCACGTGGGCGACTGTTCAGTGAGGACTGCTGTTCTGGTGATCGCGACTACCTCGGGAGGTGGTCCGTAGGTGAAGCTTCCTGGTTCCTTTCACTTCTTTAAGATCTTGATCATCACCTGGTCGCCTATCCGGAATGGACGGGTTGGTTCCTGTGAAAGAGAAGGAGACTTACAAGCAACTTATTCTTCAGTTTTACTGAGGACCTTGATCAGATTATTACTCCTCTCTGATCAGGTCCAAGTCCCCTTCCTGCACTACCAGGGGGCATCTTGCCCATGGTGTGGGGAAAGGCCTACCCATGAGTATCTCAATGCTGTTTATGTCCTACTCTGTGGAAATGTGCTATTAAGATGGAAGCACTGTGTTGGGGAATGCACAACTTCCCCTCTTCGCAGACTAATCCTATCTCAGGATTTTTCTGCAATACTGAATAACACCAGTCTTACTGTTCCTGTTCAGTGGCATACCACTGAAGATCAGTAAGCATTTGCAACATCTCAGGGGTTGGAGATGCCAAACATGGCATCTCCCCATGGTTACACAAACCTGTGAGGTTGCATTTGGCCACTCATTTCGCCACCTTAACTGCAAGCGCATTGCCCTGTGAGACATGATCCTTACCATCTGCTGCCGTGAATCCTCTCCTCTGCCAAATCATACCATGGTCCCACACTACCCCATGTGTGTACCTACTCTCAGTATAAATGGTGACAGGTCTATCAGTATGTAGAATACATGTCCTAGTGAGTGCAATGAGCTCAGCTGCCTGCTGTGTTGAGTGTGGATGCCCTTGAGTAGGCCTACAACATCATGAGTGGTGTGCAAAATGGTGTAATGTCACATTGTGAAAGAATTTGTCAACTCTTACCATCATAGCACAGGCTGCAAGAGAACACAGACATGCCGGCATCCCTTGAACAGAGGTGGGCATTACCTTTGAGAAAAACACACAAGGACGCAACTTGCCTCCGTTTTCTTGTGTCAGTACACCCGCCATGGTTTTACAATTTTGGCGTGCAAACATGTGGAAGGGCATATTATAGTCAGGGAGGCCCAGCCCTGGACTCGACATGAGTAAACATTTCAGATAATCAAATGCATTGTACATTTTCAGAAGACCATTTAATCAAATCTGGATTTTCTTCCAGAGTGGCTTTCCTCAAAACATTGTCATAGTCGGAGCAATCAGGAATCTATTGTCCACAGTAGTTTATCATACCAAGGAAAGATAACATTTCTTTCTTGGTGTGCGGGGCGACCAAACCCGCGCTGATTCTCCGTTCACCTTTTGTGCGGACAAAGCCCAAGTATTCAACCTGCATTTTACACCATTGCATTTCTTAAGTGTCACTTAGTGACCATATCCTGACAACCATTGTAACAGTGATAAACCCTCCTGAATGCTGGCCTCCGCTGACATGCTACACAGTAATAAATCATCGACATATTGCAGCAGCACAGAACCTTGGGGGAGTGGGGGGGTACCATGGTTCTAACATCGCTTGGAGGACTATGCTGTACACTACAGGTGAATCAGCATATCCCTGGGGCATTTCTGCACCAGGTCAGTTGACGTCTGTCAAAGGAAAAAGCAAAAAGTAGACTGGTTATCTTATCAACTGGGATTGAAAAGAATGAATTTTTCAGATCTATCACACTGAACCAAACAGCGTCTGCTGGAATGGCAGATAATAATTAAGTGACATCAGGTACAACAGGGGCTATAGGCACAATGATGTTGTTGATGGCCCCTAAATCCTGTACAAAGCGGGTAGCACCATCTGCCTTTGTCACTGGATTCACGGGCGTGCTGTAGGGTGAAATCACCTCTTCCAGGATTCCTTTTTGTAGGAATTCTTCTATCATTGGCCTAAGTCCATCAAGTTTCTCTTTTTTACAGCGGGTATTGTTTCTGGAACACTGAGATGACACCTGGTTTTACAGTAGCTGTGTAAAGGGTGCAATCTATGAATCCTGTGTCATATTCATTTGAAAACCATAATGCAGGGTTAATGTTATTAAGTTCTGGGTGGTCCTGTATGTTTGCAAGAATCAGTGGCACTGGTGTAGAGACTGGAATGAGATTTGAATAAAAACCAAAAACTTCCAAGAAAAATAAAATAAAATTCTCAATGCGCATATTATTCACATTTTCATGTACCCATTATCACAAACAGCTCATAACCACGCCCTTACACATAAAAACTGAATTGCACACACAGCTCTGCTACAAACATCTCAGTCTTCGTACATTTTCAATTCCACTTACAACTCAGAGCCACACCCATTCACATTCCACTGAATCATGTATCTTTCACCCAATCACACAATCTCTTTGTTACATTCCAAAATTTGCAGCACAGACAGACAAACACAGCTTTCCTGGAAACAGATAGCCACACCACACCCAGAATTGCTGATGGTCTGTCGCTGTAAAACAATATACATGTTATAATTATACAGTCATTTTGTTAAAATTCAAATCATCTTATATACCATGTGGTTTTAGTTTAGTGTTACACACATCGCCACTTATTCTATATAATTCCCCTTCCCCCATTTCCTTTGCCTTGCGTCTCTTATTTCAGGAATGTGTAAGCAGGGGAAGTAAAGCAATCAATCACAGGAAGTTCAACTGTCCCAAATGTTCCTCAAACTTTTACTCATATCTGAATAAGGACTTAGAATGGGTGCAACCTTAGATTGATAGGATTGGACACTTTAAACCATAACTCAGTATGCACCAGCCTATTATTATCCTTCAACAACTTCTCTTTTCAATTATCAATACACTTATGCATTAACTGACCATCTTTTAGTGCTGTAATCTTCTAATTCTAGGGCCATGAATCGTCCCTATTTAAAACACACACATATCATTAGGGCAACAAAACTTAACCAGTTCATTTCTGAACGTTTAACACAAGCCCTTTCTGATTGCAGACACTGGGGCACTTTTTTCGTGCCATCAAATAACTTCCTGACACTGCTGTGTTTTCTCACTCACCATAGCCCCCCTTCACCATCACAGGAGTTCTGATGTAACCAGTCTGTAAGCTTCTAACTTCACAGATTATTACAGCTTTTCATCCCTGTTGCCAGCCGGGCATAACATTCTGTTTCACATTTTCATTCTACTTGTACTGCGTGTAATATAACTAGTATGCGGTGTGCCAGTATTTAGACTGCGCTCTATTATGTTTCCAAATGTTGGCGTGGGGGGTCGGTATTTTTCTATTAGTTTTAATGGTATAACCGCTGTTACAGCATCTTCCTCAATCTGAGTCAGAACTGGGTACAGAGGTGCCGTGGGAGTGGATTTATTATAAGGTGGAGGGAATTTCTGACTTCTCTTCTTTGTGCCTACCTCCTGTTCTATTTCATGTAGAGACCTATCATTTTTGGGACTTTTTAGATACTTATTATTCTTGCTATTACCTGCATCATACCAGTGGGGGGCTATTTCCAGCCACTGTTCTCCTCCCCTGGACATGTACTCCATGTCCCAGGAAGGATCCGCATCGAAATGCGGCCAGGCTGTTTTATCACCTAGACATAGTCCTTTGACCATATCCATATGATAAATGCTATTATCACCGTCCCTGGGGAATGGATCTGCAGCATCCATTACCTCAGTCCAGCCTGCTAGATTATCTACCCACGGGTTGATCAGGTAATAGTTTGTTGGACTAACACGGGCTACATAGATTTTGCAAGTTTCTCCTGGTTCTGGTTTAGGGAATTTAGTTTTAGACCCTTGTCCTCCCATGTTAGTATTTATAGTTCAAAGAATAAGTGAGACAATCACTGTCAGGACTGGCTGTACTGCACTGAAATAGTGCCGACAAGACCTGTCAACTGATCAGCTGATTCGTATCTTAATGTCTCTCTATACTCTTTGGACCCTATCGACTATTGTTGTTTCGGACCGCCACTTGCGTTCAAATTTTCCGGGTCAACAGATTACTCTTAACCGAAAAAATGGGGCGTCTTGCGGTCCTCCACAACACAAACAATTTTACACATTAACAGTAGTTAACCCAAAATACATCAATTTGACAATAACAGTGGGATGTGACTGTACACTTACCACCCGGTCAATATCTCACACAAACAGATAATCTTATTACTTCTAAAATACTTATACTATATATATATATAAGAGTCAATCCAAGCTTGTAACGTTCTGTTCCCTGAACAGATTTCCTTAGTGCACCCTGATATGGACTCCCTGAGTCTCTTATAATCAACTTTTTTTAAGCTCCCATAGCTTTTGCGTGTCCCGGACACCGCAATCCACCGAAATCATAAATAGATGGTTCAACTTACTTGGATGAGATTTTGGTCATTGCTCCAGGTCCAAGAGGAGGACAAGAATTGATGTCTTTCACTGTAGACCTGAAGAGGACCCTCTCAATCCCGGACCTGAGCCCCCAAAACTGTTGAGCAATATCGACTCTTCTGCCTAACGTGTCCCTGACACATGATTTCGTTGATCAGCTTGAATTAAACCTTATCCGGTACCGGGAGAATGAATCAGATGAACACTGAACACATGTCTAGTTCCAATCCATTCTGGTTTATTTCACAGTTGGCAAACAGTTATAATAGAGGGGGTTGAGCTTCCTTGACATCCAATCATATGTTAGCATTTGTTTGACCTATGGTATGATCACACATGAGCTCTGCATTAACATAATAGATGACTCATAGTAACAGCATTTGACCAATCAGGTATAGACACATAGGCCAGCAGACACTTGAGCCAAGATGACCCTATATGGTAAGACTAAGGAATGTATGGGTATCTTGAAACCGCACAGGAAGTTTCTCACATTCCAAAAGGGGGAAGGGAGAAGGGAGATTTTGTAAGTGCACTGACCAAATGTAATACACGTTGCTGACAGGACAAAATGGAGTTACTTATACCCCAACACCGCAGACCTGGCTTCCACTGATTCCATTCTGGCCTGTAGGTCTGACATGGATGACGCCATACTGTTGATCACGGCGTGTAGTTGGGTGAGTGACGTCTGAATGGTGCCCATAGATACCTCATCCTGGCTCACAGGTGGTACATCTGACATCAGAAGACGATACAACTCGGCTTTCCTTGCAGATGCTGGAAAGGGGATGCCCCTTCGGCGCAGCTCGGTGGACAACTTCGGGATGGTCCAGGAACGTAATGAGGGTCCCACGCTTCGCTCCGACTGGGTGTCCCCGCTATCCCGCGATGCGGAAGAGCCTCCAGGTGTGAATTCTTGCGACATCTTCCTACTGGTCATTAATTGAGAGCCATTAGTACCCCCCTTTTTCCCCGAGCTGCGAACTGTGACCTTGTGCCCGTGTGCCTGGCCACTAAGGGGTCCTGTCCGCCCTGCGGGTGCCGTGGCAGACAAGCGTGCCACCGCCACCTGCGTGACAGCGCCCAGTGGCCTCCCGGGCCTGTGTCAGGCGTCGTGACAGATTAGACCATGCGGCACCTGTGGTGTGACCATGACTGAGAGGACGTCCCGGTACGTGTGTCTGTGGTCGTGACAGGACTTTGTGCTGATGTGTGGATGAGCGGTGGTGTGCCTGTAGGCGTGACAGGACTTTTACCCGGCCCGTGGACGTGCAAGATGTGTATGCCAAAACTGCCTGTGGTCGTGACAGGACTTTATTGTGAGTCTGTAGACGTGACAGACGTTGAAACACGAACACCTGTAGTCGTGACAGTTTTTTTTTTTTACTTTATCGAATGCCTGTAGTCATGACAGGGTTTTTTTTTTTTTTACTTTATCGAATGCCTGTAGTCGTGACAGGATTGTATCGCACGTCTGAAGACGTGACAGACGAGTTTAAATGCCCGTGGTCGTGACAGGACTTATGTGAGTCTGTGGACGTGACAGACGTTGAAACACGAACACCTGTAGTCGTGACAGGGTTTTATTTTTATTTTTTTTCTCATCGAATGCCTGTAGTCATGACAGGATTGTATCGCAAGTCTGAAGACGTGACAGACGAGTTTGAATGCCCGTGGTCGTGACAGGACTTATGTGAGTCTGAGGTCGTGACAGACTTCCTTTTTTTTTTTTTTTGGAATGAGGCGTGGGGCACCCCTCCACCGTAGGCAATGGATGTCTGACTGCATGTGCTGAGTCGGAAACTGATACGTACCTTATCTTCTGTGTATTTGCCTATGGTGCCACGCAACGTGACACGAACTGTGGAAACATAAATATAGTTTTCTTTTTTTTTTTTTAAAAAAAACAGCATCTAGAACGCACCCCTGCCCGCTGTCTAGCAAGGCCGCGGTGATTTGTATATGACCTGTTTGTGCGATCGCCTGAACAGACCTGGTGCGTGGATGCAATGCCTGGGTACGAAGACAGCTACTAGGGTAACTACAGGGTGAACATCTTTACGTATTGAGAAACCACCTACTGCTGCAAATCCTCCTAAAGAACATACATGAAGTGCTGGTGAACGTTTAGTTATACTGTGATAACATGAATGCAGTACATCCCTTTACACAACATGTAGACGGTTGGACCTTCAGCACAGACCGTGTGCTCCGTGGTCAAATTGCAATTGAATCTGAAACTGATCCATGGCCTGCGCACACGTCCCACAGAATAGATGTGAGAGCATATGTCTGACTCAGATTGCATTTGTGTGTGTGGGGCGCATTTGTGACCAGTGTGGGGAAAAAGACCTTAGAGATTTGACTATCGGCTGCTTATGACCATGCCGGTTCCCTGGCCTGCCACCGAACCCCCCGACTGTCGCCGCCAGTGGCCACCAGGTGGCGCCGTGCAGTGCGAGTCCCGCCGCTTAAGCCGTGCGGCCGGGACTGCGGCTTGAACTACACAGCACCCGCCGCCGGCCAGTAGACTGGAGCGCGCCTGCCGGTCTCTGCCACCCCCCCTGCCGGTCTCTGCGTCCAGCAACCACACCGCCGCCCCCGTCTTACTTGGAGTCGTGTGATGCGACCTGCCTCGCGCTGCCAGACCCGAACCCGCAATGAACCGGAAGTGCTCTGCCTCCTGACCCTCAGACGTGCCGGCGATCGTGCTGCAGCAGGTACCGTCTGCTGCCTTTTAACCCTGTGTGGCCCCGCCTCCCCTAGCACAAACCCAGCAATGACATCATTGCTTAACACTTATGCACCAAATGCGCACCAAGTGCAGTTTCTGAACAAGGTATTGGCAAACATCTTAAAGGTGAAACAGGGACATTTAACCATTTGTGGAGACTTCAACACTGTAGCGGACTTATCATTAGACTCCACAACCACTAGCAGACGTAGGGAACACCCTATATCTCCTCTACTCCACCAGGAGGAGCCATATGATATTTGGAGGTTGCATCACAGTGGGGAAAAAGATTACACATTTTTCTCCTCCGTCCACCATACATACTCCCGTATTGATATGTTCTTCATCAGCCGCTCCCTCCTCCAATCGGCCTCAGAGTCTACTATAGAGATAATTAAATGGTCCGACCATGCTGCCATATTCCTGTCACTATCAGAGACTTACAGCGCTCAGGACACTCTGTGGAGATGCAATCCATATTTAATTTCACACCCCTCCTCAAACTCTAGACCAGGGATGGCCAACATGTGGCTGTCCAGCTGTTGTAAAACTACAACTCCCACCATGCCCTGCTGTAGGCTGATAGCTGTTGGCAGTCTGGGCATGCTGGGAGTTGTAGTTTTGCAACATCTGGAGAGCCTCAGGTTGGACATCCCTGCTCTAGACTTTGCACAGCAATAGCAGAATACTTTAAACATAATTCTGGCTCAGTGACAAATCCTCACAGCGGAGGCATTTATTAGGGGGATTTTTATTCAACAGGGTTATAGGCTAAAAAAAGGGACAGAACTCAAAATAAAGTCCATCTTAGCACAGCTCGTGACCCTGGAAGCACTGAACAAGGCCAACTTGGACCATGCCCATACTACCCAGATAATAAACCTTAGATTGCAACTCAGAGAGTGCCTTCTTCACCAACATGAGAGCACAGAAATGCCAAAGCTAGAATCCCATATCTACTCCATTCCACCACAGGACACAAAGTGTACGACACTAAGGCTATCTTCAACCAGTTTATGGAATACTACCAATCCCTATATAACCTGGGTCCCTTAGGTCTGGTACGGGAAACCCCTATTTCACATATCAACGATTATCTCTCCACTTTAAATTTACCAACACTCTCTAAAAAACATAGTGATAAACTGTCCCTCTCCCTAACTTTAGAGGAGTTGCATACTATCATAAAGTCTCTCCCTAATGATAAATCCCCTGGCCCAGACGGTCTGCCTAACACTTATAAATCCTTTTCAGATCTTCTCCTCCAACCCTTACTTTCTGTTTTGACACAGGCTTTTAAAGAGGGGTTGTTCCCTAAAGAAACATTGGCCGCTGCAATCATAGCACTACCCAAGCCAGACAAAACACCGGACAGACCTCAAAACTTCAGGCCAACCTTGTTGCTTAATACAGACCTAAAAATATATGCCAAGGCTCTTGCTTTAAGATTGTCACGAGTATTCCCCTTACTATTAGAGAAAGACCAAGTAGTGTTCGTGAAAGGCAGGCAAATCACTGATAATACTAGGAGAGCCTTAAATCTCATTGACTATATTAAACATACGAAAACAGAAGCGGTGCCGGTCACTTTGGATGCTGAGAAAGCATTTGACCGCATATGCTGGCCGTTCGCCTTCACGGTCCTGAGACAAATGGGCCTGGGTGAGCCCTTTATCGTGGCAATTGAGGCACTATATTAATTTCCGACAGCCAAAGTGTTTGTAAACGGAGTGGTGTCAGATGAATTCCTGATCACCAATGGGACACGCCAGGGCTGTCCGCTGTCCCCGCTTATCTTTGTAATTGCTATGGAGCCATTGGCCCAGGCGATACGTAAACATCCAGATATACAAGGTATAGAGATAGACAAGTTGCAACATCGTATCTCCTTATATGCTGACGATGTTCTCCTGACATTTTTTTTAAACCAAAACCTTCACTCCAAAGAGGCCCTGTCCACTATTGCAGAGTTTGGGAAACTATCATTTTATAAGATAAATGAAACAAAATAATGGCCTTTAATGTGACAGACCTCGCTCTGAAACACTCATATTCCACCTTTCCCCTAGCCTGGCTAACAAAGACACTTAAATACTTAGGCATCGACCTCACGCCTTCGTTATCTCAATCTTTTAAACATAATTAACTACCACTTTTGGAGGTCATCCGAACTGATATAGCCCAATATGCAAAATTTGAGATCTCCTGGTTAGGTAGAATCGCTACCTGCCAAATGCTTAACCTCCCAAAATTGCTGTTTATATTTATGACAGTCCCTATCAAAGTACCTCTGTCTTTCTTTGCTAAATCACAGGGCCTGCTAAACCAATTCATATGGGGAAGAAGCCTAGAATATCGGCAGAAACCCTTTCAAAACACAAAAAGGTGGGAGGCCTGGGCATACCAATGTTAACAGACTATTTTCTAGCTACTCAAATCCAACATTTATATAATTGGTGGTTGCCAAAGGTGGGGATACCTTGGGTGGACATTGAATGCAGCCTGATAAAA
This sequence comes from Bufo bufo, assembly GCF_905171765.1. Lineage (NCBI taxonomy): Eukaryota > Metazoa > Chordata > Amphibia > Anura > Bufonidae > Bufo > Bufo bufo. The sequence continues at coordinate 128,676,859 of NC_053391.1, read as the reverse complement.
ACCCATGACTTACGGACTTCGTTAATCAACAGCTTGAGAAGCCACCCCACGAACATTAACCCACTACCTTCTCTGGTGGAGGCCTGGATTCACCACTGGCAGGTATTTCATGCCAGGTGTACCCTGGGAAGCTTCTCATTAACACAAGTAACACCCATCCAAATAATTGAACTAAATCTCCCTGAGGTACACTTGTCCACCTGGAAGAACAAGGGCATAAGCTATATATCTCAGTTGCTACAGACAACCACCTGAAACCATTTAGACACCCTGTAAACTGAGTTCAGTATCCCAAAGACAGACTTTTATAAATGCCTACAGATTAGGCATTTATTGGATCATAAGAACCCATACCAGGTGACAGCATACAAGACTCCATTTGAATTATGGTCTAAACCTCAATACAAGACTAGTAAGCAAAAGTTGAGGCCCTTTTACTTGGCGTTGGGTGACAAACAAGAATTTCTAAAAACCACCCAGTTCTTGAGCTTGGATAGAGAACTAGGAATAACAATACCAGCGGAAAAATTTACCACTTTGTTCCGCTTTATCTCTTCCACATTCATGTTAACTACACGTTACGAGGCTGCAATCAAAACATGTCTTCACTGGTACTACACGCCATATACGCTTAGCCATAAACACACCCTCGTTATGTTGGAGCAACTGGGGAGGAAGAGGAACACTGCTGCACATTTTGTGGTCATGCCCGAAAGTAAACCCACTGTGGTTTGGTGTTCTATCTCGCCTCTAGATTTAGCGAGCTAAACATTTAGAAATCAGTTTTGGGGGCTCTCTTCTTTATGGGAATACAAGATATACCAGTACTTTACAGAACCCCCATAGCCCACCTGTTCCTTGCTAGTGTTGAGCATGAATATTCAAATAGCAAATTTTTATTGTGAATATCGCCACTTCGAGAATTCGCGAATGTTTAGAATCCATGTAGATTGTAAGCCCTCACGGGCAGGGCCCGCTCTCCTTCTGTACCAGTTTGTAACCCGTCTTGTTTATGATTAGTTCAATTGTCTGTATTATGTATGTATACCTCTTCTCATATGTACAGCGCTATGGAATGAATGGCACTTTAATAATAAATATTAATAATAATAATAATAATAATATAGTGCTATATATTCGTTATATCGAATATTCAGCATTTTTTTCCATCTGAACACATGATTCCTCTCTGCTTCTTGCTTGTGGGCCAATGAGAAGGAAGGAATGTCAAGTTCACAACAATACTTAGTGCACCAATCAGTATTCTGTAGTCAGACCTACTAAAATGGGAAGTTACACGTAGAGCGAAAAAATATTCTAATCACTGCCGATCAGCGCAATCGTGAATATATTGGAGCACTGGACTCTTTCTGCACATAAAGCTATTCTACTGTTCTGCCGGGCCAACCATTTTCTCCAGTCTCAGGAAACTTTTGGCAGGTTGAAAAATGTAGCCAAAGTGACCCACGCCTGTATTTCGCGTTACAAATTCGCATTATGCGATTTTTACATTGCCGATTTTTCGCAATCAATCAAATAAGCTCGAATTCTCAAAATTCACGAATATATGATGAATATTCTACAAAATGAAAATATTGCGAATTCGAATATAGCCCCTGCCGCTCATCACTATTCCTTGCTACAAAATTATCCATTACCAAATACTGTAAAAGTACAACCATCTCAATAGCTGAAATCCTCAACAGGGTGCACACCACCTGCATGTTCGAAAGATTTGTAGTGCACAGAAATCACTGCTATCATAAATATGTGAACCAATGGGAAAGATGGCTTAGGTTTTCCCTTTTAGGGTCTAGCATTCAAACTGCAGCTTACCCTCAAATCGGATGCTCAGATTTACCTAGATAGAGCAGAGCAGAAATTCCCCAAACTTATCCCTACCCCTTTTCTTTTTTTCCTTTGTTTTTTTTACTTCTGTTTTATTCCTACCCCTGTTTTTAATTCTTTATGTTGAACTTTTCCTGTTCATTTATTCTATAATGCCATCTAATGACATGCACCTATTGTAATATTCTAGTCTAGATACGATTTCGTACTAGCTTTTTACTGTCATTTACACATCACATAACAGACTGGACGACAAACCCTACTTACTTGACGAAACTAGTGTAGTTTCATTACTGTATGACACAAGAAAACTGTTTGTTACCGTTTATACTGTCAAAAACTAATAAAAAAGATTAAAAATGAAAACCTAATCTAGAGTGCTCTGGATCTCAGACTGGGCTGAAGGTTTACCTTCCAGCAGTACAATGACCCTAAGCTAAGCGCACAGCCAAGACAACACAGAAGTGGCTTAGGGGCAACTCTGTAAATGTCCTTCAGTGGCCCAGCCAAAGCCCTGACTTGAACGCAATCGAACTTTGAGAGGCTTGAGAGGATCTTCAGATAAGAATGGCAGAAAGTCCTGAGTAAAGGGTCTGAATATCTATTTCAATGTAAGAATTTAGGTTTACCTTAAAGATTTCAAACTTTCTGTCATTATGGGGAATTGAGTGCAGATTGATGGCAAAAAAAGCTTATTTTTTTGTTATCTTAGAACAAGGCCACAACATAAAAACATGTGGAAAAAGTCAAAAGGTCTGAAGACTTTCCAAATGCACTGCAAATATTAAAGGACTGTGCCTTTAAGAGGTAGTGAGAATGAATATATGCTTATATTCCCTTTTAGAGACTATAACCGGCATGAGTATAGTACCTTAAAATTGAATGATGTAACCAGTGTAGCTGTCAATATCTTCTGATGCAATTTTTAAGGTACCGAATCCTCCTGTAGAGCAAAGATATATATGTATTTTACAGTAAAGTTTTTGTTTACTGCCACATTTAAATAACCACTTTAATGTACAAAAATGGAATTTCTATTTATTATATAGGGGCTACAAAAAATTCCTGGAGAAAATATATATTTTATTATCTAAATCATATGTTCCTGACTGAGAAACATCCAACGAAGGAGTAATATGTTCCTAAAGCCCCTTTCAGACAAGCGTGTCCGGAATAGGTCCGGATGCATTGCGAATGCGTTCAGTGAAAAATGTACGATTTCGCAGGCAAAGTCATTTTACCTGCGATCGCGTTCAGTTTTTATCACGCTGGTGCAATGCGTTTTGATGCGTTTTGCACGAGCATGATAAAAAACTGAATGTATACAAACAACATCTCTTAGCAACCATCCGTGAAAAATGCATCGCATCTGCACTTGCTTGCGGATGCGGTGCGATTTTCATGCAGCTCCATTCACTTCTATGTGGCCAGCGTTGCGTGAAAATCGCAGAATATAGAACATGCTGCAATTTTCACGCAACGCACAAGTGATGCGTGAAAAAACCAACGCACATGTAAACAGCCCCATTGAAATGAATGGGTCCGGATTCCCTGTGGGTGCAATGCGTTCGCATCACTCATTGCACCCGTGTGGAATACTTAGTTGCCTGCCAAAAGAACAAGGTGGGGAGACATTTCCCCTGGGGCCATATTTAAAAGCATTGTGGTCCTAAACTTGTGACTGTGACAAATCCGTTTAGAAGTGATTTCATAAAAAAATTCCAAATGCTATATCTGTACATGGCTGTTAGCTCTTTGTATAAATAGATTTTATTTTATTTTTTTAAAAGCCCTTTTCATTACCATTTATTCTACAGAGCGGCAATGAGCGGCACAAATTCAATCCTATCTTAACAGAATTGCTGTTCTCAATATGGCCGGAGAGCTTTCTGTCTACTGAATTTTAGTGTATGTGATACCGTCACCTTTATTTCTAACCAATAATCAGTAATCATTTCAGATGCTTTTATCTTCGTAGAGACAGGAACTCATGAGTGTTGTATTCAGCAGCACTACAATGATGGAAATGTTCCATATGTTTGTTTCCGATAGTAAATGTTACGTTGCCATTGTTGAAATGGAGCACAGAATGTCTGCATACAATTACCACTGGGCACCTGTCTGAAACAACCCCAAATCTTCACAAATCGTACTACTTTCCTTCTTGCAGCACACACTTGACTTGATTTTTTCTTTTGTAATTGCTTTGTCCAAATATGTTCAGAACTGGCAACAAAAGGAGGAGTTGCAAATGGGAAATCCAAATCAAGGGTTGAAAAAAAAAAAAAAGATCTATTGTGCCATGTGGGCAACTAAAAGAGGACCTTTCACCGATCCTGACATTGTGAACTAAATATCATGACATATACAGCGGCGCCCAGGGATCTCACTGCACTTACTATTATCCCTGGGCGCCGCTCCGTTCTCCCGTTATGTCCTCCGGTATGTTCGGGGACTTGGTTATAGTAGGCGGAGACTTAAGGGACTTGGTTATAGTAGGCGGAGTCTGCCCTTGTTCTGCGGGCGTCTCCTTCTCCTAGGCTGTAGCGCTGGCCAATCGCAGTGCAGAGCTCACAGCCTGGGAGAAAAAAACCTCCTAGGCTGTGAGCTCTGCGCTGCGATTGGCCAGCGCTGCAGCCTAGGAGAAGGAGACGCCCGCAGAACAAGGGCAGACTCCGCCTACTATAACCAAGTCCCCGAACATACCGGAGGATATAACGGGAGAATGGTGCGGCGCCCAGGGATAATAGTAAGTGCAGTGAGATCCCTGGGCGCCGCTGTATATGTCATGATACTTAGTTCACATTGTCAGGATCTGTGAAAGGTCCTCTTTGAAGGGGTTCTCAGGGAATTAATCAAATAAAATTACTGAAAATACCTAAATATTACTTTATTATAAACACATTCCCAAATGCCTTTCATTAGTTAGAATGGCTTGTTTCTCTAGGGTGCAAGCATCAGGGGAAATAAAATGGCCACTGCTCTACTAGTATGCACAAAACCCGTCCTAATATCACAGCTGGATGGGAAACTTCAAAGCTAACATATAGCTGATGAGATAGCAACACTCAGGACAGTAGAAGATATGTTTCATAATGGAATACCACTTTAAAACACATACAGTGGTGCTGGAAAGTTTGTGAACCCTTCCGAATTTTCTATATTTCTGCATAAATTTGACCTAGGACTACATAAGATTTTCACACAAGTCCTAAAAGTAGATAAAGATAACCAAATCAAACAAATAAGTCAAAAATATTAGACTGGGTCAAAAATGATCCAGTATCCCATGTTTGTGAGTGGTAAAAGTATATGAACCTTTCAGTGTCTGGTCGTACCCACTTGTGCAGCAATAACTGCAACTGAACAATTCTGCAAATTGTTGTCCTGCACACTGGCTTGGAGGAATTTTTGCCTATTCCGCCATAGAAAAAAGATTAAACTGCTATAACATGCTGCCTGCGGATTGCATTACATTTTTATGGTCACAGGTGTCCTTTAACCTGTATGCAATAAAGCTGCATCTTATTTGATACGTATAGTCTTATTTGAATCTCATTTTACTCCTGGTGGGTTCACATCTGTGTTCTGGATTCCGTTTTGGCTTTCCGTTATAATATGGTTATAACGGAAAAAAACGGAATCCGTGAGACGGTAGTCAAAACGGAAGCCTTTAACCTCCTCAGGACCGCCGTACGCAGGATTGCGTCTTTGCGGCGGTCCTGTTGTTCTGGGTGGACGCGCCGGTGCGTCCTCTCGCGAGACGCGAGATTTCGTGCATTGCCGGCCTGCGCATGCGCATCGCGGGCCGGCAAAAGTTAAAGAAGTATTTCGTCACCAGCCTGCCAGCAACGATCATTGGCTGGCAGGCTGGCGATTTTCAAAAAATCAAATCAGAAGCCAGATAACAGATCATATTAGTAAATATGATCTGTTATATGGCTTCTCTGCTTCTCTGCTGGTCCTTTTCGTCGGTTGGATCCAGCAGAGAAGCAGAGATCACTGTGAGTACCCACCAACACTACACCTTAGCCCCTGATCACCTTCCATCACCCCCATCATCCTAATTAACCCCTTGATCGCCCCCTGTCAATCACTTAGTGAAAGACAAAAAGTGATCAGTGTAAACTGTCACTTTTTTTTTTCACTAGTATTGGCTGTTAGGTTTTAGGGATAGTTTAGGCCCCTTGGTTAGGTAGTTAGCGTCAGTTAGCGCCCAGCCCACCGCACCGCAGTCACTTTTATTCGCTGTTTAGCGTATCGCTAATCAGCATTTGTACTTTTATAGTATCTGTAAGTGATCAAAACTGATCACGGTCAGATCTATAATAGTATTAGTGTCACCTTAGCTCGCCCTCCACTCAAAACGCAGTGTTTGCCCGATCAGGCCTGATCGGTCGCCCACACGTGCGTTCACCCACGCCCGCCCCACCGCAGTGACAAAAAAAAATTTGTTTTTTGATCACTGCACATTCACTTTACACGCACTGCGGCGATAAAAAAATCAGTTTTGATATTTTTTATCAACCGCAGCGGCCTCCATTACTTCGCTAGCCTCCCCTTTGTAAGACAGGCTTGCTTTTTTTCTTGGGTAGTCTCAGGGAATACCCCTAAATTTAGTAGTCCAAAATGTCAAACAGGGGGTATTCTTCTGAAGAGGCCTACAGGATTCTGACCCAGTCGGATGAGGAGTGGGAACCCTCATCTGACGAATCTAGCGGGTCAGAATATGAACCTGTGGAAAGCAGTGGCTCTCTGACCCAAAGTTCGGACGAGGAGGTGGAGGTCCCTGGCAGCACCAGGCGTACCCGGCCCCGTGTCGCTAGACCACAGGTTATGCAGGATCCGCTTCAAGAGCAGCAGAGTGGGGCTGTCGCTGCCGGATCACGTGGTGAGGCATACACCAGCAGCGCAGCCCTTCCTGGACCTAGTACCAGCACTGCCGTACAACATGGTGACGTGGCGAGCACCAGAAGGGCAGTTGAAGCTGGTACGGTGGCACGTGCACTAGTTACCCCGTCGCAGCCACCGCGCAGACAGGCCCGTAGAGCCCCTAGAATCCCTGAGGTGCTGGCAAACCCTGATTGGCAGTCACCAACTTCAGCCGCACCTGTAGTTCCCCCTTTCACCGCCCAGTCTGGAGTTCGGGTTGAGACGGCTCAAATCGGTTCGGCCCTGGGATTTTTTGAGCTGTTCTTGACTGCGGAGCTCTTGGACTTAGTCGTGGCAGAGACAAACCGGTATGCCACACAATTTATATCCGCCAACCCGGGAAGCTCTTATGCCCAGTCTTTCCGGTGGAAACCAGTCCAAGTTTCCGAACTTAAAATTTTTTCTTGGCCTTCTCCTCAACATGGGTCTAACTAAAAAGCATGAATTGCGGTCATATTGGTCCACGAACCCGATTCATCACATGCCCATGTTCTCTGCTGCTATGTCCAGGACACGATTTGAGACCATCCTGCGTTTCCTGCACTTTAGCGACAACACCACCTCCCGTCCCAGAGGCCACCCAGCTTTTGACCGGCTCCACAAAATTCAGCCCCTCATAGACCATTTCAACCAGAAATTTGCAGATTTGTATACCCCCGAGCAAAACATCTGCGTAGACGAGTCCCTAATACATTTTACCGGGCGCCTTGGCTTCAAACAATACATCCCAAGCAAGCGTGCCCGGTATGGGGTCAAATTGTATAAGCTCTGTGAAAGGGCCACAGGCTATACCCACAAATTTCGGATCTATGAGGGAAAAGATCAGACCCTGGAGCCGGTCGGTTGCCCTGACTACCTGGGGAGCAGTGGGAAGACAGTCTGGGACTTGGTGTCACCCTTATTCGGCAAGGGGTACCATCTTTATGTGGACAATTTTTACACAAGTGTGGCCCTCTTTAGGCATTTGTTTCTAGAACGGATTTGCGCCTGTGGCACCGCGCGAACTAGTCGCGTGGGCTTCCCCCAACGGCTTGTAACCACCCGTCTTGCAAGGGGGGAGAGGGCTGCCTTGTGTAACGAAGAACTGCTCGCGGTGAAATGGAGAGACAAGCGTGACGTTTACATGCTCTCCTCCATTCACGCAGACACGACAATCCAAATTGAAAGGGCAACCCGTGTCATTGAAAAGCCCCTCTCAGTCCACGACTATAATGCGCTCATGGGAGGGGTGGACTTCAATGACCAGATGTTGGCTCCCTATTTAGTTTCCCGCAGAACCAGACGCTGGTATAAGAAGGTGTCTGTATATTTAATTCAATTGGCTGCCTATAATAGTTTTGTTCTCTACAGTAAGGCTGGGAGAACAGGATCCTTCCTCAAATTCCAGGAAGAGATCATCGAGAACCTCATTTATCCGGGAGGTTCCGTGGCCCCATCCACCAGTGTAGTTAGCCGTCTACACGAGCGACATTTCCCCAGTGTCGTTGCTGGTACCTCAACCCAACCGCCACCCCGAAAAAAATGTCGTGTCTGTAGCAGGAGTGGAATAAGGCGTGACACCCGCTATTTCTGTCCTGACTGTCCGGACCACCCTGCCCTATGCTATGGTGAGTGTTTCCGGAAGTACCACACACAGGTACACCTAGCATAGGGATCACATCTCACCAGGACAGGCACACAGGGCTATTAGGGCCCTTTCTCTCACAGCTGCTGCAAACCTCTCCTTTCACCTGGGATAAAGTGCATAACGTACTTCGCCACATCTTTGGGCGATTTGCGCTTTGCACATTGTCCCATGGGGAAGGAGAGGTTTGCTCTATAAAGGTAAAAAAAACTAAACAAAAAAAAAAATACCGGTAAGTAAAAAAGTTAAACGTTCAGTTAAAAAAGTTTAAAAAAAGTTTCTATGTTCTGTTCAACAGTTAATAAAGTTATTGCTTTGCGGCCTGGTTTTTTCTTTTTTGTTTTGTTTTTTTTACCTTCCAGGTGGACCAACCGATCGACCAGCTGCAGCACTGATGTGCATTCGGACAGAAGCATTGCGCTGCTGTCAGATTACACGCAAGTCGGTGTATGCGGCGCTGCAAGACGAGATTTCTCCTCTGCAGTAAAAGATATGTTTGCCGAGGCATATGAGCTGAGGAGGTGGCGGTGTTCATATACTTTGGCAAACACTTTGTATATATAAAAAAAAAAATCCCGGCAATGATTTATTCATCCACCTTCGATTGATGTGAATGGAGAAATCTGGTTTGCCAGGGCATACGAGCTGAAGTGGGTATGGATGTTGGGCGGAGCTCCTATGTCCTGGCAGACGCCTTTCCCCTCCTTTTTCTTTTTTTGGCAGAGATTTTTTCATCCACATTGATCGATGCGAATGAAGAAATCTGTGCCGTTCATTTTTTTCTTTCAGCCCAGAGGCTGAACGGAAAAAAAAAATCTCATTACCCGTATGCTCAATATAAGGAGAATAGCAGAAACTCCTAATGCTGGGCATACATGTAATGATTGCGGAGACCCTCAAATGCCAGGGCAGTACAAACACCCCACAAATAACACCATTTTGGAAAGAAGACACCCCAAGGTATTCGCTGAGGGGCATATTGAGTCCATGAAAGATTGAAATTTTTGTCCCAAGTTAGCGGAAAGGGAGACTTTGTGAGAACAAAATCAAAAAAAATCAATTTCCGCTAACTTGTGCCAAAAATTTTTTTTTTCAATGAACTCGCCATGCCCCTCATTGAATACCTTGGGGTGTCTTCTTTCCAAAATGGGTCACATGTGGGGTATTTATACTGCCCTGGCATTTTAGGGGCCCCAAAGCGTGAGAAGAAGTCTGGTATCCAAATGTCTAAAAATGCCCTCCTAAAAGTAATTTGGGCCCCTTTGCCCACCTAGGCTGCAAAAAAGTGTCACACATCTGGTATCTCTGTATTCAGGAGAAGTTGAGGAATGTGTTTTGGGGTGTCTTTTTACATATACCCATGCTGGGTGAGATAAATATCTTGGTCAAATGCCAACTTTGTATAAAAAAAATGGGAAAAGTTGTCTTTTGCCAAGATATTTCTCTCACCCAGCATGGGTATATGTAAAAAGACACCCCAAAACACATTCCCCACCTTCTCCTGAGTACGGAGATACCAGATGTGTGACACTTTTTTGCAGCCTAGGTGGGCAAAGGGGCCCACATTCCAAAGAGCACCTTTCGGATTTCACAGGTCATTTACCTACTTACCAGACATTAGGGCCCCTGGAAAATGCCAGGGCAGTATAACTACCCCACAAGTGACCCCATTTTGGAAAGAAGACACCCCAAGGTATTCCGTGAGGGGCATGGCAAGTTCCTAGAATTTTTTATTTTTTGTCACAAGTTAGTGGAAATGATGATTTTTTTTTTTTTTTTTCATACAAAGTCTCATATTCCACTAACTTGTGACAAAAATAAAAATTTCCATGAACTCACTATGCCCATCAGCGAATACCTTGGGGTCTCTTCTTTCCAAAATGGGGTCACTTGTGGGGTAGTTATACTGCCCTGGCATTCTAGGGGCCCAAATGTGTGGTAAGGAGTTTGAAATCAAATTCTGAAAAAAATGACCTGTGAAATCCGAAAGGTGCTCTTTGGAATATGGGCCCCTTTGCCCACCTAGGCTGCAAAAAAGTGTCACACATCTGGTATCTCCGTACTCAGGAGAAGGTGGGGAATGTGTTTTGGGGTGTCATTTTATATATACCCATGCTGGGTGAGAGAAATATCTTGGCAAAAGACAACTTTTCCCATTATTTTATACAAAGTTGGCATTTGACCAAGATATTTATCTCACCCAGCATGGGTATATGTAAAAAGACACCCCAAAACACATTCCTCAACTTCTCCTGAGTACGGCGATACCAGATGTGTGACACTTTTTTGCAGCCTAGGTGGGCAAAGAGGCCCACATTCCAAAGAGCACCTTTCGGATTTCACAGGTCATTTTTTACTGAATTTTATTTCAAACTCCTTACCACACATTTGGGCCCCTAGAATGCCAGGGCAGTATAACTACCCCACAAGTGACCCCATTTTGGAAAGAAGAGACCCCAAGGTATTCGCTGATGGGCATAGTGAGTCATGGAAGTTTTTATTTTTTGTCACAAGTTAGTGGAATATGAGACTTTGTATGAAAAAAAAAATAAAAAAAAAAAATCATCATTTTCCACTAACTTGTGACAAAAAATAAAAAATTCTAGGAACTCTCCATGCCCCTCACGGAATACCTTGGGGTGTCTTCTTTCCAAAATGGGGTCACTTGTGGGGTAGTTATACTGCCCTGGCATTCTAGGGGCCCAAATGTGTGGTAAGGAGTTTGAAATCAAATTCAGAAAAAAATGACCTGTGAAATCCGAAAGGTGCTCTTTGGAATATGGGCCCCTTTGCCCACCTAGGCTGCAAAAAAGTGTCACACATCTGGTATCTCCGTACTCAGGAGAAGTTGAGGAATGTGTTATGGGGTGTCTTTTTACATATACCCATGCTGGGTGAGATAAATATCTTGGTCAAATGCCAACTTTGTATAAAAAATGGGAAAAAGTTGTCTTTTGCAAGATATTTCTCTCACCCCAGCATGGGTATATATAAAATAACACTCCAAAACACATTCCCCACCTTCTCCTGAGTACGGAGATACCAGATGTGTGACACTTTTTTGCAGCCTAGGTGGGCAAAGGGGCCCATATTCCAAAGAGCACCTTTCGGATTTCACAGGTCATTTTTTTCTGAATTTGATTTCAAACTCCTTACCACACATTTGGGCCCCTAGAATGCCAGGGCAGTATAACTACCCCACAAGTGACCCCATTTTGGAAAGAAGAGACCCCAAGGTATTTCATGATGGGCATAGTGAGTTCATAGAAGTTTTTATTTTTTGTCACAAGTTAGTGGAATATGAGACTTTGTATGAAAAAAAAATCAAAAAAAAAAAATCATCATTTTCCACTAACTTGTGACAAAAAATAAAAAATTCTAGGAAACTCTCCATGCCCCTCACAGAATACCTTGGGGTGTCTTCTTTCCAAAAATGGGGTCACTTGTGGGGTAGTTATACAGCCCTGGCATTCTAGGGGCCCAAATGTGTGGTAAGGAGTTTGAAATCAAATTCAGAAAAAAATGACCTGTGAAATCCGAAAGGTGCTCTTTGGAATATGGGCCCCTTTGCCCACCTAGGCTGCAAAAAAGTGTCACACATCTGGTATCTCCGTACTCAGGAGAAGTTGAGGAATGTGTTTTGGGGTGTCTTTTTACATATACCCATGCTGGGTGAGATAAATATCTTGGTCAAATGCCAACTTTGTATAAAAAAATGGGAAAAGTTGTCTTTTGCCAAGATATTTCTCTCACCCAGCATGGGTATATATAAAATAACACCCCAAAACACATTCCCCACCTTCTCCTGAGTACGGAGATACCAGATGTGTGACACTTTTTTGCAGCTTAGGTGGGCAAAGGGGCCCATATTCCAAAGAGCACCTTTCGGATTTCACAGGTCATTTTTTTCTGAATTTGATTTCAAACTCCTTACCACACATTTGGGCCCCTAGAATGCCAGGGCAGTATAACTACCCCACAAGTGACCCCATTTTGGAAAGAAGAGACCCCAAGGTATTTCGTGATGGGCATAGTGAGTTCATAGAAGTTTTTATTTTTTGTCACAAGTTAGTGGAATATGAGACTTTGTAAGAAAAAAAAAAAAGAAAAAAAATCATCATTTTCCGCTAACTTGTGACAAAAAATAAAAAGTTCTATGAACTCACTATGCCCATCAGCGAATACCTTAAGGTGTGTACTTTCCGAAATGGGGTCATTTGTGGGGTGTTTGTACTGTCTGGGCATTGTAGAACCTCAGGAAACATGACAAGGTGCTCAGAAAGTCAGAGCTGCTTCAAAAAGCGGAAATTCACATTTTTGTACCATAGTTTGTAAACGCTATAACTTTTACCCAAACCATTTTTTTTTTTTACCCAAAACATTTTTTTTTTATCAAAGACATGTAGAACTATAAATTTAGAGCAAAATTTCTATATGGATCTCGTTTTTTTTTGCAAAATTTGACAACTGAAAGTGAAAAATGTCATTTTTTTGCAAAAAAAAAATCGTTAAAATTTCGATTAATAACAAAAAAAAAGTAAAAATGTCAGCAGCAATGAAATACCACCAAATGAAAGCTCTATTAGTCAGAAGAAAAGGAGGTAAAATTCATTTGGGTGGTAAGTTGCATGACCGAGCAATAAACGGTGAAAGTAGTGTAGGTCAGAAGTGTAAAAAGTGGCCTGGTCTTTCAGGGTGTTTAAGCACTGGGGGCTGAGGTGGTTAAGAAGCATTCCGTTTTGATCCGTCTTAATAGAAGTCTATTTGCAATCATAACGGATCCGTCTGGTTCCCGGTATGCAAGACGGAAAACAAAGTCCTGTCGACAGGACTTTTTTCTCCGTTCTGCATAATGCTGTCCGCGATGTGGTGCGGAGCAAGACGAATCCATCCTGTCACTCAATGTAAGTCAATTGGGACGGCTATAGAAGACATAATACAACCGGATCCGTTCATGATGGATGCATGCGGTTGTATTATTGCAAACGGAAGTGTTTTTTGCAGAGCCATGACGGATCCGCAAAAAACGCTAATGTGAAAGTAGCCTTACACTCACCTCACCGATCCCCTGACGCTACCTTTCCAATGGTGCCTGAGTCCCTGCTCCACTCAACTTTCTGCTGACATTCCAACAAGGCAGGAAATAGCTGGGAGTGCCGCTCAGCCAATCACAAAGGAAGCCCCAGCACTCACTTGTCCTCTGTATTCCAAAATGTATTCACCGATTTAGTGCAACGCTTCGACCATTATGGTCCTTTTCAAGCAAGCCCTTTTTTCTATGACCAGCTCAGCCAATCAGTCATGCTTACTACTTATTTTGCTCCTTGGCTGCTTTTTAGCCCAGCTTCTTTAGGACACCGTTGTGATGTGTGACTGCAGTTTAGCTACAGGCAGTCTGAGTTTGTCTTATTATCGATTCAGGCTGCTGCTCTCAACCTCCTTCTGCAGCTCTTCCTTTTCAGATTGGCTACCATGTTAAAACACAGGTCTACCACAATTTCACCAGGAAGTCAATGCAGGGAGAGATGATTTCTAGTACACTGATTTCCAATGTATGATTTCTAGTATAGTAAGTACATACTACCAAACCACCGATAAGAAAAAGAAGATCTTCAGAAAACTGCCACACATATATTGAGGCAAATGAAGCTTAGTAAAGGGGACCCTGGAGGGTCATTTTAAATACCCATACTTTGGTCTTATTTCCAGGCTTAAAGGGGTTGTCCACTATTGATGACATATCCTCAGGACTGGCGGGGCTCTGACTTCCAACACTCCTGATGATCAGCTGTTTGAAGTGAAAGCAGTGCTAATATGAGCGCTACCTTCTCCTCACTGTCGCAACTGCAGTGGTGAGCAGGTGTAATTGCGGCTACTTCGTCCCATTCACTTCAAAGGGAGACGGATCCTTCCTATTCACTTGAAAAAGCGGACAACTCCTTTAAAGGGAGTCTGTCACCAGCGGCCTCCATATCCAACAGTTTGCATAGACATATTAGGGGGTCATTTATTAAACAGAAATACACCTAAATTAGTCATATTTCTGGTGCAGATTGCGGCGCAAAACTCCTTTGCGCTGCAGTCTGCGACTTCTCCCCACTCACGCCAGGTCGGGGTGTGGGCGGGGAAGGGAATGGGCCAGCATTTGCCATTTTCTGTGCCTGTTTAGGCACAGAAAATGGTTCTACATGTAAGGACAGCTAGGAAGTTGTCTTACATTTATAAAGCGGAGGTGAATCCACTGAAGTTATGTACAGGCCTCTTCATAACTTCGGCAGATCCACCGCCAGGTATAGGGCGTATTAAGACGGCTTCTAAAACGCCAGTGTCTTAATAAATGTGCCCCATAGCTGTGGTTCACCTGATTAAAACGCGTTTTTTCTTTTCTTCATCCAAGGCTCTGTTCTCAAGTTATACATTTTCTTAATATGCAAATTAGACATTTGGTGCAATGAGGGCATTACCATTGCTCTTGTTGCACCCAAGTTCAACTCCATTCTGTGGCCAGCAAGGGAGGGGCTGGCCACAGAAAGGAGCGAAATTTGGGTTCAACAAGAGCAATGTTGATGCTCTCACAGTTCTTGTTTCTTGCTATACTGGGTTGGAGAGTAAACAGATCATACAGCATGATTTATTATAGAAAATTGTAAGATAAGACTGTCTACCTTTTTTCATTTCACTCATTTCACATAGATTTCAGGATCTAATGAGCCATTCTCTTACCTTAATTCTCTTTTATTAGCAGCTTAACAATAACTAATAAGAGGGACGGAGAAAGGTAGGATGAGGCCTGGGCACGCTTTCCTAATGAATATAGTAGACTCAAACTCATATGTATTGTTTGAGCAGTCCTATTCACCAAAGGCATAATCCAGGTGGTCACACGTGTTCAGTAGATCAGTTAGACCACTAACAGTAGATCCTCTTGTCCATGGGCAGCAGATTGATTCCTGCTATTCTCAGTCACTGAGAATCAACACAGTAGAAACGACTTCTAACCATCAAAATTAAGTGGCTATTCTCAGAGGGAATGAAAAGAACACCAGGGGGCATCATATCAGATATATAACTGCTATAACTAGACACTGGTATTTTTTAAATGATTTCAATTGAAAATGTGTTATGTTTTGTATGAGTAAACAAATATTGAAAGGGGTTATCTGGGCTACAGATATTGATGGACTTTCTTCAGGATAGGTTATCAATATCAGATCGGTTGGGGTCTGACAACTGGCACTGCCACTGATCAGCTGTTTCAGGCATCTGTGGCCCCGAAAACTAACAGTGCACAGAATGGAAGCAGAAGGCTCAGTACGCTGTGTAGTTTCCGGTGCTGGCGTACTGAAGCTCAGCTCCCATTCACTTGATCCTGGCAAGTGTATGGAGCTATCTGCTTCTAGCTATGTAAATTATATAGTTTCTGGTGCTGTGACAACTGGAAACAACTGATCGTTTATGAGGCTGAGTGATGGCCCCCAACCAATCTCATATTGATGGCCTATCCAGAGAATGGAATGTCAATATCTGTAGCCTGGGGAACCCCTTTAAAGGATAACTGTCACATTTAGACTCTAATTTCAATTTTCATATATGTAGTTACTAATAACATGATATTCCAGAATCAGTTACTATTAGACTGACTTACCCCATATTTAATAAGATTCAGCCCTTAGCAATCAGTCTGCATAAAACTGCAATTTCACTATTCAGTTAAGATGGCCGCCACTGCCCTCACCCTGAGGCTAATCCCGCCTGCCCTCACTAGCCAGTAACAATAGCCCCCCAAAAGTGTCAGTAACCAGAGCCCTCCCCCTAAAGGGTTAATCTCCTGCAGCACAAAGGGGTCCTCTTACCACATGTTGCTTTCATTTATACACTGAGCAGATGGCAGATCTCCCTTCCCTGTTGTGCGCTGATTCAACTCTGCATTCTCCAGCTCTGCTGAGTGGGGGAGCGTCTGCCAAGTGCAGGGACAGGGAGAAGTGCACACAGCCCAGGCACTGTTATCAGCTGCTGGGGAGGACCTGGCTTTAATCATTTACTTACAGTCCCTGGCTGTCAGTAATCTGACCCTGCACGCTGCATGCTCCATCCTTCAACAGATAGACGGACCATGCCTAGCAACCCTATTTTAACGACAGGTAAAAATAGGCAGTACAGGGGACAAAAATGTGGAATTAAGGGGTAATTGAATACACAGTGAAAAGTTGAAATAGGGCCACCAAGGTGATATTAATCACCACAATCCAATACTCCAAAAAATAAATAAATACGACAATTATCCTTTAATTATGTGATAACCCTGATTCTCCCACTAGTCTTTCTTTGTGTCCCAGCCAGAAGAAGCAGCCATTCATTATACACATGCACCACAGTTAACACACACACTTATCACATCTAGTTAACGAGTTTTCACTGTGACTGTTAACTCTGCTGCATCTGTATGTGCTCCTACTGTTTACTGTGTTCAATATTTTGCTGGTGTTGTGAAATTTTCCATTTAATTTCTAGCGCCCTGGAGCAGGGGTACTTTGAAGTCTGGACATTTGTGGACATTTGCCTATTTCCCCTACGCAAAGACATCATCTTCTTACTTTAATTCGCTACTGTTTAATACTGTATAACTGCATTTTATAGGTATGTTGTGATATATATCCTGTTCATTTGCACTGTGTTTGCGAGGTTCTGTGGAAACGGTTAATGAATACTGAGAGATTCTTGGAACTTTGAATGAGAAGCTGGTAATTTTCCTCAGCTACCATTAGGTTTAAAGAAGAGCATGTTTTGGAGGGAAAAAGCCAAATTTGTTTACCACCAAAACCAGACAGGCTGACCTTTTGATTTTCTGGTTTAGCTATGTTAATATGTCTTAAAACTTGTTTTTGTCTTGAAAAACTGCTGTGTCATTGCCATTGAGTATCACTGAAGTTTTAATGTAAGTCTATGAGAGATGGAAAGTGTAACAATGTATCTGTTTGTGCTGAGTTTCTCCATCCCTCCCACTATAAGGGTTCTAGTTTAGCCAGAAACTGTATATAAGTAGAGCAGTCAGAGCCCCTAGTGTTCTGCAGTTAGGGATCAGTGCTTAGAAGAGACTCATGCTACTCTGCATTAGTGACCAGAAGAAGACACTGAGATGGGGACGCTAAACCACAGACCATGGGTCACCAGCCCTGTGACCAATGAGCCACCCGGATTACTGAGGAACAGACCGTGGACCTCAAGCCATTGACAGGGTACCAGCCTTCTGAGAGAGGGAGGGATAGCTAGCTCAGGCCTTTCCTTAGCATCATACCCTTCTTCTGCCAGGGAGCATAGCCAGCCCTATGCATCGCTTGTATTGTTTTGCACCTGAATTCCTCCAGTAAAGAAGCACACTGGTTTAATACAGACTCTGACTCTCATTGGGTTATTTCCCATTGGGGTGCACCACACCTTACCATCCCTTCCGGAGAGCAGCAAAGCGTTGTGACATCTCAACGGTGTCCGGGGGATCCAGCGTAGCATTGGGGCCACCCCAAACCCGGCCATTGCAAATTGACGTTATAAAAATTAGACAATGCATTTAACGAGAATCCGTCACCCCGATTTTTTGACCATTATCTACAATACATGAGTAGTAATACATGAGTCGTACTGCAGATATGGAGTCCAAATCACAATTTTTTATTTTTCCTACTGTCCCCGTCCCCCTGCTTTCAGCACACAGAGCTGCTTTGACATACATTGTCAGGACTACCCTGGATGTGTACATGAGTCCTCTCCATTATGTTTGAACAGCACAGCAGCCTGGACTGTTTATTTCAATGCAGCTTTGGGCATAGACAGTTGGGGAAAAGATAGCAGTCGAAAAAAAAAATTTGTGATCTGGACTCCTTATCTGCAGTACTACGCATGTACTACTGTAGATAACAGTCCAAAATCGGGGTGACACATTCCCTTTAATATGTACCCCAGGTATATGACACCGTGACATTGACATTTAGACCTCACATTAAATGGCCTTTAAAGCCTGATTTATGCACACTGAGCCTTTTTCTTGGATAAGTTGTTTTCTGAGGTGGGTTAACCTTTTCTCATCTCCTCCATTGTGATGAATAGGTTGCAGAAAATGATGGTTACATTGTGGAGGGGGCAGGGTTTGTGAGAGTAATAATGTGTGAAGCTTTCATCCAAATACTTCCCTGTACAGCTTCAAGGAAACGCACTGAGCAGATGTGCCAGGTGAACTCAGAATCCAGGTCCCTGCACCTTCCGAGCACAAAACTAGGTCACGGATTCTAGAGGAGAGGCTGGGAGATAGTTATAGAAGAGTGAACGTCAGCGCTCTCAGCTCAGGCATTAGAAATAAGCCCTTCGTGTTTAGAAAAGTATATATTTTCTTCCGAGAAATTAAACAGAATCTGCTGCTTTATTTATACAAGATGTCATTTCGTTTCCGCACAACTCATTGCTGACTGGCCGTATTTTTTTTAGTAACAGCTTCAGGTTTTAAAAGGACTGAACTGAACCAAATCACTGGTATGTTGCCTCTTTTTGCACTCTGGGCCGCGCACCTAAATTGTGGTATCACAGCAATCATACATGAAACATTAAAGAGGTTGTGTCACTTCAGCAAATGGCATTTATTATGTAGGCAAAGTTAATACAAGGCACTTAATAATGTATTGTGATTGTCCATATCACCATAAGGGTGACCATATTTGTGTTTTCAAAAAGGAGGTCCCTTGGGACAGGTTAGTTGGCTGCTCTGTACTACGTCTGCTGTATGCGGTGTGAACACAGGCAGCACCAGCACCTGCAGAAGAGGTCCAGGGAGCAGTGAGTAAAGAGCATATTCACCGCTCCCTGGGGCACACTGTAGATGAGCCCTGTTACAGATTTTACATTAGGGCCCAGGAGATTCAGGTTACATCACTGACTTTGACTGATTCTCCTTTAATCCATCCCCATCCTCTATAGCAAAGAACCCCCTATCCAGCTGCCCCTTTAACACTGCCATCTTGTAGCTTCTACCAATATTGTTCCTGCTGTTGCCCTGTGTGGCCATATTACTGTACTGATAGTGGTCCCAATGACCTGAAATACTGTACTGCTGAAATAAAAGAGCCAGAGGACACAGGTACATAACTAGAAAACTATGGGAACCAATGCAGACTTTAGATATCAAACCCCAGACCAGACCCCACAATAATACAGATCTCCTGAGAGACCCTCAAATTAATACATGCAGACCCCAGATTTATACAAACACCAGATTATACCCCAAATTTATACAGACCACAAATTCATGTATAACCTCCTTCCCTTAAATGCAAACCTCAAGTCAAACCCAAACTTCATGTGGCTCTCTATAATCTCCACCACACCATCCCTTAAATAAGAGCTCAGATCAGACTCCAAATTCATGTGGTCCCCTAAATCATCAGACCCCTGCAGACCTCAGATCAGACCTCAAAATTCATGTGTCCCCCTAAACCTCTTTTCCTCAGATTCCTGTAGACCTCAGATCAGAACCCAAAATTGAAATGGCCCCCAAACACCATTCCCTCAGATCTCTGCAGATGTCAGAGACTCAAAATTCACAGCGCCACCACTCTGCAGCTCCAGTGCACTTTTCTTGCAACTCTGCACTGTGATCTGACGTCGCACTGTGTCAGGTCATCGTCAGATCATAGTGTGCGCCAACATGCACTAAGTGCTGACTTTGTATGAAGTGCAGCTGCCGGAAGAAGACCAAGGAGCGGTGAGTAATACCAGCAGTGCACTCATCACTTCAGAGCTTCTGTGTACTAATAATAGTGACTGTCTATCCTGCTGAGGCTAGTCATTGGCTGGAGAGGCACGCCTGTGCAGGAAGTTTACAGGCAGGTACTGGAGGTTTGGTGAAGACAGCCCAGGGACCACTCAGCCTGAACAGAGCAGCTGGGAGAAGGTAAGTATAGCTCTCCTCAGAGAACTCACTGCATGGGTGTGAGGTGCAGTGGCATAGCGTGGGGGAGAGGGAGGCAAGGGGCCCGTTGCCCCGGGTGCCAAATTTAAGGGGGCGCCAGGCAGCAGGCAGTAAAATAAGGGCGATGTAAGGGCCAGGCCTGAAGCTTATGAGGCAGTAGAGAGGCGCTGGAGATCGCAATTACATCACCGTGACCTCCTGCGCCAGGTTTCGCAAAATGATGTGATGACACTGTATAATTATTATATATAATGGCCCCTCTGTATTATTATTAATATATATAATGGCCCCCTCTGTTTTATTAATATATATAATGACCCCCTCTGTATTATTAGTATATATGATGACCCCCTCTGTATAATCTATCTTCTTCTATCTTCTTCTTCTATCTATTATTTTATATATATATATATATATAAAAAGAAGGACGCATATATGTGTGTGTGTATGTATGTACCGTATGTATGTACAGTGAGGAACAGAAGTATTTGAACACCCTGCGATTTTGCAAGTTCTCCCACTTAGAAATCATAAAGGGGTCTGAAATTCACATTGTAGGTGCATTCCCACTCTAAGACAGAGACAGAATAAAAAATAAAAAATTCAGGAAATCACGTATGATTTTAAAAGAATTTATTTGTCTTGCACTGCTGAACATAATTATTTAAACACCTGAGCAAATCAGTGTTAATATTTGATACAGAAATCTTTGTTTGCAATTGCAGAGGTCAAACATTTCCTGTAGTTCTTGACCAGGTTTGCACACACTGCAACAGGGATTTTGGCCTACTCCTCCACACAGATCTCCTCTAGATCTGTCAGGTTTCAGGGCTGTCGCTGAGCAACAGGCAGTTTCAGCTCCCTTCAAAGATGTTCTATTGGATTTAGGTCTGGAGACTGGCTATGCCACTACAGAACCTTGATATGCTTCTTACGGAGACACTCCTTGGTTATCCTGGCTGTGTGCTTCAGGTCGTTGTCATGTTGGAAGACCCAGCCACGACCCATCTTCAATGCTCTGACTGAGGGAAGGAGGTTGTTGCTCAAAATCTCATCCCATTCATCCTCTCCTTAATACAGTGCAGTCGTCCTGTCCTCTTCGCAGAAAAGCACCCCCAAAGCATGATGTTACTACCCCCATGCTTCACAGTAGGGGTGGTGTTCTTGGGATGCAACTAAATGAAGTTTAGACCAAAAAGTTCTACTTTGGTCTCATCTGACCACATGACTTTCTCTCATGCCTCCTCTGGATCATCCAGATGGTCAATGGCAAACTTCAGATGGGCCTGGACATGCAATGACTTGCAATGCATTGCAATGCATGATTTGAAACCATGACGGCGTAGTGTTCTACTGACAGTGACCTTTGAAACTGTGGTCCCAGCTTTCTTCATGTCATTGACCAGCTCCTCCCTTGTAGTTCTGGGCTGATTCCTCACCTTTCTTATCATCAGTGATACCCCACGAGGTGAGATCTTGCATGGAGCCCCAGTCCGAGGGAGACTGACAGTTGTTTTTAGCCTCTTCCATTTTCTAACAATTGCTCCAACAGTTGATCTATTTTCACCAAGCTGCTTGGCAATTGCCCCGTAGCCCTTTTCAGCCTTGTGGAGGTCCACAATTTTGTCTCTGCTGTCTTTTGACAGCTCTTTGGTCTTGCCCATGGTAGTAGTTGGCGTCTGGCTGACTGTTGGGTGGACAGGTGTCTTTAAAGAGCTCAGACAGGTGCTACTAAGTTAGATTAATGAGTGGAGTAGAGGTGGACCTTTTAAAGTCACAGTGACAGGTCTTTGAGAGCCAGAATTCTTGCTGTTTCTCAGGTGTTCAAATACTTATGTTCAGCAGTGCAAGACAAATAAATTCTTTAAAAATCATACTGTGTGATTTCCTGAATTTTTTATTCTGTCTCTCAGAGTGGGAATGCACCTACAATGTGAATTTTCAGAACCCTCCATGATTTCTAAGTGACAGAACTCGCAGGATGTTCAAATACTTCTGTTCCTCACTGTATGTTCCATGATCACTCAAAAACGCAACCATCGATTTCAATGGAACTTGGTATACAGTGGAGGTTACTGTTAAAGGGACGGGCACTGTGGAGGTCACTGTTAAAGAGGCGTTCACTGTGGATGTTACTGTTAAGGGGGAAGGCCGCTGTGGAGGTCACTGTTAAAGGGGGAGACACTGTGTGGAGGTCACTGTTAAGGGGGCAGGGGCCACAATTAAAGGGGCAACTGCTGTGGAGGTCACTGTTAAGGCAGCAGGGTACTGTGAGGTCACTGTTAAGGCAGCGGGTTACTGTGGAGGTCACTGTTAAGGGGGAAGGCCCCTGAGGAGGTCACTGTCAAGGGAGTGTGGTGCTGTGAAACTCACTGTTAAAGGGGCGAGCTGCTGTGAAGGTCAAAGCTAAGGGGATGGGCTGCTGTGGAGGTCCCATTTTAAGGTGGTGGGGCACTGTGGGGGGATCAGTGTTAAGGGGTGGGGGACTGTGGAGTTCGCTGTTAAAGGGGCGGGGTGCTGTAGAGGTCACTGTTATGGGGGATACTGTCGATATCTTTTAACGACACACACAAACATTAAATTAAATAGATGAAATATACCCCTGCAAAGTCGGTCCTGCTAGTATATATATAATGGCCCCTTCTGTTACTGCTGGGGGCACAAATGGAGGCCTTATTTCTACTAGGGGCTCTATGGGGGCATTATTATTGAGCACAAATTAATGGGGTTGCTACTGGAGATACTGTAGGGTAGTGTATCCCAAAAAAAAAAAATTGTGAAACTCTGCGAGATGCGGCTGAAAGAAGGTATCATGGCGGTCTTATCTCTGATTTGAAGACGTTGAGGAAAGTCTACATCACAGGAGATGTCACTGGATGTAAGAGGTATGTGGTGCTGTATTCTCCTGTATGTTTTGTAGTGATGTATGTAATGTCCAAACACATATCTGTTTCACGGTAGGGTTTGGGAAGGGGGGGGGTGGATATAGAATTTGGCCCATACTGCCACAGCCCGGCCCCAGACTTCAGGTCACACTGTGTGTGTTCTGAATTCTGTGGTCTCACGCCCATCTACTACAATATCTGTACTCAGAGAGTTATCACTGTAATATCTGTGGTGTTACATAAGACTACTACATTATCTGTAAAAAGGGGCGGGTCCACAGGTTGGGGGAGGGGGCGATACATGGCTTGCCCCGGGTGCTGGCCACCCACGCTACACCACAGGTAAGGGATGTGGGCTGTTCTAAAACTCCAACTCCCAGAACCCTCCATTCACTTCTATGGGATTTACAAGGACAGCTGAGCAAGTGAGCATGTTGGAAGTTGTAGTTTCACAGCAGCTGGAGTGATGAAGTATGACATCTTTGGTCCAGAGCAGTAAATTAACGTGTAATTTTGTGCCTGCAGCTGTCACTCGAAAGACACTTTTAATATGTAACAAAAAGGGCCCTTTTACCAACGATCCTTGTGCAATACCCCAGAATAAGGTACTAAGCTGTTCTTGTTATGTAATGTTATTTAGGGTACTTTCACACTAGCGGCAGGACGGATCCGATGGAAATGGAGCTCCAGCGCAGCGCGGCAGTGCACGCCGAAAGGCCGCCGGACTAAAAGTACTGCATGTCCAACTTTTTAGTCCGTCGGCCTCTCGCCGTGCCGGCGGTCCGGCGGCACGGTGTGAACAGCCTGTCGGATCTGTCCTGCCGCTAGTGTGAAAGTACCCTTAATATGTTAATGCCTTGTAATGTACCAATAAATCTCTGTATGGACCAGTCAGGGTTATTAGTTCTGACTCAGCACCTGTAGAAAGTTAGCTGATGGGCTTAGATCCGTCCCTAGCTCAGTTAGTTCTGTATTAGCTGAGGAAATGAGAAGCAGTTATATGTGCTCACTCTCCAGAGAACTAGGCCTGAATTCTAGAGAACCACTATCTCTGAGAGATCTACAGAGAGAAAACCATCTCTACGTCACAGTACTCCAGAGAAAGAGAGAAGAACTAGAAGGTCCAGAATCTGCATGGCCGAACATTGGAGTCAGTCACTAAGGTATTTGCTGTTTAAGGCTGATAAAGACTTTACTGCAGTGAGAGGGACATTTCTTAAAAACACCCTTCACACTTGGACACGTTCTGGCCAACCGTATCTTGATTGTGTACTCCCCAGCTGGGAATTACAGCCACCATTGCAAGAATAATACTGCTAGTCTTAGATTATGCAGAGATTGACTTTGGAGGGATATTGGAAAGAGGTAATACAATCCACATCCTGGTCTATATCCACACATTGCTTTTTGAGAAGATTTGCACTCTCAGTTGTTTAGAACTGTGTTTTGATACCATTGGGTATACTACAACTCCCATTCTTCACTTTAGTAAAGGGAGACTACCACTGGCCTGGTTACTGATTCGAGCACCATACGGCAGCCACATCACCTACATCTCCTGCTTTGCACCTTACAACACTCAAAACACCAAGAGCAATCAGACTGGAGCCCCAACAGTAGGGTATGCCCTGAGGAAGGAAAGGGTGCTCCCTCCTAAGGCTGCGTTCACACGGGCGAGTATTCCACGCGGGTGCAATGCGGTAGGTGAACGTATTGCACCCGCACTGAATCCCGACCCTTTCATTTCAATGGGGCTGTTCAGATGAGCGGTGATTTTCACGCATCACTTGTGCGTTGCGTGAAAATCACAGCATGCTCTATATTCTGCATTTTTCACGCAACGCAGGCCCCATAGAAGTGAATGGGGTTGCGTGAAAATCGCAAGCATCCGCATGCAAGTGCGGATGCGGTGCGATTTTCACGCATGGTTGCTAGGTGACAGTCTATTCACTATATTATTTTCCCTTATAACATGGTTATAAGGGAAAATAATAGCATTCTGAAATCAGAATGCTTAGTAGGTGATCAATTGAGGGTTAAAAAAAAAAAAAATAATTAACTCACCTTCTCCTCTTGTTCGCGTAGTTCCCGGTCTCTTCTTTACTTCTTTTAATGATGAACTACCGGCTAGGACCTGTGGTGACGTCAGATCACATGCTCCAATCACATGGTCCATCACCACGGTGATGCACCATGTGATTGGAGCATGTGATCTGACGTCACCAAAGGTCCTTTAGCCCACAGCTCATCATTAAAGAAGTAAAGAAGAGACCGGGAACTACGCGAACAAGAGGAGAAGGTGAGTTAATTTATTTTATTTTTTTTAACCCTCAATTGATCACCTACTAAGCATTCTGTTTTCAGAATGCTATTATTTTCCCTTATAACCATGTTATAAGGGAAAATAATAACATCTACACAACACCGAACCCAAACCTGAACTTCTGTGAAAAAGTTCGGGTCTGGGTACCACAGTCGGTTTTTTATCACGCGCGTGCAAAACACAATACACCGGGACGCATCCGGACCTAATCCGGACACGCTCGTGTGAACCCAGCCTAACACTGTCCAGCCCTTTGAGCATCGGTGTGAGGATGACTGTGAATAATTATTGCAGCCAGAGCCACTATCACGTTCCTTCATTTCCGATTCTCCGAGGCTCGCAGTACTCGTCTTGTGTACACATACTGCTGATCATCTGACAAATCAGCAGACATCTTTTCTCATCAGTTGTCAGAAACACATTGCCCTGTGTAAATTGGGAATGTGCTTCCAACATATGAAAACTGTATGGGAACAAATGAACGTATTAAGAATCAATTTATGCTCATCCTCACAACGACTGCCACATGTATAGGGCACTGCTGCAATGGTGATCAGGCCTCACTAATGGGCAGAAATCTGCTTGTGTAAAATGACCGACTTGTATGATCAAACAATAGTGTTTACATGGAGTCTGTCACCACAGACCTTCTTTTTAAACCAAGAGCGCTGTTAGATACGTTATGGTCACCTGAATATAAAGTTTGTATCCTGTTCCCAATGTGAGGCTCTGTACCTGAGTTATCCTGGTTTGTACAAAGTTGCTGTTTGGTGCAATGAGGGCGTCACCATTGCCCTCTTCACACCAAAGCTCTGCTCCATCTAGCTCCCAGAGCCACCCTACTAGCTTTGATTGACAAGGCCAGGCAGTTGGGGATTTAATCTCACCTGGCAATGTGTTATTATGCGCTGTCACCTTGGGAATTGGTGCATGTGCAGCACTGACCTGATGCTTGCCAGGGCTGAAGTCATACAGTACGTGGATTATTTACTTATTTTGGGCTAAATCTTATTCTTGCAATTGGTCTTTATTAAAAATGTTCAACCTTTTGTCTTCTGCAGTCGGTGTATTTTCACATATAACGTAGGCTGTCATCTCTTCACAGAAATAGGGTTGGAGTTGATACTGTTGGTCGGCGTTACCAGTCTGTTGTCTACAGTAGATTTCATTATGCACTATGGGTTGCTTCGAGATTGCAACAATACCGCATGATTTGATTCCAACCATAGAACAGAACACATAACATAAATGGTAAAGCAATGGAGACATTGATTAGGCACATACAAGGCCCATCAAGGGATGGAAAGATCCTGTGGTGGGACCAGGCCCTGCTGAGGACCCATCCGGTTATGCAGGTTTTACAATTGCTACAAAGGGGACATGTTTTGTATGAATTGTAGACCTGTCATCTCTAGTTGACTCAAGTTATACCAGTTCAACCATGGCCACCTAACGTAAGGGAAAGGTTTTTTATTAAGTCTTATGTAGGCCTGAAGTGTTGGATGAAGATCTGAAAACGATGTGCAGATATCAACCACATGTTCATAACTTCAACCATCAGTGGTTAATACTTTATTATAATGTATTGTTCTGCCCAGCAGGGTTAGAAAACCATTCTAGATCACATCTGTCTCAGTCATGGTATCTCAGGAGTGTTGCACTTTGTTTTCCTGTTACAAAGACTACAGCATTGTGGGTGGTGCATTGCATTGTGGGTTATCGCAAAGCATCCTGGGAAAAATAAATCTCCAGTCTCCAGGACACAGTACAGAGCTGTCCTATGCATGTCTCCTTCTCAAACTCCACCATCCTTGTAAAAGAATATCTGGTGAGAGATATACCTTTGTTTCAGGGACATCATGTTATGCAGAGCTGTTCAGTTAGTTGCAATTGTTACTCAGGGAGTTATTATTACTGTTAGCTAGCCATGCAATCCTATGTATAGGCAGCCATTTTACCATGTGTCTTCCATGTAATGTTATAGTACATGTTATCTTATACTTAATACTTATACATGTTATTTGTATTCTTGTAGTTTTAACCATCAATCAATCGTATATAATCAATCAATCACATATGTACGACCTGTTGACTAATAAACAAGTTAGACTACAAAAAAAGTCCTCTTATTTGGAAGACAGGGATGGTTTATGCAGAATGTCAGACTGCACACTGTGTGAACATGTAAGAAGACAGAACATGTATTAAACAGTCGTTTCTTCAGTTTCTATCAGCTTTGGTGACCTGATAATATTGTTATCTATTTTTACAGTATCTATAGCAAAATTGAAAGCTCAAAAAACTGATTGCCAGGGATACAGCCAAGAAGAATAATCAAAACTTTGACAGCTTAGGAAAGACACTGTCAGTGATCAATACTGGTGACAGGCCTCCTGTAAGCCCCCCTAATGCACAGCGCCTACGTCATTCTGGACTGCGTACATAATATTTTTCAGGTTTGTTTAGCACATTATAGCATTCTAATTTGGCAGGATACATATGATAAATTCTCTCTAGTACATAATATCTGCTAATTAAAACGAGCAAAATCTAATAGCAATGACCATTTGGCTACAAGATGGAACATATTATTCCTGGGAACATTAACTATGGAAATAAACAGTGATTAACCATTTCAATGCTGAAGTAGATTTTATAACGTGAATATCTGTAATGTATATATGTGCAAAAGATATCAATAGCTATCTATTGGTCTATCTATCTATAAACTGTGAGCTCAGACATTTATAAACAGACACATTTAGAAAATCTTATACGCACAAGCTTCTGTGAAAGGACCTTTTTCTAGTGACATTTTATTGCCAGCTAATTAAAGGAGCGTCACTGTATCCCCCACACACAGATGCTCAGCGTACCCCACAAAATCTGTTTCCTTGGCACACATTAATCATCCCTTGAGTAATATTCACCCCAGATCCCACTAGGTCCATAACTGGGACGTGTTCCCAGGATCCTGAATTGATGTACCTGCTTATCTCCCCCTCCTCTGTGTACCATGCAGGGGGTGTTAAGTTATAGAAACACGTGCAGGCTGCGGCTTGCATTGGATGGATTCCCAGCGTGCTTGGGAGTCATAGCCACACACGATTTCAGGCACGTCATACATTATGACAGGTCTCTCACTCACTACCCTTAAACGCAATTTATTTTCTTGTGAAGTGATTCTCATGTTGCTAACATATGATGTTACATTAAACGGTCACAGAATATATTTCTACTACAAACACCAGTAGTGAACACTGAATGTCGCATCTAGGGCTGTCATGATGTTGGCAGGTTCCTACCAAGTTGGCTGAGAGCCTATCCTATTGTGTTTCTATGGGTCTTTGAGAGGCTACCCTCTACCTGCCCTGACCATGTGCCAGGCACGGATTTGCACCAGTCACACCATTATACCGGTACCTTGCATGAATCCTGACCTCCCTCATGCCTCATGCACATCACATAATACTCCACGCAACATTAGGATAATGGAATCCACTCAGACCGTGACAGATACAGTTCCATGCCTTGTAATATACCCAGCATGTCTTTTTATAGATCTGTTGGGGTTAACAATCCTAACTCAGGAAGTTAGGTGTAGGCTTAGGTCCACCCCTAGCTCAGTCTAGTGTTAGCAGAGGAAGTAAGAGCTGTGACATGTGCTTCACTCCTCACAGGACTAGGCCAAAGTTCCAGAGAATCACCGTCTCTGGGGCTTATCTAGTCAAATAAAAGACCTTACTATTTTTACAGTACTTCAAAAAGAGAGAGAAAAGGAAATAACCTCAAAAGTCCAGAATCTGCATGGCTGAGCACTGTATTCAGTCATTAAGGTATTTGGTGTTTAAAATTGATTAAGGCTTTACTGCAGTGAGAGGGACATTGCTACTACACCCTTCATACCTGGAAATGGTCTTGGCCCACCATATATTAAAGGGGTTGTCCGAGTTATGAAAAAAAATAATATAGCACTGAAAATCTGATATATAACTGAGCTAAGCAAGTTTTATGCACAAAAAATATATATATTTCCTCATTTCCCTGGTTCTTTTCTGGCCCTTTGTTTACATGCAATAAAAACAATCTCTGCCCCTCCCCCTGCTCTGCTAAGGGAGTGAATACAAGAGCTGCCCTGAGTGACATGTCTGCCTGCTGGGAGACTCAGCAGCATGTTGTATGTGTAGGACTACAAGTCCAAGCTGTATAATGACACTGCTAAGGGAGTGGATACAAGAACTGCCCTGAGTGCTGGGAGAATCAACAGCAACTTGTATGTGTAGAACTACAAGTCCCAGCTGTATAATGACACTGCTAATACACACAGGATCTTCCCCCTACCTTCTTGTGCAATGCTCTCTCTAGTCTGTCAGATCCTGTGCCCAGAATTGTCTCCTCACTGCCTGCTGCAGCTAGCCAGTATGTGCAGCTGAAGGGGTTAAGAATCTTAGGGGAGAGAGCAGACGGCAGTGAAGGGGGGGGGGGGGGGGGGGGCGTGGCCAGCACAGTGACATCTCGTTTACAGGCTTGTAAACGACCTTTATCAGAGCAGGGAGAGAAGCTGACATCACAGGTCATGTGACCCTCAGTGAAATCTGAGAAACCAGGGACTGCAGATAAAGTGAGTTAATTGGAAAGCTGTTACATTTGCTTTGTTAGGAACATAGAAAGAACAAAAAAATAACTCGGATAACCCCTTTAAGCACTGTGTCCCTCAGTTGGAAATTACAGCTACAATTGCTAGAGTAATATTACCAGCCATAGATTCAACAAAAGGGAGAAAGAGGGAAAAAGTACCACAATTCCCATCTTTTCTCAAATACATACACTACATTGCTATCTGGGAATACTTGTACTGTGAATTATTTGGAACTGTATTTTGGTGCTGTTGGATGTACTACAACTCTCATTCTGTACTTTAACAAAGAGAGGCATTCATTTTCCTACAACTGGTCTGCGCCATACTCCAGCCACTGCACCTACATGCCCTGCCCTACACCTATATAAAACATTAGCACCAAGGGCCTCCCCACTACCATCAGACAGGAACCCCTACATCAGGGTGTACTCTGAGGGAAGAAAGAGTGCACCCTCCTAACACTGCCCCTAGGCAGTGTAGGTGTGAGGATTGCCACTGTGAATAAGTATTGTAGCCACAGCCCATAACTGTCCCATCCTCCGCTATGCTCCTTGGGGGCTTGTGGCACTTTCAATGTCCTTACAGTCATTTGCTTCTGCCCACTAGTTCATGGTGGAAGTAACAGGCCTGCTGCTCTGTAGTATGTGCAGCTGGTCCCTATGGCCCTATGCATGATCTATACTGCACTACTGCTCACTTCCTTCTTCCTACGTCTCTTATGTTCTCCTATTGGTCACCCCTCTGCACTGATGCCACAGCACAGTGCTCAGTGCCATAACACTGGCCTTCCATTAGTATCAGTCCTTACATGATCCCACATTGATACCTGATTTCTCTTCCTGTCCATTGAACATCAGCTACCAATGGGACAAGACAGGTATAAAATCATAAGACGGGAAAAACACTGAGGGCAGAAAATGGGCACACACCAATAGGGCAAAAACAAACAAGAAAGGTGAAACAGAATAATACCATAAAGGGAATATGGGTTCCCAACCTACTGTAACTATACAGAAATAATGCAGCCTTATAGACACATTCAGCTCTGCTACAGCGCAAGATATTGTAATAGTACATTGTAATAACATCATCACATACGGTAATAGAAGGGCAAAGTGTAATTGCTGTTTAGCTCCAGATTTCGCAGAAACATATTTTTATAACAATCGTATGCAGCTCTTTAACCACTGGCTGCTGACTTGCGAGGTGCTTAGAGCGGAGATGTGCATGTATTTATATTACCTTTTATGTTATCTTATAAAGAAGACCTCTTTATAGGTGATAAAACATAGAAGTAGTGCAGGAAAATACATAAATGCTACGCCTTTCTTATAAACTGTCCATACATCAACAATGACTTTAGTAAAGCATGTGTGAGTCAAACTATGCCATCACCCACTGTCTGCTGCCACCAATGCACCATCATCAATAAATAAATATAGTAAAATCAGCAGGTGGCCTACCAATGGGTCACTGACCCATCTTCAGAGGAGCATGGTCCTTGTTTCACTTTGTTTGAAAAACTGTAGCACATGCTCAATCACCTAGTAGGCACCCATGTTGTTTTGCTGGGGGTTCCAGCATACGCCATAAAAGTTCATTTCCAAATCGATACCCAAACCTTACTGCCGACCAAGCAGCGATACAGAAGAAGATGTTGCATTAGTGGTGTATAGTTGTTCCAATGAAATACAGTAGGGCCAGTGATAAAAATGCTCAAATATAACCATGTACTTAAATGCCTACACAATAGTAGCAGGAAAAGCACACATATAATAGTACTAGCCATGATGCCCTCATAGTAGTACATTTTATAATTTTAGAGCTTAGAGAACCAGTTATAGCACCCAGAAGAGTACCAACCACACATAAAAATAGAAAATCCATGTGTTTTTTTGTGCAAATTTCTGTGCATTTCCACACCAAATCCCCACCAAAAACCACATATTACTTGTGGTTTTTAGTGCGGATTTCATGTGGATTTTCGGCAGATCTCACTCTTGCATTGAGAAGTTTGAAATCTGTACAAAAATCTGACAAATAATTGACATGCTGAGGCTTTTTAAAATCTCAACAGCAGGTCAATTTCTACACAGAAAAAAAAGCAAAGTGTACATGAGATTTGTCTAATTTCATACAATTTGCTGGTACTGTATTATGCTGTGGTTTTTCCACACTGAAAAACCATCTGTATTCAGCAACGTGTGACGGTAGGCTAAGGATACTAGTCACACAGCATCCGCGAGTGTACCAGCCATATTGCCTGCATATAACAGTACTATCCACACTGCCTACATAAGTGTACCAACCACACTGCCCTCATAAGAGTACTAACCATACTGTCCCTGTAAGAGTACCAGCCACATAGCCTCCATAAGAGTACCAGCCACACAGCCTCCATAAGAGTACCAGCCACACAGCCTCCATAAGAGTACTAGCCTCCATAAGAGTACCTGCCACGCTACCACCATAAGCATACCAGTAACACTGCCCACGTAAAAGTACTAGCCACACTGCCCCTGTAAGAGTACCAGGTACGCTGCTCCAAAGATTGCTAACAGTATATACGGTATTTACCTGTTCCATGATCTGAAAATACAATCTTTTACTTAAGGGCAGAAACATACACTCACCTAAAGAATTATTAGGAACACCATACTAATACGGTGTTGGACCCCCTTTTGCCTTCAGAACTGCCTTAATTCTACGTGGCATTGATTCAACAAGGTGCTGATAGCATTCTTTAGAAATGTTGGCCCATATTGATAGGATAGCATCTTGCAGTTGATGGAGATTTGAGGGATGCACATCCAGGGCACGAAGCTCCTGTTCCACCACATCCCAAAGATGCTCTATTGGGTTGAGATCTGGTGACTGTGGGGGCCATTTTAGTACAGTGAACTCATTGTCATGTTCAAGAAACCAATTTGAAATGATTCGAGCTTTGTGACATTGCCACAAGAAGATAACAGACGCACAGCCACTGCTTCCGGTGCTCTGTTAACCGATATCCCTGATGAGCCGAGTCCACACTTGGTGAAACGCGTTGGATAAAGGTACATTAGACATCTATTAGGGAGGTAAGAGCCTAGGCCCGAGGTTCCTGAGGCTGGGGGTCGTCCTTATAAGGACGAGTGCCCCGACTACAGCCACTGAGGTAATCACACTCAGTAGACTAGGTCAAGTAGGGCGAGCACCTAGGGAGAGTTAGGGTCCTCATTAGTAGGCTCCTCCACCAGTATTCCCCCAACAGACTAGGACACCAGGCCTAATTTGCAACTACAGACCCAGTGCGCCCCCTCCCTTTTATAGTGCAGGTTTCTACTACACCTTATTGTCTCACTTAATTTATAAGACATGAATAAAAGTTATATATTAATTTAAATACACAAAGGCATTCTCAGAACCGTATATATCTTATTTGAGACCACTGAGACTATACAATAGGAGGTCCACTAACTATAGATCCCTATTACAAATATATGAGAGCTTTGTGACATGGTGCATTATCCTGCTGGAAGTAGCCATCAGAGGATGGATACATGTTCTCATTCTGTTTACGCCAAATTCGGACTCTACGATTTGAATGTCTCAACAGAAATCGAGACTCATCAGACCAGGCAACAGTTTTCCAGTCTTCAACAGTCCATTTTTGGTGAGCTTGTGCAAATTGTAGCCTCTTTTTCCTATTTGTAGTGGAGATGAGTGGTACCCGGTGGGGTCTTCTGCTGTTGTAGCCCATCCGCCTGAAGGTTGTGCGTGTTGTAGCTTCACAAATGCTTTGCTGCATACCTCGGTTGTAACGAGTGGTTATTTCAGTCAACGTTGCTCTTCTATCAGCTTGAATCAGTCGGCCCATTCTCCTCTGACCTCTAGCATCCACAAGGCATTTTTGCCCACAGGACTAGCGCATACTGGATGTTTTTCCCTTTTCACACCATTCTTTGTAAACCCTAGAAATGGTTGTGCGTGAAAATCCCAGTAACTGAGCAGATTGTGAAATACTCAGACCGGCCCGTCTGGCACCAACAACCATGCCACGCTCAAAATTGCTTAAATCACCTTTCTTTCCCATTCTGACATTCAGTTTGGAGTACAGGAGATTGTCTTGACCAGGACCACACCCCTAAATGCATTGAAGCAACTGCCATGTGATTGGTTGACTAGATAATTGCATTCATGAGAAATAGAACAGGTGCTCCTAATAATTCTTTAGGTGAGTGTATATGGCCCATGAGAAGGATGTGGACATGACAACCACATCTTTCTGTAGGGCTATGTAAGTGCGCTTGTCTATCACACTGGGGGGTCCGCAATGTGTCCCATAGGTGGCATTTAGCTGTTCCCTAGGCCTATGTGTTTTTTAGTCATTAAACCAAAAAGATCATGCAAGCAACAATCACGGTACCCAAAAGGAATAAATTAGGTTATATGTGATACAGCGTCTGGCTCTGTCCTCTAGATGCATCTGATGATCTCTTGTGGTAAAGTGTGATCCTCATGGAGAAATATATTTCAGCATTTTATAGCATCTGTGATATTGTAAAATAACAATAATAACATTTTCTTACCTTGTCAAGACTCAGATCAAATTAATCTCAGTTTCATGACAGACATTTCAGTGCAACATCGTATTTTATTAGACATTTATGATCGCTGCATGATATAATTAGATACTATGAAATACCTAACTCACAGAGGTCTAGACATGGGGAACTATCAAACATAAAACTCTTTATTGTCTAAAGTTATGTTCTTATAAACTTCTGCCACAAAAGCAATGTCATCTTTACATAAAAGAAAATGACTGAGAAAATCTAACTGCTTTATAAATAGAAGCTGTCTGCCTGTGCACAAGCACCGTAAGAAAGAATGATCGACACCTT
Source organism: Bufo bufo (assembly GCF_905171765.1). NCBI lineage: Eukaryota > Metazoa > Chordata > Amphibia > Anura > Bufonidae > Bufo > Bufo bufo. The sequence continues at coordinate 128,641,769 of NC_053391.1, read as the reverse complement.
AGGAGATGTCATTCATTTCAATACACAGCATGCAAAAGGCGATAGTGCTAACTGTCCCTTGGTAGCAATATTTTATAGGTCCTACAGATTAGGGTGGGATTACATCAGCATTCTGGATTCCGTTATGGCTTTCTGTTATAACATGGTTATAACGGAAAATAATGGAATCCATAAGACGGAAGTCAAAACGGAAGCCTTTAAGAAGAATTCAGTTTTGATCCTTCATAATACAAGTCTATGGGCAGCATAACGGATCCATTATGCAGGAGTCCAGTCCTGCATAACGGAAACCAGGACGGATTTGTTCTTCTGCCCATAGACTTGTATTATGACGGACAGCAAAAAGGCATTCCGTTTGCTCTCCGTCCTAATAGAAGTCTATGGGAATCATAACGGATCCGTCTGGTTCCCGTTATGCAGAACAGACAAAAAAGTCCTGTCGACAGGACTTTGTTTTCCATCTTGCATAACGGGAGCCAGACGGATCCGTTATGATTCCCATAGACTTCTATTATGACAGATCAAAACAGAATGCCTCTTAAAGGCTTCCGTTTTGACTTCTGACTTATGGATTCCTTTATTTTCCGTTATAATCATGTTATAGCGGAAAGCCATAACGGAATTCATAACGCTGATGTGAATCCACCCTTAGATAGGTAATAGTGTGCCAAATATTATAGGATTGGGTGAAGTGTAAATGATAGTGTATATGAGCATGCATCCAACGTACGAATCATAGAATGGCACCCATCATTATTATTCACTATTATTTTTATCCACAATATTATTGTATGTTTCATATTAAAAAATGTATCTGTCCAATTTTGTATGAATCTGTCAGAAAATAAAATGTTCCATGTTCCATTGGTGTGGCGTACCTTTAAGGAGGCAGACCATGCAACTGCTAATGTGTCAGAGCAAAGGGGTCCCAGCACTGAACTCCTCCATCTCTTCCTGACATGAGAGCACTGCATTTTCATGCAGCTGCCACTAGAGGGAGCTCAATGCAAAAACATTAGTACAGCTTCCGTTGCAGTCAGTGGTAACTGTATAAATTCCTATGCACTGAGCTCCCTCGAGTGGTGGCTGCAGCCCAATGTTTGTAATATATAACCTGAAGGGAAGAAGTGATTTACAGCTGCATGGGGGACGGTATCAATGTATTTGTGGCAGTTGCACAGTTGCTGCTCCAGTAGAGGTAGCAGAACCTCTGTACTTGTACTGCTACTCGGAGCTGCTGCACAGGCGTGAGGTTGTCAAGAGCAGCTGAGATGCCTGGCTTTGTCAGACGGTGGGGAGAGCATCCTCAGCTATGGGGACATCCCTTTCACAGGTGCAGAACCCTGCTTGATGGGACAAATTGATTCATATGAATTGATTTTCCCATCTCTAATTGATTATCTTGTTGGCACCTGTCACAAGCAGCACATGAATAGTCATTTCTTGCAGTGTTTAAAGCGCAAAAAAGGTAAGTGCAAGGTCCCAAGTGAGTTTGCCAAGGGCTAAATTCTGATGACTAGATAACTGGGTCAGAGTATCTTAAAAGGGCAAAGTTTCATTAAGTGTTCCCTCTATGCAATGGTTAAAACCCATCAAAGTTGAACAAATGACAGGTTCATCAGTGCCCAAGGCTCATTAATGCAAGTAGAGAGCAAAGTTTAATCTGTGGCACAAATTGCTGGAAAATTTAGCTGGCTATGATAGATAGTGGGGACAATGCAAATTACATTGCAGCTTGTTGTGTATTTGCAGACTGGTCACAGGACCCATGCTGAGCATACAAGCACCAGAACTTAACCATGAAATAATGGAAGGTAGCCAGATCTGATGAATCATGTTTTCTTTTACATCATCTGGACAGCCAGGTTTGGGTGCATCGCTAACCTGAGAAATGGCACTGGGATGTATTGGAAGAAGGCAAGCCGGCGGAGGTAGGCTATTGCTCTAGACAATGTTTTACTGGGAAATCTTTGGTCGTGGCATTCGTGTGGATGTTTCTTTTCTTTGACATAAACTGCCTACCGAAAGATTGATGCAGAACAGGTATATTCTTTCATGATAATTAGCCTCTTTCAGTAGAATCCCAATTCAATTGAACATCTGTGGGATGTGCTAGAAAAACAATTCTGATCCATTGAGGTCTCATCTTTAAAACTGCCAGACACTGCAGAGGTCGTGTATTGTCCAATACCTCAATAGGTCAGGTCATAACTGTTTTGACCTACACATTTAGCAGATGATTTTGATGTTATCCTTACCCTTACCCATTTTTCCAGCTTCAAACAAAACAACTTCAAGAACTGACAGTTCTGACACCTTGTCGGATGCCACTGTAACGAGATAATCAATGTTATTTATTGGAACTTCAACTGCAAGTGGTTTTATGTGTAGGAATCATATTACTGCTATAAATTCATATTCTTAGCCAAACTACACAAAAAATGTTCTGCTGTTTGCCTCCTAGGAGTGCTGAAAGAACATATGGGGCACACAAGTTATAAGCGCAGTGTTCATGAGGGGTGCGCTCCCAACAACATCTCGATTTCACAGTTGCTTCAAAGAAGGGCAGTGGGAGGTGAGGAGAGGCAGAGGACTCTGTTTTTGGTGTACTCTTTCAGTGCTCTTAGGAGCCAAATGGCACAAACATTTTTGTGCCATTTTAGCTACAATAAATACAGACCCGTAGCTGTAATATGCTGCTCTTATATAGGGCAGCATATAATGCTGATATATCTGCTTTATTATTATGGCAAACATGGTGCTGGAGAAGAGAAATCGGTCAACAGATATGTTGTTACAGCAACAGGGATTTCCTTGCTGTCTCTTCCTCTCCTGTGTAACAACATTGGTTGGGACAGTTTCTATTCATCTGCTTTGCATAGGAATCTGGTTCAGGTCATCACTTTGCTTGGCTTGAATAAGTTAGGGAGGAGCTGTTGATTGATTCCTTTTTAAAAGTCCAGGCAGGAATACATTATCTACAATGGAAAGAAATGAAGTAAACGCCTTCATCAAATAACTTTTTATTCATTAGAATTGGGACGTAAAGCACACACACAAAAAAAACTAGATCAAACTTACATCTGGTATGTGAACTTCTTGAATTCCCCGATGTGCTCTTCATGTTTTATAGACTTTAACCCTATTCTTTATGGTGGTCATTTATTAATAACACTGTGGGCTGGTGGTGGATCTGCTGAAGTTATGAAGAGGCTCCAGCTAATGGTCCCTTTACATGAGACAAAGATCTAGCAGATTGTTGGGAAGGAAGCGTTCCTTCCCGACAATCTGCTGATCACTAGCGGAGGAGACCAGTGCATTTACATGGGGAGGAAGTGATCGCTAATGCCATTGCACTTCCCCATACTGTCCGTTGTTTCCTGGCAGCAGATCGTATTTACATAACACCATCTGCAACTGTGAATTGTGATATTTTGTGCTGCATGAAAGATACAATTACCCGATGAATGAGCGTTTTGTTCATTCATCGGAGTAATTGACGGTGCATTTACATGTTACTAGTACGCTGGTTAGCAATGATCTGTTTAATTAGGGACCCTAAATTCTACGCATCTTCCTTGCTGGCTTAAATTTAGACCGTTTTCTATGCTTAAAACAGGCATAGAAATAATAAAATGAGACAGGCCTCCCGGCTAGGCCCTTCCCTGCCCACAGCACGCCCCGTTTTTTTAGGCATGGCGTGAGCAGGAAAAAGTCGCAGATTGCTACACAAATAACCTTTGCGCCACCAATATGCGTCAGAATACACCAGCAATAGGCAATTTTTCTGTTAGTAAATGACCCCCTATGTTTTTTATTTGGACCTTCTAAACTACAACTTGAGGTTGGTAGTACATGTAAGTGCTTTATATTAATAGTTTGTTCAGGAGTGATGAAAATTCAAAATGAAGATATAAATACACTGACTCAAATCCACCTGTTTTCCACCTACAACTCATTGCATCTACTACAGTGTTTCTGAAATCTTGTCCTAAATGAATACCAGTAGGTCATGTATTTCCTTTTTTTTTTAAGACGACAGAGCTGACTTAATTCTACTAATAAACAACACTAATCAAGACAATAATTTTGAGACTTCTCCCCTATTGAATTATAGTAAATAGCAAGCCCTTTTTAGGGATTGTTTGGTTCATCTTTCCTTGTATGACAAGTAGCAGCAAAAAATGTCCTTCATTTGTCTCCACTTTTCATACCTTCTGCATAATGGGTTTCTGGATGAACGTGTACATCAGAAATAGTTTATGATTTCTAGGCTGAAGTGATGTCTAATATTGTAGAAGGTCTGGCAGTAACTTGCATTCAGAGAAAATATAGTCAAAGAAATTCACAGACTTTTTTACTCCATTAAGGTAACAGTTTCGTAATTTCCAAAAAGACTTGTTCTGTGTTATTGTGTTCCTTTTGAGCAGTCTCATACACAATAATGTCATCATTCACAGTGAAGACTCTGGGTTTGCAGCTGGAGTCCCTCTGATGGGCATTTTGAAAAATTTCAGCAGCAGACAAACTTTTTAGTCTGTGAAGCCTTTCACAAGTGCTTAAGCTGTAATATATTTCAAATATAGGAGAATCAACAGTTGAATCATAAAAAGGAGCGTAGAACTTCCATTCTTTTTTTTTTTTTTTTTTTTCTCTTCTAACCATGTGGATTTATCTCAAAATTCTATTTTGAAGCCTTCATTATCTGAATTCAAAGCCACAATGCTACTGTATCTTGTACTTTCAGCAGATACAAGCTTATCACTACAAGGTAAACTACCCCAATGAATACAATGAAGTAGACAAAGGTAATAGTTCCTGCTTTCCATGCTAGAGAGGTGGGCTCCTTCACAATGACCACTCTTGACTCTATGCCTTCCACCATGTGCAACAAATGATTTCCTAAACAGGTTCCTGGGAAGATCATGCCTGAGAAATGAGATTGTTATCAGTCTGCAGAAGTTGCCTACAAGAAGATCCCCATACATCTCCAGATCAGTGGATCTAATATAACTTTCAGGGTGGGGTAAGTTCCTCCAGTCAAGCAAAACTGGATTTTCAGCTTTTGTTTGGAGGATCACTTCAAAGAGGTGAAGTTTGTGTGGGATGGTGGTGCAGCAGTGTGCGAAGCATACTTTGACACCTAAATGCAGTGGAGCCTAGCACTCCTTGATCTCATCACATATTTTCAGGCTTCTCATTTGGTTAAGTCATGGGTTCAGATTCCTCCTGGATTTTAGTTGAAACTGCTGCTTCTCCCAAATCCAAGTTTATGTGATCAGCAAGTAAATAGGCATGGTAACACAGACATAGAACATGTTATCCTGCAAGCTCACTTTTAGGGGAAAATTCCTTCGACTCCAATCAGGCATTCTTCTCCGAAATCTATAAATAAAGATAAGTGAATTTTTAAAAATTCTATTCGGTCGGTTTGCCGAACTTTCTGAAAAAATTTGGTTCGGTCCGAATTTATTTGTGATGAATTGCGTTAAAAAAACAGCTATTTCCTGGCTGCAGGAGAGCCTTTAGGCTCCTTTCACACGTCATGGTGTGTTGTGGACCCGCAAATTGCGGATTCGCAACACACCCGCCCGGCACCCCTATAGAAATGCCTATTCTTGTCCACAAGCTGCGGACAAGAATAGGACATGTTCTATCTTTTGCGGACCTGAAGATCGGGGCCGTGCTCCGCAAATGCGGATGCTGACAGCACACTGTGTGCTGTCCGCATCCATTCCGTCCCCATAGAAAATCGAATGGGTCCACACCCGTTCCGCAAAATTGCGGAACGGACGTGCGGACCCCATTTGCGGACGTGTGAATGGAACCTTATAGTGGTGTAGAACACTGTGCCTTGCAGAAACATGCATAGGAAGTTTGCTGTGGTAGTGAAAATAATACTGAGTCAGTATGACACGCACATGACAGGCGTCGCTCTTAGAATCACTGCACACTTCACTTATTTGGGCAGTCACGGGGCCAAAAACTGACCAAATAACTCAAGTATGAATGCAGCCTTACAGGTCGATGTTAGCGCCAAGAGAAGCATACTCCTTTTACAATGTCGTCAGCGGATTCACATAGATGTATACAGAACCTGTTCTATTAAACGCTTATACAAATAGAGTTCCCCGACAGAGTTGAGAGGGTGTCAGCAGTAAGTTTGTGTTGACGTAACTGATTATTTTGCCCTTCCTCTGATCTGTCAGAACAATAACCCCCAAAAACGGATCCTGTTGTTGAGCATCACCTTCACTCGGTCAGCATTTGGTCAGTAATCCCAAGTACGTATCTATCCTATTAATACACCCTGTAAATAGCTGTAGTACAATGGAACTTCACCGCTGAACGGCAATTTATTTATTTTTTGCACTAATACACACCAAAAAGGGCTGTAATTTGCTCACTTCAACACACAACGGCTAATAAACCCTTTTTATTTTTCCCTACTAATACACGCCAAAAAGGGCTTTAGAACATATCCACAGAACGGAAAATACACTCACCTAAAGAATTATTAGGAACACCATACTAATACGGTGTGGACCCCCTTTTGCCTTCAGAACTGCCTAATTCTACGTGGCATTGATTCAACAAGGTGCTGATAGCATTCTTTAGAAATGTTGGCCCATATTGATAGGATAGCATCTTGCAGTTGATGGAGATTTGAGGGATGCACATCCAGGGCACGAAGCTCCCGTTCCACCACATCCCAAAGATGCTCTATTGGGTTGAGATCTGGTGACTGTGTGGGCCATTTTAGTACAGTGAACTCATTGTCATGTTTAAGAAACCAATTGAAATGATTCGAGCTTTGTGACATGGTGCATTATCCTGCTGGAAGTAGCCATCAGAGGATGGATACATGTTCTTATTCTGTTTACGCCAAATTCGGACTCTACCATTTGAATGTCTCAACAGAAATCGAGACTCATCAGACCAGGCAACATTTTTCCAGTCTTCAACAGTCCAATTTTGGTGAGCTCGTGCAAATTGTAGCCTCTTTTTCCTATTTGCAGTGGAGATGAGTGGTACCGGCGGGGTCTTCTGCTGTTGTAGCCCATCCGCCTCAAGATTGTGCGTGTTGTGGCTTCACAAATGCTTTGCTGCATACCTCGGTTGTAACGAGTGGTTATTTCAGTCAACGTTGCTCTTCTATCAGCTTGAATCAGTCGGCCCATTTTCATCTGACTCTAGCATCCACAAGGCATTTTTGCCCACAGGACTGCCGCATACTGGATGTTTTTCCCTTTTCACACCATTCTTTGTAACCCTAGAAATGGTTGTGCGTGAAAATCCAGTAACTGAGCAGATTGTAAAATACTCAGACCGGCCCGTCTGGCACCAACAACCATGCCACGCTCAAAATTGCTTAAATCACCTTTCTTTCCCATTTTGACATTCAGTTTGGAGTTCTGGAGATTGTCTTGACCAGGACCACACCCCTAAATGCATTGAAGCAACTGCCATGTGATTGGTTGACTAGATAATTGCATTAATGAGAAATAGAACAGGTGTTCCTAATAATTCTTTAGGTGAGTGTATATATATTTTTTGCCACTAATACACGCCAAAAAGGGCTTTAGAACATAGAACTGCACCGCTGAACGGCAAATATATTTTTATTTTGCCACTATTACATGCCAAAAAGAGCTTTAGAACATATAACTGCACTGCTGAACAGCAAATAGGGCCTTATTTTTTTCCACTTATACATGCCACAGAAAGCTTTAGAACATATAAACTGCACCGCTGAACGCAAATATATTTTTCTTTTGCCACTAATACACACAAAAGGGCTTTAGAACATATAACCGCACCACTCAACGGCAAATATATTTTTATCTTGCCACTATTACATGACAAAAAGGGCTTTAGAACATATAATTGCACCCCTGAATGACAAATATATTTTTATTTTGCCACTAATACACACCACTAAAAGTTTTAGAACATATAACTGCACCGCTGAGCAACAAATAGGCCTTATTTTTTCCACTTATGCACACCACAAAAGGCTTTAGAACAGATAAACTGCACTGCGGAACGGCAAATATATTTTTCTTCTGCCACTAATACACGCCACAAATGGCTTTAGAACATGTAACTGCACCGCTGAACAGCAAATATATTTTTATTTTGCCACTAATACACACCACAAAAGCCTTTAGAACATATAACTGCGCTGTTGAATGGCAAGTATATTTTTCTTTTGCCACTAATACATGACAAAAAGTGCTGTAATTTTATCACTTCACCACACAACGGCTAATAAGCCCTTTTTTCCTACTAATACAAGCCAAAAAATGCATTAGAATTTATAACTGCACCGCACAAGGGCAAATAAGACGTGTAAATATTTCCTTGTAATAAACCCTGTTAATGGCTGTAACACCCCCAATAACAAGAACGATTTGCTGGAATTACAGAGCTGTATAACGAAAATTTACTTACCGAAATTTTTGTTTCCTGGAGTCCGTAGGCAGCACACACCAAAGGGTTAAGTCCCCTAGGTACAACCAGAATAGAGACCAATTAGCAAGCAATAAATTGATTAATTACATAGTACCTCCCAGTATAAAGCACCACAGAGCACACAGAGCCATGTATTGTATGCAGCAATAATTTATTTTAAGGGTGGGCATAGTGTGCTGCCTACGGATTCCAGGAAACAAAAATTTCGGTAAGTAAATTTTCGTTTTCCTGTTCGTCCTTGGCAGCACACACCAAAGGGATTTCTAAAGCAGTACTCAAAGGGAGGGAGCACTGGCTGCAAACTGTAGCACTCGTTTGCAAAAAGAAGCCTCTTCTGCTGCCTGAATGTCTAGCCTGTAGTGTTTAATGAAGGTCGATGATGTAGACCATGTCGCGGCTCTGCAGATTTGCTCCAATGGGACTTGTGCTAGCTGAGCCCAGGACGAAGCTGTAGACCTTGTTGAATGGGCCTTTTAATAATAATGGACATTGTAACTCAGCCATTGAGTAAGCCAACTCTATAGTCTGTTTGATCCACCTCGCTAGAGTTGATTTACTGGCCCTTTTACCCTTATTAGGGCCCTGGTGCTGTAAAAAGAGACTTTCACATCCTCTGAATGATGAAGTGACTTGCAGGTAGAACAGAAGTACTCTTCTTACATCCAGGAGATGAGTTTGATCCTGGTCTTGAGTGTTAGACTAGATTACTGGGAGCGATATCTCCTGGTTAATGTTGGTAGTTGAAGCAACCTTGGGCAAAAAACCTGGCATCATGCGTAGAACCAAGGAGTGGCCTAAGTCCCTAAAATATGGTTCTCTGCAGGATAGAGCTTGTAGATCACTTATACGTCTTGCTGATGTGATTGCTACTAGGAATAAGGCTTTTCCAGACAGATGTTTTATGGAAGCTTCTTCTAGCGGCTCAAATGGAGGTTTACACAAGGCGGACAATACTACCGATAGGTCCCAGGATGGAATTGGAGAATGGAAGGACAGATTAATATTCTTCAAGGCTTTGAAGAAAGTGCGGATTAATGGATTATTTGAAAACTTTCCTTGTTGCTGCGCATTTATTGCAGTAAAGTGAACCTTCAACGTATTGGTTTTCAGACCTTTTTTGAAGCCCTGATGAATAAAGTGAATGATCGTATTTAGGGATTCTGGGTCTTCTGAGTTGCTTTGACACCATGTTTTAAAGATGCGCCAAACTCGATTGTAAACTTTAACTGTAGCCGGTTTTCGAGCAGCTAGGAGAGTATTGATCACTTCCGTGGGAAGACCTAGATGAACTAAAGAATCCTGCTCAGTGTCCAAACCGATAACTTGAGGTTGTTGGGGTTCGGATGAAAAAACCCGTTTTGACTGAGGAGATCCCTTCTGGGCGGAATCTTCCAAATCCTCCCTTTGGATAGCTAGGGAAAACCACGTTCTTCGTGGCCAATAAGGCAGGACAACAATTGCTTCTGCTTTGTCCTGCTGAATCTTCTTGAGTACCTTTGAGATCATTGGAACTGGTGGAAAGACGTATATCAGATCTTTCTTCCAGCTGACTGATAATCCGTCGATCGCAAATGCTTGAGTGGAGCTGTAAATGGAACTGAATATTTTGGTCTTTCTGTTCTGTTCCGTTGCCATTACATCCATACGAGGTTCTCCCCACCGATTCTCGATCTCTGCAAAAACAGCCGGATTGAGACTCCATTCTCCCTGATGCATCTTCTTGCGACTGAGCAGGTCGGCCATGATATTCAATGCACCCTTTATGTGGACTGCTGTTATTTCTTGGGTCCATACTTCGGCCCAAGCCATCAGAAGACTGCATTCCCTGGAGAGACTGCTGTTTCTTGTCCCTCCCTGCTTGTTTATGTAGTACACCGTGGAGATGTTGTCTGACTGGATTAAGACACTGCGGCTCTTCAGTTGATCCTGGAAATGAATCAAGGCTAGGCGTACCGCCTTTAGTTCCCTCCAGTTGGAGGACCTTTTGGAATCTGCTGTGTTCCACTTCTTCTGCACCCACAGACTGTCGACATGGGCACCCCAGCCCCAGGAGGAGGCATCCGTAGTGAGGTGAATCTGGGTTTGAGATTGCAGATTTCTGCCCTTTTGAAGGCGTTTGGGTGACATCCACCGCAAGAGATGATGACGCGTCGACACTGGTATCACAAATTTCCTGTCCAGGGAGTGATAACTCTTGTCCCACGCTGTGAGGATAGCATGTTGTAGCTCCCTGAAGTGAGCTCTTGCCCATGGAACTGCATCCACTGAGGAAGTTAATCGACCCAGTAAAGACATGGCCTGTCGAAATGTTACTCTGGGGGCAGAGATCAGGTGCGAGACCTGTTTCTGGATAGCTATTATCCTTTCTGCAGACAGCATGACATTCATTTTCTTTGAATTCAGTATGAATCCCAGAAACTTTATCTCCTGAGAAGGAACAAGTTGAGATTTTTTGTGATTTACCAGAAACCCATGATTCTGGAGCATTAGTAGAGCCTCTTTCAAATCTGTTGATAGTTGAGCCGCAGAGTTCGCTATCAGAAGCCAGTCGTCTAGATACGGTATGCAACATATGCCTTTGAGGTGCAACGCTTCTGTCAGGACCACTGCTACCTTTGAGAACACCCTGGGTGCCGATGATATCCCGAAGGGTAAACAGGTGAACTGAGGATGAGATGTTCTGTGTTGAGTTTGAATCGCTATTCTTAGATACTTCTGATGCTTGGGAAGTATTGGAATGTGTAAATACGCATCTTGGAGTTCTACTGATGCCATGTAGCTGTTCTCCTCTAATAGCGAGATCACTGATTGGATTGATTCCATTCTGAACCTCTTCTTGGCAATATACTTGTTTAGGTACGTTAGATCCACTACTAGCCTCCACTTGTTCCCTGGTTTGGGTACCGGGAAAACCTTGGAATAAACGCCTTTGCCCGCTTCCATATAAGGCACCGGCTCCAATGCCGCCTTCTCTATGAATTCTTCTAACAGTTGAAGGATCACTGGATTTGTCTGGTTTATAAGAAACCGGTCTGGAGGGTAATTTGAAAATTCCAGGACATAACCTCTCTGAATAGTGGAAATGACCCAGGCGTCGCTCGAACGTGTTCTTCAACGCTGCGGTGAATTATTTTAATCTTGCTCCTACCCGGGGCTGAGGCCTGGCGTCATTGTTCTGTGGGCTTCTTATCTTTTTTCCTGAAGTCAGGTCTCTTTTGTTTGTTCCGAAATCTTCTTTGTCTATAAAACTGCTGTCTGTTCTGAAATCTAGGGGATCTTCTTCTCTGAAAACGAAAGGATCTGGAAGGCTTCCTTCTTGTTTCAGGAAATTTAGAAGCTTTGCCGTCATTTAATGTCACTTAGAATTTTTTCCAACTGAGGGCCAAACAAGGACGTGGGCTGGAATGGAAGATTACAAAAGTGGAACTTTGACAAGAGGTCACCTGACCATTGCTTAATCCATATGACCCTTCTGGCGGTATTAGTGAGAGCCAAAGAACGTGATGCAAACTTTAATGAATCTAATGGAGAATCACACAAGAATTCAGATGCATGCTTCATAACCGGGATACTTTTAAAAATTTCTTCCCTTGAAACCCCATCTTCCAGGTCATGAGATAATTGGGAAAGCCAGATCCGCAGTGATCTTGCCACAGGCACAGAGGCTAGGGCCGGTACACAGGAAGAAGTGGACGCATACGCTTTTTTCAAAAAAGACTCTGCCTTCTTGTCTACCGGATCCTTGATCAAAGAGGACTCTTCAGATGGAAAAAGCACCCTCTTTGACAATCTGGCCACTGGAAGGTCTACTTTAGGGACTGACATCCAATCTTTACATGTGTCGTCCGCTAATTTATATGTATGCTTGAATCTGGAACTGGGATCTGGTTTCTTATCAGGTTTATCCCAATCTTGCCTTAGCCAATCATTGAGCAGTGGGTGCCCTGGAAAAGCTTTGCATCCTGATTTAGGAAAATAAAACAGCTTGTCACATTTTGACTTATTAGAAATATCTCTCTTGGATTCAATAGTGTGCTTGACTGCTTTGAGAAGATCCCCTAGGTTCTCTTTATGGAACAGCATAGTGTCCTCCATATCCTCAGAATCTGAGTCTATTTCTCCCTCAGATAAGGAGCTGTCAGAGGATAAGGCAAACTGTGGCTCTGAAGTTCCATGCGATTTTTTGTTTTTTTTTATTGGAGGCTCTAACTTCATTAAAAACAGATGATAGCTGGTCCTTAAACCAGTGCAGAAAGTCATTATTCTGGGAGGGAGGAGACTCAGAATGTACAGAAGTGCAGCCCTGACACAGATCAGAAAAAACATCATCTGGCATAGGTTGTTCACAATTCCTGCAGGAGCGGTGTCTGGATTTTCTTTTTCTCTTAAGAGATTCCTCTGGGGAGGCAGACATCTAATAAATAGATAAGGAGTATCAGTAAAAAAATTCATTCCTTTACCCCAACACCACCGAAGAGTGTGCACAGAGGAAGGGACAGCCGCATCAAACCTATGCCAGATCTTGCCAAGCATGTTATCCCTGTACGCTAACCTTACTTACCTCGGCAAGCAGTGGGCGTAGCGTCCTGGCGAGCGCACATAGTAACTGTGCCACGGAGTTTAATACTTCCAGGACGCGCCAGCGGGAGTGCGCATGCGCGAGACATCGCAATTCCCCAGTATCATCTCGCGCGTGCGCCTCCGCTATAGCGCGCGTCTCTGCTGCCTCAACCTCAACCCACATCCTGTGGAGGGAGGCAAGCAGAGAATGGAGCGAGGTGCTGCCGACTGCACTGGGGAAAACACTCTCGCAACCATCTTCAGGGTGAGGGACTAAAAGTATCAACTGTGGGAGCTGGTCTCTTCAAGTTACCTAGAAAAAATAAAATACATGGCTGTGTGCTCTGTGGTGCTTTATACTGGGAGGTACTATGTAATTAATCAATCTATTGCTTGCTAATTGGTCTCTATTCTGGTTGTACCTAGGGGACTTAACCCTTTGGTGTGTGCTGCCAAGGACGAACAGGAAAATGGCAATTTGGGTCCCCAGTCAGTGCAGCAAGGTGTAATAGGATTATTCCTATTACCCAGGTTGTAACCTTCCCTACAGAACCCTGTTCAACATAAATGATGTGGAATGATTCCTCACTATCCTTTCCTTACACCTTGAATAATCTTTTCCTGCACTTGTAAATAATTTTTCTGTCAGATAGCAGCAGTAATCAAGACTATCTTCCACACATGGATCAACCTCGCAGCCCCACCGTTTTAGCTATTTCTCGAGAAATTGTCCTTCTTAATGAAGATGGACAAGGTGGAGGCGTCTTTCAGGAAGGAGATCCATGTGAAACAATTGTTTGCATGCTGGGAGAGCTTCATAGATATACTGCCCCTCCAGGTTAGAAGATGCATTCAGGAATGTTTTCAACTCACTTCCTGGTATCAGACGTGTGTCTTATTAAATGATCCGGCAATCTCAGAGATATGATTCTACTTGAGGGCTCAGTAGGGGTCCCTGCACACCGAGTGCTTGCTTGGGGTTTTAAATCCACTAACTGTGGAGGAGAGGTGTACATGCTGGGCTACTGTTATGTTCTATTCACCCTGCGGTTTTTAGGGAGTCAGGTTATGGTTTCTGTACTACTAATTCCCCAGAAGGTTGACGTAGTAGCTCCTATACATTACTATGATTGTCTATGTTGTGACTTTAACCGAGGACTTGCTGTTAATGATGCTGTAAAGTACTACTTGTCATATCCCACTGTATGTACTCCTTTATTATGTCAACCTGAAATAAAAACATTTGAAATACAATTATTTTCACAGAGATACTACACAATAGCATATCTTAGAAAACCGTTTACCCACAACAGATGTTATACTTAACTCCTTATAGTTTCCAGGCTCTGTTTTTGACCCCTTTTTGAATATTGGCACCACTTTGCTAAGCGCCAATCCTGTGGAACAAACCCTGTCATTATAGAGCCCTGAAATATCAGAAATAAGGGTCTGTACATGACATTGCTTAATTTTCTTAGGTTACATGAGTGTATGCCATCTGGACCCAGTGATTTGTCTATTTTAATCTTTTTAAGATGCTGCTGCACTTCTTCCTGGGTCAGACAGGAAGATTTAGTTGATTGCTAAATTCAAAGTAATTTTCATAAAAGTTGAGTTTTTGGATAGGCTTGGCATGGGTCTTTTTTAATCAAATTGCACATTTTCTTTAGAGATTTAGGATTAAAGGTCATTACTATGGTCATTACAGTTTTTTTATACTGTAAAGCTGAACATATACATTCAATAGCTGTTGGCTGACAGTTTTCTCTCTCGACTCTGTCCCAACATCTCAATACAAATACATGCTCTGTTTGGGCAAATGTGTATGTATATTCAATGACAGGAGAGGAGAAAGACGTAGGCAAATATCTTCGATGGTGGCTTATTTCCTGGGAAAGCAAAAGGATTAGGTGACAAAATTAATTTTGCCCCCATCCGTCTACAACCTATGTTGGGGGAAAATCAGGAGCTTGCCATACACATTAAGTTGTTGGCCGAATCAGCTGTTCTGGGTGGATTCAGCCAACAATATATGTTACGTCTTGGGACACACTAACCATATTGTATATTCTCACTTGGTCTCCCCTGAGATCCTAGGACACGCACAGGAACAATTTTAAAACATGGTGCCTATTAATTTGCTATTTACAAGGATATGCTATATTAGGAGTCTATTCATGTCTGCTTTAGTCTTCTGTTTTTCTTCTCCTTTCCTTTCCTATTTTATCCACCCCAATTTCTTTGTTTTACAATTAAGATCAAGTCAACTTCACTTATATCTACCAAGTCCCAAAATAAATTATTATCAAGGAAGAGGCATTACCTTCATAGCCTCCTCCTGGATGCAGTAATATGTAAAATTGTCCTTCTAAACTACAGAAACTAACATGAGCATCAATTTCTTAAAGGTCATTGCAGTGATTCACTCTATGTGGATCCCTGATCAGTCCTCAATACATCAGCCTGTCCCATTTATAAGAATGTATAGGATATATATGGCTGTGCTTCTGTGATAGGTAAAGTTAGTTATTAGTATATATCACTTATCTGCAAAGCTCAACTCTTGAACAGTATTTATATTTTCATAGACATAAAGAAGCGTCAGGATCAGTGCTGTCATTTGGGCCTGCTGTCTTTACATACAAAGAGGCAGTGTTACAGTCAGGATATTTCATCTGTTACAGATCATCTACAAGCTAGATGACAGCGCACAAAATACTACAGCGAGCTACAGCAATATTAGAAGTTTAGAGCAAAACAAAAAAAATCAGCAAGCGTCTGCAGAGATTCCCTGGACATTGATGGTTGCATGTTTCGAGGTGAATATGCACTGTCACATGAAATAAAACTGAGTTCAGAATTCTGCCACAGATGTACGTTAGAGAAGTCTCTGACTGGTTGTGAGCAGAGTTGAGCGGACACCTGGATGTTCGAGTTCGGCAGGTTCGGGACCCGAACTTGACCCCGAACCCGAACCCCATTGAAGTCAATGGGGACCCAAACTTTTGAGCACTAAAATGGCTGTAAAAATGTCATAGAAAAAGCTAGAGGACTGCAAAAGGCAGCAAAATGTGCTTAAGAGCATGGCAAATGCTCTGTGAACAAATGTGGATAGGGAAATGAATAAAAAAAAACATAAAAGACCTTAAAAAAATAAAAATTAGGAATGATATAGGAGGAAGAGGTTGAGGAGGCGGTGAATGGGTGGATGTGGCCGTGTAGGCTCACGTGGCGATCTAGGTGGAAGCGGCGGCGAAGGAGGAATAGGTAGCCAACACAGATGTGTGTTATTTAGCATTTTTACATAGGGGTATCCCCCAAAATATTGGGACATATAAAAAAAAAAAAAAAGGAATAAGTGCACTTGAGTACAAGGATGGATGGTTGAGGCTGTTAGAACTGTCTATTCTGGACAAGGTACAGACAAGTCCTGAGGGATCCAAGCCTGGTTCATTTTAATGAATGTGACCTTGTCCACGTTGGCTGCGGACAGGCGGCTGCGTCTGTCTGTAATGACGCCTCCTGCCGTGCTAAATACACATTCAGAGAGTACACTGGCTGCAGGGCACCCAATTGACTAGCACCTGTACTTGCTCAGGCCTTACCATCCTTAGAACGGTATTAGGCCCGACCAAATATCGCTGTAGATTCTGGCGGCTACTGGGACCTGAGGTAGCAGGTTCATTAGGACGTGTAGCTGTGGCAGAACGGCCACGTCCTCTCCCTGCACCAGAGGCTCCACCAACACCACCACCACGACCATGACCGCGTCCCTTATTAGATGTTTGCCTCATAGTTAGCGTTCACAAAGCAAAGTAAAAAGTGGTTAAGTCTGTTAAAAATAATTAACCGCTAATAAAAACCCTGATGTAGGGTATTGCACTCATTTTTTTTTTTAACTCTATATGACAGCGGTATTTGTGGCCTAAATTTCACAGTAACTTATGCACGTCTAATCCCAGATGTGCAGTATATCAGAGGGTTTTTTCACCCCAGTAAGCACAAAGCCGTATTTCTGGCCTAAATGTGACAGTCACTTATGCACGTCTAATCCCAGATGTGCAGTATATCAGAGGGTTTTTTCACCCCAGTAAGCACAAAGCCGTATTTCTGGCCTAAATGTGACAGTCACTTATGCACGTCTAATCCCAGATGTGCAGTATATCAGAGGGTTTTTTCACCCCAGTAAGCACAAAGCCATATTTCTGACCTAAATGTGACAGTCACTTATGCATGTCTAATCCCAGATGTGCAGTATATTAGAGGGTTCTTTCACCCCAGTAAGCACAAAGCCGTATTTGTGGCCTAAATGTGACACTCACTTATGCATGTCTAATCCCAGATGTGCAGTATATCAGAGGGTTTTTTCACCCCAGTAAGCACAAAGCCGTATTTCTGGCCTAAATGTGACAATCACTTATGCACGTCTAATCCCAGATGTGCAGTATATTAGAGGGTTTTTTCACCCCAGTAATCAAAAAGCCGTATTTCTGGCCTAAATGTGACACTCACTTATGCACGTCTAATCCCAGATGTGCAGTATATCAGAGGGTTTTTTCACCCCAGTAAGCACAAAGCCGTATTTCTGGCCTAAATGTGACAGTCACTTATGCACGTCTAATCCCAGATGTGCAGTATATCAGAGGGTTTTTTCACCCCAGTAAGCACAAAGCCGTATTTCTGGCCTAAATGTGACACTCACTTATGCACGTCTAATCCCAGATGTGCAGTATATCAGAGGGTTTTTTCACCCCAGTAAGCACAAAGCCGTATTTCTGGCCTAAATGTGACACTCACTTATGCACGTCTAATCCCAGATGTGCAGTATATTAGAGGGTTTTTTCTTCCCAGTAAGCACAAAACCGTATTTCTGACCTAAATGTGACACTCACTTATGCACGTCTAATCCCAGATGTGCAGTATATCAGAGGGTTTTTTCACCCCAGTAAGCACAAAGCCGTATTTCTGGCCTAAATGTGACAGTCACTTATGCACGTCTAATCCCAGATGTGCAGTATATCAGAGGGTTTTTTCACCCCAGTAAGCACAAAGCCATATTTCTGACCTAAATGTGACAGTCACTTATGCATGTCTAATCCCAGATGTGCAGTATATTAGAGGGTTCTTTCACCCCAGTAAGCACAAAGCCGTATTTGTGGCCTAAATGTGACACTCACTTATGCACGTCTAATCCCAGATGTGCAGTATATCAGAGGGTTTTTTCACCCCAGTAAGCACAAAGCCGTATTTCTGGCCTAAATGTGACAGTCACTTATGCACGTCTAATCCCAGATGTGCAGTATATCAGAGGGTTTTTTCACCCCAGTAAGCACAAAGCCGTATTTCTGGCCTAAATGTGACACTCACTTATGCACGTCTAAGCCCAGATGTGCAGTATATTAGAGGGTTTTTTCTTCCCAGTAAGCACAAAACCGTATTTCTGGCCTAAATGTGACACTCACTTATGCACGTCTAATCCCAGATGTGCAGTATATTAGAGGGTTTTTTCTTCCCAGTAAGCACAAAGCCGTATTTCTGGCCTAAATGTGACAGTCACTTATGCACGTCTAATCCCAGATGTGCAGTATATCAGAGGGTTTTTTCACCCCAGTAATCAAAAAGCTGTATTTCTGGCCTAAATGTGACACTCACTTATGCACGTCTAATCCTAGATGTGCACTATATGAAACAGATGTTTTTTTTTCACCCCAGTATGCACCAGTATGAGAAAGCCGTATTTGTGGCCTAATTTTCACAGTCACTTATGCACGTCTAATCCCAGATGTGCAGTATATCAGAATTTTTTTTCACCCCAGTGAGCACAAAGCCGTATTTGTGGCCTAAATGTGACACTCACTTATGCATGTCTAATCCCAGATGTGCAGTATATTAGAGGGTTTTTTCACCCCAGTAAGCACAAAGCCGTATTTCTGGCCTAAATGTGACACTCACTTATGCATGTCTAATCCCAGATGTGCAGTATATTAGAGGGTTTTTCACCCCAGTAAACACAAAGCCGTATTTCTGGCCTAAATGTGACACTCACTTATGCATGTCTAATCCCAGATGTGCAGTATATCAGAGGGTTTTTTCACCCCAGTAAGCACAAAGCCGTATTTCTGGCCTAAATGTGACACTCACTTATGCACGTCTAATCCCAGATGTGCAGTATATTAGAGGGTTTTTTCTTCCCAGTAAGCACAAAACCGTATTTCTGGCCTAAATGTGACACTCACTTATGCACGTCTAATCCCAGATGTGCAGTATATCAGAGGGTTTTTTCACTCCAGTAAGCAAAAAGCTGTATTTCTGGCCTAAATGTGACACTCACTTATGCACGTCTAATCCTAGATGTGCACTATATGAAACAGATGTTTTTTTTTTACCCCAGTATGCACCAGTATGAGAAAGCCGTATTTGTGGCCTAATTTTCACAGTCACTTATGCACGTCTAATCCCAGATGTGCAGTATATCAGAATTTTTTTTCACCCCAGTAAGCACAAAGCCGCATTTGTGGCCTAAATGTGACACTCACTTATGCATGTCTAATCCCAGATGTGCAGTATATCAGAGGGTTTTTTCACCCCAGTAAGCACAAAGCCGTATTTCTGGCCTAAATGTGACATTCACTTATGCACGTCTAATCCCAGATGTGCAGTATATCAGAGGGTTTTTTCACCCCAGTAAGCACAAAGCCGTATTTCTGGCCTAAATGTGACACTCACTTATGCACGTATAATCCCAGATGTGCAGTATATTAGAGGGTTTTTCACCCCAGTAAACACAAAGCCGTATTTCTGGCCTAAATGTGACACTTACTTATGCATGTCTAATCCCAGATGTGCAGTATATCAGAGGGTTTTTTCACCCCAGTAAGCACAAAGCCGTATTTCTGGCCTAAATGTGACACTCACTTATGCACGTCTAATCCCAGATGTGCAGTATATCAGAGGGTTTTTTCACCCCAGTAAGCACAAAGCCGTATTTCTGGCCTAAATGTGACACTCACTTATGCATGTCTAATCCCAGATGTGCAGTATATTAGAGGGTTTTTTCTTCCCAGTAAGCACAAAACCGTATTTCTGGCCTAAATGTGACACTCACTTATGCACGTCTAATCCCAGATGTGCAGTATATCAGAGGGGTTTTTCAGCCCAGTAAGCAAAAAGCTGTATTTCTGGCCTAAATGTGACACTCACTTATGCACGTCTAATCCTAGATGTGCACTATATGAAACAGATAGTTTTTTTTCACCCCAGTATGCCCCAGTATGAGAAAGCCGTATTTGTGGCCTAATTTTCACAGTCACTTATGCACGTCTAATCCCAGATGTGCAGTATATCAGAATTTTTTTTCACCCCAGTAAGCACAAAGCCGTATTTGTGGCCTGAATGTGACAGTCACTTATGCACGTCAAATCCCAGATGTGCAGTATATCAGAGAGTTTTTTCACCCCAGTAACAAAAAAGCTGTATTTCTGGCCTAAATGTGACAGTCACTTATGCACGTCTAATCCCAGATGTGCAGTATATTAGAGGGTTTTTTCACCCCAGTAAGCACAAAGCCGTATTTGTGGCCTAAATGTGACACTCACTTATGCACGTCTAAGCCTAGATGTGCACTATATGAAACAGATGTTTTTTTTTCACCACAGTATGCCCCAGTATGAGAAAGCCGTATTTGTGGCCTAAATTTCACAGTCACTTATGCATGTCTAATCCCAGATGTGCAGTATATAAGAGGGTTTTTTCACCCTAGTAAGTAAAAAGCTGTATTTCTGGGCTAAATGTGACACTCACTTATGCACGTCTAATCCTAGATGTGCACTATATGAAACAGTAATAAATGAAATGTGGAGGGGCACTCGCTATATGGGAATGGATAATCAGACACTTACATAAATATCCACATAAAATAGTTATTTAATACTCTATATAGTAGTACATAAGGCTAAAATGACATAAAATATCTGACATAAAATGGTGTGACTAATTGGAGTAAATCTTGCAGACCCCTTGATTCGCAGTCACCACATAAACCAAAATACTGCTTGATGGTAGGATAATATCATATATATTGCACAAGTCCGCTATATCCCATGGGTATTATGGTAGATAGATGACAATAAGTAAATAGCAGCAGGATCGTATTGAAGTAAAATCGCAATCACCACATAACCACAAAATGCTGCTTGATGGTATATTGCACAAGTCCGCTATGTCCCATAGACAGAATCCGGATAAATAACAGTTAGTAGATAGCTGCAAGATCATACTGGAATATTTGGTAGAGGATATACTCCTCTCCAATTACACGGTATCTAATAGGCAGTACTATGATGGTACATTACCACTCCAGCGCTCTCCGGTTGTCAGTTGTGGAGGCTCCTTAGTTCGGCTTACCCAGCGTGGCGTCCCGCGTGGTTTCTGAGTCAAACGTAGCGTCACACGTGACTCTGCAGCCGCTTCCTGAAGTAAATCTTCAGTCTCCTGGGTCCTAGATTCCCTCCGTCTCCGCTATCATTGACTTGGAGGTACGAATATCAACGGGAAAGTAGCTTCAAATGTCCATAAATAAATTCATGAGCAAAAATATCTAATGTCCAGCACCAAACGCGTTTCAGGGTGTACACCCCTTCATCAGTGGCTATGATAGTGGCAGATGTGCAATATATCAGACGGTTTTTTCACCCCAGTAAGCAAAAAGCTGTATTTCTGGCCTAAATGTGAAACTCACTTATGCACGTCTAATCCCAGATGTGCACTATATGAAACAGATGTTTTTTTGTTCATCCCAGTAAGCAAAAAGCGGTATTTCTGGCCTAAATGTGACACTCACTTATGCACGTCTAATCTTAGATGTGCACTATATGAAAAAAAGATTTTTTTTTAACCTCAGTAAGCAAAAAGCTGTATTTCTGGACTTGCAGACATGCAGATATCCTGTGCTGGTGCACTATCGTTGCATAAAATGGCTGCCGATTATGTATTGATATTGACAAACTGAAGTAAAAAAAGTTAGTTTTCAGCAGTAGTTGGCTCAGGGCAGGCTTAAAAAAATTGTGCACTGCACCCACAAAACACATTTGCTGTAGATCG
Source organism: Bufo bufo (assembly GCF_905171765.1). NCBI lineage: Eukaryota > Metazoa > Chordata > Amphibia > Anura > Bufonidae > Bufo > Bufo bufo. Next base: position 128,619,635 of record NC_053391.1, on the reverse strand, counting down.
CTGAGTAAAAAAGCAGTTCTTCATAAGATTTCTCCCTGTTCTCTCCCTCACAGCAGCTGCAGCCTCTCCCGACTCTAATCCGAGCAGAGTGACGGGCGGTGCTACTTGACTCCAGCTTAAATAGAGGCTGGGTCACATGCTGCAGTTGGCCAATCACAACCATGCCAATAGTAGGCATGGCTGTGATGGCCTTTTGGGGAAAGTAGTATGAAGCTTGTTGATTGGCTGCTGTGCAGCCTTTCAAAAAGTGGCAAGAAAGTGGCGAACACCGAACCCGAACTTTTGCGTAAATGTTCGGGTTCGGGTCCGGGTGCCGAAAAACCTAAAGTTCGGTACGAACCCGAACTTTACAGTTCGGGTTCGCTGAACTCTAGTTGTGAGTGCTAATCTCTGTACAAGCAATGGTAGATAGCTAAACTCACTAATATCCCTAAATAGTGGTACCAGTTGTATGTGAAAATCCAGTGAGGAGAATACAATAAAGATGCTTTGGTAATTTATTGAGTTTACCTTGAGCAAAGACATATAGAGGTCAAAACGAAATGCTCTCACCATCTCTGAGTCTGCTGTAGAAAAGAAAGACATAGGAAGAGCACAACAGGATATGATGTCACCGAAAGGGAGGAGTAGACAGAGAGCAAAGGCAATGGGATTTACATAATAAATTCAGAAACGTATAACAAGAATGACCACACGTGGCAGCATTACATAACATAGTAATGATATGATAACACAAATACAGCAATTCATCTTAGGGTCCATTCACACATCCGCAAAATGGGTCCGCATCCGTTCCGCAAAATTTTCAATGGGCCGGAATGTGCTGTCCACATCCGCATTCGCGGATCCGCACTTCCGCATCCGTGATTCAGTTTCCGGAAAAAAATAGAACATGTCCTATTCTTGTCCGCAATTGCGGACAAGATTAGGCATTTTCTATTATAGTGCCGGCGATGTGCGGTCCGCAAATTGCGGAATGCACATTGCCAGTGTCCGTGTTTTGCAGATCTGCAGAACACTTACAGACGTGTGAATGGACCCTTAAATGGAAGAAATAAATGCTGGGACAGCACATTCAGTTTATTGCCATTTGTATAGGGGCACATTGGATTTTTAGGTGTATGGGCTTAATAACACATAGAATTAGTATAATGGAAGTCAGCAATATAAATGGGAAAACTAGAGAGACGGGAAAGACATACAATATAGTACATTAAAGATATAATGTCCAAAATAATAAAAGCAATTCTAAGCAAAAGATGGGAGTAGAAATAGATGGCTAGTCTAGGCCGTTCACAGTGAAGGTGGTAAGGTGCTCAAGGTACAATAGTATTATGTGGAATTACTTCCTTATGAATCCTGGAAAGAAGCTGTGCAAAATCCTCTAATATTTTGAGCTCATGCTAATCAACCTACAACTTGTCATCTTGTTGGCTGAATTTGTAATTGCTGTTCCTAACGATGGCCATTTTTTGGGTACGGTAGAGCACTCTGGTGCAGACCAGGGATGACTTCTGTATTCTGCATTTTTACCAGCTTTCCCCTATGCAGGCCAATCCATAATTATCAGTTTTCCCTATGCTAGTGAGTGGATTAGCTGGCAAGATGTCTCCCATACACAGCACACTGTAACGGTCGCGTACACACACACACAGGGGGGAGGGAAGTGACCACTGCGCTCCACCCTTACCCCTGGCCCTGCCTACTTGCCTCACGAGTCCTAATGACAGGGGACAACTGGACGGCAATCCCTAGCTTGGAATAAGTGCAGGGATGACAAACAGACAAACAACAGAACGTGAACGGACCGAGTCAATACCAGGAAAGCTACAAAGTACAAATGGAGCAAGCAGAGAATTGTCAGGAGAAGCCGGGGTCATAAATACCAGGAGAGTCATGAACTACCAAAGGAGTCAGCAGAGGATCGTCAGGAGGAGGCCGGGGTCAGAATACCAGGAGAGCAGCAAAGTACACAAGGAGCAGGCAGAGGATCGTCAGGAATTCAGCAGGAGGTAAGTACGCCAGGAAAGACCAAATCACAGGTGGAACCTAAATTAACAGGCAACCTGTGGCCAGCAGGCTGCCTGTATTTATAGTGGGGAGTGAGGGTCATATGACGTGGCCAGCGTCACATGACCGACAGACCAACCAGTCGAGCACCGAGTGATCAGCTCAGCGCTCAAGGCAGACTTAGGAGCAGGGGGCCTCCCAGCTAGCAAAGCCGCCCTGGGAACGAGGTCAAACACAGATACTCGCTCCTGAAGCTAAGCAGCAGGTCTGCGGCTAATGGGAGACCGAGTGCATCTTCGGAACCCCGTTACACACACATAGAGAAGAGAGGATTCTGCCCTCTACATTATCTTTCTGTAGCATACCATCAGAAGCAGCATTTTGTAATCTAACAAGTAACTATTCCAGCAACTCATCTTAAACTCCTTATAACATTTCTTGGGTCATATTAAAAACATAAAGAGTTACATTTTAATACAAACGTGTTTTGGATCAATTCTTGTTGTCCTTAGTCTAGGCATGAAATAGTATAACACACTTTCTGCTTAAATCCAAGCGAACTCCATTCACATGATGTCAAATGGGCTATATCTGTGACATTAACTATTTCTACTCCATACTGAATCTTCCTAACACAATTAAACCTGTTATTCATCTGTCTCTAAACTTCATTATCTTAAAACATAAAGAATAAAAATGTGGAATGCTCTGGGTCGCATTATTTATTTCATTTTCTATCCTTAAATAGACATTACCTACATGTCTTAGACACTGCAATATTGTATGCCCTTTCAGTTAAAACTCTAAGGCCCCTTTCACATGGGCGAGTATTCCGCGTGGATGCGATGCGTGAGTTGAACGCATTGCACCCGCACTGAATCCTGACCCATTCATTTCTATGGGGCTGTGCACACGAGCTTGATTTTCACGCATCACTTGTGCATTGCGTGAAAATCGCAGCATGCTCCTCTTTGTGCGTTTTTCACGTAACGCAGGCCCCATAGAAATGAATGGGGTTGCGTGAAAATCGCAAGCATCCGCAAGCAAGTTCGGATGCAGTGCGATTTTCACGCACGGTTGCTAGGAGATGATCGGGATGGGGACCCGATCATTATTATTTACCCTTATAACATGGTTATAAGGGAAAATAATAGCATTCTGAATACAGAATGCATAGCACAATAGGGCTGGAGGGGTTAAAAAAAAATAAAAAATAATTAAACTCACCTTAATCCACTTGCTCGCGCAGCCCGGCTTCTCTTCTGTCTTCTTTTTTGCTTTGTGCAGGAAAAGGACCTGTGGTGACGTCACTCCTGTCATCACATGGTCCGTCACATGATCTTTTACCATGGTGATGGATCATGTGATGGACCATGTGATGACCGGAGTGACGTCACCACAGGTCCTTTTCCTGCACACAGCAAAAAAGAAGACAAAAGAGATGCCGGGCTGCGCGAGCAAGTGGATTAAGGTGAGTTAAATTTTTTATTTATTTTTTTAACCCCTCCAGCCCTATTGTACTATGCATTCTGTATTAAGAATGCTATTATTTTCCCTTATAACCATGTTATAAGGGAAAATAATACAATCTACAGAACACCGGCCCAAGCCCGAACTTCTGTGAAGAAGTTCGGGTTTGGGTACCAAATATGCGCGATTTTTCTCACGCGAGTGCAAAACGCATGTTCCCGCAACGCACCCGCACCTTTTCCCGCAACACCCGTGATATAACCATGTTATAAGGGAAAATAATACAATCTACAGAACACCGGCCCAAGCCCGAACTTCTGTGAAGAAGTTCGGGTTTGGGTACCAAACATGCACGATTTTTCTCACGCGAGTGCAAAACGCATGTTCCCGCAACGCACCCGCACCTTTTCCCGCAACGCCCGTGTGAAAGAGGCCTAAGGGTACCCTTGATCATCAGAAATGCGTCAGAGTTAAAATGCCTGTTTCTATGGACTGTATTTTTTGTTTTTAATGTGAACCAATAAATGTTATAAGGATTTTAGGATGAGTTTCTGGAATACTTACATTTTGGACTACAAAGTCCTGCAGTTGAGGCATTTTTTGGGACGCACACTGGAAAAGTCAGACAGCAAAGGTGAGCTACACTGTTTGCTCTTGGAATCCATTATTCTTTACCTATGATTACAGATGAGTGAATTTTTAGAAAGGTCGATTTAGCTGCTTCGCCAAATTTTTTTAATTTTTATTGCTTTGTCACGAATAAGGCTACTTTTACACTCGTGTTTGGTGCAGATCCATCATGGATCTGCACAGACGGATCCATTCAGATAATACAACCATCTGCATCCATTCAGAACGGATCCATTTGTATTATTTTTGACAAAGACAAGACGGATTCGTCTTGAATACCATTGAAAGTCAATGGAGGACGGATTTCTATTGTGCCAGATTGTGTCATAGAAAACAGATCCGTCCCCATTGAATTACATTGTGTGTCAGAACGGATCCGTTTGGCTCAGTTTCGTCAGACGGACACCAAAATGCTGCAAGCAGCGTTTTGATGTCCGTCTCCATTCCGCTTTGGAGGCAAACTGATGCATTCTGAGCGGATCCTTTTCCATTGAGAATGCATTAGGGCAAAAACTGATCCATTTTGGACCGCTTGTGAGAGCCCTGAACGGATCTCACCAACGGAAAGCCAAAACGCCAGTGTGAAAGTAGCCTTACTTAGTCACGAAGCACATTTTTTTGTAAGTAGTGGGTGCAATGATGGGGAGCTACGATAGCGCCACCCCCATCATTATACCCCTTAGATGCCGCGATCATGTATGAAACAGTGTAAAATTAACATTAAAAAAATAAATCAAACTTACCACCTCCATTTGCTCCCAACGGGGCGGCTGCCGCCATCTTGCTTGAAGATCTTGCGTGAAATCTCGCACAGCGCGAGATGACGTCATACGTCACCATGCACAGGATTTCGGAAGAGATCTTCAATTAAGATGGCGGCTGGTTGCCCGTCGCGAGCAAATGGAGGAGGTAAGTATGAATTTTTTAGTTTTTTACACTATTTCAGGTTAAATCGATTCGCAAACACGAAGCACGAGGAAATTTGGCTTTAAGGGAATATAATTTATCCTGAAATTCTGATTGAATTCCACTTCATGGGATTCGATTCACTCATTTCTACCTATGTTCAAAAGCAGCAGTATGGACGGCAATATAGAGCAGTACTGGGCAGTGTAGCAGTGAATCTAGCACTGGGGTGAGACTGAAAACCTATTAGAGCCAGCAATAGTTTTTCTGATTCTTTCTCCCTCTGTCTTACTCCAGCAGCTCACTCCCTATCCTCCTCCCTATCCTATCTCCATAAACATCTATTAACCTGATCCCTCGGTGAGCTGATAATTCCTTTGTCGCTCAAGATGGATTTTAGCAATGAATTTATAGTGAATCTTCAGTCTAGGAGGCAGGGGGAGGAGAAGAAGTGGGACACGTGGTAAATGGGGAAGGAGGCATTTTTCTTTAATAACATATAATACAAGTTTATTTTATTTGCTTGTACTAATAATTAGTGCGATGATTGCTAAAAGTACAGTGACAATTTAAAACTACTAACTTTTTAAGCTCGGCAGAGAATGTTTCTCTCGGTGTAAGGTTGCTATATAAAAATATGACAAGTATATGACATATAAGTTGATATGGACATTTTTTGACAAAGATATCCACTTTTACATGTATAGGTACTGCTCTCCTAAGTATTGCAATGTAATACTGCTTATTAAATGTTGCTTTCAAACGAATTGTCAGCAGCGATTAAACAGAAAAAAGTGGTACTGAGCTGTTTACAGTGCATTACAGTGTGGAACTCAGTTTTTTTGATAAATCTATCTATATGTGATATCTTTCAAGTGGCACCAAAATACCAATTTGTTGGCAGCACATTGCCCTTTGTAAACATGGATTTGACTGGCAAGCCATGAAACTGTAAGGGGATGAACATTCATCACAATTTATCTTATAACACTCATACACAATGATTTGTTGCCATTTGGAGAATATGTGAGCACTATAGTGAAATTGACAGATATGTATGCCCCTAGAATGTGTCTGAAAAGTGGTGCACGTTGGTACAATTTGGCACAACTTGGGCTTCTACAATTTTTTTCAACTTGCTTGAAAAGAGGTGGGCTTAGTGGAAGGGGTGGGGATTCACAGGTAAGGGATGTGGCCTAACATACATATTTATCACTCTATAAGACACACCTGTCCATAAGATGCATATAAGTTTTAGAGGTGGAAAATTAAAAAAATATATTTTTTTCATCAGACCTCCGATAAGATTCCCAATCTTCATTAGACCCCCAATCCTCATCAGACCTCAGATCAGACCCTCAATCCTTATTAGACCTCAGATCAGACCCCCAATCTTCATCAGACTTCTTTTTAGACAAAATAAATAAAACAACTTACCTCTCTTGCCCCAGATGGCAGCGTCACTCCAGTGAGCTCTTCTTGCAGCGCTGCACTGTGACCTGATGTTGCCCAGCGTCAGGTCACAGTGCGTGCTTACGCGCACTACGTCCTTACGCTGTATGCAGCCAGGAGACAGCTCAGTGGGGGCCGGCAGAAGACCAGCTCCCTGGTACTACTGTGTACTTTTATAATGGAATCACTCATTAGTATTCGCGTCATAAGACGCACGGCCATTTGTCCCCCACTTTTGGGGGGAAAAAGTGCATCTTTTGGAGCAAGAAATACAGTAAGCAATTGCACCAAAATTTGCTCCACAATTCTCATACAAAATTCTTTCTCAAATTAAGCCAACCAGTAGGTGGTATAGAGTTAGACCAAAGTGTCCATCCTTGTTGCCCAACATTTATCATACAGCCTGAGCCCCTATGATAAATCTGATGCAGGTCTATGCAGCTTGTCTAACTTTATGCCAGCTGTAGGTTTAGTATATCCGCCCCACTGATTTTTAGGCATAGATTTATAGACGTTTTACTTCTATAAAGACAGAGGACAGCTTTATACAATTGGCATGTGTCATAGCACACTTAGACACATTGCACTTGTTCTCGTGGTTCAGGGAGCACTATTACAAATCTATTTTTGCATAGCATACAAATGTATTATATCTGTTCCTGACGGCTTACGCCCTCCATTTAAATAAATGCAAACTCTAAGCAGAGGCATTTGCATTGCAACTTCCAGGCTTTCTTGTCCTTGTCTTATACAAGACTATTTGCACATACCTGAACGCAGGTCGTTAATCTAGTGGCTAAAATACTACTTATTTTTATAACCAGAGGTTGAACCACATTAGAAACAAAATGGTCTGTTTTTTTTATTTTATTTAACTTATTTTTTTTACAGAAACAGCTCCACAACTGTCCACAGGCTATGTATGGTACTGCACTCTGGCCCCCTTTTACTTGAATGTGAATGATACCACCTATCAAAGGAAGAACCCCACTACATGCAAATATATAAAGATAATGTAAGTTTTTGAGAAAATAAATAAAATACATTAAAATAGTGGCAGTACACAAGCACTATAAAAGTGGAATCCTGTCCTCACTACATTATATATATATATATATATATATATATATATATATATAGATACAGTATATCATGGCAGTTTATAGATATGTGCCCAGGCATCTAGCCAAATCAGTACATAAATCCTCCTATAGGTATGGATACAAGATATTTCCATACAAAATTATAGATATCCACCTAATTATCAGCTAATAGAGTATCCATACACATCAGAGGACTGGGACCAAGTGCTGCTATTTTAATGTATTTTATTATGTATTTTTTTGAATAAAATAATATTTATATACTTGGTTGTAGTGGGGTTCCTCCTTTGATAGGTGATATTGTTCTATAGATAGACCTTACATTGTATACTGTTGAGGGTCAGCATTCGCTATTTTCAGGGGCGGACTGGAACTTAAAGTGGCCCTGGAAAAAATACTAAAAGTGGCCCCAGTTTGTAGTCGGGTCCAAATTGATGCAAGGAAGGGCCAGCAATACCATATTGTGGCACATTATTTCACCCCAGCAGAGCCAAATACCACAGTGCATCACAAAATACTGCTAGCAGCACAAAATACATCTCCAAAAACTTCCACCGGCCAGCCGTGAGGAGGGCCCAGGTGGTCCCTTGGGCATCGGCCCACTGGGAAATTTCCCTGTAAGCTCTATGGTCAATCTGCCCCTGGCTATTTTGGTAGTCTTGAATGCCAGATACAGCCTATGGACAAATGTTTAGCTGTTCCTGTAAAAAGTAGAGCATTTTTTCTCTTCTTGGATAACCCTAGTAATAATAACTAGACCACTAGAGTCACTTTATATTAGTCAAAAAGCTTACAAAATCTGCAACAGTTACATTGCTGGATATGATGGTCCCAATATGCTACATAATATTCTGAAGATTTACCCCATAACCATCTCAGCCGGCCCAGACTCCGCAAACATATTCATTATACAAATATCATTTCACAAATGCCTCTTATAATCCAAGGGAGCGTCCTTCCCAGTATGTGTGATACCAGTACAGATTGAGCCATCCATCCTGCCTGTGCCAGTCTCCCCAGCACAGGCTGAGATAAACCATCTCCCTGTGTGTGTAACACGAGATCCAACTGTGTGCCATCCTCTCGCTGCCACTAATTAGTAACTTCCATGGCACACATCCAGCATCAGAGATGGTGCATAGGACTTCATTTCCTCGCTATCTAGCGAGGTCACTTTGGCAAATACAATGATAAATGACATCACTATGATTGGTTATCAAGGAACTGATAGAGTCTGGGAGACCAGAAGGCTCATCAGGCTGGAACACATAATAGGGGGATCTGTATTCAGTCAACTACATGTACAACCGATAAGACACACGGAGACAGAAGCATCAGACACATACTGGATCTTAACTCTATCATGCGCCTTTATCTAAGCACTAGCTCTCATACTATAAATCTTGCTTTCCACTCTACCTATTGACTTCAGTTTAGAGGAAACATGGTGGGGACAATGCTTGTATTTTATCAGCAGATATAAAATCTGATAATATGTATCCGAACTGCCGCAGAACAAATGAACGGTTAGAGTACGGCAACACATTCAGGTTTTTTTATGCAGTTTTTGAAACCAAAATCAGGAGTGGATTCAAAAAATACTTTCTCTTCTTTTATGATTCACACCTGATTATGGCTTCACAAACTGCATCAAGAAACCTGAATATGTGGCAGCAGCCTTATGCCACCTGCACACGCTGTGGAATACATCAGTTTTTCTGCGCAGATTCCCGTGCGGAATAACCGCAGCGTATTATTTCTGAACCAGCAAAAAGATGACAAAAATCTCATGTACACTTTTGGGGTCATTTATCAAACTGGTGTAAAGTAGGACTGGCTTAGTTGCCCATAGCAACCAATCAGATTCCGCCTTTTATTTTTAAAAGGAGCTGTGAAAAATTAAAGGTGGAATCTGATTGGTTGCTACGGGCAACTAAGCCAGTCCTACTTTACACCAGTTTGATATATGACCCCATTGGCTTTCTTGTGGAAATTGACCTGCTGTGTGGATTTCCAAATCCACAGCATGTCAATAATGTTTGCAGTTTTAGCTGCAGATTTCACCCTTTTCAATGGAAGGGAGAGACCTGCGGCAAAACAGCATCTAATCCACACCAAAATCGGCAATTAGAAATAGCAGATGTTGGTGCGGATATGATGCCCCCATTAGTGGGGTAACTAGAAATGACTGGGGCCCACAGCAAATTATTGAACGGGCCCCGACCCCCAAGCAACTTCTTGCAATGCCCTCCTCCTGTGCAACCTCCACTCTTGCATCTAGTCAAGATTGCTCTCTCAGACTATACTGTTAAGGGGCCCTGACAATAAAATCTTTTAATCCTCCTCCTGGGTGGGCCCCTTCTGAGTACAGGCCCCAAAGCAGTCGCTTCCCCTGCTTTGTCCCTGGCCCCCATAGTGCCTCCTCTCACAATTTGGTACATGTCCTCACAGTATGATGCCCCCTTAGTGCTGCCCCTCACATTATGATGCCCCTTTAGTGCCTTCACTTTACAGTATGATGCCCCCTTAGTGCCTCCTCTCATAGTATGATTCCCCCTTAGTGCCTCCTCTCACAAAATGATGCCCCCTTAGTGCCTCCCCTTCACAGTATGATACCCCCTTAGTGACTCCTTTCACAATATAATACCCCCTTAGGGCCTCCCCTAACAGTATGATGTCCCTTTTATGCCTCTTCTCACAATAAGATGCCCGCTTAGTGCCTTCTCTCACAATATGATGCCCCCCAGGATCTCCTCTCACAAAATTATGACCCCCGTGTCTCTCTTGACAGTATGATCCACTGGCGATGCTGAATCACTGGCGGAAGGTGAACAGTGAAGCAAACGGCTCCTTGCTTCACCAGTGTATTCAACTGTATCTGTGTCCTGAAGACACAGGCACAGCTGAGAGGAGGGTTCTGGCCCACGGTCCACCAGTAGAGTACCCCTGTACTATATGATATCAGAATTTCATTTTTTACATTAATTATGGGGTAACCCCCTGAACATTCACAAGTAATGTTCATGGCAACTGGCTGTACAGATTAAACAGCCCTAGTACTAGTCGTACCAGGCACTTTGTCTTGTCAATTGCACTGGTGGGAAGGTCTGTCCCTTATGTAGAATTAGCCATGAGGTCCACGTGAGGAATGCTCCATCCCTACAACTAAGCATTCTTATGTTCTTATGCTTTTGTGTGCGAGTCATGTGGCTCAGGAGCTTTTGTTGGGTACAGCTATAGCCTTACATCCATACACAGCAAGATTAAAGGCACAGTATTAAATCATGTTCCCGAACATCACTAAATATACACACATGCATAATAAAATAAACGCAGTCCATTCACCATGTGGCTGTTGTGATGGATAGAGAAAACATGTTAACGTCTTTGTGCTATTTGCCGTATACAGTACTGTGCAGACATTTTAGGCAGGTGTGGAAAAAATGCTGCAAAGTAAAAAATTTAATAGTTTAAGAGTAAATGTATTTTGCGGAAGGACAACAACCCCAAACATATAGTCAATGCCATTAAGAAGTCTAGGAAGTGATGATATGGCCTCCACAGATTCCTGATCTCAATATCATGGAGTCTGTCTGGGATTACATGAAGAGATAGAAGGATTTGAGCATGCCTACATCCACAGATCTGTGGTTAGTTCTCCAAGATGTTTGGAAACCCCCCCCCCCCCGCCAAGTTCCTTCAAAAACTGTGTGCAAATGTACTTAGAATTCATGGTGGTGATACTAGATAGTGAATTGGTGAAGATTTCTCTTTTCTTCATTCACTTTTCATTTAGTTAATTGATAACAATCTGGGTGTAAGTCTATGGACTGAGTTTGTGCTTAGAAGTCAATGCTCACAATTACTAATGTGAGCACACTTAGACAAGGGGGACAAGCCCTCGAATTCAACATTTTACACCAAACGTGTTCCATAATTCTGGTGTAAAATTCTGTCGCAAAGTAAGCCAACCAATAGTTGGTGAGAGAAAAGTGTCTAACCCTGCACCAGATTTAGCATTCAGCCCGAGCCACTGTGATAAATCTGGTACAGGTCTAGACAGCTGGTCTAAGCTTATGCCATCCATAGGATTAATAAATCTGCCCCCATGCCCCATGGAATACAAAGATTTACTATCAACAATTGATCCATCTTTCAAGTAAATTGAAAGAAACATTCACTCTTGCAGCTTTTTCCAGATATAAACCTTTAAGTTAACCAGGGAAGTCACTCCGCCTTGTTCAATTGAGTCCTCTTTCAGCTCCACAAGGGATCTCTTTTAATTTTCGTAGTCACAATGCAATTATTGAGACATATGATTCTTCTAAATCCCCCCAAAATATGTTTGTATTAGATAGCAATGCACACAGCGAATAAACACATCTGATTGCACTGCATTTAAGAGCCATACAGCAGGTGGTATAATGGAAGGCGGGGGGGCTATTTATTACCAAACTCCCTGTTGTAAAGCTATATTATTTTCACTTCATTGCAGTCCTAAATTGCGATTTTTAAACTGCTGCATAAACAAAGAAATAATTGGTACAATAGTTTATATAACGATGGTGGCATTTGTATTCTACTGTATTTGTAAACAAGAAAATTAATTATTAAATGTATTTTCCAGATACAACAAATAAGCCATCTTCTTTGTGGTTTACAATCAAGCACAATGGCTGCTCCCACCACTTTACTGATTGCTCTAATAAATACTGGAAGATTGCTAATGAGCACATAAGAGTAAATTGTGGCAAAAAATATTGCACATTTTCCAACGGCTATCTGCACTTATTTTCTGTGTATGCCTCATTATTATGCACATTCAACCCAATATTAGACAGAACAATGTTCTACATGGTAGTCAGCTACCCATTATAGTCATATATTGTATATTTCTGCATTTGGAATGATGCTGAGAGATAGTATTTTGGGTTCTCCAAGCTTAAAAAAAAATAATGCTCACCTCACTGAATAAAAACACTGTAGGTCATTCTTAGGACACATACAGTAAGTAAAGTATTTTTCATATATAAGATTATTTTTTATTCCACTGCTGCTCCACTGATAGTTCAAGAGCTGCATGATGCCCTTAAGAGTTCTTCATGTTGCCCCAGTTCCTCTCTCCTATCTACAATGCATTCAGAAAATCTCCACTCAATACCCCATAATGAGAAAGTGAAAACTGCATTTTTGAATTTTTTGCAAATTTATTAAAAAAGGAAAAACTAAAATTTCTCATGGACAACTTGACATTTAGCTCTCAAGGTCTCCCATTTCTCATGATCATCTTTCCGATTTTTCTCCCTCTTGATTGGCATCCACCTGTGGTAAATTCAATTGATTGGACATGATTTGGAAAGACACAGCCATGTCTATATAGGGTCTCACAGCTTACAATGCATATCAGAGCAAAAACCAAGCCGCGAGAAGGAAGACAGGATTGCACTGAAGGTTTCCCAGAGCACGGTGGTCTCCACTTTTCTTCGATGGAAAAAGTTTGGAAAAACCAGGACTCTTCCTAGATCTGGCTGCCTACCAAACTAAGTAATCATGGAAGAAGGGCAAGTAAGGGCCAATAACCCAATGTTCATACTGGCTGAGCTCATTCTGTGTGCAGTAAAATACATATGAAAGCCCACCTGGAATTTGCAAAAACAAAAAGCACCTAAAGGACTCTCAGACTGTGAGAAACAAGATTCCCTAGTCTAAGGCTAAGGCCGAGTTCACACTCCGTAGTGCTTCCGAGGGGTCCCGTCCCGTGCGGCCGTTCCGCGATTCCGGATTTGAAGTGAATGGGTCCGCATCCGTGATGTGGAATGCACACGGAACTGTGGCTGTGCATTGCGGCCCGCTATTTGCGGGCCGCAGCACGGGCACGGGTCATACACGTTCGTGTGAACTCGGCCTAAAGAGACTAAGATTGAACATTTTGGCCTCAATTCTAAACGTCATTTCTGGAGGAAACCAGACACTTCTCATCACCTGCCCATTGCCACCCCTACATTTAGGCATGGTGGTAGCAGCATCATGCTGTGGGGGTGTTTTTCAGCAGCTGGGACAGGGTGACTGGTCAGGGTTAAGGGACAGCTGAACAAAGCAAAATACAGAGATAGGCTACATGCACATGAACGTATTTTGTTTCCGTGTCCGTTCCGTATTTTTTTGCCGGATAGGATGCGGACCCATTTATTTCAATGGGGCCGCAAAAAATGCTGACAGCACACCGCGTACTATCCGCATCCGTATGTCCCTTCCGTAGCCCTACAAAAAAATAGAGCATGTCCTATTCTTGTCCGTTTTGTGGACAAGGATAGGCTTTATTACAATGCATCTGCAAAAAAACAGATGCCATACAGACGTCATCCGTTTCTTTTTGCGGATCCGCAATTTGCGGACTGCAAAACACATACATTTGTGTGCATGTAGCCATATTCTGTGCCGAAGGTTTGTCTTCCAACAAGACAGTGACGTTAAGCACACAGTCAAAACAACACAGGAGTGGCATATGGACAACTCTGTGAATTTATCTGCGTCGTCTAGCCAGAGCCCTGATTTGAACCTAATAAAAACATCTCTGGAAATACCTGAAAATGGCTGTTGACCAATGGTCCCCATCCAACCTGACAAAGCTTGAGAGGACCAGCAGAGAAGAATGTCAGAAAATCACCAAATATACAGTCGTGGCCAAAAGTTTTGAGAATTACATAAATATTGGAAATTGAAAAAGTTGCTGCTTAAGTTTTTATAATAGCAATTTGCATATACTCCAGAATGTTATGAAGAGTGATCAGATGAATTGCATAGTCCTTCTTTGCCATGAAAATTAACTTAATCTCAAAAAAAACTTTCCACTGTATTTCATTGCTGTCATTAAAGGATCTGCTGAGATCATTTCAGTAATCGTCTTGTTAACTCAGGTGAGAATGTACACGAGCACAAGGCTGGAGATCATTATGTCAGGCTGATTGGGTTAAAATGGCAGACTTGACATGTTAAAAGGAGGGTGATGCTTGAAATCATTGTTCTTCCATTGTTAACCATGGTGACCTGCAAAGAAACGCGTGCAGCCATCATTGCGTTGCATAAAAATGGCTTCACAGGCAAGGATATTGTGGCTACTAAGATTGCACCTCAATCAACAATTTATAGGATCATCAAGAACTTCAAGTAAAGAGGTTCAATTCTTGTTAAGAAGGCTTTAGAGCTTCCAAGAAAGTCCAGCAAGCGCCAGGATCGTCTCCTAAAGAGGATTCAGCTGTGGGATCGGAGTGCCACCAGTGCAGAGCTTGCTCAGGAATGGCAGCAGGCAGGTGTGAGCGCATCTGCACGCACAGTGAGGCGAAGACTTTTGGAAGATGGCCTGGTGTCAAGAAAGGCATCAAAGAAGCCACTTCTCTCCAAAAAAAACATCAGGGACAGATTGATCTTCTGCAGAAAGTATGGTGAATGGACTGCTGAGGACTGGGGCAAAGTCATATTCTCCGATGAAGCCACTTTCCGATTGTTTGGGGCATCTGGAAAAAGGCTTGTCCGGAGAAGAAAAGGTGAGCGCTACCATCAGTCCTGTGTCATGCCAACAGTAAAGCATCCTGAGACCATTCATGTGTGGGGTTGCTTCTCATCCAAGGGAGTGGGCTCACTCACAATTTTGCCCAAAAACACAGCCATGAATAAAGAATGGTACCAAAACACCCTCCAACAGCAACTTCTTCCAACAATCCAACAACAGTTTAGTGAAGAACAATGCATTTTCCAGCACGATGGAGCACCGTGCCATAAGGCAAAAGTGATAACTGAGTGGCTCGGGGACCAAAACGTTGACATTTTGGGTCCATGGCCTGGAAACTCCCCAGATCTTAATCCCATTGAGAACTTGTGGTCAATCCTCAAGAGGCGGGTGGACAAACAAAAACCCACTAATTCTGACAAACTCCAAGAAGTGATTATGAAAGAATGGGTTGCTATCGGTCAGGAATTGGCCCAGAAGTTGATTGAGAGCATGCCCAAAAGAAGGGCCAACACTGCAAATACTGACTCTTTGCATAAATGTCATGTAATTGTCGATAAAAGCCTTTGAAACGTATGAAGTGCGTGTAATTATATTTCACTACATCACAGAAACAACTGAAACAAAGATCTAAAAGCAGTTTAGCAGCAAACTTTGTGAAAAATAATATTTGTGTCATTCTCAAAACTTTTGGCCACGACTGTAGTTGTGCAGACATTGTGGCATCATACCAGAAGACTAGAGGCTGTAATCGCTGCCAAAAGGGCTACTACTAAAGGTGGATTTACAGATTATTGGTCAGATTATTGGTCAGATTATCTGGAACAAATTATCTATGAACACTTGTTCCCAATAATCTGCCCATCTGAAGGTGCAGCAGTTCACCTGATGAAAGAGCAAAACGCATTCACACATCTTCGTTATGATTCTGAATATAAATGTTTCATCAGTGGTGGGCTTTGGGGGTGCGACATGAGCTTGCATCCCCGATCTCACGCTTAATACTTGAACCTATGGAGAGACGACTGCACTAGTTCTATATACATTTCCTTCTTTTTCCATTGGGCAATGTACTGCTATTTGTGCACCATCCAACAAATCCTGTTTGATTTCTTGTTTGCTAGAGACAGGTTGCTACACATGGACAGTCACCTTCCATTATAACAAATGGCAGACATGGAAATACTGTAGCTAAACATGCTCTGTACCTGCCATTGGGCATAATGGAAATTGCCATGAATTTGTGAGTACCTCTTCTTTGCAAGGAAGGTGGATTTGGGACAAGAAATGGAAATTGTCCCATTAATGTGCTATCTTGACCACCATTGCTTTATTCTATTTGTTCTCCTTTCTGCTTGCCCATTTCCTGTTTTCCAGATTTCATCACACACAAACACACACGAAAACGTGCATTATTATTATTATTATTTACTATTGAAGCGCCATTCATTCTATAGCGCTGAACATATGAAAAGGGGTATACATACATAATACAGACATTCGCACTAAGCATGAACAAGACAAGTTACAAACTGGTACAGAAGGGGAGAGGGCCCTGCCCATCAGGGCTTACAATCTACATGGTATGGGAGAAGGACACAGTAGGAGAGGGTAAAGTTGGTCATGGTGGTATAGAGGCAGCAGGGTCACTGGTTGTAGGCCTGTCTAATGAGGTGTGTTTTTTGGGTTTCTTTTGAACGATTCCACTGTAGGTGAGAGTCTGATATGTTGGTGTAGTGAGTTCCAGAGTGTGGGGGATGCACAGGAGGAATCTTGGAGGCGATTGTGGGAAGAGGTGATAAGAGGAGAGGAGAGAAGGAGGTCTTGTGAGGATCAGAGATTGCGTGTGGGGATGTATCAGGAAAGTAGCTCAGAGATGTAGGGAGGGGACAGGTTGTGGAGAGCCTTGTATGTATTTATTAGTATCTTGAACTGAATTCACTGGGCAATGGGGAGCCAGTGAAAGAATTGGCAGAGGGGAGAGGCATAGGAGTAACAGAGTGAGAGGTAGATTAGTCGGGCAGCAGAGTTGAGGATAGATTGGAGGGGTGAGAGAGTGCTAGATGGAAGGCCACAGAGGAGAATGTTTCAGTAGTCTAGGCGGGAGATGATGAGGGCATGTACAAGCATTTTTGCAGACTCAAAGTTGAGGAAAGTGCAGATGCGGGAAATGTTTTTGAGTTGGAGGCGGCAGGTGGTGGAAAGTGCTTGGATGTGTGGTCGGAAGGAGAGGGCATAATCCAAGGTCACTCCAAGGCAGTGGACTTGGTTGACCAGGGAGAGTGTGCAGCCATTGATCGTGATAGATAGTTCTGTTGGGGGGGGGGGGGGGTGAGCAAGAGGGGGGAAAGATGATGAATTCTGTTTTATCCATGTTAAGTTTTAGAAAGTGAGAGGGAAAGAAGGAGGATATGGAAGATAGGCAGTGTGGGATTCTTGATAGTAGTGGTGATGTCTGGACCAGAGAGGTAGATAAAAGTGATACTTAAAGCCATGGGACTCTATAAGCTGTCCCAGGCCTAGTGTGTAGATAGAGAAGAGCAGGGGCCCTAGGACAGAGCCCAACAGGACACCAACAGAGAGGGAATAAGACGAGGAGGTGGTGTGAGAGTGGGAGATGCTAAATGTTCGCTCTGTGAGATATGATGTGATCCAGGAGAGGGCCAGGTCAGTGATGCCAAGAGAAGAGAGAGTTTGTAACAGAAGGGAATGGTCGACAGTGTCAAAGGCAGAGGACAGGTCAAGGAGAAGGAGGACAGAGTAACATTTTTTGGTTTTGGCTGTTAGGTCATTGGTGACTTTGGTAAGGGCAGTCTCAGTTGTGGTGGGGTCGAAAGCCAGATTGTAGCCAGTCAAAGAGGGAGCAGAAGGAGAGGTCAGAGGACAGTTTAGAAAGGATATGTTGCTCAAGTAGCTTTGAGGCATATGGAAGAGTGATATCGGGGCGATAACTGGACAAAGAAGATGGGTCAAGTGAAGGCTTTTTGAGGATGGGTGTAATGGTAGCATGTTTAAAACCAGAGGGGAATACACCAGAGGTTAGTGATAGGTTGAAGAGATGAGGTTAGGGATGAGGTGGGATGGGATTAGGTCAAGTTGCACAGGTGGTGAGTTGTGATCTGGAGAAGAGAGTGGAGAGTTTTTTTTTCTGCAATGGTGGAGAAGCTGGTTTTGGGAGAAGAGGGCTGAGCAGTTGTGTAGAGGGTCTGTGGGGACTGTGTAATGAAGCTTTCTCTGATGTTGATTATCTTTTGTTTGAAGTATGTGGCAAAGTTCTCAGCTGAGATGAGAGGAGAGGGTGGGGGCGCTGGGGGATGGAGAAGGGAGTTAAAAGTGTTAAAAAGTTGTTTAGTGCTGTGGGACAGGGAAGATATGAGAGATGAGAAATAGGCCTGTTTTGCATCAGTGAGTGAGGATTTGAAAATGAGGAGAGATTGCTTGTATGTGGTGAAGTGATCCTTAGAATGGGATTTCTTCCATCGCTGCTCAGCAGCCCTGGAAGCCTGTCTGAATTTTTTGGTCAGGTTGGTGTGCCAGGGTTGTCTGTTGATTTTTTGGGTTTTGTTGTGCGTGAGGGGGCAACAATGTACAGAACTGTACTTATTGTGGTGTTATACAGGGTGGTGGCAGCATCTGGGTCTTGGAGGGAACAAATGGTAGGAGTGGAAGAAGAGAGTCAGAAAGCAAGTGAAAGTCGAGATGTTTAAGGTTCCTGCGGGGGGGGGGGGGTGTTAGTGTGTGGCTGGGGAAGCAGCAGAAGAGATGAGTGAAGAGAAGGTGAGTAGGTTGTGGTCGGATAGGGGGCGAATTAGAAAGGTTAGATAAGGAGCAGAGGCGGGTAAAGATAAGATCCAGAATGTGACCAGAGTGTGGGAGTGGAAGACCACTGTGAGAGGCCGAAGGAGGAAGAGAGTGATAGGAGTTTAGAGGCGGCTGAGTGGCAGGTGTCAATAGGGATGTTGAAGTCACCCATGATGATAGTGGGGATGTCAGCAAAAAGAAAGTGTAGGAGCCAGGTGTTAAAGTGGTCAAAAAAGTTGGTGGCTGGAACTCGGGGGCGGTAAATGACAGCTACTTGGAGGTTGTAGGGAGAGTAGATACGAACAGAGCGTACTTCAAATTAAGTGAGTGTAATTAAGGGTGACAGTGGAGTTAGGCTGTAGGTGCAGGTGTCTGATAGAAGAAGACCAACTCCTCCACCATGTTTTCAGCCGGGACAGGGGGTGTGAGTGAAATTAAATCTGCTATAAGAGAGTGCAGCAGGGGAGGAGGTGTCAGAGGGTGTCAGCCATGTTTCTATGAGACCCAGAAAGGAAAGTTTTTGAGAGATGAAGAGGTCATAAATGTAGGACAATTTGTTATGGACAGAGCGTGCATTCCATAATGCTCCTGCAAGAGGAACCAAAGGAGCAGGGGTCAGAGGAATGGTTATTAGGTTTAAGGGGTTGCAGAAATTTGTAGAAGGGGATTTGTAGTAGGAGGTAGAGGTGATAGTGGGGATTTGCTGAGGGGGGCCTGGATTTGGAGAGATATCACCAGCAATAAGGAGAAGCAGAGAAAGTGTTAGTAGGTGTAGGAAGGCGCAAGGGGTTGTCATTGATGGAAGGTATGTGTCACCGAGATTCCTGGCCTCGGTGAGGTAAGAGCCAGTAGTTTTAAGTGTCAGTGGCAGCTAGTGGTGGTTGACACTGTTTGTTGTTAGTGTGGCTGTAAAGCCGATCCGTGCTGGCTCTTACTGGGAGTAGCCAAAGTGCTGAGTGGGTGGCTCCTCCCCACACTCCAGTCTGGTCTTTGTTTGCCTATATAAAACCCAGCCAGCAGTCTCTGTGTGTTTTTGGAACTGAGAACTTGTGCCGTGCTAAAGGGCTAAGAGACGCCTGCTGGGAAACAGGCCCTAAAGCCTGCTGTGGATTGCGGGTGGAAAAACTGATGACCAGATGAAGGCTTTTTTTCTGTGGACTTTTTATGGTGTGAACAAACACCAAGACTGCAAACCGTTACTTTTCGTTTTTTCCCTATGTGTGACACGCTGAACTGTTTAAGTTAAAGACTTTGTGGTTGCCTCTGTACTGCGTCCGCTAGCCTGTCTATCAGAGCAAATCCCCACAAAGGTGAGAATAAGAGAGGGCATGAGGTATCTGTGTGTGTTTGGGATGGAAGTGTCTTATGTTGCCAAACAGGTTTGTGCAAGCGGTCAGATGAGAAGGTAAGATGCAGGGAGAGATGAATAGTTCCTTGCTGGGTAAATGGATGTGGGGGCGGTTTTGGAAAAGTGGGAAGAGTAAGATGAAAGATTGAAACATTGCTTGAATTAACTATTTCTGTAAGTATCTGATGCATGTGCATGTATTCCAGATGTGCTTTCCAGGCTTTGATATTGATGACCTATTCTCAGGGTAGGCCATTAATATCCGATTGGTGAGGGTTCAACACCCCACAATCCCACTGATCAGTTATGTGCAGCCTCTGGTCCCAGAACTATCTCCTGTATAGAGCAAGAAGCACTGCTCCATTTGAAGTTTAGTGGCCTTTCTTGATGACCTTTCTTGAGGATAAGTCATCAATATCAGGAGCTTGGACAACCCTTTAATGACCTGAACTCTTATCATCATGGATCCCTATGATGCTGTGAGTTTGGGTCAGTAAATCTGTGGTGGGGCTGGGAATATGGACTCTGGGATCCAGATGTGTAACTCTAGACTTAACGTGTTTCATGTTCGTTAACTCAAACTGGAAACTCACTTTGAAACCTTGTATAACGGATCTCTTGGCACCCTGACTGGGTACCTCAATTGATGGGTTCTCCTAGTGGTTACCAGGGGCTCCAAGCACTCCACTTGACACCGTAAGCACTGCAGACCCCACGAACCGCCGTAGCTTGGTTGGGATCTCGCAGTCTTCTACCCACCCTGGACCTAAGACAAGGCTTCCAGGTTCCAGTGGGTGAACCTCTCTTCCTTCAGAGAGTGATGCAGGAACAAGCTCTTAAAAAAGCTCAAGGATTATAGCCAGGGGAGTATACAGCATATAGCATTCCCCAGTGTAGATGCAGCCTTTCCCCCACACACATGAGACAAGGCTCTATGTTGAGGGTAAAACTGAAACTTTAATGGGACTACATGTCAGCCTTTTATGCAGTTCTTCCAGCAAGGGACACTCCTCTGGGGATCTTGTGGAAGACTGAGACAGTTTTTACATTAGCAAATCACATGTGTTTACAGTATAGAAACACACCCAGCAATTGTACACAACCCCCCCTCTGCCTGTGATACAACTAACAAACACAATGAGCTCTGCCTGTGATACAATTACCAAACACAATGGGCTAACTTAATCACTCACAGGCAGAAAACACAAATTTTTCTCCAAAACACAGAAAAAACCCCAAAACCTCATATATCCCCATAAATTATAAATCCCTGGATAGCTATGATCTGGGCGAACAACATATCCAGAAATCACCCAGATCCGAGCAGGGGTTTCCGAATTCCATGGAAGTCACATTTGACCGACCGCAAGCATGGCTTTCCTGCCCAAAACAGTTCCGCAGACTTAGGCTGTGTAGCCGGTCTACCTTCTCCTTCCTTTTAGTATATGGGCCATAATCCTGAGGCAAAAGGCTGGCAAACAGGCCCTTCCAAAACCCAGTGACAAGGCTATGTTCGCCACACATCTCCCCCTTCTAGGGAAGACTAACCAGGTACCTGACCTCACATCCCGATACCTGAGTTAGTCTGGCAGCCCACCCACAACCAAATACTGGACCTGTTGAATTTTGTAGCCTGTCTCTGTCCAGTGATTCCACCAAGGTTGTGTTGGTAACTGGTACTCCTGGCCTCTGTGTTACTCTCTGGCTGGGAGTGGAGGTTTCTTTGTGGGCAGAGATCAGCAGTACTCTGCCCTGGTGCCAGCGCTTCAGCTGGGCAAACTGGTGCGCAGTCCTGCCCTGTAACAAAGGGACAGGTAGGGCAGAGGCCAGTGGCACTCTGCCCAGATGCCAGCGCTTCTGCTGGGGTAGCCTGTGGGGAGTCAGGCTCTGGACAAGAGGATAGGGGAGGGCAGAGGCCAACTGCGTTCTGCCCCGATGCCAGCTCTTCCGCTGGGATGTGGTCAGGGATTCCAACCCCTAGGACCTGGTTGCGGATCCGCTGTGGAGAGGACTGATTGCTTACCTCCTCCTCCTGGCATTCCTGCGGGGTTGGTTGGGGATCTGTACAGGCCGTCCAGCATCCCTGTAGGTCTGGTGCAGAGACCGCAGTCCCATCTGCTCTGCACCAACGGAGTTAGGGGTGCTGTCACCCTGTGGTTGGGGAGAGAGACCGGTTGTCTCCTCTCCCTGCAAGGTACACTGCCGCTGGGGAAGGGAGACGATACTTTCCTGTCCCTGCAAGGTACACTGCCGCTGGGGAAGGGAGACAATGCTCTCCTCTCCCTGCAAGGTACACTGCCACTGGGGAAGGGAGACAATTTTCTCCTCTACCTGCAAGGTACACTGCCGATGGGGAAGGGAGACGATGCTCTCTTCTCCCTCTCCCTGCAAGGTAAACTGCCGCTGGGGAAGGGACATGATGCTCTCCTCTCCCTGCAAAACATACTGCCGCTGAGAAGCATGACCGACTCTCCCTAATCCCTGAAACTCCGGCTGCCGTTGGGGATCTGGGCCGACCGCCCAGCATCCCTGTAGGGCCGGTGGAGAAACCTCTGTCCCATCTCCACCTGCCATATGGAGTTCCTCCCAGAACCCGTCTATCAGGTCCCCTACCTCTGTAGCTGGTAGTGAAGTAGGGAGTACCTCAGCCGTGTCTTACCCGCCGCAGGGCTTTATGTCTGGTACTGCCACCCAACTCTCCTGCAGGGTATTCTCAGTTATGTGGAGCAGATGTCAGTAGTCCTGCTCCTGCCCCCACTCCAGTGTCACTAGCTATTCCAAGTCTGGTCTCACCTCGTTGGGTCAGCCAAATCTTGCATACCCTCCCTGAAGTCGTAGATGTCATAAAATCGGGTCTCCGTAGTGCTCCCGAACTCCAGTTCTGTGAAAGCCTCCCACAACAGGCCAGGGCCATCATAATCATACCCCTCAGGGTAATTGTCCAGGGTGTATGCTGAGCAGTATACCACCAGAGCGCCTGCTAGGCATTCTCAAGCCACAGCTCCTGTCGCACCCGGAGATTGAGCTCCTTCACCCACTCCTCCAGGGGCTGCTCTCCCAGGAGGGGCATCTGTAGGGCCAGTCGCATCTGCCATCGCTGATCCTCGCTGGGGAGTCTCTCACCCCGCCGACGCTATACACCCTCCAGGGCCTCATACCAGATGCCTTTCCGGACTGTATTCCAATCGATCAGGTCCTCCTCCTCGTGTCGGGACGCTGTTTAGTTACAAACTGGTTCTATACTGTTGTAGCCAGGGGCACTGTACGGGGACAAACATTGCCCTCAATTTTGTAAAAGCACGAACGGTGTTTTCGAGCTGCTTCTCCTCGCACTAGGACGCCATCCCACCGCTGCCACCACTGTAACAGATCTCCTGGCACCCCGACTAGGTACCTCCATTGATGGATGCTCCTAGTGCTTCCTGAGGGCTCCAAGCACTCCACTCCCATGAACCGCCGCAGCTTGGTTGGGATCTCGCCATCTTCTACCCACCCTGGACCTATAACAAGGCTTCCAGGTTCCAGTGGGTGAACCTCTCTTCCTTCAGAGAGCGATGCAGGAACAAGCTCTTAAAAGAGCTCTATGTTGAGGGTAAAACAGGAGCTTTTTAATGGGGCTACATGTCAGCCTTTTATGCAGGTCTTCCAGCAAGGGACACTCCCCTGGGGACATTATGGAAGACTGAGACAGTTTTTACATTAGCCAATCACATGCATTTACAGTATGTAAACATTCCCAGCAATTGTACACAACCCCCTCCCCCCTGCCTGTGATACAATAAAAAAACACAATGGGCTCTGCCTGTGATACAACAAAAAAATACAATGGGCTCTGCCTGAGATACAACTAAAAAACACAATGGGCTCTGTCTGTGATACAATTACCAAACACAATGGGTAATCATTTACAGGCAGAATTTTTTTTTCCCCAAAACACAGAAAACACCCCAAAGCCCCACATATCCCCATAAATTATACATCCCTGGATAGCTATGATCTGGACGAACAACAAATCCAGAAATCACCCAGATCCGAGCAGGGGTTCCTGAATTCCATGGAAGTCACATTTGACCGACTGCAAGCATGGCTTTCCTGCCCAAAATAGTTCCACAGATTTAGGCTGTGCGGCCGGTCTACCTTCTCCTTCAAAGTTTTAGTATATGGGCCATAATCCTGAGGAAAAAGGCTGGCAAACAGGCCCCTCCAAAACACAGTGGTGAGGTTATTTCCGCCACACATTAAGTAAATAAATCTTGTCCATGTGAAAGCCAACAACCATCATAGGCAGTTGTTAGCTCTCAGCCGTATCCCTGTGATTCTCATCTAACAGTTATAGTAAATCTCTTAGCAGATTAAAACTATACACATGCATTGTAAACCCAAAGCTCTTAATTCTTTTCAGCACTGGACTGATGGCAAAATAGTTGGGCTATATTTGATAATGTCAAGCCTATGTATACCTTTAGCTCCAACGCATCTAAAATTTTAAAAAAATAAAATAAATCATCAAGTTTGCAAATAGGTCTTCATTAAGTCAGGAAGATTTTTTTCCTCTAACATGAGGAAAATTGGCTTGTACCTCATGAAGGTTTTTCATCTAGATCAACTTTGCAGGACCTTTATGACTTTTCTGAGCCTTACAAACCATATTACTGTGCATGTATGAAGACTGTTACCAGTTTTGGGGCATTAAATTGTTACATGTTTTGGCGCTGAGCCTGGTTACAATTTGCGCAAAATTTTGGGACTTTAGGCTTCCCATGCCACTTTCAGAACATTAGTGAGAAGCTGGTCTGTTTTGGAAAATACATGCCTTTTAAGGTGCGTTTATGATGTGCAACACTGGTAAATGTTGTACAAAATGTCGCAGCCTTTTGCAAAGTATGTCAGGAAACCCCCCTTTTGTACAATCACTTAAAAAGGCGAAACTACATTAAACATACACCCAAATTATAAAACCCATGGGCAATCTCATTAATTTGGTGCAGCACAAGAAACTAATGGTAAACTTAAAGGGTTGTCCCACAAAAAATATTCTACAGTTTTCAAACCAGCACCTGAATCTGAATACTTTTGTAATTATATGTAATTATAAATGTAGCATAGCCACTTATTCAATAAAATGAATCTGTATAGCGCCACCTGCTGTTTGTTTTTTCTCATTTCTTTGCCCTGCTCACTGAGATGGCCGCACATGCTCAGTTGCATCCTTCAACTGCCTCCTGAGTTGTGATAGGGTGAGCATGGACAAGCCCCCTGAGCTGCAGCAGAAAAGACACTCCCCTTGAGCTGTCAGCTTGATATAAATCTAGCAGAGCAATGAATGGGGAGATCTCTGGAACCTTCTGAAGTACAGGGCTGGTTCTAGCTTTGTTAGAAGGAGGTTGTCATGTACTGTATGATGTCTGATTTTGATTTTTTACATTAGTCATGGGATAGCCCCTTTATGACCACAAGGTCAGGTTTCTGCATTCTGGAAGCCAAAATCAGGAGTCTTCTCTTTTTTTATTCCTTCCTGGTTTTGACTTCCAAAACTGCATCAAGAAACCTAAAAGTGGCAGCAAAAGCTGTGCAATTGATAAATGCCCCCCCTTGCTTTTAGTCTACAGCTCCAAAACAGATCTATGCATCTCTATAGTAACAGTCAAGGACAAACTCTGTATAGTCTTATCTTGCAGTCACACTGACCACTATATTTCCCGCACTTCTTACTAATCTACAAAATTTATGTTAATAAGAAGTAGGTGACTGAGCATGACTGCCGCAATGTAAAAATCACACATGCTCATACATGCAGCATATCTACATCGCCCTTTCAGTTTTTTTCACCATACGCTTCCCTTGATCTTGGATTTCTTCGCAACATAAAACCCCACTTTCCACCCGCTATGCAGACTCCAGATCACACATTCAAATATGTATCTACTTCACAGGAATGACAACTAAATCTTTGGTGACTTCATAATGTCGATCCTTTGGGGGACAATTATGGAGACCGGCGATTTAGATCTATGGGCAACTAAGCCAGTTATACTTTACACCAGTTTGATAAATCTCCACCACTGTCTTGCAAAATCTGACTCTACATCTGTATACTGAGAAACTTGACTGCTACATCTTATCTGTATATAATTAGCAGAAGGCGATTTGGTTATTTTGGCCCTCGTAATTTTTGTTGTGAAGACTGACAAATTAAAATCTCTGTGGACTCTGGGCATGGCTCACACCATGAATCCCCACTACTTTTCATGTCTGATCACCCACTGGGATGCTGGTCTTTGATATCCACTTTGAATAGCTTATTATTATGCACAGTAAGCCTCACACATAGAGTAATTACTGAAAAGTTACACGGCTAGGTATCTTATTGAAAACCAAAAAATATATATTTTTCCATAACCACTTTGTCTCTTGTCATGTCATTATAGTGACACTTACTGTTAACTCCATTAATTTGATATTTAATATGGTCCGGAATTTGTGTCTACAGCCAACTTCGATCACAATGGTTGTGATTGTTTTTCAGAGTGTGCTTACAATTGCACCATTTTTTTGGCATTTTATGGCATTATACAGTTTTTGGTGCATCTTTTTGCTCCTATTTTTGCAGTTTTTTAGACAAAAATCTCCAGCTCCAGATGTTGCATGAAAGTCTATGGGAAATATTAAACAAAGGGTAGACAGATGGTTTTCGTCAAGGTGTTTGTTTTCAGTGGCTTTTTCATTCATGCTCTGGTTCTGGCTTTTTCTCTTCATCGGCTGCCATTTTTCTCCCATAGACTTCTATTTGATCTTTATTGTACCTTAAAAAATGCACGTGCAATGTGTGTTGGCAGTTTTTAATGATATTATTTTACATGCCGGTTTTTGTACTCATGTATCTTTCCCATACCGCTCAACTGTTTTATGTAGAGGGGGTATACACTTTCCTCTAAATAAAATGCAATGCATGTGAAAAACTAAATAACAAAAATGCCAAGTGCCAAAATACACTTATTGATAAAAAAAATGCACCTAGATAGAAATGTTGGACTGCTGCAAAACTTGGCATGCAGTTATATCTGAGGCAGATATGTAAATTATTGCAGGCGTGGTATGATCAGACGTCGCATTAGTTTGCAGTGGTATCATTAACAAGAAACCTGGACTGATACAGACTGAAACTATGACAAATTCGGGTTCTGTTTGGGATCCCACGATGGTCGGGTTCAAGAATGGAGGCCTCATGGGGAGTACTTCAATGCTGTCTTTTAGGTGGAGTGACACATTGCCCCAACTGCTGGTGTGATTATCAGGGTAGCCATCACATACAATTGTCAGTCACCCCTAGTATTGATATTGGGGACAAAAACAGCTCAGTGATCTGTGCAGGACATCCTGAAGCCACATGTGTTGCACTCATGGCAGGGCTTCCAACTGGTAATGATTTCCCAGGAATGTTTCCACCAGACTGAAATACTTTCTTGGCCTGCCCAGTCACCAGATTTATCGCCAATCGAACATTTATGGGACCAGCTGGGAGACCAGAATTAAATACCTACGAGTGTACAGGATCTATAGGTCCAGTTGCAACCTGTGAGCAAATGTGCTGCAGGATACCATACAGAACCTGTATGCCTTCCATGCTCAACCATATCTCATCCTGTATCCAGGCTAGAGGCAGCCCAACAGGGTACTAGAGCCCCCTTTCAATTGTACAGTTTTCCCCAATAAACTTATCTGTCTCTCTAATATTTGAATCCTTACAGTCACACATAGAAAGTTTCATTCGATTTCAACACAGTTCTTGGTGCGTTATTTTAGTTTTTTGTCACTGAGTGTATATTGTATGGGCAAAAACTCCTCAAATAACACTAGTGTTAAAATTGCAGCTGGATGACTTGCTACCCAGTAGCCAACAGTAGCTTGCAGCTTTCCAAGTGTCCATTTTCCACACAGGCAGATTAAATGTGATATACAGTCAGGTCCATAAATATTGGGACATTGACACAATTCTAAAATTTTTGGCTCTATACACCACCACAATGGATTTGAAATGAAACGAACAAGATGTGCTTTAACTGCAGACTGTCATCTTTAATTTGAGGGTATTTGCATCCAAATCAGGTGTAGGAATTACAACAGTTTTCATATGTGGCTCCCACTTGTTAAGAAACCAAAAGTAATGGGACAATTGGCTTCTCAGTTGTTCCATGGCCAGGTGTGTGTTATTCTTCATTATCCCAATTACAACGAGCAGATAAAAGGTCAAGAGTTCATTTCAAGTGTGCTATTAGCATTTGGAATCTGTTGCTGTCAACTCTCAAGATGAGATCCAAAGAGCTGTCACTATCAGTGAAGCAAGCCATCATTAACATAGTAACATAGTAACATAGTAACATAGTACATAAGGCCGAAAAAAGACATTTGTCCATCCAGTTCGGCCTGTTATCCTGCAAGTTGATCCAGAGGAAGGCAAAAAACCCTGTGAGGTAGAAGCCAATTTTCTGCACTTTAGGGGAATAAAAAATTTCTTCCCGACTCCAATCAGAATAACTCCCTGGATCAACGACCCCTCTCTAGTAGCTATAGCCTGTAATATTATTACGCTCTAGAAACACATCCAGGCCCCTCTTGAATTCCTTTATTGTACTCACCATCACCACCTCCTCAGGCAGAGAGTTCCATAGTCTCACTGCTCTTACCGTAAAGAATCCTCTTCTATGTTTGTGTACAAACCTTCTTTCCTCCAGACGCAGAGGATGTCCCCTCGTCACAGTCACAGTCCTGGGGATAAATAGCTGATGGGATAGATCTCTGTACTGACCCCTGATATATTTATACATATTAATTAGATCTCCCCTCAGTCGTCTTTTTTCTAAAGTGAATAACCCTAATTTTGATAATCTTTCAGGGTACTGTAGTTGCCCCATTCCAGTCATTACTTTAGTTGCCCTCCTCTGAACCCTCTCTAGCTCTGCTATGTCTGCCTTGTTTACAGGAGCCCAGAACTGTACACAGTACTCCATGTGTGGTCTGACTAGCGATTTGTAAAGTGGTAGGACTATGTTCATATCACGGGAATCTATGCCCCTTTTGATGCAACCCATTATCTTGTTGGCCTTGGCAGCAGCTGCCTGACACTGGTTTTTGCTGTTTAGTTTGCTGTTTATTAAAATTCCTTGATCCTTTACCATGTCAGTGTTACCGAGTGTTTTACCATTTAGTATGTACGGGTGACTTGCATTTTTCCTTCCCATGTGCATAACCTTACATTTATCAGTGTTAAACCTCATCTGCCACTTATCTGCCCAAGCCTCCAATCTATCCAGATCCCTCTGTAGTAGTATA
This sequence comes from Bufo bufo, assembly GCF_905171765.1. NCBI lineage: Eukaryota > Metazoa > Chordata > Amphibia > Anura > Bufonidae > Bufo > Bufo bufo. Next base: position 128,590,078 of record NC_053391.1, on the reverse strand, counting down.
CTGTCCTCTTCAGTGTAAATTACTTTACACAGTTTAGTGTCATCTGCGAAAATTGATACTTTACTATGCAAGCCTTCTACAAGATCATTAATAAATATATTGAAGAGAATAGGGCCCAATACTGACCCCTGAGGTACCCCACTAGTGACAGTGACCCAATCTGAATGTGTACCGTTAATAACCACCCTCTGTTTTCTATCACTCAGCCAGTTACTTACCCACATACAGATGTTTTCTCCCAGTCCGAGCATTCTCATTTTATATACTAACCTTTATTAGGCTAAAAAAAACAAAAAAAAAACATCAGAGAGATAGCAAAAACATTAGGCGTGGCCAAAACAACTGTTTGAAACATTCTTAAAAAGAAGGAACGCACCGGTGATATCAGCAACACCAAAAGACCCAGAAGACCACGGAAAACAACTGTGGTGAAAGAATTCTTTCCCTGGTGAAGAAAACACCCTTGGCCAGATCAAGAACACTCTCCAGGAGGTAGGTATATGTGTGTCAAAGTCAACAATCAAGAGAAGACTTCACCAGAGTGAATACAGAGGGTTCACCACAAGATGTAAACCAAAAACAGGAAGGCCAGATTACAGTTTGCAAAATTACATCTAAAAAAGCTTTCACAGTTCTGGAACAACATCCTATGGACAGATGAGACCAAGATCAACTTGTATCAGAGTGATGGGAAGAGGAGAGTATAGAGAAGGAAAGGAACTGCTCATGATCCTAAGCATACCACCTCATCAGTGAAGCATGCTGGTGGTAGTGTCATGGCGTGGGCATGTATCGCTACCAATAGAACTGGTTCTCTTGTATTTATTGATGATGTGACTGCTGACAAAAGCAACAGGATGAATTCTGAAGTGTTTCGGGCAATATTATCTGCTCATATTCAGCCAAATGCTTTAGAACTCATTGGACGGCGCTTCACAGTGCAGATGGACAATGACCCAAAGCATACTGCAAAAGCAACCAAAGAGTTTTTTAAGGGAAAAAAGTGGAATGTTATGCAATGGCTAAGTCAATCACCTGACCTGAATCCGATTGAGCATGCATTTCACTTGCTGAAGACAAAACTGAAGGGAAAATGCCCCAAGAACAAGCAGGAACTAAAGACAGTTGCAGTAGAGGCCTGGCAGAGCATTACCAGGGATGAAACACAGCGTCTGATGATGTCTATACGTTCCAGACTTCAGGCTGGAATTGACTGCAATGGATTTGCAACCAAGTATTAAAAAGTTAAAGTTTGATTTCTGATTATTATTCTGTCCCATTACTATTGGTTCCTTAACAAGTGGGAGGCACATATGCAAACTGTTGTAATTCCTGCACCGTTCACCTGATTTGGATGCAAATACCCTCAAATTAAGGATGACAGTCTGCAGTTAAAGCACATCTTGTTTCATTTCAAATCCATTGTGGTGGTGTATAGAGCCAAAAATTTTAGAATTGTGTCCATGTCCCAATATTTATGGACCTGACTGTACCTGCTGCCAGGAGACGCAGACAGCATGGGTAAAAAGAAGCCTGGGAACTGCAGTGCTGGGCGCTGATCAATGAATGACTTTCAAAAGTTTACTATATGGATAGTCCACACACTGCACACCCCTGAGAGTTCCACCTCCTTGGAAAATGGGGGACCTTTGATGGCCATTCAGTGATCTATCCATCCAAGAAGAGGTAGAGAGTTGATCACACATCCCTGTGGCTCTCTTCATAAAAATCACAGAGAGTTACTGTTTCAGTTGTAACACCAAAAGTCGCCAGTGAAGTAGGCTGGGTCCGCAATACCATAGTGCAAAATACTGTCCCATCAGAACCATATGCAACGTCCCACTCAGGACAAGTGGGAACTGCAAAATTTATGTAACCATGTTGCATGTCATTCTGCATTACATCATCTGTTGTATCCCTGTTCATAGGCTGGTTAGGTGCATTTTAAACATCCCACCACTAGATGGGGAAAGCACTTAGTCCATATAAATACTTAGGTCAGGCCTAGTGTAAGGGAGGAGAGTAGAAAGTGGTTGTTGAGAGGAGTAGAGTCAGTTGTTAAGCTGAGGCTACACACCACAGGGTAGTGGGTGAAGTCTGATGCAGCAATGAGGTAGAGCCAAGGAATGAGGGGCAGGAGAGCGTTTTCCTCCTGTGATCCTCTTAGTTCTTTTATAACCTACAACCAGAGGATAGTGTTTGCGTCCCTGGAAGAAAACCAAGCTAAAAGAGAGACATCGGTGATAACAGCCACTACCTAAGGCTTAATGGGCACCTTTGCACATGGTGGAGGACAATCTAGCTACAGGCAGCCTCACCATACATTGAAGAATACAGATTACCTGCCTGTTCAAGGGCTTGGAAGATACAGAAACAATAGGACTAAGCATACCAGTAAGTACTACAGGCAACCTCACCAAATTACACTGGTTTAAAAGGGACCTTGAAGCGAAGTTAAAACCCAGCCAAACCTATTAACAGTGGATCAACAGAATTCCTCTAAAGAACAAAAGACTGTATTCTGTCTGGATGTATATGCCGCAACTGGAACCAACGTCAGTAAAAGTTGTGAGTTGTATCCTACCACTGTCTACTTCATTCTTTAATTTAATTACAACTGGTTGTACCACCATTAACGGTACTGGCGTCACTACAAATACCACCAAGGGACCCAGCCGCCACAAGCACCCTAAACACTGCCGTCATCAAGGGCACCTCAACCTCCATCTAGGCTGGTGCTTCCCTACCACAGAGTGTGCCCCGGAGGATTACGTGCTGTCTTCCTCATCACTGTGCTGCTGGCCCAGGGAGGCTTTCTGCTAACCGTGAGTAAACCGATGAACTGTATTATTGCTGGCCCCTCATCGGCCCACCGTGCACCTCATGTGTAGCCCCTGCGGTTCTGGCACGCCACACATATACCACAGAGCGGATCAATATACTGCCCCAAAAGCTTTCCCTATGTGGTAGCCATAAATGGATGCCATTTTGAGTACTCCTTCTCCAGTTGTCTCTGATTAAGATATGGAGCAGGGGGATGAGGAGATGAGATGTGGGCCACAGTAGTTGGATTCAGGAGGACATGTGTGGCTGATGGCCATGTACGTGAATCTGATTCTCACAACATTAATTACTGCTGAGAGCTCATTATGTACTTGGCTAGGAGCAGAAAGAAGGGCTCAGACACCCCCCTGGGAATCGGCCCACCAGGAAATTCCCTGCTTGAAGGTTATACTCATTCTAAACACAGTGCTTCCATAGGGCTACAGAGATATCTCGATGAAGATACCCACAAATCCTTTCCAAAAGGCCTGTGGAAGTGTCATTCTTCGTCACTGAACTTTTTAGACTTTATGACACTATTGCTTTAAGCTACTAAATGGCGCACAATTAACATACCTCCAAAAAAGGATCATATTAATTGTTTCTTGCTGCTGCTAACATTGACTTTCTATATCAGGACACATAAAAGAGATGCACTGTGTAAGTGCTGCAGCGCCAAGTATTTCTGCAATCACAAAGTGGAAGCAATGTTTTTTATGATCTTTTTCAGGGGTGTCTTGAGACCAAAATCAGCCATGAAGAACTCAGAGCAAATCTGTATGAGAGGACTGTGCCAAAAATTAAAAGCAGTGTATTTTCCCAATAATGGAGCGCTGTAGCATAATTTAGCAGATAAAAGATAGCGGAGGAGTCACAGCTTGAACTGCTAAGATATATCCTCTTTTATATTACAAGTATAGATGACAATATATTATATTTGAGAAACAGTATCCTTATTTAGTGGCGCAGAGTCAGCATAGCCAAAGTGATTTATAACAAGAAAATCCAGTATTTCTAACAATAGTATCTGTAGAGACATGGCAGCATTAGCACAATATCCACTTTCCTCATGGGGTGAGATATATTTGTTCTGTATTCTTATTTAAATTAATATCACATTTTATCAAACATCATGCAATTACCATATTCCTTGTAATATCTCAGTGGATACCAGCTGGGGCACTGTTGCCATCTCTCCTGCACTCAGGTAGTTATTGTCCTCTGAGAAATAACCTGAGATCTGCACAAATTGGTCCCAAATAGATTGCTGGGGAATGGTTCATGGAACAGCATAATTGATTCATAAACAATACATGCGAAAAAATGCTCTCAGAGGAACTTTCCATACATTATGGCCCAACTTTACTACTGCTTTTTTTGGCACCATCTATCTGTTAAAGGGGTTGTCCAGGCCATCTTTTTGTATCTAATGAAAGAATCATACTCACCTGCTCATCTCTGCTCTGTTCTGGCTCATGTGCCCTGTTGCAGCCAATGAAACGGCTAGGGCAGCACTAAAGCCCGCCCATCAGAGCCGGTGACGTCACCGAACACACTGCCGGGCAGAAGTTTCCGCCCGGCAGTGTGTTATTGAAAACAAAAGAGACCTTGCCCTGTGCGATTTAGCGCAGGGCAAGGGAGCGCATCGGAGCATGAGATGCTCCGATGCTAGCCTCAGGGGGGCTGCCTGGTTGAAAATAAGGGTATGTCCGGGTTCAGCTCTGAACCCGGACAACCCCTTTAAGGAAACATTTTATTATAAAGGCTTTGGATTTTCTGCTCGGAAGTTGCTCGATAAGCAAATATATCCAAAAACAAGACATGAAATGTCATTATATTTTCTATTTTTAAATAGTTTCGATAAACTTGCAGATATAAAATGCTTACTTTTCTAAATGCCAGACATTCAGTGACTATTATATGATTACATGAGATAAATAATGAAGGTGATAATGTCACATTGACAGCAGAAGATTATTCACTGTTTCAGATTACATTCTGCCCACCTTCTACTCTTTCTTAACATTTCCAGATTGGCGTGCTCAGCTGCAGATTCTAATAATATCTGCAGATCAGGGAGGGAATTGTTTAATGACTAAGGCTAAGAATTATAAATTAAGAATTCTGAATTGTTTGGTAACAGACTAATACCTACAAATTAAATTATTGTTTCGACTATGGATGGGGAAGGGGGGGGGGGGGGGAATCTGGTAACATGGACTATCAGCTGTTTGGTTGCTTGAGTTGATTTTAAAATGACCCTCCAGGCAAATATTTAATTAGTAAAATGGACCTGCTAAACTTAAAGGACTTCAACATTGATGGTCTATCCTTAGCATAGGCCATCAATATCAGGATAGTGGGAGTCCAACTAATGACACACCCACTGACTAACTGACTGAAGACTGAACATTTTGTAGTAGCAGTGCCTGGTACTGGAGCTCTGTGCTGCTCAGTCCCCTTCAAGTGAATGGGACTTAACCTCATACCAGGCACAGGAGCCAGCCTCCCCACCAGTCTGGTATTGATATCAGGATATGCAAAGTCTAGGAAAACCCCTATTGGTGGGGGTTTGCCACCCAGCTCCCCCACAGATCACCTGTTTAGGGCGGCTTCTGGCACTGGAAACTATACTACTGCCGCTTAGGCTGAGCTGCAGTACCCCATCACTACACAGTAGATGAAGCCTTCTGCTTCCGGCTCCTTCCACTGTATACTTCAGTCATGGCAGCTGATCGGTAGGGGTGCTAGGGTCCGACCCAATTGATGTGACACTGATGACCTATCCTGAGGATAATTCATCCATTTCAATGTCCTGGAAAACCACTTTAACACCATAGCAAGTATCAATATGGCTGCATGTTACTGGGCTGGGCTGTAGAGGTGAAGTTGCCAAAACAAAGCTCCACTTCTCTAACATTACTCAGTGCTCTGCAGCTAGTGACCTAAAATTAAAGCGGTTCTCTTGGCTTTTTACCAAAATCTCTCTGTTTTCCAACCCGTGGAAGCAAGATCTTTTCAGTACTTACTCCTTCACCAATTATTCAGTAAATGCAGCTGAATAGGAAGACTCAGGAGCACAGCCAGATGAAGAGCCACCAGCCAGTAAAGGTGGTCACGTGAGCACAGTGGAGTTGGCAGAATCAGTGGTGTGACGGAGGGATAAGTACTGCTGAAATTTTCTTGCTTCCACAGGTAAGAAGACAGAGGAATTTTAGTAACAGTCCAGAGAATCCCTTTAATCTCACTGCCTTCCTGCTCTGCACACTTGGCACATAACACTGTAAATACGAAGGTGCTCTGTAAACGAAAGGCAATAACAAAGTGCTACAAGTTACTGGACTGTACAGAAGTTGATGCTAAAAGCAATTTTCTGACATCACTTCCTATTCTGCAGCTACTGGCTAAAGTTGCACCTCAGAGATTCTTGGTCTGTCTTCCTTCTACATCACTCTGCCCATAAGGCTGGGTTCACACTTGAGCGCATTTTATATGCGCGTTTAACGCGCGTTTTTGTCGCGTGTTTTTATGCACGTTTTTTGCAATAGTAAACGCGCGTTTGACGCGCGTTTGTGTGATTGACTGCAGTGTCCTATGGCCACAAACGCGCGTCAAAACGCCCCAAAGAAGCTCAAGAACTTGTTTGAGCGTAGGGCGTTTTTCAGCGTGTTCAAACGCGCTGTAAAACGCTCAAGTGAGAACCAGGGCCATAGGGAAGCATTGGTTTTCATGTGTTGAGCGTTTTACAGCGCGTTTGAACGCGCTGTAAAACGCTCAAGTGTGAACCCAGCCTAAGGTGCACTGTACATTATAAGTCTTTAAAGGGGACATAAAAAACTCAAAAACACATATATAACAATTCTTTTATCCTCTCAAACGAGACCTGTTGAGTCCCAATATCACTGCCAAGCTGCGTCTTCACTTTTTTTTTCTTAGGACATGGCGGGGAATCTATTATGCATTACACAATGCTGTCTTGAAAATGTTGCAAAATAGGGCTTTTTTAACTTTTGATATCACATGCCAAATTTTTTAGACTTTTTGCATTTTTACACCACTCACTCTATTTTTGAAAAGTACGGTAAGTGGAAAATTGGGCGAAGTTAGCTATGTTAATGAATTTCACTCCAGATTTATGACTGAGGCTTTGTTAAAAAGTTGCAAATAAAAGGCCCAAACCCACTCCACTAGGACGGTGGTAAAGAAAACTGGAATAGAATTTCTAGACATTAGGGCTCTTTCACACTTGCGTTATTGTCTTCCGGCATAGAGTTCCGTCGTCGGGACTCTATGCCGGAAGAATACTGATCAGGATTATCCTAATGCATTCTGAATGGAGAGTAATCCGTTCAGGATGCATCAGGATGTCTTCAGTTCCGGTACGGAACGTTTTTTGGCCGGAGAAAATACCGCAGCATGCTGCGCTTTTTGCTCCGGCCAAAAATCCTGAAGACTTGCCGCAAGGCCGGATCCGGGATCAATGCCCATTGAAAGGCATTGATCCGGATCCGTCCTTAAGCTAAACGTCGTTTCGGCGCATTGCCGGACCCGACATTTAGCTTTTTCTGAATAGTTACCATGGCTACCGGGACGCTAAAGTCCTGACAGCCATGGTAAGTGTAGCGGGGAGCAGGGGAGCAGCATACTTACCGTCCGTGCGGCTCCCCGGGCGCTCCAGAGTGACGTCAGGGCGCCCCAAGCGCATGGATCACGTGATCACATGGATCACGTCATCCATGCGCATGGGGCGCTCTGACGTCATTCTGGAGCGCCCGGGGAGCCGCACGGACTGTAAGTATACCGCTCCCCCGCTCCCCGCTACTACTATGGCAACCAGGACTTTAATAGCGTCCTGGGTGCCATAGTAACACTGAAAGCATTTGGAAGACGGTTCCGTCTTCAAATGCTTTCAGTACACTTGCGTTGTTACGGATCCGGCAGGCACCTCCGGCAACGGAAGTGCATGCCGGATCCCAACAACGCAAGTGTGAAAGAGGCCTTAGTGTTAGGTTTAAAGATGAGCCAAATTTAACAAGCAACATATGTTGCTTGATAAATTTGGAGTAAAGTACTGACTTCAAATATAACTTGACTTTAAAGAGGACCTTTCACCTTGAAAAACATTGTGAACTAAGTATGCTGCCATGGAGAGCGGCGCCCGGGGATCTCACTGCACTTACTATTATCCACGGACGCTGCTCCGTTCTCCCGTTATGCCCTCCGGTATCTTCACTCACTAAGTTATAGTAGGCAGTGTCTGCCCTTGTCCTGTGGGCGTCTCCTTCTCCTAGGCTGTAGCGCTGGCCAATAGCAGCGCACAGCTCACAGCCTGGGAGAAAAAAACCTCCCAGGCTGTGAGCTGTGCGCTGCGATTGGCCAGCGCTGCAGCCTAGGAGGGGGAGACGCCCACAGGACAAGGGAAGACCCGCCTACTATAACTTAAGGAGCAAAGGTACCGGAGGGCATAACGGGAGAACATACTTAGTTCACAATGTTTTTCAAGGTGAAAGGTCCTCTTTAAATATTACCCTCATAGTAAACTCCTTCCATAGTCTATTCATTGCACGCCGAAAGACTACAAATCCCGCCGTGCTCTTCTTTCCACTTCACTCCTATTTCTCTGCGCACCAATAGTCCAGCCTATATTGCAAACCCAGTGTTTGTGACTTTTTAAACACCACTTGCCACAAATTTGGTGGCAAGTGGTCTTTCTATTCTGGAATACACACATGGTGAGGGTGGGAAGGAGCAGGGCCAACAGATAGTGTTGAGCGAATCAAAGTATCTGAAGTGGACTTCTATCCGAATTTCAGCAAAAATTCGATTCGCTGTGAAGCCAAATTATTTCATGCTTTGTGGTAACTAACCAATTTTGCCTGAAATGGCAGTAAAAAAAAGATCCTCACCTTATCCATTTGAGCGTAAAGAGGCCGCCGCAGCCATCTTGATTGAAGATTGAAGACGGATGATGTCACCAAGCCAGCCAGTGTGATGACGTCATCACGCACTGTGTGAGATTTTGCGGTTATAATTAAGATGACCGCGGCAGCCTCTTCGTCCTCAAATGGATAAGATGAGTCATATTTATTTATATATATATTTTTTAATCGATTAACCCCTTAAAGCTCAAATTTTTGATCTCACATGCCGCAACCAGTGATGAATGCGGCATCTGAGGGGTTCAATGACCGGGGTGGGAGGGAATTGCCATTCCCTGTCATTGCACCTGCGTCTTACAAAGTAATTCATCATGAAGCAACTTTCTTTGTGAAATTCGCAGCTCCATGCTGCTGTAGATTTCTTTTTTTAGGCACATGGATTGCCGGAGGATGCATCTAATATATATGACGATGACTGAGCGTTGTCATAAATTAGGGGTATCCTCCAGCAGTGCAGGGGGTTACTGTCACGGATGGTGTTGCAGAAAACTGAAAGTCATAAACAAACATCCGACTGACTTGATCCCAAACTAAGGAACATATGGGTGAGCCCTATAAAACCCCTAGAGCTCTCCCTGACTGCTTTGCCCATGCAAAGATCTTTATGATAGATAATTGCATGCCCTCGTACCTAGACTGTGTGACAACTGAAAACCCTATAATAGTGAGGGGACACGACCACCGGCTCCCTGCACTTAATACGGATGGAGTCAGGGTCACCTAGAATCAAGCCAGCACGGAAACACAAATAAAGGAAAAGACTTATCTGAGGAACCAGCAGTTGCAGCCTCTGGCAGTGAACACAATCCAGGAAGTAGTATAAACCGCAAAGTGAGGCAGTATGGGAGGGAATATAAAGGGAGGCAATCAGTGTAAATAGATGACAGCTGGGAGAAGGAAAAGAGATGACAAAGTGAAACCAAAACAAAGAACATCATGCAAGAGGTACAGAAGAACGTCTACCAGAGCTTCTCAGAGAGCTGGCGGTGACAGTTACAACAAATCAGAGTAAAAAGCTAGTCTTAATGTCTCCCTTAGTTCATTAGCTAAGCCAGCCCCTTTAGCAACATCAGAGGATGATATGCCAACACACAGGGAGGGGAGGAACACCAGTGTTATTTATGGCTGTGATGTGTCTGGAAACTAGAGAATTTCTGTCTCCACATGACCAAAACATGAACTTGAGTATGAGATGGTGTCTTGCAGGGATATTTGGTAGCAGATAGGAGCAGACAACCCCTTTAAAACCACAGGCATTAAAGGCAGTCTGTCAGTAGTTTTGACCATGCCAAACTACTGACAGCACTAGGTAGGGTCTGGGGTGAGCAGGGCAATCATACCTTTTTGTGGAGCTTTTCTCATCAGGAGTAATGTGAATATTAACTTTTATTCTGCAAGATTCTGCTGTTGCAAGTGTCGAGAGTTTCACTGTGAAGTGCTCTCTGCAATGAGCTGCCTCACAGCCCCTCCCCTTTGCTCTGAACAGGGGCAGATTGGCAACTTCAAGAAAAAAAAAATCTGAAATTGGCCTAATTTTGTAGGTGTCTAACTTGGCAGCAGGTAGGCTAACGTAATTAGCAAACTGTCAGCCATTGGTGCTAGGTGTTACCAATGCAAAAATGCAATGGACCATCTCTTTAGACAGCTGCACAGAGAGCTCCCTAACCCTTATATGCAACTCAATAGTCAAATATGGGGCACCATCATTTTACATAGGGCCCTATATAGTCCTACAATGAAGCAAGGAGTACCATAACTACTGTATATATAGAGCCCTATAGTGATAAATGGAGTATTAGAATTATATCTACAGCCCTGCTATGATATATGGTCACTATTATTACACATACAGCACTATAGCAGTACATTGCACCTTTTATGTTGGAGGAGGAGCACCATTATATTGTTACTAAGCAGAGGCTGTGGCTCATACATAGACTGTGCCTATAATTATTACAATTGTATATACCAGGGATCACCAACCTTCGGCACTCCAGCTGCTGTGAAACTACAACTCCCAGCATGCACACTCACTTGGCTGTTCTTGGATTCAGGGAGTTGTAGTTTCAGAAAAGCTGGACTGCTTCAGGATGCTGATCCGTGGTATATGTAATATGTCTCCAAATATTTAATATTTATGTATGAAAAATGTATCAACCTGATTTGGTAATCCTTTCCAAATCTAGTGTATGCTTATTTGGAGTAAAGAACACCTGGAGGACTCATCAACAGGATTCAACAAGAGTTATATAAAAAATGAATAATGTGATTTATTTTCAGTCTTCATAAGAGTTGATTACTTACAGAAATAGTTTAGGAAAAGTCTTAGTCTAATTGTCCATGAGTGAATGTTGGTAGTCCTTGAGGTATCTTTGTTGAAGGTCAGGAATCCTCTTCTCAAGCTCCATGTGTCTTCTCTTCTAGCCATCGTAAAACAACCCCCAACAGAGTGTGTGAGTGAGTGAGTGAGGGAGTGTAAGAAGACCACCCCTTTTCTGTCCCTGTCAGTCATTTTTACCATAGATACAGGTGTGTCTTTACTAATGTATGGGCTTATACATTGTCATATATGGTAGACTTCAAATATAGTTCTTGATGTTCCCATACAGACCTCCCATTGCCAAGTGTATCACTATAAATGGTGTGTAATGTGTAATGTAATACATACTTTATATTAAATATCAATTAATATTATATCACATATTATTTAACAGTATATAACTAATGTAATGTCTGTAAGGGCTCATGCACACAAATGTATTTTCTTTCCATGTCCGTTCCGTTTTTTTTGAGGACCGTGTGCATTCCGTTTCCGTATGTCCGTATTACCGTTCCACAAAAAAATAGAACATGTCCTATTATTGTCCGCATTATGGACAAGAATAGTACTGTTCTATTAGGGGCCAGCTGTTCAATTCCGCAAAATACGGAATGCACACGGACGTCATCTGTATTTTTTCAGGATCCGTTTTTTGCGGACCGCAAAATACACACAGTTGTATGCATGAGCCCTAAAGATAAGGAGCAGTACTAGTGATGGGACAAAGTGTACTAGCTTATGGCTGTTCAATAACATACTAGCCCGTAACGCTGAGCTACAGTATAGTCTTTGGGGGTGTCTAGCTTTATGATGAAATTATCCGACTAGCTCACCGGGATTTCTACCTGTAGAGTCAATAGGGATTTGGCCTGTCACAGTAGGTGAGGGAAGTGAAGCAAACCAAACACGACAAAATTAAACAAAACAGCAGGCTAGGTCCCACAGCTAGGGAACAGGGAAAGGTCACCTCCTGACAATCCCTGAGCCTTTCCCTGACTGCTACCAACATGAACAAATCTCGAGGGTAGAAGTGTTCATGCACACCAACCTAAGCCCTGCTGCAACTGACACAAACCCTCAGCTAGGGAGTGTAACGGGGTTCCGAAGGTGCACTCGGTCCCCCATTGCCGCAGAACTGTTGCTTAGCTTTGGGAATGAGGATCTGTGTTTGACCTCATTCCCAGGGCGGCTTTACTGCTGGGTGGCTCCCTGCTCCTAAGTCTGCCTTGAGCGCCGAGCTGATCACTCGGTGCTCAACTGGTTGGTCTGTCGGTCATGTGACGCTGGCTACGTCACATGACCCTCCCTCCCCACTATAAATACAGGCAGCCTGCTAGCCACTGGTTGCCTGTTAATTTCTAGGTTCCTGGCTATTTGTTGGACTACTGAATACTCACCTGATTCCGTTCCCTGACGATCCTTTTGCCTGCTCCTCCTGTACTGCGCATCCGTCCTGGTATTGTGACCTCGGCTCCCACCTGACTACTCTCTTAGGACTCCTCTTGTACTTCTCTACTCTCCTGGTATTTGACCCCGGCTTCTCCTGACCATTCTTTGCTTAACCCTTTGTACTGCGTAGCTCTCTTGGTTCTGACCCGGTCCGTTCATGTTCCGTATTTTGTCTTGTCTGTCTTCCCTGCACGTATCCTAAGTTAGGGACTGTCGTCCAGTTGTCCCCTGTCATCAGGACTCGTGAGGCAAGTAGGCAGGGCCAGGGGTGAGGGTGGAGCGCAGTGGTCACTATCCTTCGCCCTGTGTGTGTGTGGACGTGACCGTTACAGGGAGCAGGCGAAAAGACAACCGGTTCCTTGCTCAAGATGAAGGAACCAGTGTCTACCTAAGGCCTAGCCAGTACAAACAACAGAAGGGAAGGAAGGAGAACTTAACTGAAGACGAACTGGGAGCAGGGGATCCACCAAACACCAGCAGAGATCTCCAGGAGAAACTATAAACCGCAAGGGCTATAGTGAGAGGCAGGTATAAATAGCATCACTAACAAACTAATGAGCAGAACCTGTGAGGGGGTGGGATCCTGCCCAAAGCCACAACAAAGCAATCTGTCAGATTCACTTGCAGCAAGTCTGACAGATCTTCTCAGATCACTCACAGGGAAGGAACGTGACATGGCCCTTGGCTATAAGTGACACCTGTAACGGTCTCCTGTTTGGATAGTTCAGCTGTCACTCATAGCAGCTCAATGCAGAAAGCACTTTACCTCTGCCTTCTGGCCACTTACAACAGCAGAATCTAGCAGAATAAAACTTTATATTCACACTACTCCTGATGAGAAAAGCTGCACAGCTTGCCCAGAGCTTTTCTTCAAAGGCAATCTCCATGAGTTAAAGGGGTTGTTGCATTAAGAAAAGGAATCCTCGATCCACAGAACAGGGGATGTGTCTGATCGTTGGAGATCCGACTGCTAGGTCCCCTGCCAATCACAAGAATGGGTGCCCATGCTTCCCTGTTTGAATGATGCCGTGGTCATGAATAGAGATGTCTCGAACTATTTGCCGGAGAATAGTTCCCGGCGAACATAGCTTGTTCGCGTTCGCCGCGGCGGGCGAACATATGCGATCTTCAGTCCGCCCCCTATTCGTCATCATTGTGTAAACTTTGACCCTGTACCTCACAGTCAGCAGACACATTCCAGCCAATCAGCAGCAGACCCTCCCTCCCAGACCCTCCCACCTCCTGGACAGCATCCATTTTAGATTCATTCGGAAGCTGCCTTCTTAGTGAGAGGAGGTACAGTGTAGCTGCTGATGATTTAATAGGGAAATCGATAGCTAGGCTAGTGTATTCAGTGTCCACTACAGTCCTGAAAGACTCATCTGATCTCTGCTGTAAGGACAGCACCCCAAAAAGCCCATCTCATTCTGCTTTTTTTTTTGCTGTGTAATCTAATTGCAGTTGCCTGCCTGCCTGCCAGCGTGTGTGTCAGGCTCACAGCGTATACTGTGCCCACTTGCCCAGTGCCACCACTCATATCTGGTGTCACAGTAGCTTGCATTTAAAAAAATATATAAAAAATTTGACTGTAATATAATAGCAGTCAGTTGCCGGCACGCGCGTGTGTTTCATGCCCTGCAAGTGCATAGTGTCACCAGCGCCATTCATATCTGGTGTCACATTCGATTACATTTAAAGAAAAACAACAATTTTGACTGTGAATAAATAGCAGTCAGTTACACACGTGTTTGTGTGTTTAAGGCCCAGCTGCCAGTGCATAGTGTCACTTCAGCGCCATTCATTTCTGGTGTCACATTCGATTACATTTAAAGAAAAACAACAATTTTGTGTGTTTAAGGCCCAGCTGAAGGTCCATAGTGTCACTTCAGCGCAACTCATTTCACAGTAGCTTGCACGCATAGTACAACTTAACTAATCTAAAAAAAATGACAGGCAGAGGCAGGCCACCCCGCAGGGGCCGTCGTGGTCGTGGTGCTGTGATTCCCTTTGGCCCTAGAATAATGCCCAGTGTTCAGAGGCCACGTACCCTGAATTTGAAAAGTTCTGAGGACATAGTTGACTGGCTAACACAGGACACCCAATCTTCTACAGCTTCTGCTCGGAACCTTGACGCACCATCCTCCTCCAGCTCAGCTTCGGGCACCTCTCAAGTTACCACTCGCCCGCTTGCCGCCACCACCAACACTAGCACCACAGCCGCTTCACTTGATCTGTCAGAGGAGTTATTTACACATCAGTTGGAAGAAATGAGTGATGCGCAACCATTATTGCCAGAGGATGTAGATAACAGGGATAAGTCTCAGTCAGGCAGCATTACACACATGGACGTATGGTGTGATGATGATGATGTTGTACCCGCTGCTACTTCCTTTGCTGAGTTGTCAGATACAAGTGAAGCTGTTGATGATGACGATGTGTCCGTGGATGTCACGTGGGTGCCCGCTCAAAGAGAAGAAGAACAGGGAAAAAGTTCAGATGGGGAGACAGAGAGGAGGAGGAGATGAGTTGGAAGCAGGGGGAGGTCGTCGCAAGGAGCTAGTGGCACAGTCAGACAGCATGCATTGGCACCTGGGGTCAGCCAGACAGAACGCCAAATAACGCATGCTGTTGCCACCACCAGAAAGCTGTCATTGCAGAGCTCAGAAGTGTGGCATTTTTTTTGTGTGTCTTCCTCTGACAACAGCGATGCCATTTGCAACCTGTGCCAAAAGAAACTGAGTCGTGGGAAGTCCAACACCCACCTAGGTACAACTGCTTTGCGAAGGCACATGATCGCACATCACAAACGCCTATGGGATCAACACATGAGTACAAGCAGCACACAAACTCAAAGCCGCCATCCTCCTCCTGGTCCAGCATCTTCAGCCACGTCAACCACTGCTGTCCTCCTTGCCCCCTCTCAACCATCCGCCACTCCGTCTCTCGCCTTGAGCAGTTCCTGCTCATCTGCCCACAGTCAGGTGTCTGTCAAGGACATGTTTGAGCGTAAGAAGCCAATGTCACAAAGTCACCCCCTTGCCCGGCGTCTGACAGCTGGCTTGTCTGAACTCTTAGCCCGCCAGCTTTTACCATACAAGCTGGTGGATTCTGAGGCCTTCTAAAAATTTGTAGCTATTGGGACACCGCAGTGGAAGGTACCCGGCCGAAATTTCTTTGCACAAAAGGCAATCCCCAACCTGTACTCGATTGTGCAAAAGGAAGTAATGGCATGTCTGGCATACAGTGTTGGGGCAAGGGTCCATCTGACCACTGATACCTGGTCTGCAAAGCACGGTCAGGGCAGGTATATCACCTACACTGCGCATTGGGTAAACCTGCTGACGGCTTCCAAGCATGGAATGCGTGGCTCTGCAGAGGAGTTGGTGACACCGCCACGACTTGCAGGCAGGCCTGCTGCCACCTCCTTTACTCCTCCTACTCCATCCTCTTCCATAACCTCCTCGGCTGAGTCCTCTTCTGCTGCTGCGTCTTGCTCCACATCAACGGCACCCCCCAGCTCCCCAGGGGCTATTCCACATCCCAGATACGACAGTGTCACGCCGTCTTGGGGTTGACTTGCCTGAAAGCAGAGAGTCACACCGGACCAGCACTCCTGTCCACCCTGAACGCACAGATGGATCAGTGGCTGACTCCGCACCAACTGGAGATCGGCAAAGTGGTGTGTGACAACGGAAGCAATTTGTTGGCAGCATTGAATTTGGGCAAGTTGACACATGTGCTGTGCATGGCACATGTGTTGCATCTGATCGTACAACGCTTTGTGCATAAGTACCCAGGCTTACAGGACGTCCTCAAGCAGGCCAGGAAGGTGTGTGGCCATTTCAGGCATTCCTACACGGCCATGGCGCACTTTTTCAGATATCCAGCAGCGAAACAACATGCCAGTGAGGCGCTTGATTTGCGACAGCCCGACACGTTGGAATTCAACACTCCTAATGTTCGACCGCCTGCTCCAACAAGAAAAAGCCGTCAACGAGTATTTGTATGACCGGGGTACTAGGACAGCCTCTGCGGAGCTGGGAATTTTTTTGCCACGTTACTGGACGCTCATGCGCAATGCCTGTAGGCTCATGCGTCCTTTTGAGGAGGTGACAAACCTAGTCAGTTGCACCGAAGGCACCAACAGCGACATCATCCCATTTGTTTT
Source organism: Bufo bufo (assembly GCF_905171765.1). Lineage (NCBI taxonomy): Eukaryota > Metazoa > Chordata > Amphibia > Anura > Bufonidae > Bufo > Bufo bufo. Next base: position 128,573,379 of record NC_053391.1, on the reverse strand, counting down.
CTTCGTGGAGCGTGCCCTGCGAAGAGTGCTGGATCAGGCCGTAGATGAGCGTGAAGAGGAAGAGGAAGAGTTGTGGTCACCATCACCACCAGAAACAGCCTTATCAGCATTGCTTGCTGGACCTGTGGCAACGCTGGAAGAGGAGTGTGATGAAGAGGAGTCAGAGGAGGAATGTGGCTTTGAGGAGGAGGAAGACCAACCACAACAGGCATCCCAGGGTGCTCGTTGTCACCTATCTGGTACCCGTGGTGTTGTAAGTGGCTGGGGGGAAGAACATACCTTCAGTGAGATCACTGAGGACGAGGAACGGGACATGAGTAGCTCGGCATCCAACCTTGTGCAAATGGGGGGTTTCATGCTGTCGTGCCTGTTGAGGGACCCTCGTATAAAAAGGCTGAAGGAGAACGACCTGTACTGGGTGGCCACGCTACTAGACCCCCGGTATAAGCAGAAAGTGCCTGAAATGTTACCGAATTACTGGAAGTCGTAAAGGATGCAGCAGTTCCAAAATAAATTAAAAAGTATGCTTTACACAGCGTATAAGGGTGATGTCACAGCACAACGGGAATCTAACAGGGGTAGAGGTGAAAGTAATCCTCCTCCTACCACGACCACGCCGGCAAGGACAGGACGCTTTACAGACGTGTTGTTGATGGAGGACATGCAGAGCTTTTTAAGTCCTACGCATCGCCACAGCCCTTCGGGGTCCACCCTCAGAGAACTACTCGACCGACAGGTAGCAGACTACCTCGCCTTAACTGCAGATATTGACACTCTGAGGAGCGATGAACCCCTTGACTACTGGGTGTGCAGGCTTGACCTGTGGCCTGAGCTATCCCAATTTGCAATAGAACTTCTGGCCTGCCCCGCTTCAAGTGTCCTGTCAGAAAGGACCTTCAGTGCAGCAGGAGTAATTGTCACTGAGAAGAGAAGTCGCCTAGGTCAAAAAAGTCTAGATTACCTCACCTTTATTAGGATGAATGAGGGATGGATCCCGAAGGGACTGACAGTGGGCGATACATTCAACTAATAAAGGCCTGATGAGATGAGCTGCCTTGGGCTAAAAATGGTCCACACGCTGCTGTATTTTATCTCTGAATGCCGGATGACTTGCGTGACTTATCCGCCACCAACTAGGGTTCAAGCCGCAATGTTTTAGGGCACTTTCTGCCTGGGAAACATCAATTTTTCTGGCCGCTGGTGCTGCACTATGGCTTCAAAACCCCCCCCAAAAAAAAGGCACATACATGTGTCAATCCCCCTTCGTGATCGTTACCTTGTGTGGTGAAGGGGCTTGCGTATCTCAATGAAGTGATCACCTCTATGAGTGTGTTGGCAATGTTGGCACACCCCAGATGATAAGGTCGTTGCTTCATTGTGAACAGACCAAAAGCTGGATAATTTTGCATAGAAATAACATTAATTTTCTTTGTGATCATCTAAGGTGATCATTAAAGCCTACTAGGCCAACAATGGGTCCACACTGCAGAATAATTGTTTTCTGGGTCACTTAACTGTCACTGAACTACTTTAGCATGACCATAGGCTTTGAAAAACCCCCATCGCCTGCAATCTCCCAAACGTGCGCACAAGCACAGTCATCACTACACCAAGATTGACGCATAGAGGTATAAAATTATACATATAATATGTCATGAGTGTGTCAACTATATTGACAACTCTTTGCGGTTGTCTAAAATCTATTCCATACACGTCCCCTGATAGGGGACGTAACAGGGAACTGATAGGAATAGTAATACTTAACACACCTTATAATAATAATAATAATAATACTTGTGGACGTAACAGGGATTAAACTGATAAGAATAGTACTACTTAACACACCGCTCCTATCTGGTGGCACAGTAGATTGCATGCGCAGTGCCCCAAATTGGAAGTAGGAGGACCGACCAAGCATCTTTTTCCATCTCCCGGTTACTAAAATCGATTCCATATGTACACGTCCCCTGATAGGGGACGTAACAAGGATTAAACTGATAGGAATAGTACTACTTAACACACCTTATAATAACGCAGAGAGAGGCAACGCAGAGAGAGGAGTCAGAGGAGGAAGGTGGCTTTGAGGAGGTGGAAGACCAACCACAGCAGGCGTCCCAGGGGGCTTTTTGGCACCTTTCAGGGACCCTTGGTGTTGTACGTGGCTGGGTGGAGGAAGAGACCTTCAATGACGTCAGTGAGGACAAGGAACGGGACATGGCTAGCTTGGTATCCAACCTTGTGCAAATGGGGAGTTTGCGGTTGTGCAAATGGACTGTTTGCGGTTGTTTGCGGTGCGTTAAACGGGGAATTTGGTCTGTCACTTTGAAGCGGGCGTAACCCTTACACTACCTGATCGATACAACATCATACCTGATGTTTTAAAGCACGTTATTCCAAACAATTTAGGAATGTTAGGTGATTTATGCCCTTTATGGATTAAAACTAGACTCTGCGTCAACTATGTAATTTTCCATGGGAGTTTTGCAATGGATCCCCCTCTGGCATGCCACAGTCCAGGTGTTAGTCCCCTTGAAACAACTTTTCCATCACTATTGTGGCCAGAAAGAGTCCCTGTGGGTTTTAAAATTCGCCTGCCTATTGAAGTCTATGGCGGTTCGCCCGTTGGCGAACATTTGCGAAAATTCGCGTTCGCCGTTCACGAACGGTAAATTTTCTGTTCGCGACATCTCTAGTCATGAATGCACACTGCCAATCACAAGAATGGGTGCCCATGCTTCCCTGTTTGAATGATGCCGTGGTCATGAATGCACACTGCTGCTCTATTCAACTCCATAAGCTGCCGGTGATAGTTGAGCGCTTGTACTCAGCTATCTCCAGCAGTCCCATAGAATTAAATGGAGCTGCGGACACGTATGCGTGTCTACTGATCAATTCAAACAGGGAGCACAGACCCGCATTCTCGTGATTGGCAGTGGCCCTAGAGATCAGACCTCCGACGATCAGATATTTATCCTCTGTTCTGTGAATAAGGGATAAGTTGTTTTAGTGGGATAACCCCTTTATTACTAATGGCAAAGTAAATATTCCTAAACAACGATTTACCGTATAAACTTACACGCAATATATTTTTGAAGACCTCTCAGGAACAGTAGGTAAGGGTATGACAACTGGTCTGATATGATTTCTCACTGAAGAATGTAGTTGTCATTGTGTAATCTTAGGCACAATCCCCCTTAAGAAACTGCAAACCAGCATAGACCTAATCTCGCTCCGAAATGATGAGTTTCCAGAGACATGTTTAAGTCAGCTGTGATCTTCATATGTGAGTGGGACATTCAGTACTTTCAACCTCTCAGTTAAAACAATTAATGTTTCCATTCACTGACAACACATATTAACCTTGAGAATGATGAAGATTTGAATCATAAAGTGTATTAGAAAGCAGATTTTTTTTCCATTATGCAACATGCAGTATCCAACCCTTTCACATCAGGTAATATGTTTTACATGCAAATTAATACAATCCCTCCTGTATTGTCCTTCAAATGCTTCTTCTTTATTGTATATTGTCCCTGAAATGTTCTCGGTAATAACTTGCTTAAATGTCTATCTGAAGAACCAGGGCTTAGCTACTAGGGTTAAGTGGGACATATAGCTTCTTTAGATAACTCTACTGTATTTGCCACCCCCCCATCTTCCCCCAAACAGGGAAAAAGATAATACCACCATATACCAGCCAGCAGCTACACTGACAAAAACAAAGGAATTACATAGCTTTCTAGGTGATTAATTCATATTCTCTGTTTCTTAAAGAAAGACACTGGTGATATTTAGTGGCATCCTTAATCTACCAGAATAATTTGTGGAAGACAGTGCCAATTAACTTCTCTGTGCTGTTGCATGTGCTCTTGGCAGATGAAGACATCTGTGTTGGTCCCATGTACATATGTGCCCACATTGGTGAAAAAAATTATGTTTTATATGTGCAAATGAGCCTTCAGTAGCAACGGGAGCATTACCGTTACACCTAGAGCTTTTCTCATCAGGAGTAGTGTGAATATGAACTTTTATTCTGATGTTGCAAGTGCCCAGAGTTTCACTGTGAAGTGCTCTCTGCAATGAGCTGCTTCACAGACCCTCCCCTCTGCTTTGAGCAGGGGCAGATTGGCAACTTGAAGGGAAAAAAAAAAAACTTTTATCACCTTAGTTTAGGCTCTTATACCTAAACCTTTTGTTCAATGACTATTTTCTTCTATATATATTCAATTTGCTCCACATTGCATATGACCAGACCAACAGGCCTGATTGTTTCATTTTGACAAATGATTTTGTTTCTTTCAGAATTATTTCATCTCGTCCATCTCTGTAGTTGACCAGAGCCCAAAGGTTTGGTCACATTTTTGGTGTTGCAGCTGTATAAGACTTAGTACTGTGTTTAATACAGTTTCTTGAGTGCGTATACATGAATCTAAAGGGCATCTGTCAGAAGATGCTGACCTGTTATATGTGCGCTTGGCAGCTGAAGGCATCTGTGTTGGTCCCATGTTCATATCGCAATCTGATAGATTTGGCGTGTTTTTGCAAAGAAGAGTGGGAAAATCTTGCCAAGTCAAAATCTGCCATGCTGATAGACTCATACCCAAAAAGTATTAGTTTAAGGGTGTGCACACTTATACAACCATATTATTTTATTTTTATATTTTTCCTCCCTTTACCTAAAAGATTTCAGTTAGTTTTTCAATTGAGTTGTACAGTTTATAGGTCACATTTTTTGACATCACAGAAACCTGACATTTAAACAGGGGTGAGTAGACTTTTTATATCCAATATATATATATATATATATATATATATATACACTCACCTAAAGAATTATTAGGAACACCTGTTCTATTTCTCATTAATGCAATTATCTAGTCAACCAATCACATGGCAGTTGTTTCAATGCATTTAGGGGTGTGGTCCTGGTCAAGACAATCTCCTGAACTCCAAACTGAATGTCAGAATAAGAAATAAAGGTGATTTAAGCAACTTTGAGCGTGGAATGGTTGTTGGTGCCAGACGGGCCGGTCTGAGTATTTCACAATCTGCTCAGTTACTGGGATTTTCACGCACAACCATTTCTAGGGTTTACAAAGAATGGTGTGAAAAGGGAAAAACATCCAGTATGCGGCAGTCCTGTGGGCAAAAATGCTTGGTGGATGCTAGAGGTCAGAGGAGAATGGGCCGACTGATTCAAGCTGATAGAAGAGCAACGTTGACTGAAATAACCACTCGTTACAACCGAGGTATGCAGCAAAGCATTTGTGAAGCCACAACACGCACAACCTTGAGGCGGATGGGCTACAACAGCAGAAGACCCCACCGGGTACCACTCATCTCCACTACAAATAGGAAAAAGAGGCTACAATCTGCACCAGCTCACCAAAATTGGACTGTTGAAGACTGGAAAAATGTTGCCTGGTCTGATGAGTCTCGATTTCTGTTGAGACATTCAAATGGTAGAGTCCGAATTTGGCGTAAACAGAATGAGAACATGTATCCATCCTCTGATGGCTAGTTCCAGCAGGATAATGCACCATGTCACAAAGCTCAAATCATTTCAAATTGGTTTCTTGAACATGACAATGAGTTCACTGTACTAAAATGGCCCCCACAGTCACCAGATCTCAACCTGATAGAGCATCTTTGGGATGTGGTGGAACGGGAGCTTCGTGCCCTGGATGTGCATCCCTCAAATCTCCATCAACTGCAAGATGCTATCCTATCAATATGGGCCAACATTTCTAAAGAATGCTATCAGCACCTTGTTGAATCAATGCCACGTAGAATTAAGGCAGTTCTGAAGGCAAAAGGGGGTCCAACACCGTATTAGTATGGTGTTCCTAATAATTCTTTAGGTGAGTGTATATTGGTATATTTACTGTGAGGGGGGCACATATCTTGGCATATCTATTGTGAAGGGGGAGCATATCTTGGCATATCAACTGTAAGGGGGCACATATCTTGGCATAACTACTGTAAGGGGGAACATACCTGTGCATAACTGCTGTGAAGGGGCATGCCTGGGCGTAGCAACTGTGAAGGGGGCACATATCTGGCCATAGCTTTTGTGAAGGGGGCACATGTGGGCATTACTACTTTGAGGGGCACAATGTGGGCATAACTACTGTGAAGGGGCACATCTTGGCATTACTACTCTGTGCTGGCACAAAGGGAGAATAATTACACCTCGGCTCTTAACCAATAGTAACTGTCGGCTCTGTGATCTGTAATGAAGCCAAAGGAAAGCCCAACCGGCTAGGTGCCAGCGTGGAGTGTGAGCAACCAGTCAGAGGAGGCCGGCGGCACATCACCATGATAAGCGTAAAAGTGGGGCAAAGTGCTCAGCAACCCTCTCCTAGTCTGCAGTATACTCGATGTATGTAGTTTCTCTTTAGATGGTGCACAGTTAAAAACGTAATACTGTGAGTAGACCTGAGGGACTGAAACACTGGGGGCGAGGGCCTGCTGCCGAGTTGACCATCTAAAAAATTTTGTGGGTGAGGGCCTGCTGCGCCCTTGTCGCTTGTGATGAGCGGGAGCTGACTGGAAAGGTGATGGCCATGTTGCAGCTGATATTCCACTACTGCCCTCTGCTGCTCACAAAGCCTGGCCAACAAAGACTGGCGGAAGCTGTCGATGACTTGCAGAAATGGGCACACACGCGGCGCACCTTCACCAGTAGCTCAGGCAAGTTGGGGTAGGTTTTGAGAAACCGCTGAACCACTAGGTTGAATACGTGGGCTAGGCATGTGTGTGAGCTTGCCGAGCTCCAAAGCCGCCACCAAGTTATGGCCATTATCAGACACAACCATGCCTGGTTGTAGGTTGAGTCGCGAGAGCCACAGCTCAGTCTGGTCCCTTATCCCCTGCCACAGCTCTGCGGCGGTGTGGTCACGCAAGCAGATCAGTTTAAGCACGGCCTGTTGCCGCTTCCCCACTGCAGTGCTACACTGCTTCCAGCTACTGACTGATGGCTGACTGGTGCTGCAAGATGATAATTCAGAGGTGGAAGTGGAGGAGGAGGCGGAGGAAGAGAAGGGGAGGTTGCAGCCACTAACGTAGGTGGCGGCGGAAACCCTGATGGAAGTAGGGCCCACAATCCTTGGTGTCAGTAGCACCTGTGCCATCCCAGGGTACAACTCGCTCCCAGCATGCACAACGTTCACCCAGTGTGCCGTCAGAAAAATGTAGCGTCCCTGGACAAAAGCACTTGTCCATCTGTCAGTCGTTAAGTGGACCTTCCCAATAACTGCGTTGGTCAGGGCACAGATAATGTTACGGGACACATGCTGGTGTAAGGCTGGGACTGCACACCTTGAAAGATATTGGCGGCTAGGGACAGAGTTCCTCAGGATAGCCGCCGACATCAGGCTGCGGAAAGCCTCAGTGTCCACAAGCCTAAATGGCAACATTTCCAGGGCCAGCAATTTGGAAAGGTGCGCATTTAGTGCTATGGTCTGTGGGTGGGTGGCTGGGTATTTGGGCTTTCGTGCAAAGGCCTGGGGTATAGACAACTGTACGCTGTGCTGGGACACAGAAGTGGATGTGCTAGCTGATGGTGCTTGCGAAGGTCCAGGTGCATGGTGGGAGGCATCCGGGCCTGCGTCTTGGACAGGGGATTAGCCAGCATGTAATACAGGGGAAGAGGAGGCAGTGGAGTGACCCGCAGACACAGATTGTGGACCCAGGCGTTCGGCCCACCTATTAGGGTGCTTTGATGCCATGTGGCGGATCATGCTGGTGGTGGTGAGGTTGCTAGTTTTCATGCCCCTGCTCATTTTGGTACGGCACTGGTTGCAAATGACAATTCTTTTATCGTCCACACTTTCCTCAAAGAAGCGTCAGACTGCAGAACACCTACCTCTTGGAAAGGGAGATTGCCGCAAGGGGGTGCTTTTGGGAACAGTTGCGGGCCTGTTTGGTGTGGCCCGCCTTCTCCCTTTTGCCACCCCACTGCCTCTTCCAGCCTGTTGCGGTGCTGTGGATCCCTCCCCCTCTGTACTGCTGTCCGCGCTCGGCGTGCCACCTTCCCAGGTTGGGTCAGTGACTTTATCGTCCAGCACCTCCTCTTCCACTTCCTCACTCTGGTCATCCTCCTGACTTGTTGACCTAACAAAAACCTCAGTTTTTGACAACTGTGTCTCATCCTGAACCTCTTGAGACACTAATTGCGGTTGACTTATTGGCAACTGTGTCTCATCATCATCATCCACCTTGTAAAACACTAATTGCCGTTCCTCACCATCATCTTCTTCTGACTGTGGATGCTCCAGTGTTTGTGAATCAGGGCACAAGATCTCCTCATGTCCCTCTTCAAGCGGGCTTGGCGAGAGGCCCAAATTAAGGAATGGCGATGAAAACAGCTCCTCGGAATATCCGCGTGTGGGATCACTTGTTTGCCAAGACTCTCCATGGTGGGTGGAAGGAGTATCAGGGTGAGGATTCTGTTGACCAGACTCTTGGCTACTGAGACTGGACTTTGTGGAAGACAGGGTGGTTCTTAACCGACTGGAAGCATTATCTGCTGCAATCCAACCGACCACTTGGTCGCACTAATCTGACTTCGAGAGTGGTGTCCTGTGCCGCCCTGCAAACTGGGACATGAAGCTAGTTATCGTGGATGAGTGTGTTTCTTGTGCTCTGGCACCAAGCACAGTTTCACCACGCCCAGGGCCACAGCCTCTGCGTGCACCATCAGCAGCACGCCCACTTCCCCGTCCTTTACTGCTCGCCTTGCACATATTAACCACCTCAGCTCCCCTAGCTTAAACCCCCTTAATGACCAGACCACTTTTTACAATTCTGCATATTAACCACTTTTTACAATTATTGCTCATACAACTTACCACCCAAATGAATTTTACCTCCTTTTCTTCTCACTAATAGAGCTTTCATTTGGTGGTATTTCATTGCTGCTGACATTTTAACTTTTTTTGATATTAATCAAAATTGACCGAAATCTTTGCAAAATTTTTCACTTTCTGTTGTAAAATTTTTCAAATAAAACTACATTTCTATATAAATTTTTTCTTTAAATTTATTGTTCTACATGTCTTTGATAAAAAAAAATGCAATAAGTGTATATTTATTGGTTTGGGTAAAAGTTATAGCGTTTACAAACTATGGTGCAAAAATGTGAATTTACGCACTTTGACTTTCTGAGCACCTGTCATGTTTCCTGAGGTTCTACAATGCCCACACAGTAGAAACACCCCACAAATGACCCCATTTCGGAAAGTAGACACCCTAAGGTATTCGCTGATGGGCATAGTGAGTTCATGGAAGTTTTTATTTTTTGTCACAAGTTAGCGGAAAATGTTTTTTTTTTTTTTTTTTTTTTTTCAAAGTCTCATATTCCACTAACTTGTGACAAAAAATAAAATTTTACATGAACTCACCATACCCCTCACGGAATACCTTGGGGTGTCTTCTTTCTAAAATGGGGTCACTTGTGGGGTATTTATACTGCCCTTGCCTTTTAGGGACCCTAAAGTGTGAGAAGTAGTTTGGAATCCAAATGCGTAAAAATGCCCTGTGAAATCCTAAAAGTACTCATTGGAATTTGGGCCCCTTTGCGCACCTAGGCTGCATAAAAGTGTCACACATGTGGTATCGCCGTACTCAGAAGAAGTAGGGCAATGTGTTTTGGGGTGTATTTTTACATATACCCATGCTGGGTGAGATAAATATCTCTGTAAAAGACAACTTTTCCCATTTTTTTTATACAAAGTTGTCATTTTACAGGCGGCAGTCCTGTGGGCAAAAATGCTTGGTGGATGCTAGAGGTCAGAGGAGAATGGGCCGACTGATTCAAGCTGATAGAAGAGCAACGTTGACTGAAATAACCACTCGTTACAACCGAGGTATGCAGCAAAGCATTTGTGAAGCCACAACACGCACAACCTTGAGGCGGATGGGCTACAACAGCAGAAGACCCCACCGGGTACCACTCATCTCCACTACAAATAGGAAAAAGAGGCTACAATCTGCACCAGCTCACCAAAATTGGACTGTTGAAGACTGGAAAAATGTTGCCTGGTCTGATGAGTCTCGATTTCTGTTGAGACATTCAAATGGTAGAGTCCGAATTTGGCGTAAACAGAATGAGAACATGTATCCATCCTCTGATGGCTAGTTCCAGCAGGATAATGCACCATGTCACAAAGCTCAAATCATTTCAAATTGGTTTCTTGAACATGACAATGAGTTCACTGTACTAAAATGGCCCCCACAGTCACCAGATCTCAACCCGATAGAGCATCTTTGGGATGTGGTGGAACGGGAGCTTCGTGCCCTGGATGTGCATCCCTCAAATCTCCATCAACTGCAAGATGCTATCCTATCAATATGGGCCAACATTTCTAAAGAATGCTATCAGCACCTTGTTGAATCAATGCCACGTAGAATTAAGGCAGTTCTGAAGGCAAAAGGGGGTCCAACACCGTATTAGTATGGTGTTCCTAATAATTCTTTAGGTGAGTGTATATTGGTATATTTACTGTGAGGGGGGCACATATCTTGGCATATCTATTGTGAAGGGGGAGCATATCTTGGCATATCAACTGTAAGGGGGCACATATCTTGGCATAACTACTGTAAGGGGGAACATACCTGTGCATAACTGCTGTGAAGGGGCATGCCTGGGCGTAGCAACTGTGAAGGGGGCACATATCTGGCCATAGCTTTTGTGAAGGGGGCACATGTGGGCATTACTACTTTGAGGGGCACAATGTGGGCATAACTACTGTGAAGGGGCACATCTTGGCATTACTACTCTGTGCTGGCACAAAGGGAGAATAATTACACCTCGGCTCTTAACCAATAGTAACTGTCGGCTCTGTGATCTGTAATGAAGCCAAAGGAAAGCCCAACCGGCTAGGTGCCAGCGTGGAGTGTGAGCAACCAGTCAGAGGAGGCCGGCGGCACATCACCATGATAAGCGTAAAAGTGGGGCAAAGTGCTCAGCAACCCTCTCCCAGTCTGCAGTATACTCGATGTATGTAGTTTCTCTTTAGATGGTGCACAGTTAAAAACGTAATACTGTGAGTAGACCTGAGGGACTGAAACACTGGGGGCGAGGGCCTGCTGCCGAGTTGACCATCTAAAAAATTTTGTGGGTGAGGGCCTGCTGCGCCCTTGTCGCTTGTGATGAGCGGGAGCTGACTGGAAAGGTGATGGCCATGTTGCAGCTGATATTCCACTACTGCCCTCTGCTGCTCACAAAGCCTGGCCAACAAAGACTGGCGGAAGCTGTCGATGACTTGCAGAAATGGGCACACACGCGGCGCACCTTCACCAGTAGCTCAGGCAAGTTGGGGTAGGTTTTGAGAAACCGCTGAACCACTAGGTTGAATACGTGGGCTAGGCATGTGTGTGAGCTTGCCGAGCTCCAAAGCCGCCACCAAGTTATGGCCATTATCAGACACAACCATGCCTGGTTGTAGGTTGAGTCGCGAGAGCCACAGCTCAGTCTGGTCCCTTATCCCCTGCCACAGCTCTGCGGCGGTGTGGTCACGCAAGCAGATCAGTTTAAGCACGGCCTGTTGCCGCTTCCCCACTGCAGTGCTACACTGCTTCCAGCTACTGACTGATGGCTGACTGGTGCTGCAAGATGATAATTCAGAGGTGGAAGTGGAGGAGGAGGCGGAGGAAGAGAAGGGGAGGTTGCAGCCACTAACGTAGGTGGCGGCGGAAACCCTGATGGAAGTAGGGCCCACAATCCTTGGTGTCAGTAGCACCTGTGCCATCCCAGGGTACAACTCGCTCCCAGCATGCACAACGTTCACCCAGTGTGCCGTCAGAAAAATGTAGCGTCCCTGGACAAAAGCACTTGTCCATCTGTCAGTCGTTAAGTGGACCTTCCCAATAACTGCGTTGGTCAGGGCACAGGTGATGTTACGGGACACATGCTGGTGTAAGGCTGGGACTGCACACCTTGAAAGATATTGGCGGCTAGGGACAGAGTTCCTCAGGATAGCCGCCGACATCAGGCTGCGGAAAGCCTCAGTGTCCACAAGCCTAAATGGCAACATTTCCAGGGCCAGCAATTTGGAAAGGTGCGCATTTAGTGCTATGGTCTGTGGGTGGGTGGCTGGGTATTTGGGCTTTCGTGCAAAGGCCTGGGGTATAGACAACTGTACGCTGTGCTGGGACACAGAAGTGGATGTGCTAGCTGATGGTGCTTGCGAAGGTCCAGGTGCATGGTGGGAGGCATCCGGGCCTGCGTCTTGGACAGGGGATTAGCCAGCATGTAATACAGGGGAAGAGGAGGCAGTGGAGTGACCCGCAGACACAGATTGTGGACCCAGGTGTTCGGCCCACCTTTTAGGGTGCTTTTATGCCATGTGGCGGATCATGCTGGTGGTGGTGAGGTTGCTAGTTTTCATGCCCCTGCTCATTTTGGTACGGCACTGGTTGCAAATGACAATTCTTTTATCGTCCACACTTTCCTCAAAGAAGCGTCAGACTGCAGAACACCTACCTCTTGGAAAGGGAGATTGCCGCAAGGGGGTGCTTTTGGGAACAGTTGCGGGCCTGTTTGGTGTGGCCCGCCTTCTCCCTTTTGCCACCCCACTGCCTCTTCCAGCCTGTTGCGGTGCTGTGGATCCCTCCCCCTCTGTACTGCTGTCCGCGCTCGGCGTGCCACCTTCCCAGGTTGGGTCAGTGACTTTATCGTCCAGCACCTCCTCTTCCACTTCCTCACTCTGGTCATCCTCCTGACTTGTTGACCTAACAAAAACCTCAGTTATTGACAACTGTGTCTCATCCTGAACCTCTTGAGACACTAATTGCGGTTGACTTATTGGCAACTGTGTCTCATCATCATCATCCACCTTGTAAAACACTAATTGCCGTTCCTCACCATCATCTTCTTCTGACTGTGGATGCTCCAGTGTTTGTGAATCAGGGCACAAGATCTCCTCATGTCCCTCTTCAAGCGGGCTTGGCGAGAGGCCCAAATTAAGGAATGGCGATGAAAACAGCTCCTCGTAATATCCGCGTGTGGGATCACTTGTTTGCCAAGACTCTCCATGGTGGGTGGAAGGAGTATCAGGGTGAGGATTCTGTTGACCAGACTCTTGGCTACTGAGACTGGACTTTGTGGAAGACAGGGTGGTTCTTAACCGACTGGAAGCATTATCTGCTGCAATCCAACCGACCACTTGGTCGCACTAATCTGACTTCGAGAGTGGTGTCCTGTGCCGCCCTGCAAACTGGGACATGAAGCTAGTTATCGTGGATGAGTGTGTTTCTTGTGCTCTGGCACCAAGCACAGTTTCACCACGCCCAGGGCCACAGCCTCTGCGTGCACCATCAGCAGCACGCCCACTTCCCCGTCCTTTACTGCTCGCCTTGCACATATTAACCACCTCAGCTCCCCTAGCTTAAACCCCCTTAATGACCAGACCACTTTTTACAATTCTGCATATTAACCACTTTTTACAATTATTGCTCATACAACTTACCACCCAAATGAATTTTACCTCCTTTTCTTCTCACTAATAGAGCTTTCATTTGGTGGTATTTCATTGCTGCTGACATTTTAACTTTTTTTGATATTAATCAAAATTGACCGAAATCTTTGCAAAATTTTTCACTTTCTGTTGTAAAATTTTTCAAATAAAACTACATTTCTATATAAATTTTTTCTTTAAATTTATTGTTCTACATGTCTTTGATAAAAAAAAATGCAATAAGTGTATATTTATTGGTTTGGGTAAAAGTTATAGCGTTTACAAACTATGGTGCAAAAATGTGAATTTACGCACTTTGACTTTCTGAGCACCTGTCATGTTTCCTGAGGTTCTACAATGCCCACACAGTAGAAACACCCCACAAATGACCCCATTTCGGAAAGTAGACACCCTAAGGTATTCGCTGATGGGCATAGTGAGTTCATGGAAGTTTTTATTTTTTGTCACAAGTTAGCGGAAAATGTTTTTTTTTTTTTTTTTTTTTTACAAAGTCTCATATTCCACTAACTTGTGACAAAAAATAAAATTTTACATGAACTCACCATACCCCTCACGGAATACCTTGGGGTGTCTTCTTTCTAAAATGGGGTCACTTGTGGGGTATTTATACTGCCCTTGCCTTTTAGGGACCCTAAAGTGTGAGAAGTAGTTTGGAATCCAAATGCGTAAAAATGCCCTGTGAAATCCTAAAAGTACTCATTGGAATTTGGGCCCCTTTGCGCACCTAGGCTGCATAAAAGTGTCACACATGTGGTATCGCCGTACTCAGAAGAAGTAGGGCAATGTGTTTTGGGGTGTATTTTTACATATACCCATGCTGGGTGAGATAAATATCTCTGTAAAAGACAACTTTTCCCATTTTTTTTATACAAAGTTGTCATTTTACAGGCGGCAGTCCTGTGGGCAAAAATGCTTGGTGGATGCTAGAGGTCAGAGGAGAATGGGCCGACTGATTCAAGCTGATAGAAGAGCAACGTTGACTGAAATAACCACTCGTTACAACCGAGGTATGCAGCAAAGCATTTGTGAAGCCACAACACGCACAACCTTGAGGCGGATGGGCTACAACAGCAGAAGACCCCACCGGGTACCACTCATCTCCACTACAAATAGGAAAAAGAGGCTACAATCTGCACCAGCTCACCAAAATTGGACTGTTGAAGACTGGAAAAATGTTGCCTGGTCTGATGAGTCTCGATTTCTGTTGAGACATTCAAATGGTAGAGTCCGAATTTGGCGTAAACAGAATGAGAACATGTATCCATCCTCTGATGGCTAGTTCCAGCAGGATAATGCACCATGTCACAAAGCTCAAATCATTTCAAATTGGTTTCTTGAACATGACAATGAGTTCACTGTACTAAAATGGCCCCCACAGTCACCAGATCTCAACCCGATAGAGCATCTTTGGGATGTGGTGGAACGGGAGCTTCGTGCCCTGGATGTGCATCCCTCAAATCTCCATCAACTGCAAGATGCTATCCTATCAATATGGGCCAACATTTCTAAAGAATGCTATCAGCACCTTGTTGAATCAATGCCACGTAGAATTAAGGCAGTTCTGAAGGCAAAAGGGGGTCCAACACCGTATTAGTATGGTGTTCCTAATAATTCTTTAGGTAAGTGTATATTGGTATATTTACTGTGAGGGGGGCACATATCTTGGCATATCTATTGTGAAGGGGGAGCATATCTTGGCATATCAACTGTAAGGGGGCACATATCTTGGCATAACTATTGTAAGGGGGAACATACCTGTGCATAACTGCTGTGAAGGGGCATGCCTGGGCGTAGCAACTGTGAAGGGGGCACATATCTGGCCATAGCTTTTGTGAAGGGGGCACATGTGGGCATTACTACTTTGAGGGGCACAATGTGGGCATAACTACTGTGAAGGGGCACATCTTGGCATTACTACTCTGTGCTGGCACAAAGGGAGAATAATTACACCTCGGCTCTTAACCAATAGTAACTGTCGGCTCTGTGATCTGTAATGAAGCCAAAGGAAAGCCCAACCGGCTAGGTGCCAGCGTGGAGTGTGAGCAACCAGTCAGAGGAGGCCGGCGGCACATCACCATGATAAGCGTAAAAGTGGGGCAAAGTGCTCAGCAACCCTCTCCCAGTCTGCAGTATACTCGATGTATGTAGTTTCTCTTTAGATGGTGCATAGTTAAAAACGTAATACTGTGAGTAGACCTGAGGGACTGAAACACTGGGGCGAGGGCCTGCTGCCGAGTTGACCATCTAAAAAATTTTGTGGGTGAGGGCCTGCTGCGCCCTTGTCGCTTGTGATGAGCGGGAGCTGACTGGAAAGGTGATGGCCATGTTGCAGCTGATATTCCACTACTGCCCTCTGCTGCTCACAAAGCCTGGCCAACAAAGACTGGCGGAAGCTGTCGATGACTTGCAGAAATGGGCACACACGCGGCGCACCTTCACCAGTAGCTCAGGCAAGTTGGGGTAGGTTTTGAGAAACCGCTGAACCACTAGGTTGAATACGTGGGCTAGGCATGTGTGTGAGCTTGCCGAGCTCCAAAGCCGCCACCAAGTTATGGCCATTATCAGACACAACCATGCCTGGTTGTAGGTTGAGTCGCGAGAGCCACAGCTCAGTCTGGTCCCTTATCCCCTGCCACAGCTCTGCGGCGGTGTGGTCACGCAAGCAGATCAGTTTAAGCACGGCCTGTTGCCGCTTCCCCACTGCAGTGCTACACTGCTTCCAGCTACTGACTGATGGCTGACTGGTGCTGCAAGACGATAATTCAGAGGTGGAAGTGGAGGAGGAGGCGGAGGAAGAGAAGGGGAGGTTGCAGCCACTAACGTAGGTGGCGGCGGAAACCCTGATGGAAGTAGGGCCCACAATCCTTGGTGTCAGTAGCACCTGTGCCATCCCAGGGTACAACTCGCTCCCAGCATGCACAACGTTCACCCAGTGTGCCGTCAGAAAAATGTAGCGTCCCTGGACAAAAGCACTTGTCCATCTGTCAGTCGTTAAGTGGACCTTCCCAATAACTGCGTTGGTCAGGGCACAGGTGATGTTACGGGACACATGCTGGTGTAAGGCTGGGACTGCACACCTTGAAAGATATTGGCGGCTAGGGACAGAGTTCCTCAGGATAGCCGCCGACATCAGGCTGCGGAAAGCCTCAGTGTCCACAAGCCTAAATGGCAACATTTCCAGGGCCAGCAATTTGGAAAGGTGCGCATTTAGTGCTATGGTCTGTGGGTGGGTGGCTGGGTATTTGGGCTTTCGTGCAAAGGCCTGGGGTATAGACAACTGTACGCTGTGCTGGGACACAGAAGTGGATGTGCTAGCTGATGGTGCTTGCGAAGGTCCAGGTGCATGGTGGGAGGCATCCGGGCCTGCGTCTTGGACAGGGGATTAGCCAGCATGTAATACAGGGGAAGAGGAGGCAGTGGAGTGACCCGCAGACACAGATTGTGGACCCAGGCGTTCGGCCCACCTATTAGGGTGCTTTTATGCCATGTGGCGGATCATGCTGGTGGTGGTGAGGTTGCTAGTTTTCATGCCCCTGCTCATTTTGGTACGGCACTGGTTGCAAATGACAATTCTTTTATCGTCCACACTTTCCTCAAAGAAGCGTCAGACTGCAGAACACCTACCTCTTGGAAAGGGAGATTGCCGCAAGGGGGTGCTTTTGGGAACAGTTGCGGGCCTGTTTGGTGTGGCCCGCCTTCTCCCTTTTGCCACCCCACTGCCTCTTCCAGCCTGTTGCGGTGCTGTGGATCCCTCCCCCTCTGTACTGCTGTCCGCGCTCGGCGTGCCACCTTCCCAGGTTGGGTCAGTGACTTTATCGTCCAGCACCTCCTCTTCCACTTCCTCACTCTGGTCATCCTCCTGACTTGTTGACCTAACAAAAACCTCAGTTATTGACAACTGTGTCTCATCCTGAACCTCTTGAGACACTAATTGCGGTTGACTTATTGGCAACTGTGTCTCATCATCATCATCCACCTTGTAAAACACTAATTGCCGTTCCTCACCATCATCTTCTTCTGACTGTGGATGCTCCAGTGTTTGTGAATCAGAGCACAAGATCTCCTCATGTCCCTCTTCAAGCGGGCTTGGCGAGAGGCCCAAATTAAGGAATGGCGATGAAAACAGCTCCTCGGAATATCCGCGTGTGGGATCACTTGTTTGCCAAGACTCTCCATGGTGGGTGGAAGGAGTATCAGGGTGAGGATTCTGTTGACCAGACTCTTGGCTACTGAGACTGGACTTTGTGGAAGACAGGGTGGTTCTTAACCGACTGGAAGCATTATCTGCTGCAATCCAACCGACCACTTGGTCGCACTAATCTGACTTCGAGAGTGGTGTCCTGTGCCGCCCTGCAAACTGGGACATGAAGCTAGTTATCGTGGATGAGTGTGTTTCTTGTGCTCTGGCACCAAGCACAGTTTCACCACGCCCAGGGCCACAGCCTCTGCGTGCACCATCAGCAGCACGCCCACTTCCCCGTCCTTTACTGCTCGCCTTGCACATATTAACCACCTCAGCTCCCCTAGCTTAAACCCCCTTAATGACCAGACCACTTTTTACAATTCTGCATATTAACCACTTTTTACAATTATTGCTCATACAACTTACCACCCAAATGAATTTTACCTCCTTTTCTTCTCACTAATAGAGCTTTCATTTGGTGGTATTTCATTGCTGCTGACATTTTAACTTTTTTTGATATTAATCAAAATTGACCGAAATCTTTGCAAAATTTTTCACTTTCTGTTGTAAAATTTTTCAAATAAAACTACATTTCTATATAAATTTTTTCTTTAAATTTATTGTTCTACATGTCTTTGATAAAAAAAAATGCAATAAGTGTATATTTATTGGTTTGGGTAAAAGTTATAGCGTTTACAAACTATGGTGCAAAAATGTGAATTTACGCACTTTGACTTTCTGAGCACCTGTCATGTTTCCTGAGGTTCTACAATGCCCACACAGTAGAAACACCCCACAAATGACCCCATTTCGGAAAGTAGACACCCTAAGGTATTCGCTGATGGGCATAGTGAGTTCATGGAAGTTTTTATTTTTTGTCACAAGTTAGCGGAAATTTTTTTTTTTTTTTTTTTTCTTACAAAGTCTCATATTCCACTAACTTGTGACAAAAAATAAAATTTTACATGAACTCACCATACCCCTCACGGAATACCTTGGGGTGTCTTCTTTCTAAAATGGGGTCACTTGTGGGGTATTTATACTGCCCTTGCCTTTTAGGGACCCTAAAGTGTGAGAAGTAGTTTGGAATCCAAATGCGTAAAAATGCCCTGTGAAATCCTAAAAGTACTCATTGGAATTTGGGCCCCTTTGCGCACCTAGGCTGCATAAAAGTGTCACACATGTGGTATCGCCGTACTCAGAAGAAGTAGGGCAATGTGTTTTGCGGTGTATTTTTACATATACCCAAGCTGGGTGAGATAAATATCTCTGTAAAAGACAACTTTTCCCATTTTTTTTATACAAAGTTGTCATTTTACAGGCGGCAGTCCTGTGGGCAAAAATGCTTGGTGGATGCTAGAGGTCAGAGGAGAATGGGCCGACTGATTCAAGCTGATAGAAGAGCAACGTTGACTGAAATAACCACTCGTTACAACCGAGGTATGCAGCAAAGCATTTGTGAAGCCACAACACGCACAACCTTGAGGCGGATGGGCTACAACAGCAGAAGACCCCACCGGGTACCACTCATCTCCACTACAAATAGGAAAAAGAGGCTACAATCTGCACCAGCTCACCAAAATTGGACTGTTGAAGACTGGAAAAATGTTGCCTGGTCTGATGAGTCTCGATTTCTGTTGAGACATTCAAATGGTAGAGTCCGAATTTGGCGTAAACAGAATGAGAACATGTATCCATCCTCTGATGGCTAGTTCCAGCAGGATAATGCACCATGTCACAAAGCTCAAATCATTTCAAATTGGTTTCTTGAACATGACAATGAGTTCACTGTACTAAAATGGCCCCCACAGTCACCAGATCTCAACCCGATAGAGCATCTTTGGGATGTGGTGGAACGGGAGCTTCGTGCCCTGGATGTGCATCCCTCAAATCTCCATCAACTGCAAGATGCTATCCTATCAATATGGGCCAACATTTCTAAAGAATGCTATCAGCACCTTGTTGAATCAATGCCACGTAGAATTAAGGCAGTTCTGAAGGCAAAAGGGGGTCCAACACCGTATTAGTATGGTGTTCCTAATAATTCTTTAGGTGAGTGTATATTGGTATATTTACTGTGAGGGGGGCACATATCTTGGCATATCTATTGTGAAGGGGGAGCATATCTTGGCATATCAACTGTAAGGGGGCACATATCTTGGCATAACTACTGTAAGGGGGAACATACCTGTGCATAACTGCTGTGAAGGGGCATGCCTGGGCGTAGCAACTGTGAAGGGGGCACATATCTGGCCATAGCTTTTGTGAAGGGGGCACATGTGGGCATTACTACTTTGAGGGGCACAATGTGGGCATAACTACTGTGAAGGGGCACATCTTGGCATTACTACTCTGTGCTGGCACAAAGGGAGAATAATTACACCTCGGCTCTTAACCAATAGTAACTGTCGGCTCTGTGATCTGTAATGAAGCCAAAGGAAAGCCCAACCGGCTAGGTGCCAGCGTGGAGTGTGAGCAACCAGTCAGAGGAGGCCGGCGGCACATCACCATGATAAGCGTAAAAGTGGGGCAAAGTGCTCAGCAACCCTCTCCCAGTCTGCAGTATACTCGATGTATGTAGTTTCTCTTTAGATGGTGCACAGTTAAAAACGTAATACTGTGAGTAGACCTGAGGGACTGAAACACTGGGGGCGAGGGCCTGCTGCCGAGTTGACCATCTAAAAAATTTTGTGGGTGAGGGCCTGCTGCGCCCTTGTCGCTTGTGATGAGCGGGAGCTGACTGGAAAGGTGATGGCCATGTTGCAGCTGATATTCCACTACTGCCCTCTGCTGCTCACAAAGCCTGGCCAACAAAGACTGGCGGAAGCTGTCGATGACTTGCAGAAATGGGCACACACGCGGCGCACCTTCACCAGTAGCTCAGGCAAGTTGGGGTAGGTTTTGAGAAACCGCTGAACCACTAGGTTGAATACGTGGGCTAGGCATGTGTGTGAGCTTGCCGAGCTCCAAAGCCGCCACCAAGTTATGGCCATTATCAGACACAACCATGCCTGGTTGTAGGTTGAGTCGCGAGAGCCACAGCTCAGTCTGGTCCCTTATCCCCTGCCACAGCTCTGCGGCGGTGTGGTCACGCAAGCAGATCAGTTTAAGCACGGCCTGTTGCCGCTTCCCCACTGCAGTGCTACACTGCTTCCAGCTACTGACTGATGGCTGACTGGTGCTGCAAGATGATAATTCAGAGGTGGAAGTGGAGGAGGAGGCGGAGGAAGAGAAGGGGAGGTTGCAGCCACTAACGTAGGTGGCGGCGGAAACCCTGATGGAAGTAGGGCCCACAATCCTTGGTGTCAGTAGCACCTGTGCCATCCCAGGGTACAACTCGCTCCCAGCATGCACAACGTTCACCCAGTGTGCCGTCAGAAAAATGTAGCGTCCCTGGACAAAAGCACTTGTCCATCTGTCAGTCGTTAAGTGGACCTTCCCAATAACTGCGTTGGTCAGGGCACAGGTGATGTTACGGGACACATGCTGGTGTAAGGCTGGGACTGCACACCTTGAAAGATATTGGCGGCTAGGGACAGAGTTCCTCAGGATAGCCGCCGACATCAGGCTGCGGAAAGCCTCAGTGTCCACAAGCCTAAATGGCAACATTTCCAGGGCCAGCAATTTGGAAAGGTGCGCATTTAGTGCTATGGTCTGTGGGTGGGTGGCTGGGTATTTGGGCTTTCGTGCAAAGGCCTGGGGTATAGACAACTGTACGCTGTGCTGGGACACAGAAGTGGATGTGCTAGCTGATGGTGCTTGCGAAGGTCCAGGTGCATGGTGGGAGGCATCCGGGCCTGCGTCTTGGACAGGGGATTAGCCAGCATGTAATACAGGGGAAGAGGAGGCAGTGGAGTGACCCGCAGACACAGATTGTGGACCCAGGTGTTCGGCCCACCTTTTAGGGTGCTTTTATGCCATGTGGCGGATCATGCTGGTGGTGGTGAGGTTGCTAGTTTTCATGCCCCTGCTCATTTTGGTACGGCACTGGTTGCAAATGACAATTCTTTTATCGTCCACACTTTCCTCAAAGAAGCGTCAGACTGCAGAACACCTACCTCTTGGAAAGGGAGATTGCCGCAAGGGGGTGCTTTTGGGAACAGTTGCGGGCCTGTTTGGTGTGGCCCGCCTTCTCCCTTTTGCCACCCCACTGCCTCTTCCAGCCTGTTGCGGTGCTGTGGATCCCTCCCCCTCTGTACTGCTGTCCGCGCTCGGCGTGCCACCTTCCCAGGTTGGGTCAGTGACTTTATCGTCCAGCACCTCCTCTTCCACTTCCTCACTCTGGTCATCCTCCTGACTTGTTGACCTAACAAAAACCTCAGTTATTGACAACTGTGTCTCATCCTGAACCTCTTGAGACACTAATTGCGGTTGACTTATTGGCAACTGTGTCTCATCATCATCATCCACCTTGTAAAACACTAATTGCCGTTCCTCACCATCATCTTCTTCTGACTGTGGATGCTCCAGTGTTTGTGAATCAGGGCACAAGATCTCCTCATGTCCCTCTTCAAGCGGGCTTGGCGAGAGGCCCAAATTAAGGAATGGCGATGAAAACAGCTCCTCGGAATATCCGCGTGTGGGATCACTTGTTTGCCAAGACTCTCCATGGTGGGTGGAAGGAGTATCAGGGTGAGGATTCTGTTGACCAGACTCTTGGCTACTGAGACTGGACTTTGTGGAAGACAGGGTGGTTCTTAACCGACTGGAAGCATTATCTGCTGCAATCCAACCGACCACTTGGTCGCACTAATCTGACTTCGAGAGTGGTGTCCTGTGCCGCCCTGCAAACTGGGACATGAAGCTAGTTATCGTGGATGAGTGTGTTTCTTGTGCTCTGGCACCAAGCACAGTTTCACCACGCCCAGGGCCACAGCCTCTGCGTGCACCATCAGCAGCACGCCCACTTCCCCGTCCTTTACTGCTCGCCTTGCACATATTAACCACCTCAGCTCCCCTAGCTTAAACCCCCTTAATGACCAGACCACTTTTTACAATTCTGCATATTAACCACTTTTTACAATTATTGCTCATACAACTTACCACCCAAATGAATTTTACCTCCTTTTCTTCTCACTAATAGAGCTTTCATTTGGTGGTATTTCATTGCTGCTGACATTTTAACTTTTTTTGATATTAATCAAAATTGACCGAAATCTTTGCAAAATTTTTCACTTTCTGTTGTAAAATTTTTCAAATAAAACTACATTTCTATATAAATTTTTTCTTTAAATTTATTGTTCTACATGTCTTTGATAAAAAAAAATGCAATAAGTGTATATTTATTGGTTTGGGTAAAAGTTATAGCGTTTACAAACTATGGTGCAAAAATGTGAATTTACGCACTTTGACTTTCTGAGCACCTGTCATGTTTCCTGAGGTTCTACAATGCCCACACAGTAGAAACACCCCACAAATGACCCCATTTCGGAAAGTAGACACCCTAAGGTATTCGCTGATGGGCATAGTGAGTTCATGGAAGTTTTTATTTTTTGTCACAAGTTAGCGGAAAATTTTTTTTTTTTTTTTTTTTTCTTACAAAGTCTCATATTCCACTAACTTGTGACAAAAAATAAAATTTTACATGAACTCACCATACCCCTCACGGAATACCTTGGGGTGTCTTCTTTCTAAAATGGGGTCACTTGTGGGGTATTTATACTGCCCTTGCCTTTTAGGGACCCTAAAGTGTGAGAAGTAGTTTGGAATCCAAATGCGTAAAAATGCCCTGTGAAATCCTAAAAGTACTCATTGGAATTTGGGCCCCTTTGCGCACCTAGGCTGCATAAAAGTGTCACACATGTGGTATCGCCGTACTCAGAAGAAGTAGGGCAATGTGTTTTGGGGTGTATTTTTACATATACCCATGCTGGGTGAGAAAAATATCTCTGTAAAAGACAACTTTTCCCATTTTTTTTATACAAAGTTGTCATTTTACAGGCGGCAGTCCTGTGGGCAAAAATGCTTGGTGGATGCTAGAGGTCAGAGGAGAATGGGCCGACTGATTCAAGCTGATAGAAGAGCAACGTTGACTGAAATAACCACTCGTTACAACCGAGGTATGCAGCAAAGCATTTGTGAAGCCACAACACGCACAACCTTGAGGCGGATGGGCTACAACAGCAGAAGACCCCACCGGGTACCACTCATCTCCACTACAAATAGGAAAAAGAGGCTACAATCTGCACCAGCTCACCAAAATTGGACTGTTGAAGACTGGAAAAATGTTGCCTGGTCTGATGAGTCTCGATTTCTGTTGAGACATTCAAATGGTAGAGTCCGAATTTGGCGTAAACAGAATGAGAACATGTATCCATCCTCTGATGGCTAGTTCCAGCAGGATAATGCACCATGTCACAAAGCTCAAATCATTTCAAATTGGTTTCTTGAACATGACAATGAGTTCACTGTACTAAAATGGCCCCCACAGTCACCAGATCTCAACCCGATAGAGCATCTTTGGGATGTGGTGGAACGGGAGCTTCGTGCCCTGGATGTGCATCCCTCAAATCTCCATCAACTGCAAGATGCTATCCTATCAATATGGGCCAACATTTCTAAAGAATGCTATCAGCACCTTGTTGAATCAATGCCACGTAGAATTAAGGCAGTTCTGAAGGCAAAAGGGGGTCCAACACCGTATTAGTATGGTGTTCCTAATAATTCTTTAGGTGAGTGTATATTGGTATATTTACTGTGAGGGGGGCACATATCTTGGCATATCTATTGTGAAGGGGGAGCATATCTTGGAATCCAAATGCGTAAAAAATGCCCTGTGAAATCCTAAAAGTACTCATTGGAATTTGGGCCCCTTTGCGCACCTAGGCTGCATAAAAGTGTCACACATGTGGTATCGCCGTACTCAGAAGAAGTAGGGCAATGTGTTTTGGGGTGTATTTTTACATATACCCATGCTGGGTGAGATAAATATCTCTGTAAAAGACAACTTTTCCCATTTTTTTTATACAAAGTTGTCATTTTACAGAGATATTTCTCACACACAGTATGGGTATATGTAAAAATACACCCCAAAACACATTGCCCTACTTCTCCTGAGTACAGCGATACCACATGTGTGACAATTTTTTGCAGCCTAGGTGCTAAAAGGGGCCCAAATTCCAATGAGTACCTTTTAGGAGGGCATTTTTAGGCATTTGGATTCCAGACTTCTTCTCACGCTTTAGGGCCCCTAAATTGCCAGGGCAGTATAAATACCCCACATGTGACCCTATTTTGGAAAGAAGACACCCAAAGGTATTCCGTGAGGGGCATGGCGAGTTCATCGAAGTTTTTTTTTTTTTTACACAAGTTAGCGGAAATTATTATATTTTTTTTTCTCACAAAGTCTCCCTTTCCGCTAACTTGTGACAAAAAATTCAATCTTTTATGGACTTAATATGCCCCTCAGCGAATACCTTGGGGTGTCTACTTTCCGAAATGGGGTCATTTGTGGGGTGTGTTTACTGTTCTGGCATTTTGGGCGGGGCTAAATTGTGAGCAACCCCGTAAAGCCTAAATGTACTCGTTGGACTTTCGGCCCCTTTACGCACCTAGGCTGCAAAAAAGTGTCACACATGTGGTATCACCGTACTCAGGAGAAGTAGGGCAATGTGTTTTGGGGTGTATTTTTACATATACCCATGCTGGGTGAGAGAAATATCTCTGTAAATTGACAACTTTGTATGCATTTTTTTTAAAGTTGTCATTTACAGAGATATTTCTCACACACAGTATGGGTATATTTAAAAATACAACCCAAAACACATTGCCCTACTTCTCCTGAGTACGGCAATACCACATGTGTGACACTTTTTTGCAGCCTAGGTGCGCAAAGGGGCCCAAATTCCAATGAGTACTTTTAGGATTTCACAGGGCATTTTTTATGCATTTGGATTCCAAACTACTTCTCACGCTTTAGGGCCCCTAAAATACCAGGGCAGTATAAATACCCCACAAGTGACCCCATTTTGGAAAGAAGACACCCCAAGGTATTCCGTGAGGGGCATGGCTTTTTTTTTTTGTCACAAGTTAGCGGAAAATTATTATTATTTGATTTTATTTTTTCTCTAACAAAGTCTCATATTCCACTAACTTGTGACAAAAAATATAATTTTACATGAACTCGCCATGCCCCTCACGAAATACCTTGGGGTATCTTCTTTCCAAAATGGGGTCACATGTGGGGTATTTATACTGCCCTGGCATTTTAGGGGCCCTAAAGCGTGAGTGTCATGGTCTTACCTTCTTGCTGTTCTCCTTCGTTTGACATGTGCTGGCGGCCATCTTGGTTTCTGGGTTTCTTGTAGCCTCCCACCCTGCGGCTCCTCCTTCCCACTGGGAGGAGCTGGATGCCTAGCTCATATATATAGGAGGTCTGTGGCTTCAGTTCCTCGCTTGGTCCTCCTGTGTTCACATGCTTCTAGACTGCTGCTGCTTCTGGTTCCTGATCCTGGTTTCGTCCGACTACCCTGCTGGTTCCTGATCCTGGTTTCGTCCGACTACCCTGCTGGTTCCTGATCCTGGCTTCGTCTGACTACCCTGCTGGTTCCTGATCCTGGCTTCGTCTGACTACCCTTCTGGTTCCTGACCTCTGGCTTCGCAAAGACTCTGCTTCGGTTTCGCCATCCGTTTGGACTTTTGCTTTACAGCTTTATTTTCAATAAAGCCTTCTTATTTATCCCTTGTTGTACGTCTGGTTCATGGTTCCGTGACATTAGGACCAAGCCATGAATTCTGACGGTACAGGGCCATCCTCGCTACCCACGCTGGTTGCCAGACTTGATCAGCAGGATCACCTGTTGGGTCGGTTCGCTGTGGCGTTGCAAACCCTGCTTGAACGCACGGCTCATTTCGCTCCTGTTGCCGATGGGTCGGTTGTCGCTCCTGGGCCCACTCCTACTGCCGCTCCGGTTGTTGCGCCAGAGTCTACCCCGACACCTGTTGTTGCACCTGCGGTGTTTCGGGGTATGACCGGTTCTGCCCCTCTTCCACAGCGCTTTGGGGGAGAGCCAACTCAGTGCCGAGGTTTCCTTAACCAGGTGGGCATTTATTTCGAGTTGCTGCCACATGCCTTTCCTACTGAGAGATCAAAGGTGGGCTTCTTGATCTCGCTGCTCTCGGACAAGGCCTTGGCCTGGGCCAGCCCTTTATGGGAGAACAACAATCCGGTGGTTGCCGAGTTTTCCGGTTTTGTTGCTTCTCTTCGGAAGGTATTCGATGTGCCGGCTCGTGCTGCCTCTGCTGCGAAGCTCCTTATGTCCATCAGACAGGGTTCACGATCCGTAGCTGAATACGCCATTGAGTTTCGTACCCTGGCAGCAGAGGTGGGCTGGAATAATGAGGCTCTGGTCGCTGCTTTCTCTCATGGTCTCTCGGATGCCTTGAAGGATGAGGTTGCAGCTAAGGACCTACCAGTGGAGCTCGAGTCTCTTATTTCTTTCCTGATTTTGATTGACACCAGACTCAGGGAGAGACCTTCCTTTAAGGAGAGCCTGCGGAGGTTTTCTAACAGATTGGCGCCTACGTTTGCTGTCCCACCCGTGCCTCCCTCTCCTCCCACGCCTCCTGGGGATGACTTGTCTGGGGGTGAACCCATGCAGCTGGGGTTTGCTCGCCTGTCCGAGGGGGAGAGGGTACTCCGGAGACGCGAGGGCCGATGCATGTACTGTGGTCTCGGTGGGCATTTTCGGTTGGCATGTCCGAACCGTCCGGGAAACGCTCGCACCTGAGATCCTGTCGGGGGCAGATCTTGGGTGGAGTCTCCTCGTCCCCGGTTTCCCGTGTTGACAAACCACTGATCACTGTTGTCCTCTCCTGGGTCGGGGGCTCGGTGACGACCCAGGCGTTGGTGGACTCTGGTGCTGGTGGTTTGTTCATTGATAATGTGTTCGCTGCCGCCAATTCCATTCCTCTGCAGGCTCGAGGTTCCCCACTGGCTCTTGAGGCGATAGACGGCAGACCCCTTCTGCCGCCACACGTGACTCATGAGACCCTTCCAGTGGGGATAGCCATTGGTGCCGTTCACAGAGAGTCGGTCTGCCTCCAGGTTATTTCGTCTCCACACTACTCGGTGGTCTTGGGGTACCCCTGGCTCCGGAAGCATAATCCGACTTTCGATTGGAGATCGGCCGAGATCCTCTCGTGGTCACCGCAGTGTGGGGCTAGTTGCATCCATGGGTCTGTCAAGTTGCTGTGTACTTCCTCGGACTCTCTGTTGCCTCCTGAATACGAGGAGTACCGGGATGTATTCGATAAGGTGCGCGCGGTTGCCCTACCTCCGCACCGCCCATACGATTGTGCCATAGAGTTACAATCTGGTGCCGTTCCTCCTCGTGGCAAAGTCTATCCACTGTCGGTAGCGGAGAATGAGGCCATGGAGGAGTACGTGAGGGAGGCGCTTTCACGCGGACACATTCGCAAATCCTCGTCCCCGGCAGGGGCTGGATTTTTCTTTGTGAAAAAGAAGGGCGGTGAGTTGAGGCCTTGCATCGATTACAGGGGTCTCAATCGCATCACGATCAAGAACGCTTACCCGATACCCTTGATTTCCGAGCTGTTCGATCGCCTTAAAGGGGCCACGGTCTTTACCAAACTCGACCTGAGGGCGGCATATAACCTGGTAAGGATCAAGGCGGGCGATGAGTGGAAGACCGCGTTTAACACCAGGACCGGTCATTATGAATCCTTGGTTATGCCCTTTGGGTTGTGCAATGCGCCCGCAGTCTTTCAGGAATTCATCAACGATGTTTTCCGTGACCTGTTGCAGCAGTGTGTGGTGGTCTATTTGGATGACATCTTGGTATATTCTGAATCCATGGAGGCCCACATTCTGGATGTCAGACGAGTGTTGCAACGGTTACGAGAGAACAAGCTGTTCGGTAAGCTTGAGAAATGCGAATTTCACCGATCCCAGGTAACCTTCTTAGGTTACATCATTTCCGCTGAGGGGTTCTCCATGGATCCTGAGAAGGTTTCGGCTGTCTTACAGTGGCCCCAGCCCAGTGGTCTTCGTTCCCTGCAGCGCTTTTTGGGCTTCGCCAATTATTATCGGAAGTTCATCAGGGACTTTTCCATGCTAGCCAAGCCTCTCACGGATCTGACCAGGAAGGGCAATAATTCCCAGGTCTGGCCGCTCGAGGCCATCCGAGCTTTTGAGGCTCTAAAGTCCGCCTTTGTGTCGGCTCCGATTCTGTCGCATCCCAACCCTGGGTTGCCCTTTGTCCTCGAGGTGGACGCGTCTGAGACGGGAGTAGGCGCCCTTCTGTCTCAGCGTAGAACACCAGAGGGTCCTCTGCTTCCTTGTGGGTTTTACTCCCGGAAACTGTCTTCCGTGGAGTGCAACTATCAGATTGGTGACAGGGAGTTATTGGCCATCGTGCAGGCCCTTAAAGAATGGAGGCACTTGCTCGAGGGTTCGGTGGTTCCGGTCCTCATCCTGACGGACCACAAGAATCTGACCTACCTTTCTGAGGCCAAGAGATTGACACCACGTCAGGCCAGATGGGCTCTGTTCTTGTCACGTTTTAATTACGTGGTCTCCTACCTACCCGGTTCCAAGAACATCAGGGCGGATGCCTTATCACGGCAGTACTCCGAGCTGTCCAGGGAGGAGTCGATTCCGACTTCGGTCATACCTCCGAATCAGATCTTGGCCGCCATTCGCACCAGCCTGACCTCTCCCCTGGGTGAGCAGATTTTGGCGGCTCAATCTGGTGCTCCCTCTGGGAGACCCAACGGCAGATGTTTTGTGCCTGAGGAGTTGCGCACTCGGTTGTTGCGAACCTACCATAACTCCAAGACCGCGGGGCATCCTGGAAAGAATCAGCTGTCCTGGGCTGTTTCACGTCTGTTCTGGTGGCCTTCCCTACGTTCCGACATCGCCGCATATGTAGCGGCATGCTCCGTTTGTGCCCAGAGTAAGTCCCCTCGGCACCTTCCGTTGGGCCTTCTGCAACCCATAGCCACCGGGGAGCGCCCATGGTCACACCTGGGGATGGATTTCATTGTGGACCTCCCTGCATCCCGAGGCCATACGGTCATTCTCATGATTGTGGATCGGTTTTCTAAAATGTGCCACTGTGTTCCTCTCAAGAAGTTACCCTCTGCACAAGAGTTGGCCACGATTTTTGCCAGGGAGGTCTTCCGGTTGCACGGTTTGCCCAAGGAGATTGTGTCGGATCGGGGGAGTCAGTTTGTGTCCAGGTTCTGGCGCGCCTTTTGCTCCCAGTTGGGGATTCATCTCTCCTTCTCCTCGGCCTACCACCCTCAGTCCAATGGGGCCGCAGAACGATCCAATCAGGCCTTGGAGCAATTCCTTCGTTGCTATGTCTCCGATCACCAAGACAATTGGGTTGACCTCCTGCCTTGGGCTGAGTTTGCCAGGAACACGGCGGTGAACTCTTCCTCTGGGACGTCTCCCTTCATGGCCAATTATGGGTTCCAACCTGCCGTGTTACCGGAGGTATTCTCTCCCCAGGATATTCCGGCTGTGGAGGATCACCTTTCCGTCCTACGTGCTTCTTGGGTACTGATCCAGAAGTCCCTTGAGGTCTCTGCGCAGCGCCAGAGACTCCAGGCTGATCGCAGACGAGCGCCTGCTCCTTCCTACCAGGTCGGAGACCGTGTATGGTTGTCCACCCGCAACCTCAACCTTCGAGTGCCCACTCCCAAGCTGGCGCCTCGCTTTGTTGGTCCCTTCCGAGTGCTTCGCAGGGTAAACCCGGTAGCCTATGCCCTTGCGCTTCCTCCTGGCATGCGGATCTCCAACGTGTTTCATGTCTCCCTGTTGAAGCCACTGGTGTGTAATCGTTTCACTTCCTCGGTTCCTCGGCCTCGTCCGGTCCAAGTGGGTAATCGTGAGGAGTATGAGGTGAGCAATATCCTGGACTCACGCCTGGTCCGCGGTCGGGTGCAGTTTTTGGTCCATTGGCGTGGTTATGGTCCAGAGGAGCGTTCCTGGGTTCCCTCCGCAGATGTCCATGCTCCTGCCTTGCTCCGAGCCTTCCACGCACGCTTCCCTCAGAAACCGTTCTTTACTCCGCGGAGGAGGGGCCCTTGAGGGGGAGGTACTGTCATGGTCTTACCTTCTTGCTGTTCTCCTTCGTTTGACATGTGCTGGCGGCCATCTTGGTTTCTGGGTTTCTTGTAGCCTCCCACCCTGCGGCTCCTCCTTCCCACTGGGAGGAGCTGGATGCCTAGCTCATATATATAGGAGGTCTGTGGCTTCAGTTCCTCGCTTGGTCCTCCTGTGTTCACATGCTTCTAGACTGCTGCTGCTTCTGGTTCCTGATCCTGGTTTCGTCCGACTACCCTGCTGGTTCCTGATCCTGGTTTCGTCCGACTACCCTGCTGGTTCCTGATCCTGGCTTCGTCTGACTACCCTGCTGGTTCCTGATCCTGGCTTCGTCTGACTACCCTTCTGGTTCCTGACCTCTGGCTTCGCAAAGACTCTGCTTCGGTTTCGCCATCCGTTTGGACTTTTGTTTTACAGCTTTATTTTCAATAAAGCCTTCTTATTTATCCCTTGTTGTAAGTCTGGTTCATGGTTCCGTGACAGTGAGAAGAAGTCTGGAATATAAATGTCTAAAAATTTTTACGCATTTGGATTCCGTGAGGGGTATGGTGAGTTCATGTGAGATTTTATTTTTTGTCACAAATTAGTGGAATATGAGACTTTGTAAGAAAAAAAAAAGAAAAAAATCAATTTCCGCTTACTTGTGCCAAAAAAAAAAATCTTCTATGAACTCGCCATGCCCCTCAAAAGTGATCTTTATAGCGCCGCAGCGTGTTTTTGCAGTGATCAGAAAAAAAAAATATTCCGTCACTGCGGTGGGGCGGACTAAACGCAAGAGTGCGCACAAGATCAGGCCTGATCGGGCGAACACTGCGTTTTTTGTAGAGCCTATAGAACATGTCCTATTCTTGTCCGCAATTGCGGACAAGAAAAGGCATTTTCTATATAGTTCTGGCAATGTGCGGATCCGCAAAATGCGGAAAGCACATTGCCGGTGTCCGTGTTTTGCGGATCCGCAGTGTCCGTGTTTTGCGGATCCGCGTATCCGCAAAACACATACGGTTGTCTGAATGGAGCCTTACAGGGGGGTGATCAATGACAGGGGGGTGATCAGGGAGTCTATATGGGGTGATCAGGGGTTAATAAGGGGTTAATAAGTGACAGGGGGGGTGTAGTGTAGTGTGGTGCTTGGTGCTACTTACAGAGCTGCCTGTGTCCTCTGGTGGTCGATCCAAGCAAAAGGGACCACCAGAGGACCAGGTAGCAGGTATATCAGACGCTGTTAACAAAACAGCGTCTGATATATCTTTCTGGGGTTAAAAAAATCGCATCTACAGCCTGCCAGCGAATGATCGCCGCTGGCAGGCTGTAGATGAACTTGTTTACTTTCCAATCCTTGAACGCGCGCTCCTGTGTGCGCGCGTTCACAGGAAATCTCGCGTCTCGCGAGATGATGCGCCGATGCGTCCAGGAGGAATAACCCACCCGCCCGCAGGACACATCCCTGCGTTAGGCGGTCGGGAGGTGATTAAATGGTATATATGCTTGCAAGTATGTCACACGTACAGTAGTGCAGGTTTTGTAAGTGTATGCGCAAAATAAAGTACGCAGAATGTCACAGATATTTTTAGGATGCGCACATGTTAAACAGGAGGTATAGTGCAAGTAATGTTGCTGTCAACCACCGCCTAATAAAAAATTACACTGAATAAATGTCACTAATATTTAGGATGTGCACACGTTAAACAGGAGGTATAGTGCAAGTATTGTCGCTGTCACCAGCGGCTAATAAAAAATTACACTGATTTAATGTCACTGATATTTAGGATGGGCAGACGTTATACAGGAGATGTAGCGCAGGTAATGTCGCTGCCACCAGCAGCAAAAAAAATTTACTGAATGTCACAGATTTTTCGGATATACAAACGTTATACAGGAGATGTAATGCAGGCAGGGCCGGTGCAAGGATTTTTGCCAATGCAAGCAAAGCTACATTTTGGTGTCCCTCCCTCTCCCCCTACCAGAACTCCCCCTAGCACCAGCATCCCACCCGGACCCCACTCCAATCGCCTAAATGCCTGCCTCGCAAAACCCTGCAGTGCACCTACCGCACCCACCTCCTGTGCATATAGGATGTCATATAACCTCGCATTGTCCTGGCCACTAACTTATTTTGCTGGCTCCTAGATTCATAACAAATTTGTGAAGCTCTGCCTCACTGTGCCCCAATACAAATACCAATACCAATATTCTCCCAGAGGGGAGGGGGGGGGAGACAAGCTGGACAGTGACTCACCATGCACCACGATGCAGCCACTGACCCACACGCCCCTCTCTCCTCTGTTTCTCCTCAGTCTGCAGTGCAGTCCCCAGCCGAGCCTGAACGGAACTGGAGAAAAATCATATTTATCAGATCTGTGCACCATATATTATATTCTGTGCCCCCATATATTATACATTTTGTGCCCCCATATATACAGTGCCCCCAGCCCCCATATAGTGCCCTCCTATATACAGTGCCCCCATATAGTGCCTGTGCCCCCATATAGTGCTCAATATATACAGTGCCCCATATATACAGTGCCCCAGCCCCCATATAGTGCCCAAATATATACAGAGCCCCTATATATACTAGGACTGCACGATTTGGGGAAAATGTGCAATTGCGATTAGGGAGGTAAATATTTTGATTTCGCTATATAATTGCGATATAATAAATGGTGAAATTCCCCAATTTCATGTCCCCACCCCCCTTTTCACATCACCCTTTTTCACATCCTCTAGTGTCACGTCACATCCCCCCCCATGTCACATCAGCCCCTCATGTCACATTTCTCCCTCTCCATGTTACATTTCTCCCCCTCCATGTCACATTTCACCCCCTCAATGTCACATTTCTCCCCCTCCATGTGACATTTCTCCCCCTCCATGTGACATTTCTCCCCCTCCATGTGACATTTCTCCCCCTCCATGTCACTTTTCTCCCCCTCAAGGCCTCAATGTCACATTTCTCCTGCCCTCCCCTTTTCAGCGCAGGGTGCGCCCTAAGGTAGCCGCTTGGTCTGCCTTATTATAGCGCCGGCCCTGAGAGCAGGTAATGTAACTGTCCGCAGCGGACACAGTCTACAGAAAAAGTACACTGGATGTCACAGATATTTTTAGGCTGCGCACACGTTACACAGGAGATGTAGTGCAGATAATGTTGCTGTCACCAGCGGCGAAAAAGATTACACTTGAATGTCACAGATATTTCGGATGCGCTAACATTATACAGAAGATGTAGCGCAGGTAATGTAACTGTCCGCAGCGGACACCGTCTACGGAAAAAGTACACTGGATGTCACAGATATTTTTAGGCTGCGCACACGTTAGACAGGAGATGTAGCGCAGATAATGCAGAGACTGTGGTGGCTTACCTGTTAATTAGGATGTGAGGGTGCTCTAGGTCTAGTCTGACTCACCCAGTCAGTCAAAAATTAATGTGAAAAGGAGAAAAGTAGACCGGCCCTCTATATCTGGACCCTAGATATAAAGTGCCGATCTACTTTTCTCCGTAGCGCAGATAATGTTACTGTCTGCAGAGGCCAAACAATTGCAAGCTATTTAGCGAAAGTTGCGCAAAAAATATATATTGCTGCCAGGTACAATTATAGTCCTTAAAAAAGACTTTTGGGTCTCTAACAAGTTTTAGCAATGTAGCGCATGTTGTGCTAAAAATATATATTGCTGCCACACCATAGTCCTTAAAAGGACTTTGGGGTCTATAACAAGTATAAAAACTAAAATATTGCTATTTCAATCCCTACACTATCTCTCCCTCCTGCTCGCCAGCTCTCCCTGACTAAGACTGAGCCGAACACGTGTCATCGGGTGCTATATAGCACCCGATGAGGCGTTCCGGCCTGCCAATCACTGTAATGCCAGTAGCCAACATGACTACGGCATTACAGTTAGGGCAGTACTTACCTGCACGTTTATGATATGCGGGGAGGAGACTCAAGCATCGCGCTCGAGCACACATGGTATTCGGCCGAACATCGCAATGTGCCGAGCATCGCGATGCTCGAGCCGAATTAGTGTTCGGCCGAGCATGCTAGCCTAACACTAGTGATTATCAATGATCTGTGTATTGACAAATGCATCGGTGGCACAGATCATGTATTTCTACCATCTCCCTGCCTTCAGGGACAGTGGAAAAATGATGTTACATGTTTCTATGGCAATCATCTGAATACGGACACAGCTGTTTTTCCATTCAGGATACAGCACTTGAATTTAATGATGTGTTGAGTGATTTCAGATCCCTGTCAGCCTGTTAGTAGAGCTGCCACTATGACACCCTGATTTGTTTAATGTCATCATACTTACAGCAGGATCTGCCATTACACAGAGAAAGTTTTTTAAGTTCCAGGAGCACCGCGTTAATGCTTTCAGGATGTATAATGTATACCAGTGATCTCCAACCTGTGACTTTCCAGCTGTCTGCAAAACTAAAACTCCCAGCATACTCTGGTAGCCTGTAGATATACAACATGTTGGGTGTTGCAATTTTACAAACGCTGGGGAGGCACAGTTTGAAGATCACTGATGTACAGTACATGGATCAATGGCAGGAAATCATTAGTGTTGATCGAGCACCAAAGTGCCCCACTTACTAGCACCCCAACAAGATGAACAGCGCAATCTATTAGTTTCATAGTCTTATGACAAGACTAATATTCTTGTCATAAGACTATGAACCCAATAGGTGGCACTGTTCATGGCTCATTAACAGCGCCATCTATTGGTTTCATAGTCTTATGACACGACTATGAATCCAATAGATGGCCATATTCATGATAAGTGTAGATTGTGAATTTTCCATGCAAATTGTTTTTCAGCTGTAAAACAAGGCAGATTCTGCTCATTTGCATGTCTTTCCCATATGCCCATGTTTATGCAAATAAGTTTTTACATGACAAAACTGTATAGAAAGGTTATTAAATATTATGTTAGGATAATCAGAAAACTTTTTGTCACCCTAATGATATTGATCTAGGTGTGCAGGTCCACCCAAGCCATCCAACAGATGTGAAGTAACTTTGAGGCTTACTGGCTCTCAGTCAGATGGTTTGGAATGTCTCATAGTGCACAAGGCTGCCATTGTAAGGTATGCTGACTGTTATCTTTTCATGGATAGATTGTTGGCTTCCACATACCTGGCTTTTGGCATATAACCTTTGTGTGGTTGTCTATTGTATGTCATAGATAATAGGAGTCCAAGACGCATCCAGCTATTTTCTTAATGCTGTTTTCAAACCATGTTGATGGGGTTTCCATCAATTTCTAACCTTTTTTTGTGAACCAGACACCCTCTCTTCTTCAGAGCAGGGGGTGCCTGGTTTGATGCTCGGGTCTCCCATTGACTTTCATTGTATTAAATTGTACTCAAGCACCCGCAGTATTCGGCCGAGGACTCGGATGTGCCGAGCATAGTGATGCTCGAGCCGAACAGCAGTTCGGCCGAGCATGCTCGCTCAACACTAGAAAGCATATATTCCAACATGTAAAAAGTAAAGTTTGGTACGTTTAATCCATGCCCCTTGGAACGCCAGGGAACACCCCCAAAACACCATGGGAAAACCAAAAACGTCCACTTTGGATGGGGCTTGCAAAAGCCTTACTCCTTTCATGGACTGGTTTGTGGGATTGTTGGAGAGTGTGGAAAAATTAAAAAATCTAGGTGATGATAGAAAAGTTAAGATCATAATGGGCAGTAAGGTACTAAGGCATAGTAGGGTCTTTTACAAAATTTGTATGCCAGTTTTATAGTGTATAAAAGTCACACATTTTTGTGCAAATGGAATATTGTACAAAGATTTGCAATTTGTTTAGTTTTGCAATTTGTTTAAGAGAGGAGTGGGCATGGATGTCTGACTTTTGTGAAGTTTTAAGAAACTTTGAGGAATCAACACAGATGGTGAGCGGCGATAACACTATTATCAGCGTCACCATCCCACTTCTGTGTCTACTCAAACGCTCACTGCTCACAATTAAGGCCAATGCTTTGCATGTGGAAGAGGTGGAAATGGGGGAAGACATTACACAGGGTGATAGTCCAGACTACCCTCAGTTCGTCTTCTCAGCGCAAATTGGATGAGGAGGAGGAGGAGCATGAGACGGTTGCCTCCGCTACAGAGGGTAGTACCCATGGAAGTTTAATTCCATCTGTCCAGCGTGGATGGGCAGAGGAGAATGAGGATATTGAGAGTAGTGATGAGCGGCAGGGGTCATATTCGAATTCGCGATATTTAGCGAATATTTTGTAGAATATTCTTCGAAAATTTGCAAATTCGAAAATTCACGATTTTTTTGACTCAAAAAATCGGAAAGGTAATGATTGTGTAATATGCGAATTTTCAAATTTGATTTTTTTTTTGCGAATTTTTCAACTTACAACTATTAGACAAAGAAGATTATAGCACTATATTAGCTAAATTGCTCTATATTCTATTTTTTTCGAATATTCTCTATATTGCTATAACTTAGTTTTTTTGAATATTCGTAATATTCTAAAACAAGAATATATAGCAATATAGCGAATATTAAAATAAAACCATTATATAGAGCAAAATTCGCAAACACTACTACTCCTAAAGTCAAGTATATCGCAGCCTTCTTATTGGCCCACAAGCTAGAAGCAGTGAGGGATCATGTGTACTGAAAAAAAAATATAAAAATTATCGAACATTTTTTTTTCGAATATTCGAAATTACGAATATATATAACTATATTCAAAATATTCGTGAATTTTCGAAGTACCTATATTCGCGCTAAAAATTCAAAATTTGAATATTCGTGATCAACACTAATTGAGAGTCATCCTCATGATGATGACAGCGAAGCCTTGCCTGTAACGGGGTGCCGAAGGCGCACTTGGTCTCCCATCAGCCGTTAGACCTGCTACTTAGCTTCGGGAGCGAGGATCTGTGTTTGGCCTCGTTCCCAGGGCGGCTTTGCTACCTGGGAGGCTCCTTGCTCCTAGGTCTGCCTTGAGCGCAGAGCTGATCACTCGGTGCTCGACTTGTCTGTCTGTTGGTCATGTGGCGCTGGCCACGTCACATGACCCTCACTCCCCACTATAAATACAGGCGGCCTCCTATGATTTTTGTCTCTAGGGCTGTGTGTACTATTATTATTGCTTCCTACTTGACCTTTGGTATTGACCTTGTTTGTTTCCTGACCTCACTTTGCCCACTCCCTTGGTACCTACGCTATCTCTCGGATTTGACCTCGGCTCGTTCTCGGATTTTGTCTCCTGCCTCATCCCTTGTATTAACGTGCCCTCCCGGACCGACCTCGGCTAGTTAACCCGCCATTGCCTTTCCCATCACTGGGTACTGTTGTCTTATCTACCTCCCTGTCTATCCGTTTGCCTTAGTCTTGTGTACCGCCTTCTGCCATGGCTGTCTGTTCCTCTCTTTCTCTGTTCGCTCTACTCTACACTTTCGTAGGTCAGGGACCGTTGCCCAGTTGTGCCCCGTCACCTAGGGCGGGTGGTGCAAGTAGGCAGGGACAGGGTTGAGAGTGGCAGTTTAGGGGGTGCACTTCCTCTCTACCTTCCTTACCCGTGACACTTGCCTGTTGGGACTCTGGCACACATGGCTGACTTTATTTTAGGCTGCATTTCACGTGACCTACGCGTTTTACGCATTTTGGACAACACCGATTACTGGTTGTTCACCTTTCTTGACTCCTGCTACAAAGAGAACTTCTCATCTCTCATTTCTGTGGTGGAGAGGACGAGCAAAATGGTGCAATACCAGAAGGTTCCAGCTGGCAACGCTGGCGGCAGAGTATGTAGTTCCTTGGGTAACCAAGAAGGGAGAAAAGGGCAACACTCAACAGTTCCAACAGAGGCAGGGCAACACTCTCCAATGCCTGGGACAGTTTCATGACACCCTGCCAGCACCCTCACCCTGATGCGCGGTCTAGTGTCACAAGGAGGGAAAAATTTTGGAAGATGGTGAAGGAGTACGTAGAGGACCATGTCAGCGTCCTCAGTGATCCCTTTGTGCCTTACAACTACTGGGTGTCCAAGCTGGACACGTGGCATGAACTGGTGCTTTACGCCTTGGAGGTGCTGGCCTGCTCTGCCGCCAGCATCAGAGAGGGTATTTATTGCTGCTGGGGGCATAATAACTGATAAGCTCATCCGCCTGTCAACTGAAAATGCTGACAAGTTGACTCTTATCAAAATGAACAAGGATTGCCCCTGACTTCTCTACTCCACCAGACAAAACAATAACTGATCTTAGGGAGACCAGCTACAGAAAACACTGTGGAGCCTCATTTAAGAGTCTCAACACAGCAATCCAAAGTGCAAAGCTCCCTGGAAAACAGTAATATGCAAATAACTGTGGAGCCCCAGTTATGGGTCTTCAACACAGTGAAAGCCAGATATCCCTCAGCTGTTTCAGGGTGTTGCCGCTAATCAGTGTGGAGTAGGATTCTGGCTAACCAGGAGCAATGCCTTTGAGACTACTCAAACAAAACAATAGCTGATCTTAGAAAGACCAGCTACAGAAAACACTGTGGATGGATAACTGGCCTAGGTTTTCCCAGTCACATCCTTAAAGCTTGTAAAAGAGCGGGATCTTGTCATAGGGGCCACTTAATATGGTGGATTTGGTGATCTCTGTAATGGGGACACCCCTTTGCTTGGTTTTCCTTCCTTTGAGGGATATCTGGCTTTCACTGTGTTGAAGACCCATAACTGGGGCTCCACAGTTATTTTGCATATTACTGTTTTCCAGGGAGCTTTGCACTTTGGATTGCTGTGTTGAGACTCTTAAATGAGGCTCCACAGTGTTTTCTGTAGCTGGTCTCCCTAAGATCAGCTATTGTTTTGTTTGAGTAGTCTCCAAGGCATTGCTTGATCAGCAGCAGGCACTCACCCCTAATGTTTTAGAAAGTCAGCTCTGCAGCAGACCCTCACCCCTAATGTTTTAGATAGTCAGCTTAGCAGAAGGCCCTTGCTCGTAATGTTTCATAGGGTCACCAGCAGGCCCTTGCTCCTAATGTTTTTGAGGGTCACCAGCAGGCCACCAATCATAATTTTTCAAGGGTATATGATGCCCTCCTTTATGTGTAACAAAGGGTGTATTGTAGTGCCGATTCCTTGTAATTTTTGGAAGACCTTTCACTTAGTGCATAGGCTTTATGAGTGTAGGAGTCACACTACCTGAACAATTGTACCACAATGTGAATGAGGCTCTCCATTATGTGATATAGAAGTTGTATCGGAGTGCATCTTCCTTGTAATTTTTGGCAGCACTTGTAGTTTATATACAAGTAAATATATATATATATAATTTTTCCTAACAATTTTTCCTCTAAAATCGATTTTATCTTTGGTTTTGTGCGTATTAGTCTCAGTCTGTAAAAGTGGTGTACTACTCGGACAACATCGTTCCCAGCAGCGACCTGGGAGTTTAAGATGCATCCAGAGATCCTCCCCATGCTGTTCCCGAACCATTTCGGTGGTGTTTCCATCAATTTCTGACCTTTTCCTATGAACCAGACACCCTCCCCTCTTCAGGGCAGGGGGTGCCTGGTTTAATGGTTCTCCCATTGACTTCCATTGTGCTCGGGTGCATCCCGAGGTGTTCGACCCGAGCACCCTGTTGTAGAAAATATTAATAGTTGTAATCCGCTCGCATCAAAGTTTGTGTAAGGAAAAAGGTGAATCCCTTCTCTCAGCCCCAGTCAGAGACAAACCCAGGCGTTACCATCTTGATTGAAAATTCTGAGCAACTTCCTCCTCCTCCATGCCCAGCCTGTACTTTTATTTAAAGGTGTAAAAGGGGCTGGCCCAAGACAAGGGAACAGGAAGTGATGACATAGGAAGACAAGACACCATAGTTTAGAATAACCTAGCTAACAAACACATGTATACTATAATCTACCATTACCACTGGAGCTAATTTTATCCAGCCTTGCTCAGTGATCAATGCCAGATAAAATTACTATGATCCTCATGCATGTTTATTTACAGGACAACGTCATTATCTCCAGCGGCTGATCAGGCGCACTAGAGACAACAAACGCACGTTCCTTTCGTTATATTGTTCTCTTAACAAATGCATCCACACCCAGCCAATAAATCTGCGTCTTGCGCGGGGGCCCTAGCCGGTGTCCCTACATCAGCCAACAAAACACTGCTCTGCTGAACACATCAGTCTCCCCCGGCCCACAGCCCAGTGCTTAGCACATGGACCATTCGCCGACGGAGACCTCTGCGCCCAGCAGCTGTGACAGGACATACACGGGAAGATATCTACTCCAATGGTTTACCCTGACACTGAGAGACATGATGACAATACACAATATATTAAATACACATCCTAATAAAATTTCCACAACAACCCGAACACCTGAGCACTTTGGTGCTCGATCAACACTAAAACTGATCATACACAGGAGAAAACTGTGGAGGAAACACTTGTTACCCATCCCGATCCTCCCGTACATATGCATGCCCAACCAAACTTGCATTTAGTGAATAGATAGGAGAAAGCCATTGCCAGACACCTCTACCAGCAGCTTATCTTCCCAAGAACAAAGCAATTAGGCAGTTGATATCTAAGATGACCAATACTTATCTCCCTGGCATCTACCATTGAGGGAGAGTTAGGCAGCACCATACACATTAGATAGTTGCTGGTACCTGTCAAAATCATAGGGTTCAGCTGACATAGAACGAATGTGTATGGCTAGCTTCATTTCCTGAATATTGGCTGTCTTGTATCAGTAGTAACAAATGTTCCTGTTGCACTTATATTGTAACTTTTGTCTATAATTGATTAGCCTAATGTACAAAATGGCTATCATTTTTTCATGGTGTGAATGAGTGGTGACTCCTGCAGTAATTCAACCCCAAGGGATGTGTAGATGCATTCATTCACTCCACCATAAATATACTGAGTGGCCCTGGAGGTGAAAGTGAGTGAAGGACTGAAGACACTTAATTATTTAGCGGAGACAGTAGGTAGGCGACAGGAAGTTATTTATCTTAAGATAAAGATTTATTGAATTCTCTTACTGCTACCTTAGTGAATTTTAGTGAATACTACTTCATGTACAGCGATTTCTCTTGTAGTCCTCTGATCTCTATGATCAGTCTCCAACCATACTCATACGATGATGAGGACAGGGTAATCATCTGCACTGTCTTTGATACCTAAAATGGAAAAAAAATTAAGGAAATAGATGTATAAAATCAATTTAAAAAAAGCAGAATAGGCAGAAAATTAGCAATATGGATGTAAGATTGTGACAATGCTTGCAAAGCAGTGATGACCTCTGTGCAGGTTCAGGAATTGTGGACAATGGGTGGGATGATATGCATCAGCATAACTTTCTTTTTCACAATGAGGTCAATGGCAGAACATGTGTAGGGTTGGATACTTCCAGGCCACATAGACATTGGGAGATTTTCATAACATACAGTATACACTAAACTTGCACTGGCATGTTAAAGGGGTTGTCCGGGATTGGGGATATTGGTGTAATAGTACTAGAGTGACATACATATTACATACATGCATGTCCTACCTTTGCCACATATTTCTGAAGCCCCGTTTTCATATATGAAATTCTTAGCCGGAAGTGACTGTTTTCTTATACTCGGTGACGTACCGGGTCTCCTGCAGACGTGCTGAAGCCTCTTCTTCCAGCTGCTCAGGGAGCCCAGTAAAACGGCTAGAGCAGCGCTAAAGCCCGTCCATCAGAGCCGGTGACGTCACCGAACACACCACTGGACGGAAGCCTCCGCCCGGCAGTGTGTTATTGTAAACAAAAGAGCCTTTGCCCTGCGAGATTTAGCGCAGGGCAAAGGAGAGCATCGGAGCATGAATTGCTCCGATGCTCAAGTCAGGGGGCTGCCTGGGTGAAGATGGAGGTTTGTCCGGGTTCAGCCCTGAACCCGGACAACCCCTTTAACAGAGTCTAAGAAACACCTATAAGATGGATAACTGTGCTGTCAGAGAGCCTAGAATCAGATTAATCA
Organism: Bufo bufo; assembly: GCF_905171765.1. Taxonomy (NCBI): domain Eukaryota; kingdom Metazoa; phylum Chordata; class Amphibia; order Anura; family Bufonidae; genus Bufo; species Bufo bufo. The sequence continues at coordinate 128,530,654 of NC_053391.1, read as the reverse complement.
ATAGTTGCCTGAAGCTACCTGCTGGCTGATATTAGATAATAATCAGACATTATGTAAGGAGAAAAATATAAGAAACATTTGTAACAAACATTTATAGGTATTTTCAAATAAATCATGTAATTAAACATAATGAAAAAGTTGGCTACAAATCCTTCTTGTCCAGCCTGTGGTTTTATTATCACATAAATTCATTATAGTTGAGAAGACAGCCAAAGCATGCAAAAGAGATTCAACACAACTACCTGTAGCTATACTGAAATGTCTATAAAACATCCAAGACAAGACAATTGTCTAAGATATTTCATAAATGCCACGTATGGTCAGTCACCAGGGTCACCATCAGGGGCGTAACTACCATAGTGGCAGACCATGTGACTGCTATGGGGCCCAGGGGAAGAGGGGGCCCAGTTGGGACCATCTCCTCTTCTATTGGGGGTGAAAACTTGGTCAGGACTCTATCCTCTAAAACAGGCATGCTCAACCTGCGGCCCTCCAGCTGTTGTAAAACTACAACTCCCACAATGCCCTGCTGTAGGCTGATAGCTGTAGGCTGTTCAGGCATGCTGGGAGTTGTAGTTTTGCAACAGCTGGAGGGCCACAGGTTGAGCATGCCTGCGCTAAAGGAAAAAAAATTAGCAAATGAAGCAGTGGAAAAAATGGCCCAGGGTGATTGAAAGGGGTTTAGGCATAAACCCTTCTGTCTTGTGTCAGGGGTCTGGTTTGATACTTGCTATGAGGCCCTTACTTCTCTATGTACGCCACTGGTTACCATCAGACATTTCGGGAGTGGAACCCAAATAGTAAGGGGTCCCTCCCATGTCTAATCTTTCCCTTAGCCAGAACGTATACAGGTGAAACTCGAAAAAGAATATCGTCCAAAGTTCATTTATTTCAGTAATGCAACTTGAAAGGTGAAACTAACATATGAGATAGACTCATTACACGCAAAGCGAGATATTTCAAGCCTTTATTTGTTATAATTTGGATGATTATGGCTTATAGCTTATGAAACCCCAAAGTCACAATTTTAAGGTGCCCTTTGCTCAGGGGGTATGGATTAATTAGCGGACTAGAGTGTGACACTTTGAGCCTAGAATATTGAACCTTTTCACAAAATTCTAATTTTAAGCTGCATTAATGCAATTCCTTTTAAGTTGCATTACTGAAATAAATGGACTATATGTAACAGGCTGAAAGAAAATCTGTCACTTTGGAAGTGCAGTTGGGTCTGCAGGCATCATGCTATAAATCAGCAGTTGAGCAGGTTCATGTATAGTGTTTTGTGGGAAAATATGTGGTATAACTTGATCTTTATTGATTTAAACCTCTGCTCTTTCTATGCCCAGGTGTCCATTCAATGACTGACCACCCAAAGACAACTGTCAATCACTATATTGGACTTCCCACTGGACTCCTAAGTTCAGAATGAGCAGAAATGTAAATCAATAAATGCCAAGCTACACTAAATATTTTCCCACAAAACGACAGTATATATCAATCTGCTGAGCTCCTCCAGCTATTTAACATGCTGCCCTCAGGGGGTTAGCCCATTACAGACATTGATGGCATATCACTAGGATATGCCATTAATGTCAGATAAGTGTGGGCCCACCTCTGGCACCAGAACAGAGCCCCCAAAGTGAAGGAGAGAACACTGCGCACATTCAGTGTCTTCCGAGACTTCCGAAAATAGCTGAGCAAGTGCGCTTGGCTCTTTTTGGAAGTTCCATACTGCCAAATGGAGAGTACACTGCGCATGCACTACCTCTTTACATTCACTGCTATTGGACTGCCAGAAATAGCCTAGATATTTTTGGTATTCTTATAGCTTGTGCTCTCCTTCAATTTTTAATTTTTTTTGGGTGGGGGGGGGGGCATTCTGGAGATGGGAATGGTTTATATCTGACATTGATTGCATATCTTAGCGAGATGCCATCAGTGTCTGAGATGAGAATTCCCCTTTTATAGAGCACTTTTAATAACACTCTAGTATATACAAGTTTGGAATTTTTGTGTAGCATGTTCTTGTACTCAACAAGAAGAATATGGTAAAGCTGGACAATTAATCAAATTGATTTTAATTTAAATCGATTTTGATTGATTTGAAGAAAATCGTGCCATCAATATTAGCTCTGCCCATATAGGTGGGACTAATATTGGGCTGCACTAACACCATGACCATTTAACCCCTGTAGGGATTTGCTCTGGTAGGTAGGGTAAGAGGACGCAACACAGAGGCAAGACCACGGTTGAAAAACAAAAGTTCAGTGTTTATTCACACCAAAACAAGCAGAAAAGGAAAAACAACACTTTACAGGGTCTTGGTGTTAATTCACACAGCAAGATTCCACAAATCACCTGGCAGTCCACAGCAGGCTTCTCTCATGCGGCTCTCAGCCTGGCAGCGTGGCGGGTCTCCTCAGCTCCCAAAACACAGAGATTCCACAGCTCCAGTATCACTTGGAGAATCACACCACACCCAGCTGAGCTGCTGGCTGGGTTTTTAAGTCCCAGCCCAAAACCTGGCCTGGACGTGGCGAACAGCCTCCCACCCTGCTCTTTGGCTGCTCCCAATAAGAACCGGCCAGGATTGGCTTTACAGCCACACTAAGTACAACAGTGTCAGCGAGCACTAGCTGCCGCTGACACACAGAATTACCGGTTCTTGTCTCACCAGTGGCCAGGAACCTCGGTGACACGTACCTTCCGTCAATGACGGACCCCTGTGCCTTCCTACACCCCCAAGAAGCAGCCACCTAGGACTGTCTGTGCAGTAGTCCTGAAGGAACCTTAGTGTGGCTGCACTGTGTCCAGGCAAGTTTTATGAGGACACAACAAACATGTGAAATGTGTCTTTCTCACAAGTGACTCTAAGCACAGTCCAGGAGCAAATAGTTGGTCTGTTATAATGTACAGCAAGTGAATTATTTGCCTTCAAATGCCAAACTGTACAGGTGCATGTTGAGTCTTGTTTTAAAAGAGTCTAATGATGATAATATCTCTCTTTTTGATCCATGTAGTGCATTGCAAAGATTTGGGGCTGCATGAAAGAAGGTGATTGGCTCTAGAACTTTTTTGTTAGATCCTGTGTATGGAGAGTTTCTTCATGCTGTGGATCTAAGGGGACAGCAAGCAGTTCTGCAGAAGTTCTTTCAGATAGATAAGTTGTTTATGGCTTTGAAAAAAGCTAATTGTAACAAGCACAACCAGGAGCTGTGTCACCATGGCTGTGGGCACTCACATGATTGGCAAGTGAGCTGCTGAATGGGGCGGGGGGCAAGGTGACCCAGGGGGTGACACTGGTCCCAAATAGTAATACCAGAGCTGTTATGAGAATATGTGACCCTCCAGAGCCACCGCTACACCACCACCAAACGGAGAAGCCAAACAACAGACGCAGGAAGATGACATGCTGACACTTGGGGTAAATGGCAATGACACACTGACACTTAGAGTATACAATAATGACACTGAGACACTTGGGGTACAAGAAATTGCACACTGACACTTGAAGTTCAGGAAAATAATACACTGACACCTTGGGTATAGGACAATAGCACACTGACACTTTGGGTGTAAGACAATAGCACACTGACACTTTGGGTGTAAGACAATAGCACACTGACACTTTGGGTGTAAGACAATAGCACACTGACACTTGGGGTACAGGATAATGACAAAGAGACACATGGGGTGCAGAAAAATGGCACTGACACTTGAGGTACAGGACAATGGCACACTGACAACTGGGGTACAAGATGATAATATGCTGAAACTTTGTATACAGGACAATGACACACTGACAATTGGAATACAGGATGATGATACACTAACACTTGGGGTACAGGACAATCACACCAACAATTTGTCACCGTCACAGTAATTAGCCTATAATGCATTGCTACAAGTTATACAAGTTAATCAAGTTAATTAATAAAAATAATAAAATCAATTTTCCGGTGGTTTTATTGTGTGAAAGTGTTAAAAAAAAAATCACACATTTATACATACAGTGGATATAAAAAGTCTACACACCCCTGCTAAATTGTCTAGTTTCTTTGATTTAAAAAAAATTAGATTTCAGAACTTTTTCCACCTTTAATGTGACCTATAAACTATACAACTCAATTGAAAAACAAACTGATATATTTTAGGTAGAGAGAGGAAAAAATATAAAATAAAATAATATGGTTGCATAAGTGTGCACACCCTTAAACTAATACTGTGTTGAAGCACCTTTTGATTTTATTACAGCACTCAGTCTTTTTTGGGTATGAGTCTATCAGCATGGCACATTTTGACTTGGCAAGATTTGCCCACTCTTCTCTGCAAAAACACTCCAAATCTGTCAGATTGCGAGGGCATCTCCTGTGCACAGCCCTCTTCAGATCACCCCACAGATTTTCAATCGGATTCAGGTCTGGGCTCTGGCTGGGCCATTCCAAAACTTTAATCTTCTTCTGGTGAAGCCATTCCTTTGTTGATTTGGATGTATGGTTTGGGTCATTGTCATGCTGAAAGATGAAGTTCCTCTTCATGTTCAGCTTTCTAGCAGAAGCCTGAAGGTTTTGTGCCAATATTGACTGGTATTTGGAACTGTTCATAATTCCCTCTAGCTTAACTAAGGCCCCAGTGCCAGCTGAAGAAAAATAGCCCCTTGGCATGATGCTGCCACCACCATGCTTCACTGTGGGTATGGTGTTCTTTTGGTGATGTGCAGTGTTGTTTTTGCACCAAACATATCTTTTGGAATTATGGCCAAAAAGTTCAACCTCATCAGACCATAACACCTTTTCCCACATACTTTTGGGAGACTTCAGATGTGTTTTTGTAAAATGTAGCCTGGCTTGGATGTTTTTCTTCGTAAGAAAAGGCTTTCGTCTTGCCCCTCTACCCCATATCCCAGACATATGAAGAATACGGGATATTGTTGTCACATGTACCACACAGCCAGTACTTGCCAGATATTCCTGCAGCTCCTTTAATGTTGCTGTAGGCCTCTTGGTAGCCTCCCAGACCAGTTTTCTTCTCGTCTTTTCATCAATTTTGGAGGGACGTCAAGTTCTTGGTAATGTCACTGTTGTGCCATATTTTCTCCACTTGATGCTGACTGTCTTCACTGTGTTCCATGGTATATCTAATGCCTTGGAAATTCTTTTGTACCTTTCTCCTGACTGATCCCGCTGATGTTTTGGAAGCTCTCTGTGGACCATGGCTTTTGCTGTGGGATGCAACGAAGAAAATTTCAGGAAAGACCAACTAGAGCAGCTGAACTTTATTTGGGGTTAATCAGAGGCACTTTTAATGATGGCAGGCGTATGCTGACTCCTATTTAACATGATTTTGAATGTGATTGCTTAATTCTGAACACAGCTACATCCCCAGTTATAATAGGGTGTGCACACTTATGCAACCACATTATTTTTTTTTTTTGTTTTCTTTCCTCCACCTAAAATATTTCAGTTTGTTTTTCAATGGAGTTGTACAGTTTATAGGTCACATTAAAGGTGGAAAAAGTTCTGAAATGATTTATCATTTTTTTTTACATCACAGAAACCTGACATTTTAACAGGGGTGTGTAGACTTTTTATATCCACTGTATGTATAAATGTGTTCATCGCATCCAATATAATAAAGATAATATGTTATTTAAAACGCCCCATGTACAACACAAATAAAGCGTAAAAATAGCAAAATTTTGTTTTCTATTCCCCACCATAAAAAAATATAAAATGTTAACCAATAAATCCCATGTACCCTAAAATGTAGTAGTAAAAAAAATAAAAAATAAAACTGTACATGTCTGGTATTGCGGTAATCATACTGACCCATAGTATATAAGGAATATGATAGTTATGCTGTTTTTTCCATTACCACACACAATAAAATAATACAAGTTAATTAATGAGTTATATCTACTCCAAAACACAGTTTGTCTTGCAAAAAAGTCATCAGCCGTTTTAGGAAGCCGCCGCTCTCACCAGAGCTTTGGTGAGTGCAGCCAGCTCACGGCAGCTTTCCAAGTACAGCGCTGTACAGAGACTGTGCTTGGTATTGCAGCTCAGTCCCATTCACTTTAACATGGCTGAGCTGCAACTAGGCCATGTGACCAATGTACGGTGACATCACATAGCCTAGGAAAAAGCCACAGCAGTCATGGAGCACTTGACTCTGATCGGCAGGAGTCCAGACCCCTCTCTGATCTGATATTGTTGACCTATCCAGAGGATAGATCATCAATATACAGTAATTTAAAAGATAACCCCTTTAACCCCTTAAGGACTAGGCCATTTTTTTGCAAATCTGACATGTGTCACTTTATGTGGTGATAACTTTAAAACGCTTTTACTTATCCAGGCCATTCTTAGACTGTTTTTTTTTTGTCACATATTGTACTTCATGACAGTGGTAAAATTTAGTAAAAATTTTTATTTTTATTTATAAAAACAATACCAAATTTGCAAAAAAATATAAAACATTTTCAAATTTTCAAATTTCAGTTTCTCTACTTTTACAATACATAGTAATACCTCCAAAAATAGTTATTACTTTACATTACCCATATGTCTACTTCATGTTTGGATCATTTTGTGAATGCCATTTTATTTTTTGGGGACGTTAGAAGGCTTAGAAGTTTAGAAGCAAATCTTGAAATTTTTCAGAAAATTTCCAAAACCCACTTTTTAAGGACCAGTTCAGGTCTGAAGTCACTTTGTGAGGCTTACATAACAAAAACCACCCAAAAATTACCCAATTTTAGAAACCACACCCCTCAAGGTATTCAACACTGATTTTACAAACTTTGTTAACCCTTTATTTGTTCCACAAGAATTAATGGAAAATGGAGATGAAATTTCAGAATTTAATCCATTTTTTCCAGTTACAAAGCAAGGGTTAACAGCCAAACAAAACTCAATATTTATGGCCCTGATTCTGTAGTTTACAGAAACACCCCATATGTGGTCGTAAACTGCTGTACGGGCACACTGCATTGCGCAGAAGGACGCCATATGGTTTTTGAAAGGCAGATTTTGCTGGACTGTTTTTTTGACACCATGTCCCATTTGAAGCCCCCCTGATGCACCCCTAGAGTAGAAACTCCAAAAATGTGACCCCATTTTGGAAACTACGGCATAAGGTGGCAGTTTTATTGGTACTATTTTAGGGTACATATGATTTTTGGTTACTCTATATTACACTTTTTGTGAGGCAAGGTAGCAAAAAATAGCTGTTTTGGCACAGTTTTTATTTTTAGTCTGAGAGCCATATTTTTTTTTCTATTTTTTGAGCGATTGTCTTAGGTAGGGGCTAATTTTTTGCCGGATGAGGTGATGGTTAGATTGGTACTATTTTGGGGGGCTTACGCTTTTTTGATTGCTTGGTGTTGCACTTTTAATGATGTAAGGTGACAAATTTCTTTTTATTTAGCACAGTTTTTATTTTATTTTTTTGACGGTGTTCATCTGAGGGGTTAGGTCATGTGATATGTTTATAGAACCGGTCGATACGGATGTGTCGGTACCTAATATGTCTACTTTTATTTTTTTTCCCTATTTTTTACACATTATTTCCCTTTATTTTGGCAAAAGGACATTTTTTTAACTTTATTTTTTGTCCCACTCTGGAACTTCAACTTTTGGGGGTCTGATCCCCTTTACAATGCATGACAATACTTCTGTATTGTGATGCATTGGCTGTAAGTGTATTACACACTGTAATACACTTACAGCCTGCATGCCTGTGAGATCCAGGGGGCGCGGTAATTGATTATTACAGTGAAAAACCACTTCAAAACTTGGAACCGAACTCAGCTTCGGTGATGCATTACATTTGAAGGGGTTGTCCCACAAAAAGTTTTTTTATGAACCAGTACCTGGATCTCAATACAAATAACAATATACACTAAAATTATACATTCGATATCGCCCCAAAACCACCCCATTCCACTCCAGGAAAGAAATGGAAAGGAAACTCTTTCAATCCCAATAGCTAAAAATTCTGGGGCACAAAATAAATTGATTCTTAGTTAAATAATATATTTTTTCAGAATTCTTAACTCTTTTAACCAGTTTTTCCCAATCACTTATACAAGGAATTTTCTTTGAAGCCCAAAATACTAATAATTACAATCCCAGCAGTCTAAGGATCAGTGCTCTATTTCCTCCTTTAACTATTAAATCACTCAATTCACTCAGAATTACTACCTCTGAAGTAAGAAGACAATTACCTCCAACTGTTTAAAGTTGACATTACCTCTCACCAGTATTGCTGTAATACCGAGCATTCCCATATATTAAGCTAGAAATCTCGCACCTCATGGGAGCATCGTAGGTAGCCAGCCTCTTCCCTACTTTGAATCTATAGAGATGCCGGGGTACAATATAAAAAATGCTAAAGAGGAATTTTTAATGTTTTCATAAATATGAGCCCATTGTTGATTACTAAGTTCCCCATTCTCCCTAGGCCATTTATTAGTGTTGAGTGAATTGAAGTCCACCAAATTTCAGGGAAAATTTCATTCGCCCCAAAGCTAAATTTCCTTGTGCTTTGTGGTAATGTATTGATTGTTCCTGAATGGCAGTAAAAAACTAAAAAAAACATACTTACCTCATCCATTTGAGCCCGAAGAGCCGGCCGCCGCCATCTTGATTAAAGATCCCGCAAAAATCCAGAGCGCATTGACTCATTGACGTATGACATCATCCTCACCACGTTGGCCATACGAGATTTAGCGCTGGATCTTGAATCAAGATGGCGGCGGCCGGCTCTACGCAATTAAATGGATGAGGTAAGTATGATTTTATTTCTTTCTTTTTCACTTTAATGTTAATGTCAGATGCTGCGATCAGCTATGAACGTGGCATCAGAGGGGTAATCGTTCCCTGTCATTGCAATCACTACTTACAAAGAAATGTGCTTCGTGACTAAGTCATTCATCACAAAGTAAATTTTCTTGTAAAATTTAGCGAATCAGCCAAAACAAATTTTCCAATACTTCACTCATCTCTAATATTTATCCTTACTTAAGGACTGCCGACCCCACGAACCGCCGCAGCTTGGTTGGGATCTCGCCGTCTTCTACCCACCCTGGGCCTACAACAAGGCTTCCAGGTTCCAGTGGGTTCACCTCTGTTTCTTCAGAGAGCGATGCAGGAGCAGGAACAGCTCTTACAAGAGTTAGGGATTATACTCTGGAGAGTATAATGATTATAGCAATCCCCAGAGTGTAGTTCTCCAATCCCCAAAACATGAGCCCAGACTTCATGAAGGGTAGAACAGGACACTTTAATAAGGCTACATGCCAGCCTTTTATGCAGGTCTTCCAGCAAGGGACACTCCCCATGGGGACCTTGTGGAAGACTGAGACAGTTTTTACATAAACCAATCACATGTAGTTACAGGCAGAAAACACACACATGTGATACAATTAGGCCTCATGCACACGACCGTTGTTGTGTTCCGTGTCCGTTGTTCTGTTTTCCGTGATTTTCTGTGGACCCATTGACTTTCAATGGGTCCATTGAAAACTCGGAAAATGCACCGTTTGTCATCCGCGTCCGTGATCCGTATTTCCAGTCCGTCAAAAAAATATGACCTGTTCTATTTTTTTGACGGACAACAGTTTGCGGACCTATTCAAGTCAATGGGTCCGTGAAAAAACACGGAGGCACACAAGATTGTCATCCGCGTCCGTGATCCGTGTCCGTTTTTTTCCTATCATTTTCAAGGCAAACTTGACTTAGTTTTTTTTCACTTTTCATGTCTGGTGATCCTCCAAAAATCAAGGAAGACACACGAAAAAAAAAAAACGGACACGGATCACGGAACCCTGTTTTGCGGACCGTGAAAAAATACTGTCGTGTGCATGAGGCCTTAATCAACACAGTGGGATAATGTAATCACTCACAGGCAGAAAACACCCACCTGTGATACAATTAACCAACACAATGGGATAATGTAATCACTCACATGCAGAAACTACCCATTTTTCCCTTTGTAGAATAATGAGCTGGGGAAGGGGGCTCCATACTTCTGGGTCCATAGTCCATAGGAAGGAGGTTAGCCCTCAGGCCTCTCCAGCAGACCCATTGACGGTTCAGTCCATCACATTCCTCCAATGTATTCATAATAGATTTATATATCTTTGACAAGAATATGTGTCCCTCCTGCGCTCTAACACAATAATCTAGAACAGTGTTTTCCAACCTTTTTTGTGCAAAGGCACACTTTTTTCATGAAAAAAATCACGAGGCACACCACCACTTTTTTGACTTAGCTATAAGTTCAGCAACGTGATAGCTAGCTTTAAGAGCTCTTTCATTTACCTTTGTGGTTTTTCTCATGAAAGTTGCCTGTTTCTCCGTGTTTTCACGCAGGCGAACAAAATAGTCCGCATTCTTGTTTTGAAGCGAAGGGTGTTTCGTTTGGAGATGGCGTTTAAGTTTACTTGGGACCATAGCACTGTTAGATAGCTTTTCACCACACACCAAGCACAGTGGAGTTGGTTTCTTTGCATCTCCGGTGAAAGTAAATCCAAATGAAATATAGCTTTCGCTATATTGCCTTGTGCCAGAGAATTTGCTTGAGCTAACCATCTTTGCTTTCTTTTGATCCCCACTCATACTTGGGCTCTCATCTGGCTCCGAATTTTGTTCAGGGTCCAGTTCTTTTCTTTTCAAAAACTTGTCCATCACTGTATCTGCTCCTGTCTCACTGTCACTCAGTACTTACTGTGCTTGTCTCCTCCAGATAGCCGCTGTCCGTCACACCTAAGGCGCTCTTCTCCATCCAGATCCATCAATCAGCGCTCTTCTGCTCATGTCTCCTCCAGATCCATCACTCAGCGCTCCTCTGCGCTGCGACGCGATAATCAGATCCATCGGCGCTCTTCTGCGCATCGGTGATCTACTGCGATGTCTCCTCCTGTCAGACTGTAACAGGACAGTGACACCGGAGCTATATAGTCCGTAACATGCGGCTTCAGCTCACAAATAGACCAAATTGGAATTTTTCCCCACGGCACACCAGACAATATCTCACGGCACACTAGTGTGCCGCGGCACAGTGGTTGAAAAACACTGATCTAGAATATTATGATGTTGTATATAAAAAAAGTGATTTCTCAAGTGTCTGTGAATAAGCGTGACTTACTTGATAATAACGAAATAAAAAGCTAAGACTAATAACATATTCCTCTTGAAGATCTGAGAAGGGTATTAATTTCCCTTCATTACACATCAGTGCAGTAAACCTAATACCTTTTTTAAACCAGAACAAAGTATTGGGAATTATCAAAAATTCTTTCAATTTAAAATTATTCCACTGTGGAGAAAAACGACAAGAGTTTTTTTTATACCTAATAATCTCTTAAATGCTGACCAGTTTCCTCCAACATTCTAGAAATTGGACATTATTTTAAGAAATCCTTCCCAAGATAACCTCATTTCAATTACTCTTATATAGTGCCAAATTTACCCTCTGTGCTGAGAACTAAGTCAAACTGCAAAATCCTGTATTTTTATCATTAAAGGAAATGTGTCACCAAAAATTGTATCTGCCAGTTATGACCATAGTAACACATCTCCTTTTTTCTAATCTGGTTTTATTTTCTGATTAAAGATTTATTTATTTTATTTTCTGTACATGATTATGGGGGTGGCCATCTTCCCTGAACTGTTCTTAACAGCATTTAGAAATCATAAAGAAAATTGCTTTATAGCAGCCCCATGGTCCATAGACACAATGGTCAGGAGGGGACCTTATTGACTTCTATGGGAGAGTTTTCTAGGCATGCTCTGTGAGGCTACTTTCACACTTGCGTTCAGAGCAGATCCGTCTGGGGTTTGCCCAGACGGATCTGCCAGACTGATGCATTCTGAACAGGATCCGCATCCACTCAGAATGCATTGGTAGCTGGACGGATGCGTTAGGGGCCGCTTGTGAGACTCTTCAAATGGAGCTCACAAGCGGAACCCCGACGCTAGTGTGAAAGTAGCCTGACCTGTACAGAGGTCATTGTACAAGGAAAGAATAGATAAGCTTTGACAATCACCTATTGTGAATGGTGGATCCTGTCATATCTATATATAGAGGTGATATCATTACAGACAGGATTAGATTGACAGATAAGTATGTAAATATATTCATTCTTCCTGGCTGTGATGCTCTCCGATGTGTTTAGACCATTCAGAGATGCCCATTCAGAAACCCTGCGTCTCCTCCTCCCTGTACCGATGCTCAGTATTAACATACTGAATGGGAAAACTGCAGGGTGGCAGCATCAGCGGGAGTTAACCCGCAAGGAAAGGTATTTAATTAAACTAAAATAAAAACATGAACGGTCCTCTTTAAGTGTTTGGATAGGTGCAAAGTAAGGTATGTATAGTTCAATAGCCAGTATATGGTGTAGGAGTCAGAAAACCAGGCCATTGGTAGAAGAACATCTCTCTTTACTGTAGTGCAAAATATGAGTTGTAGTACATCCAACTTTAGAGCAGTTACAACTTTACACAGAAAAATTCTCTCCCAGATAACAATGTATGGATTTAGGCAATGTTGGGAATTATGTCCCTCTCTGCACTCGATCTTGCTTAAAGGGGTTTTCCCAGACTTATATACGATGACTTATCCTCTGGATAGGTCATCAGTATCTGATTGTTCAGGGTCCGATTTGAAAAGGCACTGGCGCTCGAAGTAGCATCATGGCCTTCTCTCAGCTTTCCCTAGGCCAAGATATATCACGTTCATCAGTCACATGGCCAAGACGCATCTCAGCCCCATTGAAGTGAATTGGGTTGAGCTTTTATACCAAGCACAGCCACTATACTATGTATGGCGCTGTGCTTGGTGAGCAGGAAGAAGGTCGTGGAACTCACAGGAACACCGGTGTCTTCTCAAACAGCTGATCGGCGTGGGGTCTCTCAACAATCAGATACTGATAACCTATACTATACCGTAGGTCATTAGTATATAACTAAGTCACAGAAAACCCTTTTAAAGGCTATATACTGTACACCTTTGGGGGCAAATTTTTTATATTATTTTATTATTATAGTTATTATATTTTATATTATTTATTGAACATACAAAAAAGAAATTGATTGAAAAAATTATATCCGTGGGTCTCATTCAGTACAACCAAACCTTCCAAAAGTATATAAATAGACCCTAAAATTAAGCCTTTATTAAATTCATTTAAAATAAGGACAAAATGAGTCACCATAAGACTCACACCACCTTAAATCGTGGGTAAGTATGTGTAACGATACAGATAAAGAACAAGACAAAAATTGAAAAATTAATAAATAAACAAACCAGAGGACGGTGTGGAGGGAGGGGGAGGGGGGATAGTGAGGATACTGGGATAAGACAAAAGTCCCTACACAGACCCTATCTTGGCCCTCTGCCCGAAGACAGCCCCTGATGGTGGAGCTTCTCCGCCCTCCTACCTATCCTGGTTAACCCTGATGGGCCCTCAACGTCATTCCCTTATACCCCTTTTTTTTTCTTCTCTTTGACGTGTTTCCCCCACGCATGGGTTCCTCAGGGGGTTAATATGGGGGGGGGGAAGAAAAGAAGGTGTGTAGGTGATGCTGATAGTTTTGATGATGCCATACCAGTTAGATATAGGGCTCATATTGTGCACTAACATATTACTGATTAGTTACACGGAGAAAATAAAAAATAATAATCGGAGTGACAAGAATAATAACCATAACACTTTAAAGGACAATCATATGTCACATAAAAGCAGAGGCGAATGTCGATGTGCAGGGGAGAAGGAGGCCAAATGCTGGTACCTCCCCACCGCACGCAGCATAATCCCTCCAAAGGCACCAAAACACTACTCACCCATCAAGGATCCTTTAGATACAGGGTGACCCTTGTAAACAAGAAGTAGAGAGGATAAACCATATGGCCGTGCCAAGTAGTAAAGTAAATTAGGACGCTTCTCGTGTCACTGGCTGACTATAAACTGAACAATTTCCTGAAGACGTGAGCAAAGAAAGAATTAAAAAAGATAAAACTGGCCCGTGAAAACATTAATTAATTAAATGAAGCAACTAAAGGTAAGTCTCTCATTCAGTCCGATCAGGGACTGGGATCTGCATCTGCATCTGTAGATCCCTTGTGATTCTTTCTGGAGGATTTTCCTATCCCAATCCCCTTTTCTGGGTTATGGGGAGACTACTTCAAGGATTGAAAATTTAAGGACTCGAGGGTCACCAGTGTGTCTCTCAATCACATGATTTTTTTTTCAAAATGTCATTGATGTGTTCACATATCCTTCTCCTCAGTTCCCTAATCGTCTTCTAAATTAAATCTTTCGGGCAGTGGCATTGACAGATATACCCCTTGCTTTTGCAGTTAATGAAATCCCGTACTGTAAAGATACGGTTTGTAGCGGAGCATGTAATTGTTTTAGAAACTGAAATAAAGTCACATGCTTTACACGTTCCGCATCAGAACATGCCAAGTGGTCTACGTTCCAACCAGGTACTGGGCAAATCAGGAGACACATAGTGACTGTGTACAAGATGATCACGTAGGCTTCTCCACTTACGATATATGATGCTGGGATAAGGAGAGATGATACTGCACCCATCCGGGTCCATTAATAAAATAGTCCAATATTTATTCAGAATTAATTTGATCTCAGCATCAAATGTGGAGATCAAGCGGATAAGCGCCTGCCCTTCTTTTGGTGGACTCTTGGGAGTCAGGAGTTCAGTTCTATCCTGTGTCATGGACCGTTTAAAAGCATTCCGTAGGATTGATGGTGGATATCCCCTATCTAGAAATCTTTTATACAGACTTCTGGCCTCCAAGTGAAATTCCTCAGGGTTCGAGCAATTCCTGCGTACACGCAGATACTGTCCCCTTAGGGCCGGGGGATGGTGGCTGTTCCAATGTAAAATACTATTGGTCGCTGTTGTCTTTCTGAACATTGTGGTCGAGAGCCTTTCTCCCTGCTTATTGTCACTGCCAGCTCTCTGAGAAGATCTGGCAGATGTTCTTCTGTACCTCTTGCATGATGTTCTTTGTTTTGGTTTCACTTTGTCATCTCTTTTCCTTCTCCCAGCTGTCATCTATTTGCACTGATTGCCTCCCTTTATATTCCCTCCCATACTGCCTCACTTTGCGGTTTATACTACTTCCTGAATTGTGTTCACTGCTAGATGCTGCAACTGCTGGTTCCTCAGATAAGTCTTTTCCTTTATTTGTGTTTCTGTGATCTTTGCATGGGCAGAGCAGTCAGGGAGAGCTCTAGGGGTTTTACAGGGCTCACCCATATGTTCCTTAGTTTGGGATCAAGTCAGTCGGATGTTTATTTATAACTTCCAGTTTTCTGCAACAACATCCGTGACACTTATATACCTTGACATCAAGGAAAGTGATACACCGATCTTGGATCTCAAAAGTGAATCTGAGACTGTCATGACCGGCGTACGCAAAGGGAGGGAAATGGGAAGGCCCTGTCCAAGGGAGAGGGAAAGGTGGTGACCCCCTGACTCACCTTGAGGCTGGCACCTGACTGCCCTGACGTCCCTAGACGGGTTCCTCACCCGTACGCCGATCACGTGCCTAAACCCTGGCTTTCCCTAAGATGAGCCCTACGTAGTGAACGGGGCGGTGGGAACACTAGTCCACACCACTGACACTAAAAGGAAAACACCAAGGAGAGGACAGACAACACAGACAAAACATAAAATCCCAGGTGGACGACAACCGCAGACAACAAAAGTTGAACAGGGATCCGGAAGGTAACGTTCTGGAACAACAACCAGGGAACACAGCTACACAGCTCCAGTGGGTCAGTATAGAAGTCCAGGCAGGAAGCTCTATATCCGGCAACCAGAGAAGTGGGAGAGGGGAATATAAGGAGGTTGTGTCACTACCAGAGCTTTGAGACGTTCTCACAGCTCTGTTTCTCCACCCCTGTGATGATGTCACTACTAGAGCTTGGGGAAGTTCTCACTGCTCTGTTTCTCCGCCCCTGTGATGAAGTCTTTACTTTCTGTTTCCTTCCTCCCAGCTGTTCCTCCTGCGTTTGATTTCCCTGCCATTAAATCACCCCTCCTCCTATTGTAGGGCGTGGATTATATTTCTCATTTCAGTTGTAGCTCTTGCTTGAGTATCTTCACTTGTAGCTATCAGTTCACTGGACCTGTGTTCTGCTGCAGCAAGCACTCCGGATATTGCCAGCTGTCCTTGGATCCGTCTTCTCTGCGGCTGCAGCTCCTTCAGCTAAGTGTGCAGACATTGTTGTGTACCTGGTTATTTTCTGACTGGATCTGAGGTGGCCACGGTTCCCTCCATATACTGAGCAGGGCACCGGTGGCCGTGCCCCTTCCACTATTGTAGGGGTTACAGTGGTCATCAGTCTTAGGTACGCGGGCATGCCTCGTTCCGCCATTTGGATCCGGGCATGTGCTTTAGCAGCATAGGGAGAGCTTTGAGGGTCTGACAGGGGTCACCCTTTATCCTCCCTAGTTTGGGTCCGGTCAGTAGCTCTTTTTACTGTGTATACTCTTGTTGCTCACATACAGCCGTGACAGGTTGGGATTGCTGGACAAGAAACAGCTGAGGAGAAGGAGCTACGGATCCCTGAGTGAGCCAAAAAGGGTTGCAAGGCAAACCCAGAAAGCTACCATTAAGAATCAGCCCTATCTTTATACATAGAGCGCGCAGCCACCCGCTGCGACTTCCTGACCCCGGGTAGAACGGAGTCAGGCGTGGCTCTTGACACCCTCGTGACAGAGACCCACCTCATTCACATTCAATGTATCTACAAGACTCTTGAACTCATCCTGACTACCACTCCACAGTACAAAGATATCATCAATGTATCTAGTCCAGAATGCAATTTTTTCACTCCACCAAACTTCATGATCAGGGAACACAATGGTATCCTCCCACCAGCCCAGGAAGAGATTGGCATAGGTGGGCGCACAGGGGCCGTCCCCCTGAGCTGGTGGTAGAAACGTCTATCAAATAAAAAGAAATTGTGCGTAAGGGTAAATTCAAGAACTCTGAGCACAAAGTCACTATGTGCCCTACAATGCGTGCCACGAGTACGTAGATAGTAGGCCACTGCTGACAGTCCTTTCTCATGTGGGATTGCACTATACAATGATTCAATATCAATGCTTGCAAGTAGACTGGTGGAATCCACATTTAAGGTGTCAATCTTATTTAGAAAGTCAGAATCAGAATCAGCTTTATTCGCCAAACACGACACAATCGATCGTGCTCGGAATTGGGTTAGGCACAGTTACAGGCATAGTACTAGGGGGGGGGTGTAAGGTTCCGCGATGGGCACATCAGGGGCGAGGGATTATGAGCGAGTGGGGCGTGGTGAGTTCAGCAGTCTGACGGCCGTTAGGAAGAAAGTGTTGATGCCTCCACGATGTCCTTGCAGGGATGGCCTGATACTTGCGGCCGGACTTTAGACGTCTGAAGAGATGATGGCCCGGATGGGAGTGGTCATTTGATATTTGCGCCCTGGAGCGCAGTCTGTTGGAGAAGATAGAGTCAAGGGGTGGTAGTGGCAGTCGAGTAGTTCTCTCCGCCGAGCTGATGACCGTTTGTAGTTTGCGCTTGTCACTGGCTGATGAACCGGCATACCAAACCAGAAGAGACGAGCACAGTACCGACTCGATGGTGCAGGAGTAGAAGGACTTCAGTAGGTCGTGTGCTATGCCGAACTTCTTCAGTTGTCGAAGGAAGTAGAGCCGCTGGTGAGCCTTCTTTATGATGGACAAGATGTTGGGACACCAGGATAGGTCCTCAGAGATTGTCGTGCCTAGGAGGCGGGCGCTGGGTACCCTTGCGACTTCAGATCCATCAATGTAGGTCGGGGGCGGGAACTACCCTTCTCTTCCTGAAGTCGATGACCAGCTCGACCGTCTTTGTGGTGTTTAGGACCAGATTGTGAGTGCCACACCAGTTGCTGACCCTGTTGATTTCCTTACGGTAGGCCTGCTCATCGCTGTCGCTAATCAGGCCCACGAGTGTGGTGTCATCTGCGAACTTGATGACTTTAACTGAGGCCTCCTCCGATCTGCACTCGTTCGTGTACAGAGAGAACAGGAACGGCGATAGTGCACATCCCTGAGGGGCGCCAGTGTTGGTGACCCTCGGTTTGGAGGACAGATTGCCTAATCTGACGACCTGGGACCTGTTAGTGAGGAAGTCCATGATCCAGTGTCATAGTGTTGGGTGGACATCAAGCGCCGTGAGGTTCCTCTGCAGGATACTGGGGCAGATGGTATTAAAAGCCGAGCTGAAGTCTAGAAGGAGGATTCTCGCGTATGTGTTGGGTTTGACAAGGTGTTCAGTGACGTACTCTAGACACATGTTAATCGCATCGTCAGTGGATCTGTTTTCCCTGTAGGCGAATTGCAGAGGGTCCAGCCGATCCAGAGTGGCGGGCTTCAGGATGGAGAGGACCACCTTCTCTAGGGTCTTCATGACCACCGAAGTCAGAGCCATGGGCCGGAAGTTGTTTAGATCAGAAACGCCCTGTTTTTTCGGCACAGGGATGATAGTTGAGTTCTTAAAGCAGGCGGGGACATGTCCCTCCTTAAGGGATATGTCAAAGATTGGTGTGAGGGCCAGGGCCAGTTGACCTGAGCAGTATTTCAGGCAGGAGTGACCCCATCGGGACCGGGGGCTTTCCTCGCATTTAGCTTGGACAGCAGGGTGCGAACCGTAGTCACATTCACTGTAGGGGAGTCAGCAAACGGGCAAGATAATGTGGCAGCAGGGACTGGGGTGCCCACTCTGGGGGACACTGGCCGAGTTACACCCACCTCAGTCGAGGTCTCGAATCTGCAGTAGAACCTGCCCAGCTCCTCTGCCAGTTTCTGACAAGGGGTAGTGAGCACAGGGGGGGGGGGGGGTTGTAGTTAGTCTCGGACCTAAGGCCCTTCCAGACCGCCCTCCGGTCGTTCGAGCGTAGAGAATGGTGGATGCGTTCCGCGTATGCCCGTTTCGCCGCACGCAGTTCCCGATTAAGGCAGTTTTGGCCAGTCTGTACTCTAATTGATTACTGGATTTATGCGCGGTTTCCTTGCGCCTGCGTAGTTGTTTGAGCTTGTTCGTGAACCACGGTTTGTCATTGGGGTAAATCGTGTATGGTTTTGAGGGGACGCAGGAGTCTTCGCAGAAACTGATGTACGAGGAGACAACATCCGCCCAGGTGTCCAGGTCATTCTTTTCTAGGGCTCCCCAGTCTGTGCAGTCAAAACAGGCCTGTAGCTGTAGCTTGGCCTCCTCGGACCACACTCTAGAAGTTCTACGGATCGGTTTCGATGACTCTAGGCGACGTCTGTAGGAGGGGACCAGATGGACAAGGCAGTGGTCGGATGAGCCTAATGCGGCTCTCGGGACGGCTTTGTACGCTTTCCTTAGAGGCGTTTAACAGTGGTCCAAGGTGTTCGAGAGTCTCGTGGGACAATCAATGTGCTGGGAGTAGCATGGTAGGACACGACGGAGGTCCGCTTTATTAAAATCACCCAACACGATGAACAGTGAGCCAGGAAGTGCCGACTCCAATCGCTGAGGGCCTGTAGGCCATTACCGGTGTCAGCGTCGGGGGGGATGTAAACACTCACCAGCACGTACGAAGAGAACTCCCTAGGCGAGTAGGCCGGCCTGCAGTTGATGAGGAGCGCTTCAAGGTTCGCAGACATTAGGGCACCAGGTAGCACTGATGTAGAAGCAGATGCCGCCGCCTTTGGACTTCCCCGTAAGGGATGGTACACGGTCCGCACAAACAATGTTAAATCCGTGGAGATGGAGAGCGTTGTCCGGGATGTCGTCATGCAGCCAAGTTTCCGTGAGGCAGATGATCGGGGTGTGCTCGCCGTGACCATACTTGCGGACTATCAGACAGAGTTCGTCCAACTTGTTGGGGAGGGATCGGACGTTTGCAAGGAGAATCGAGGGTACCGCTGACCTCAGACCATTCCTCCTCAGTCTGACGAGAACACCGGCGCAGCGACCTCTAGGCCGTCTGTAAGCATAGGCTGTCGGCGTGGCTCCGGAGATTATTGCTGCATGGCTCCACACTTCGTCGAACAGCAGCTTGCCTTCCAGGAGGGAGGTGCCGCACGACTCCCAGCGGGTGAGTTCCGATCTGGAGAGGGGGGGAACCTTTGGGGCAACGGAGGAAGCAGCCATTGCAATTCTCCCAGGGGACACCGTTGTTCCCTGATGAGGAGCTTGGCCGGAAGGGGGGGGGATTTAACTTACATGCAGGCACGGAGGAGCCGCAGCAGCTTGGAAGTCAGGGACAGCAGCTAGGAAGTCCATAGTATCCCGGGTTTATGAAGGGAGAGAAAGGACGAACTGTCGCAAGACCTGATCAATATACAGGGAGTGCAGAATTATTAGGCAAGTTGTATTTTTGAGGATTAATTTTATTATTGAACAACAACCATGTTCTCAATGAACCCAAAAAACTCATTAATATCAAAGCTGAATATTTTTGGAAGTAGTTTTTAGTTTGTTTTTAGTTTTAGCTATTTTAGGGGGATATCTGTGTGTGCAGGTGACTATTACTGTGCATAATTATTAGGCAACTTAACAAAAAACAAATATATACCCATTTCAATTATTTATTTTTACCAGTGAAACCAATATAACATCTCAACATTCACAAATATACATTTCTGACATTCAAAAACAAAACAAAAACAAATCAGTGACCAATATAGCCACCTTTCTTTGCAAGGACACTCAAAAGCCTGCCATCCATGGATTCTGTCAGTGTTTTGATCTGTTCACCATCAACATTGCGTGCAGCAGCAACCACAGCCTCCCAGACACTGTTCAGAGAGGTGTACTGTTTTCCCTCCTTGTAAATCTCACATTTGATGATGGACCACAGGTTCTCAATGGGGTTCAGATCAGGTGAACAAGGAGGCCATGTCATTAGATTTTCTTCTTTTATACCCTTTCTTGCCAGCCACGCTGTGGAGTACTTGGACGCGTGTGATGGAGCATTGTCCTGCATGAAAATCATGTTTTTCTTGAAGGATGCAGACTTCTTCCTGTACCACTGCTTGAAGAAGGTGTCTTCCAGAAACTGGCAGTAGGACTGGGAGTTGAGCTTGACTCCATCCTCAACCGGAAAAGGCCCCACAAGCTCATCTTTGATGATACCAGCCCAAACCAGTACTCCACCTCCACCTTGCTGGCGTCTGAGTCGGACTGGAGCTCTCTGCCCTTTACCAATCCAGCCACGGGCCCATCCATCTGGCCCATCAAGACTCACTCTCATTTCATCAGTCCATAAAACCTTAGAAAAATCAGTCTTGAGATATTTCTTGGCCCAGTCTTGACGTTTCAGCTTGTGTGTCTTGTTCAGTGGTGGTCGTCTTTCAGCCTTTCTTACCTTGGCCATGTCTCTGAGTATTGCACACCTTGTGCTTTTGGGCACTCCAGTGATGTTGCAGCTCTGAAATATGGCCAAACTGGTGGCAAGTGGCATCTTGGCAGCTGCACGCTTGACTTTTCTCAGTTCATGGGCAGTTATTTTGCGCCTTGGTTTTTCCACACGCTTCTTGCGACCCTGTTGACTATTTTGAATGAAACGCTTGATTGTTCGATGATCACGCTTCAGAAGCTTTGCAATTTTAAGAGTGCTGCATCCCTCTGCAAGATATCTCACTATTTTTTACTTTTCTGAGCCTGTCAAGTCCTTCTTTTGACCCATTTTGCCAAAGGAAAGCTAGTTGCCTAATAATTATGCCCACCTAATATAGGGTGTTGATGTCATTAGACCACACCCCTTCTCATTACAGAGATGCACATCACCTAATATGCTTAATTGGTAGTAGGCTTTCGAGCCTATACAGCTTGGAGTAAGACAACATGCATAAAGAGGATGATATGGTCAAAATACTCATTTGCCTAATAATTCTGCACGCAGTGTAGAGACCACAATTGTGTGACAATGAATTCACGCCCGAAACTATCAGGCGGCCTTTAAAGAGGACCTTTCATGGGTCCAAATAATATGAACTTAGTAGCAGGCTGCATAGAGTGGCGCCCAGGGATCTAAGCGCACTACTATTATTCCTGGGCGCCGCTCCGTTCGCCCGCTGTGGCCCCCGGTAATTTCTCAGCATTCGGTTCAAGTAGGAGGAGACGCCAGTGTCTCTCCTTCTCCCTGACAGCAGCGCTGTCCAATCAAAGCGCAGAGCTCAGAGCCAGGGAGTTTTTTTTTCTCCCTGGCTCTGAGCTCTGCGCTGTGATTGGACAGCGCTGCTGTCAGGGAGAAGGAGAGACACTGGCGTCTCCTCCTACTTGGACCGAATGCTGAGAAATTACTGGGGGCCACAGCGGGCGAACGGAGCGGCGCCCAGGAATAATAGTAAGTTCACTTAGATCCCTGGGCGCTGCTCTATGCAGCCTGCTACTAAGTTCATATTCTTTGGACCCATGAAAGGTCCTCTTTAAGTGGATTTGTCCCTTTATGGATTTTTGGAAGCCTATAGAATGTGGCAATTTGCGGAGAGGTCGGAAGCATGAAATTATATTCAATTTCACTGATAACTCTCGCTTCTGATCCACACATGAGGATCATTTTAAGTTCCCTAGAAAAGGCGTCAGTTGGATCACATTGTAGTATCAGATAACCTTCTTTGACCTTTAACATATCCAAACACATCTTATGATACTTCTCATGATCCAATATCACCAAATTGCCGCCTTTATCTGACGGCTTGATGATAATAGACTTTGTGAATGTGGATGTCTCAACCTGAGATGTAGAAAAATATTGATATAGTCATAATTAAACAATGGGGGAATCTTGGTACTCCTGGGGCATAGTTCCGTGTAGGGACCCTCCCCAGGACTACAAGAGCCCTCTTCCAAAAGCTCCATAAAAATTTCCAGGTCTGCAACTTCACTCTCCTTAATCCCTAACTTCTCATATGATTGTCTGTTGGCATTATTAAAAAAACTTTTTCCATTTATGCTTTCTACAGAAAAGGTTCAAATCTTTCATCCATGTAAAGCAATTAAATGCAGTGGTCGGCACAATTGAGAGACCCTTACTCAATATACTAATCTCTATTTCACTAAGTGTGCGTGAGCATTATATTCATTTTGAGCTACATTTTTCAATTGTTTTTATAAAAAATTTGTATCCCCCTTTCTCTGTACAGCCTTGAGAGTCTCTAGTGGCATGCTCTGTATTTTTACTGTTTCCCATCAGGCAGCTCAGCTGATGGCTCCTTATCTCTGATCTCTGACCTTATAAACACTCATTATAGCCTAATTCTTATCTTACTGATAATAATGTGGCCTAAATAAGGGTTATGACCTTTTAGTAATTTACAGATAAGATTTATCAGATGACCAGCACAAAGTTAAGGTGAAAAAAAGGAATATTCAGCAGTCCTGTGAGCGGTATAAAATCTTCTATACTTTATTTCAGAACATTAACATGGATGCATTTTTAATAAACTTTGCTTACACATTTTTAGATCTTAGTCATAGCACTATTGGATTCCATCTTTAAATAATCTTCAGTTTAAGACTCCCAGCATGCACTACTCACTAATAGGTGAGTGCCTGCACTTGTGGTTACCAAACCTTAGTTAAAACAGACGGACATAATTAAAAACCTAAGCATGTTTGGATGATTATACACCTAAAGAATTTGTATTTATCTGTATAATTTAAGATAAGCAATAGTGGTATGTTAAATCATGTCTATAATTTAATCCTTCTGGTTATCTAGTTTTAAAAACAAAATTCCAGAACGCCTCTAGTTCTAGTAATCTTCTTTTTCTGTCATCACCCCTATGATTTAGACTTACTTTTTCAATACCCATACATCTAAAACGATCTGTGTTGTTTTTGTGATGTTGCATAAAATGTTTGAAGGCAGAGAAAGGGTTCAGTGTATTTTTGCTGGTGAATCAGACAAATGTATCCACGTCCTCTCTTTCAAAGGGCAGTGTCATAGTGCGGTTCACTGTGACACTCATTGCTTTGTAGGTTGACTGCATGCGCTATTGTGTCACAGTGCGGTTGATGTTCCTGTGTATGCTGGTTGCTTGTGTGGTCTGTGCTGGCTGTGGCTTTCTTAGTGTGTGAACTGTGTCCTGTGAATTATCTGATCCTTGTGTCTGTATCACAGTGCGGTTCACTGTGACACTTGTTACCGTATAGGCTAGCTGCATGCTCTCTTTAGTGTTGAGCGCGAATATTCGAATATCAAATTTTTTTCGCGAATATCGGCACTTCGCTAATTCGCGAATATTTCGAATATAGTGATATAAATTCGATATTTAGAATATTGTTTTTTTTTTTTTTTTTTATTGTTATATTTTTTTCTTTCCCACTTCCCTAAAGTTGTTCTTACCTTTCCTTTGGATTCCTGGCTTCCTGGCTGCTCCAGTCAGTGCCCGTTGCCGCTTCTGCCGACTTCCGTGCTCATGGAGCGTCCCCATCACCATGGGAACGTCTCCATATACTAGAATGTACTGTCGGATTTGAGAATTACGTGAAAAATCGCAATTCGATTATTTCAAGTTATAATAATCGAATTTCGATTTTAACTTAGCACTGCTATATTTAATTCTAGCCTAATATGGAATATAGCAGTGCTAAGTTAAAATCGAAATTCGATTATTATAACTTGAATTAATCGAATTGCGATTTCAACTTGGACCTGGTTTACTATGGTTGGCTTGGTAGAATTAGCGAATATGACGAATGTATTCGTCATATTCCACAAAACGAAGATAACGAAGTATTCTGCATCTTCGTTTTAGCTACCTATTCATCAACTTCGCTAATTCTAGCAATCATATAGGAAAGTTTACTATAGAGACAGCTAAGTTTAATTCGCTAGGCGATTATATTACTTTGCTTTTTTTTATAAATAGAATAATTATAATAATTATCAGGTATTATAATTATTCTATTTTTTTTTTTAAAAAAGCAGTCATATAATCGCATAGCGAATTAAACTTAGCTGTCTTTATAGTAAACTTTCCTATATGATTGCTAGAATTAGCGAAGATGACGAATAGGTAGCTAAAACGAAGATGCAGAATACTTTGTTATCTTCGTTTTGTGGAATATGACGAATACATTCGTTATATTCGTTTTGTGGAATATGACGAATACATTCGTCATATTCGCTAATTCTGCCACTTCCAAAAACCTGCATGTTTTGCAGATATTATGTCCGCACTTATTGAAAACATTCACAGCCAAGCGTGTTCAGTTTTTTTTAAATGTAAACAAACTAGGTGAAACCATCTGTCCCATGTTGGGACCTTCTTAGTTATAATCTGCCCTCTATTTGTCTAAGTATACACAAGCAATTATAAAAAAAATGTTTTTTATTTCCTTGAATTGTTCACACTATTTGATGGTGAAAGTCAATTGTGTATCATTCTATGCTTTGTATTTACCATCACTGCAAATCATGTTGATTCTGCTGAATTTTTCAACTTTCGATTGAAGGTCCACCTGGAATAACCTCTTGAAAGTACAATTCACACAGCTAGATAAACAGTTAATACATTGTGAAAGAATGGTTGAATATTTTTAATAAAGACCAATTGGAAAAAAAAAAAATTTTCCACTGTGGGATATGCAAATACAGATTCTAAGTTCTCCTCTTGCTTTCTGTAGATCTTGCAGCAATTCACACAGGGATCTGTTAGTCTCTGAAGCTTGAGGCTTAAAGGGAAGGAGCATGAGGCAACAGCTTCCTTCCTCCATGAACTCTCTCTAAGCGCTGAATCCCCACGTAACTTCCTGAAATGGGCTAAGCCAGGATTGTGGGCTGTGCCATCCATACATGGCTATACTGGTACATACCATGACAATAGACAGTATAACATTATGTAACATTAAATAACAAACCAATTGTAGATACGCCCTGCTCTGGGGTAAGGCACACCGCCCTAGGGAGCAATCATCAAGTGAAATAAAATGGCCACTGTCTTACTAGTACATACAAAACCTGTCCTAATCACACAGTAGGACAAGTTGCTTCAGTACGCTGGGGTAAAGAGCTGCTTCATCGTCCTCTCTGCTCTTCTTGTCAGGGATGCTTTCTTTCTTGGCATCCGGAACTTCAGGTCAGATCAGAACCTATGGACTCCTTTGCAGCAAATGGATTCTCAGGTGTAGAATCCTCAGGGCTGATCTTTGCGGCTGTAGCTCCAGCAATGGTGAAGGTGGAGCTCTTGTGCCCTCCAGTGGTGAAACTGGAAACTGCATGTTGTGCAGCTTCAGGGCATGGGTGTCCTCTTCTGGGAGGACTTGGTATAACTGCAGGCAGGCTGAATTATGGTCGGAGGTCGGCCTCGGTCTACAGGAGGAAGCAGATGATGTGGTGTTCCTCTAAAGGCTGGGCAGTATGGCAGAATTTCTAGCTGTGTCCTCCACAGTAGCTCAGTAATACAAGTTCTTCATTGGCAGATACCTTTATATTGTCCTTTCATATCATCTCGGCCCAGTTCGGCGAGACATATGGTTGTTCTTCTGCTGTCCCTCACTCAATTTAGCATGTTCGAAGCAGTGGCTTCTGGTAACAGACATCAGTTTTCTGTCCCAGGAACAGTCTTTTGTATCTGACAGCTAAATCTTGAACAGGACGTTACCTAATGGTACCAAACACCTAAGCCATCTTCTTCCCCTCCTGTTCCCTAAGTCAGACTTGTAGCAGCAAGTAATGCAGTCCTGCCCTAGGCAAATACTCCCTGAGTTATTGGGAGCTTCGGATCAAAGTGGGGTACAGTTAGTGGATCTGCTAACTCAAGAAAACGGAGGAGTTAAAGCATGCTGCGTCCTCACCCTTGTTGGGTTGAAGTTTCCTCTGTCTTGAGGACCTTCCAGCAATAAGCCATTAGTACCCATCGTAGGCAAGACTTCTTTTGAAGCTTTTTGTAGAAATGGGGGAATGCAGTTGAAGGTGTTGTACACCCAAGAACGAGAAGCAGAGCACAGGCACTTCCTGCCTGCTCTTCCGGAGTCAGACAGAGCTTCTGCGCTTGATCCAAGATGGCTGATTTACCTATTTTTAGCTGGCACGCAGCTGATGGCACTATTTCTGGCCTTGAAAGCAAGCTGGGGTGAGCACTGACACCCACAAAAAGGCTTTGGAGCACAGCGAGGCGGTATCTTCCATAGTAAAGCACCCTGGCAGCACAAAAAAGCCTCTGTTAGTAGTAGCATCTATGGCTGGCGACTTGGCAATAATGGCTGTAATATCAACTGCGGGGTACAGGGTTTTGAAGGCATGTCTGGCCAGGACGTGTAAAGGGTGTCTTAACAGTGTCTCCCACACTGAATGGCTGTAGTTGCAGATTACTTTGCTGACACACATGCTCGGCCATGCAGATTAAAATTCTCCTCTTGCTTTCTGCAGTCCTAGCAGTAATTTTCACAGAGATATGTTAGTCTCTGAAGTTTGAGGCCTAAGGAGAAGAAGCAGGAAGCAACAGCTTCCTTCCTCCATGAACTCACTCTAAACTCTGACTAATTGAGCTGGGGGCGAATCCTGAATCCCCAACCATCTTTCTGCAAGGTGATGAGCCATTGTTAAAGGGGTTCTCCGAGAATGAAGACAATGAAAATACTACTTTATTATAAATATATTCCCAAATACCTTTCATTAGTTCTAATGGGTCGTTTTGTCTGGGGAGCAATCATTAGGAGAAATAAAATGGCCGCCGTCCTATTAGTACACACAAAACCTGTCCTAATCACACAGGAGGACAAGTTACTTCACAACACAGAGGTAAAGAGCTGCCTCATCCTCCTCTCTGCTCTGCTTGTCAGGGATTATGATCCTGAATACAGTTTAATATGATCTTCAGCTGAATCTCTGGGGAATGGAGATCATGAGGAGACATGAAGTGCAGAGAGGAGGTGGGGGATGTGGTAATGAGCAGCAGCTCTTGTGTGCAGTCTCCATTACCACAATCTGTCCTGTCCATCCTCTCTGTACTTCATGTGTCCTCATGAACTCCTTTCCTACAGAGATTTAGCTGAAGATCTTATCATCTGTATTCAGGATCATAAACCCTGACAATCAGAGCTGAGAGGAGGATGAGGCAGCTCTTTTGCTCAGTGTTGTGAAGTAACTTGTTCTGCTGTGTGATTAGGACAGGTTTTGTGTGTACTAATAGAACGGCGGCCATTTTTTTTCTCCTGATGATTGCTCCCCAGACAAAGCAATCCATTATAACTAGTGAAAAGTATTCAAGAATATATTTAAAATAAAGTAATATTTAAGTATTTTCATTTTCTTAATTCCCGGAGAACCCCTTTAACCTTGGCTGTGCCATCCATACACGACTACACTGGGAATACTACATTACATGACAATAGATATTATAACATTACATAACATTAAATAACAAACCATTTTCAGATACCGTACCTCCTGCTCTGTGGTACTACATATGTCTGACTCAAAGAAGCATTTTGCCATTCTCACTCAGGAAACTTGGGTTTATTAGAAACTAAATTTTGGGGAAAGTTGAGCTGGATTCTGAATTGGTAGAATCAATTTGCTCATCTCCAGTACAAATACTAATGAATCATAGGTCTCTGAAGATTCTTAGGCTATAGCTAGTGAATTAACTCTGCTATTAAATGTGGTAAGCCTGTTAGAGCACTTATCCAGCTGGCCTACCAGCAGTTGGAGTAATCCCAACTTGTAAATCGATTGCTCAGGATGAATTTCAAATCTTGCGATAGATTAACGTAAATCATATGGCCACGATATCGCTTTTGTTTTTCACATCTTCCGGCAATCCTTTAACCCTCACTTAGCAGGACACGTTGGCAGTGAAAGGAGCACATGTACATTACAGCTCTTCGAGAAGACAACAACATAGGCAAACATCTTGTATTGCTTTAATGTGTATTAGAATTCACGTTCTATTTACATATACTAGAAGGAAATTACGGTTATATTTTGCTTATGCAGTAACGGTGCTGTGCATTAATTTATGACCTGTGATGATACATTGGATTACAGCATTTAACTGTAGAACTAGCTGTTTAATCCGTGCTACTTGTATGTTTATAGCGACAGTTATTTATTTTTTCAGCTGTGAAATTCTATTGTCAAAGCAAATGTATTTACACCTCTGATGATGACGGCACAGGGTCAGACTGAAATCCTATACAGTAAACATGTGATATAAGTAGAATCTCCTTTTGAGAATGTAATGCAGAAAAAGAATCTCTCCACTATTTCACTGTAGCGGGTCTGCAGCGTATCTGGAGTAAATTTTGGTGTGGAGATGCTGTAGATTTGCTGTCGATTTCATCCTCTGCACTGCAAAGGATGAAATCTCTGGCAGATATCTGCAACATAAATTGAAATCCTGCAAATTTAAAGGGGTTGTGCAGTGACATGATATTAGCTTATCCTCAGGATAGGTCCTCAATATCAGATTGGCATCTGGGATCTGTCTCCTGCCACCCCCCTGCTAATCAGTTCTTTGAAGGGATCGCATGAGTGTAGCATCCTCTTCAATGTTTACCTGCACTAAGTATCCCCTGAAGCGGCGTCGGAGTGTAATTACAACTGCTCGTCCCATTCAATTGACTGTAATAAGCAGTTGTATTCAGGGTCGGATTGGCCCACCAGAGTACCAGAGGATCCTCCGGTGGGCCCAAGCTTTTAAGCAATGGAAGGCCCATAGGTCCAGAAGAAAATACCCATTTGGAGCTGACTTTGGAGAAAATCACTGCCATGAGGGCCTATGTTTTTATTCAAAACCTATTCAACATTATTGACGATATAGGTGTTGGGCCCGAGAATAATTTATTCTGGTGGGCCCAAAGAACCCCAGTCTGACACTGATTGTAATTACATGGCACCACCGCAATATAATAGACACTGTGCAGGTAAACACTGAGGAGGATGCAGCACTCACACAAGCTCCATAACCCATTCAAACAGCTAATCGCCAGGGGTGCTGAGAGTCGGATCCACACCAATCTGATATTGGTGACCTGTCCTGAGGATAGATTATGAATAGTGTTGAGCAAAGCAAAGCATCCTAAGTGGAATTTGATCTGAAGTTTTGGAAAAATTTGATTCGCAAAGAATCTGAATTTCCTCGTGCTTAATGGTAATGAATAGTTTTTTATCCTAAAATGGCAGCTACACGTATCACAAAGTGAAAGTAAGAATCCCGGGAACACTAGATCACCCATAATGCCGAGAGGACAGTCCGCAGCTAGACAGCCCCCTGTGATGTCACAGCCATCTGCCATTTCACCATGATCTGAGCATAGGGAGAGACATGACAAGCGCTAGGGACAGTGTTCAAGAAAGCCTTTAATTGTAGAATATTGGATAGGGAGACTGCAGGGACAGTGCAGGAACAGTGTAGGGAGATTGTAGGGAGAGCTTTCAACTGACGGGGTCCATAGGAGACAGCGCAGTTTGAATCAATCCCTGTGTAGGGCCCAGAGCTATCTAACTGAACAGTGTCCACCTTGTTTAATAGATAAGCAATTCCATTAGCCCTTGATTCTCAAATTGGGGTGAATAACCTGTCTTGTTCTACTGTTATTGGGAAGCCCACCGTATTTAATAGATAAACAATTCTATTACATCTTGATTCTCAAATTGGGGTGAATAACCTGTATAATTCTACTGTTATTTGGTCTCTACTACTTTATTGGCACTGCCTCCATGTCCTTCTTTTGTTCCACTAAAGAATCAGTGGGACACAGCTCCTGCAGGGGCGCACAGTGTTTTTTTTCCCTTTACTAAAATCTGCTATATGCTTTTATTTTGATTTAGCTAGGGATTAGCTAGGACTGTTGGTGGCCTGCACAACGATGCGCATGTCTATATACTGTGTGAGACTTCCCTGTCATACTGATGCACAGTAACTGTTTTACTACCAAAAAGGAGTAGCTATCCATGTCGCTGCAATGCACAGTGCTGTACACTGAGATACACTGTTCCTGCAGTCCAGGATATAGCTGATTTCACGCGCTTCATTACGAATTAATTCAGAACAAAGCAAATTTCTTGGAGAAATTCAGCAAAGTGTCTGAATCAAATTTTAAAAAAATTCGCTCATCTCTAGTTCTGAACAGCTTGACACTGCATAACCCCTTTAACCACCTCAGGACTGCTGTACACAGGATTGCGTCCTGGCGGCGGCCCTGTTATTCCTCCTGGACGCGCCGGCGCGTCCTCTCGCGAGAGGCGAGATTTCCTGTGAACGCGCGCACACAGGAACCGGAGGTAAACGAGTACATCTACAGCCTGCCAGCGGCGATCATTCGCTGGCAGGCTGTAGATGCGATTTTTTTTAACCCCAAAAAGGTATATTAGATGCTGTTTTGATAACAGCGTCTAATATACCTGCTACCTGGTCCTCTGGTGGTCCCTTTTGCTTGGATCGACCACCAGAGGACACAGGCAGCTCTGTAAAGTAGCACCAAACACCACTACACTACACCCCCCCTGTCACTTATTAACCCCTTATTAACCCTTGATCACCCATATAGACTCCCTGATCACCCCCCTGTCATTGATCACCCCCCTGTAAGGCTCCATTCAGACATCCGTATGTGTTTTGCGGATCCGCAAAAAACACATACGGACGTCTGAATGGAGCCTTACAGGGGGGTGATCAATTACAGGAGGGTGATCACCCCATATAGACTCCCTGATCACCCCCCTGTCATTGATAACCCCCCTGTAAGGCTCCATTCAGATGTCCGTATGTGTTTTGCGGATCCGCAGATCCACGGATCCGCATAACACATACGGATGTCTGAATGGAGCCTTACAGGGGGGTGATCACCCCATATAGACTCCCTGATCACCCCCCTGTCATTGATCACCCCCCTGTAAGGCTCCATTCAGACATCCGTATGTGTTTTGCGGATCCGCGGATCCACGGATCCGCTGATCCGCAAAACACATACGGATGTCTGAATAGAGCCTTACAGGGGGGTGATTACCCCATATAGACTCCCTGATCACCCCCCTGTCATTGATCACCCCCTGTAAGGCTCCATTCAGACGTCCGTATGTGTTTTGCGGATCCGCGGATCCGCAAAACACATACGGATGTCTGAATGGAGCCTTACAGGGGGGTGATCACCCCATATAGACTCCCTGATGACCCCCCTGTCATTGATCACCCCCCTGTAAGGCTCCATTCAGACATCCGTATGTGTTTTGCGGATCCACCGATACACGGATCCGCGGATCCGCAAAACACATACGGATGTCTGAATGGAGCCTTACAGGGGGGTGATCAATGACAGGGGGGTGATCACCCCATATAGACTCCCTGATCACCCCCCTGTCATTGATCACCCCCCTGTAAGGCTCCATTCAGACGTCCGTATGTGTTTTGCGGATCCGCGGATCCACGGATCCGCAAAACACAGACGCCGCGGATCCGCAAAACACGGACACCGGCAATGTGCTTTCCGCATTTTGCGGATCCGCACATTGCCAGAACTATATAGAAAATGCCTTTTCTTGTCTGCAATTGCGGACAAGAATAGGACATGTTCTATAGGCTCTACAAAAAACGCAGTGTTCGCCCGATCAGGCCTGATCTTGTGCGCACACTTGCGTTCAGTCCGCCCCACCGCAGTGAAAGAATTATTATTTTTTCTGATCACTGCAAAAACACAGTAAAATCGCTGCGGCGCTATAAAGATCACTTTTGAGGGGCATGGCGAGTTCATAGAAGATTTTTTTTTGTCACAAGTTAGCGGAAATTGTTTTTATATATTTTTTTTCTTACAAAGTCTCATATTCCACTAATTTGTGACAAAAAATAAAATCTCACATGAACTCACCATACCCCTCACGGAATCCAAATGCGTAAAAATTTTTAGACATTTATATTCCAGACTTCTTCTCAGGGGCCGCTAAAATGCCAGGGCAGTATAAATACCCCACATGTGACCCCATTTTGGAAAGAAGACACCCCAAGGTATTTCGTGAGGGGCATGGCGAGTTCATGTAAAATTTTATTTTTTGTCACAAGTTAGTGGAATATGAGACTTTCTAAGAGAAAAAAATATATAAAAAATCAATTTCCGCTAACTTGTGCCAAAAAAAATATATTCTAGGAACTCGCCATGCCCCTCACGGAATACCTTAGGGTGTCTTCTTTCCAAAATGGGGTCACTTGTGGAGTATTTATACTGCCCTGGCATTTTAGGGGACCTAAAGTGTGAGAAGTAGTTTGGAATCCAAATGCGTAAAAAATGCCCTGTGAAATCGTAAATATTCTCATTGGAATTTGGGCCCCTTTGCGCACCTAGGCGGCAAAAAAGTGTCACACATGTGATATCGCTGTACTCAGGAGAAGTAGGGCAATATGTCTTGGGGTGTATTTTTACATATACCCATGCTGGGTGAGAGAAATATCTCTCTAAAATGACAACTTTGTACAAAAAAATGGGAAAAGTTGACTTTTACAGAGATATTTCTCTAATACCACATGTGTGACACTTTTTTGCAGCCTAGGTGCGCAAAGGGGCCCAAATTCCAAAGAGTATCTTTACGATTTCACAGGGCATTTTTTACGCATTTGGATTCCAGACTTCTTCTCACGCTTTAGGGCCCCTAAAATGCCAGGGCAGTATAAATACCCCACAAGTGACCCCATTTTGGAAAGAAGACACCCCAAGGTGAGGGGTATGGTGAGTTCATGTAAAATTTTCTTTTTTGTCACAAGTTAGTGGAATACGAGACTTTGTAAGGGAAAAAAATAAAAAATAAAAATAAATCATCATTTTCCGCTAACTTGTGCCCAAATTTTTTTTTTATAGGAACTCGCCATGCCCCTCACGGAATAACTTGGGGTGTCTTCTTTCCAAAATGGGGTCACATGTGGAGCATTTATACTGCCCTGGCATTTTAGGGGACCTAAAGTGTGAGAAGTAATTTGGAATCCAAATGCGTAAAAAATGCCCTGTGAAATCATAAAGGTGCTCTTTAGAATTTGTGGCCCTTTGCGCACCTAGGCTGCAAAATAGTGTCACACATGTGGTATCACCGTACTCAGGAGAAGTTGGGCAATGTGTTTTGGGGTGTCTTTTTACATATACCCATGTTGGGTGAAAGAAATATCTCTCTAAAATGACAACTTTGTATAAAAAAATGGGAAAAGTTGACTTTTAGAGAGATATTTCTCTCATCCAGCATGGGTATATGTAAAAATACACCCCAAAACACATTGCCCTACTTCTTCTGAGTACGGCGATACCACATGTGTGACACTTTTTTGCAGCCTAGGTGCCCAAAGGGGCCCAAATTCTAAAGAGCACCTTCACGCAGGGCATTTTTTAGGCATTTGGATTCCAGACTTCTTCTCACGCTTTAGGTCCCCTAAAATGCCAGGGCAGTATAAATACCCCACAAGTGACCCCATTTTGGAAAGAAGACACCCCAAGGTATTTCATGACGGGCATAGTGAGTTCATGGAAGTTTTTATTTTTTGTCACAAGTTAGTGGAATATGAGACTTTCTAAGAGAAAAAAATATATAAAAAATCAATTTCCGCTAACTTGTGCCAAAAAATATATATTCTAGGAACTCGCCATGCCCCTCACGGAATACCTTGGGGTGTCTTCTTTCCAAAATGGGGTCACTTGTGGAGTATTTATACTGCCCTGGCATTTTAGGGGACCTAAAGTGTGAGAAGTAGTTTGGAATCCAAATGCGTAAAAAATGCCCTGTGAAATCGTAAATATTCTCAAAAAGAAAAAATCCACATTTTCCGCTAACTTGTGACAAAAAATAAAAACTTCTATGAACTCACTATGCCCATCAGCAAATACCTTAGGGTGTCTACTTTCCGAAATTTGGTCATTTGTGGGGTGTTTTTACTGTCTGGGCATTGTAGAACCTCAGGAAACATGACAGGTGCTCAGAAAGTCAGAGCTGCTTCAAAATGCGGAAATTCACATTTTTGTACCATAGTTTGTAAACGCTATAACTTTTGCGCAAACCAATAAATATACACTTATTGCATTTTTTTTATCAAAGACATGTAGAACAATAAATTTAAGAAAAATTTATATAGAAATTTTTAATTGAAAAATTTTACAACTGAAAGTGAAAAATGTCATTTTTTTGCAAAAATTTCGGTCAATTTCGATTAATAACAAAAAAAGTTAAAATGTCAGCAGCAATGAAATACCACCAAATGAAAGCTCTATTAGTGAGAAGAAAAGGAGGTAAAATTCATTTGGGTGGTAAGTTGTATGACCGAGCAATAAACCGTGACAGTAGTGTAGTGCAGAATTGTAAAAAGTGGTCTGGTCATTAAGGGTGTTTAGGCTAGGGGAGCTGAGGTGGTTAAAATATGCACCACATGTCAAGCTATGTGTGAATTTCTGCATGCAATCTCACTTCAGAAAATTCTCAGCATTTGCATTACATGTGGCTGTACTCTTAAGGTGTCTTCACACATGGCAGATGTTATTGTATAAAATAACTGAAAATCAGTTTCATTCATCTGAATAGGGTTGTTTGGTGAGAACTGAAGTGGATACATTTGGTGCAGGGATACACACACACTTATCTACCTCTGTACCAACTATCGGTTGGCTTACTTTTAGACATAATTTTACGCTAGAATCTTTTACCCAATTTTAGGGCTGAATGCTGCATCTCAGGCTACACCCCTTTCATGTGAAACATACCATATTCTGCCGAGCCCTACTCCCTTTTTAATCAAGCTGAAAAATGTTGCAGAAACCCTAGTTGAGCCAATTTGTGCCAGTTTTTTGACAGATTCTAGACATTAGCGGTCACATGTCCCTTTGTTGGTGGGATCTGGCATCCCTAGAACGGGAGCAGCAAGGGACCACTGGAGTGAGCTTCCTTTTTTAAAAATCTTTTCTCACTCTGCTGTTTAAATATATTCACTGTAGACAGCTTTTACACGTCAGTGTTTGATCAGTGATTTCTATCAGTGATTGTGAGCCAAAACCAGGTGCAGATCTTTCCCTTATACCTTATGTCTGTGGAGGCTCCAACCCTGGTTTTGGCTCACAAAAACTAATGGAAATCACTGACCAAACACTGAGGGCTTGTTCACACTAACGTAAGGGCTCCGTGCCCGTGCTGTGGACCGCAAATTGAGGTCTGCAATGCACCGGCACCGACCGTGGGCCAGCCGCATGCGGATCACGGACCCGTTCACTTGAATGGGGTCTGCAATCTGTCCGTTCTGCAAAAAGATAGAGCAAGTTCTATCTTTTTGCGGTGCGGAGGCATGGAAACGGAACCCCACGGAAGC
Source organism: Bufo bufo (assembly GCF_905171765.1). Taxonomy (NCBI): domain Eukaryota; kingdom Metazoa; phylum Chordata; class Amphibia; order Anura; family Bufonidae; genus Bufo; species Bufo bufo. The sequence continues at coordinate 128,494,343 of NC_053391.1, read as the reverse complement.
TTCCATTTCGTTTTGCACCGCATCTCCGGATTTGCGGACCCATTCAAGTGAATGGGTCCACATCCGTGATGCGAAATGCACACGGCCGGTGTCCCGTGTATTGCAGACCCGCCGTATGCAGGCCACAATACGGCAACGGAGGGGCAACGGCTGTGTGAATGAGCCCTGAGTGTGTGAAAGTGACTTTGTTGGCGCCACATAAGCAAGGGAAAATAAATACATAAATGGTGAGAAATTCAGAAGGTTGGCATCTCAAAGTCTATTGTTTCATACTATTGGGGAGAGATAAAAACTTAAATAAATATATGTCAATTTAATTATTTAATCAAGGGAAAAAAAAAAAATCCTAAATTTTTCTGTTTCTGGGAAAGCTGCCTGCAACACCCACAGCAGTTGTCTGCTAACTTTCTTAGACCAGCAATATACATAATATATACAGTATATACAGTATCTCTAGCTTAACACTGAATGCTGCACAATTTAGCAGATTTTCCATGCAGGAGTTTGAGAAAACTGTGTGAAAACTAAGATGAACAGAATAGGATTAAAGAGGCCGCAGCGATGTACGAGCGCTGCCTTCTCTTCATTGTTTATCTGCTCACCGTCTATATGATAGTGGCGAGCAGTGTAATTGCAGCTCTTCCATACCATTCACTTCTATGGGACGGCTCTGCAGTATTCACTTGAATAGGACACAGCCGTCCTATTGAAGTGAATGGGAACAGAGGAGCTGTAATTACACTGCTCACCGCTGTCATATTGACGGCGAGCAGGTAAACAATGAAGAGAAGGCAGCGCTTGTACAAGCACTGCATTTTCTTCAAACAGCTGATCCTCAGGGGTGCCGTCTTTATTTCTTGTACTTAAAAAGAATGTGTACACAACAGCAACAACGTTTCGGCTACATGGTAGCCTTTTTCAAGATGGAACCGGAGATGCTGCCGTGACTGTGTTTTGATTGCTGATCTGTGGACTGCTGAGGATCCGCGGTCGTGGTTGGGCTGGTGCATTCCGGTGTGGTCGGCGAGGTCCGTGGGTGCTGCTCTTCAACTTTTATTTCACACTATCCTGAAGATAGGTCATCAATATAGGATAAGTGGACAACCCCTTTAACTACATGACAGAACAGGGCAATTCAATGACTTCCATTAACAGGTGATTCTTTTCAGGCTCCATTAGGGGTCATACATCCTCCTGACCTATAAATTACACTGGATGCTAGAAGTCGGCTCGGACTCCCTCTTGCCTCATGCCTTTGTATAGCCACAGGAGTGCAGTAACATGCAATAAACTTATGGATTGCAATGAAGTAGTAATATCCCCAATATAGCTGCTAATTATACTGCTAACCATAAATTCTGGGGCTGCAGCTGCTCGGGGAGCCACCTGCATTAGGGACCGCCAGACCATGTGCTTTCTGCGCTGTGGAATTTATTTTAATTAACTCACATACTGTATACAGTGCACATGATCTATGTTCTGTGTGTCGCGGTACTATATTATGACATCATATGATATGTGAGAGGGCTAATTCGGTAAATTCTGCAAACAAGTGAAATATTGTACGTTTCTGATGAAAAAAAGACCTCACAGTTCACCTAGAATATAATCATGAAAAATCCCAGCTCTGGTTATGAAGATTGGCAGCCATTGTCCTTCTTGGACTTGTGTCTGGTGACAAGTATATGTACATGTATGTATGCAGAACAGAGAAGGACACTGTGGTGTGCACAGGAGTCGGCTGATTTTCACTCTTGAGGCGAGTTTTAAAGATATACTATAATATACTAGTGCTTAAAGGGGTCGTTCAAGATTATAAAAACATGACAATTTTCTCCCTAAACACTGCCACACCTGTCCACAGGTTGTGTGTGGTATTACAGCTCATCCTTATTAACTTCAGTGGAGCTGAGCTGCAATGCCAGACATAACCCATGGACTGCAGGGACAGGGGTGGTGCTGTTTTTGGAAGAAGCCATATATTTCTCATCAGGGACAACCCCATTGTCCAAACATGTCCAAACATGTAGGGGGCATTCCCACTACTTTATTTCCGGTCCGTTCCAATTCACATTTTTTTCAGATCGAATGTGGACTAACACCTTTCAATGGGGCCACAAAAGATGCAAAATAAATAAATAAAATAGAACATGTCCTATTGCCGAGAAGAATAGGCATTTCTAACGAAGGGTGGGCTGTGCAATTTGCGGACCGCAAAATGGATACGGTTGTGTGAATGCCCCCTTACTGGGGAAACAAACTGACCTCTTTTTCATCTTTTTAGCTGCAGATCCACTAATTCCCTACTCATCGTCTGTCATCCAATATGGCCACACCAGTCTTAAACTGCCTGATACATACTGTGCATCAGTAGTACAAGACGTGTGTCAGGCCCGTGTGTGGGAGGCAGACACCACATCGGACAAAGAAGGAGAGGGAACAAGGAACAAGGCCTGAAAGCAAGGGAAGAAAGAAGGACACCTCTTAGTCAAATCCCTAGTCACAGTCCTGACTGGGTATCAGTATGAAAAGACCCCTAAGGTAGGTGAGTTCATACACAGGAGTACCTAGAGTCCTAACTCACCCTATAGAACCCTGGCGATAGTGACAGGACTGAGACTACCTGTTCCTCCAGAAAGGAAGGACGACCAGGAGTCTCCCTCAGGCCTACAACAAAGTACAGGGGAAAAACAACACACAGATAAACCAAAACAAAATACAAAAGGGAAAGGAAACACTTAACTTTCCAGTAGCTATGGCAGCAACAGGAACTCAGCTGAGAACCAAAAACCAGCAGATCACAAATACACTGAAGCTATAAACCACACAGCATTGCGGGAGAAGCAACTATAAATAAGGAAAGTTAAATGACCACAATAGCAACACCTGGAGGTTACAGGTGTGGCCAGTATCAGAAACAACACAGATATCTATTGATCCACAAGGAAACCTGTCAAAGCAAATGTTGCCAGTCTCACAGATCTTCTGTCACCCACTGTCGTGGGGACGTCCGTATGTCTCGGTACTTCTGTGACAGTACCACCCCTTGTATGGGTGACTTCCGGGCACCCAGGACCGACCTTATACGGGTGAGACCTATGGAAAGCTTTCATCAAACGTATGGCATTCACTTCAGATGCCGGTACCCACATACTTTCCTCTGGTCCATAACCCTTCCAGTGAACAAGATACTGAAGAGGAGTAAAAAATTTGGTCCGGTGGCTCACCTAATGGACACAATAAAAATGGGTGCACACATCACTGGACTCGCCCGTCCCAAAGAAAGCAAAAATAGATAAAATGTGGAGGGGCACTCGCTAGATGGGAATATGGTCATAAAACATTTGCATAAAATATTTATTAAAATACTCTATATATAGTAGTACATAAACTAGTACATAGTCATGAAAAAAAAGAAAACTCTTTGAATGAGAAGGTGTGTCCAAACTTTTGGTCTGTACTGTATATACAGGGAGTGCAGAGTCCAAAAAATGTTGTATCTGTTCCGAGCTTTTATTTATCTTACTGCTATATATATATATATATACAGGGAGTGAAGAATTATTAGGCAAGTTATATTTTTGAGGATTAATTTTATTATTGAACAACAACCATGTTCTCAATGAACCCAAAAAACTCATTAATATCAAAGCTGAATATTTTTGGAAGTAGTTTTTAGTTTGTTTTTAGTTTTAGCTATTTTAGGGGGATATCTGTGTGTGCAGGTGACTATTACTGTGCATAATTATTAGGCAGCTTAACAAAAAACAAATATATACCCATTTCAATTATTTATTTTTACCAGTGAAACCAATATAACATCTCAACATTCACAAATATACATTTCTGACATTCAAAAACAAAACAAAAACAAATCAGTGACCAATATAGCCACCTTTCTTTGCAAGGACACTCAAAAGCCTGCCATCCATGGATTCTGTCAGTGTTTTGATCTGTTCACCATCAACATTGCGTGCAGCAGCAACCACAGCCTCCCAGACACTGTTCAGAGAGGTGTACTGTTTTCCCTCCTTGTAAATCTCACATTTGATGATGGACCACAGGTTCTCAATGGGGTTCAGATCAGGTGAACAAGGAGGCCATGTCATTAGATTTTCTTCTTTTATACCCTTTCTTGCCAGCCACGCTGTGGAGTACTTGGACGCGTGTGATGGAGCATTGTCCTGCATGAAAATCATGTTTTTCTTGAAGGATGCAGACTTCTTCCTGTACCACTGCTTGAAAAAGGTGTCTTCCAGAAACTGGCAGTAGGACTCGGAGTTGAGCTTGACTCCAACCTCAACCCGAAAAGGCCCCACAAGCTCATCTTTGATGATACCAGCCCAAATCAGTACTCCACCTCCACCTTGCTGGCGTCTGAGTCGGACTGGAGCTCTCTGCCCTTTACCAATCCAGCCACAGGCCCATCCATCTGGCCCATCAAGACTCACTCTCATTTCATCAGTCCATAAAACCTTAGAAAAATCAGTCTTGAGATATTTCTTGGCCCAGTCTTGACGTTTCAGCTTGTGTGTCTTGTTCAGTGGTGGTCGTCTTTCAGCCTTTCTTACCTTGGCCATGTCTCTGAGTAATGCACACCTTGTGCTTTTGGGCACTCCAGTGATGTTGCAGCTCTGAAATATGGCCAAACTGGTGGCAAGTGGCATCTTGGCAGCTGCACGGTTGACTTTTCTCAGTTCATGGGCAGTTATTTTGCGCCTTGGTTTTTCCACACGCTTCTTGCGACCCTGTTGACTATTTTGAATGAAACGCTTGATTGTTCGATGATCACACTTCAGAAGCTTTGCAATTTTAAGAGTGCTGCATCCCTCTGCAAGATATCTCACTATTTTTGACTTTTCTGAGCCTGTCAAGTCCTTCTTTTGACCCATTTTGCCAAAGGAAAGCTAGTTGCCTAATAATTATGCCCACCTAATATAGGGTGTTGATGTCATTAGACCACACCCCTTCTCATTACAGAGATGCACATCACCTAATATGCTTAATTGGTAGTAGGCTTTCGAGCCTATACAGCTTGGAGTAAGACAACATGCATAAAGAGGATGATGTGGTCAAAATACTCATTTGCCTAATAATTCTGCACGCAGTGTATAAATCTTGCAAACTGGTTTGCCAGGAAGAGCAAGGTAACGGTAGCGGAGGCTGAGGGAATCTAGGATCCAGGAAACTAAAGACCAACTTCAGGAAGCGGCTGCAGAGTCACGTGGGACGCTACGTTTGAAGCCAAACCAAGGAGTAACAAACTTCCACAGCAGACAACCGTAGATCTCAGGAGCGGTAATGTACCAATGTAGTACTGTATACTAAACACTGTGTACCTGAATTGAAGAGGAGTATACCCTCTATCAAACATACTATCACAGATTACCAGGCTGAAAGCCTGCTGCTGATAACCTGTTTTCATTAATCCGGATTCTGTCCACCATATCACTTGTGGGACATAGCGGGCACATAACTACATCAAGTGCCTATGCAATTATTTTACGGTAGCTTTGTAACAAATATACCACATTATCCCAATATCGAACAGCGTTTTGTGGTGACTGCATTTGTGGTGATTGCGGACCTGTGAGATTTTACGGGGGTCTGCAAGATTTATATATATTTATATATTTATTTTAGCTACACCATAACACGGTATATTATCTTAGCATTTTGAGTATTGTTGTAATATTGCATGTCTTTAATGTCATTTTAGGATTTATGTTATTGTTTATGTGTAGTACAGTCGATATGAACCACATGAAGTTTCACCAAATATCCAGTCTGCAGGTTTGCAATAGGGTCATACCAATATACAGGAGCTGCAGCAATGAGCACTTGTTAAATATAGTTCCATATATTCATAAGCTGTTAACAGAGAGTCAGGACATGCTAAATAAACCTCTTCAAATGTGCTATTAGATAACTGAGGAAAGTTTTAACAGACCAGAGGATATAACCAAAGGATCAAGGGTTTACCAATCAGTATTGGAGACTACGTTCTTCTTGTGAATAAGAAAGAAAGAGGAAAACGTAAACTTGCTGATATTGAGGAAAGTTTTAACAGACAGAGTCTTTACAGTGGACTCTTCCAGAAAGCCCCCTGTGTATTCTGCTACTTGGTTTGGTCTCTTCAGTGCAGACATTTACTGTGAAGGAGGTAGGTTGGTGACCTGGCTGTATACCAAATAGTGGCAGTGTTTCCCTGTTGTATTACAGGCATTTACTGTGAAGGAGGCTCCAGCCAAGTGCACTCCACCTCAATAAAGCTTTAAACCACAGAAGACCTGAGTGTTGTCCCTTAGAGTCCACTTAGAGTTTATGCCTGGAGGAGCTGGTGACAGAGTGAGTGTGAAAGCTGGAGGTGTCGCAGATGGTGCAAGGAAAAGAGGGTTACATATGTACTACTATATATAGAGTATTTTAATAAATATTTTATGCAAATGTTTTATGACCATATTCCCATCTAGCGAGTGCCCCTTCACATTTTATCTATAAGATACTGAAGAGATTTATGAAGGACTTGAGAATCAATAATCTTGGCAATCTGGAATTTCGAACTACCATCCACCATGACAGGAGCAGGTGGCTAGGAAGACAGCTCCAAGGGTTCCACATATCTTTTCAACAAAGATTTATGAAAAACATTATGTATTTTCAGAGCCCGAGGAAGTTTTAAATGAAAAGCTACAGGATTAATAATGGCACTGACCTTATATGGACCAATAAATCTTAGACCCAAATTCCAAGAAGGTACCGTAAGCTTAATATTTTTGTGGACAACCACACAAAATCACCTACTCTTAGGTCCGGACCATTCATACCTTTCCTGTCAGCCACACGTTTATACTTGTTGCCCATATTCATCAAGTTATTTTGATTTCTCTGCCATATGGATGATAATGACGACAAAAAACGTTCTGTCATGCCCTGCCTTGTGAGTGATTTGAGAAGATCTGTCAGACTTGCGGCACGTGAGCCTATCTGACAGATTGCTTTGTTGTGGTGTTGGGCAGGATCGCACCTCCTCACAGGTTCTGCTCATTAGTTAGTTAGTGATGCTATTTATCTCCGCTTCTCACTATAGCCCTTGCGGTTTATAATTTTTTCTGGAGTTCTCTGCTGGTGCTTGGTGGATCTCCTGCTCCCAGTCCGTCTTGAGATAAGTTCTCCTTTCTTCCCTTTTGTTGTATTTCCTGGCTAGGCCTTAGAAAGACACTGGTTCCTTCATCTTGAGCAAGGAACCGGTTGTCTTATCGCTTGCTCCCTAGCTGAGGGTTTGTGTCAGTTGCAGCAAGGCTTAGGTTCCAGTGCATGAACATTTCTACCATTGGGATTTGTTCATGTTGTTAGCAGTCAGGAAAAGGCTTAGGGATTGTCAGGTGGTGACCTTTCCCTGTTCCTTAGCTGTTGGGCTTAGCCTGGTGTTCTGTTACCTGTTAGTCGTGTTTGGTTTGCTTTCCTTTCCTCACCTTCCATGACACGTTCTTCCTCAGGGATGCCAGAAGTATCTGAACCAGAAAATGTGCCAAACTGCGGGTGAAACCCATATGCCCCAAAAAACTGTGACTCCTGTCTAAGATTATTTATGGCAAACTCTGCCAGGGACAAAAAAAAACGAGGACCACTCCTCCTGGTTCTCTGAAACAAAACATCTTAAGTAAGTCTTCAGACTCTGATTAGTGCGCTCCGTCAATCTGTTCGACTGAGGATGAGAAGCCGAAGAAAAAGACAGTTGTACCCCCAGCCGAGTACAGAACGCTTTCCAGAATCTGGACACAAACATAGTCTCATGATCCGAGACCACGTTAGAGGGAATGCCATGAAGTTTCACAATGTTGTCAACAAACACTTGTGCAAGTGTTGTATCATTAAGTAGGCCAGGTAATGCAATAAAATGCACCATTTTACTAAAACGATCAACTACCATCAGAATGACTGTCTTTCCTGATGAATTAGGCAGATCCGTGATCAAATCCATAGACAAGTGGGTCCATGGTCTGGACGGGATGGGTAGAGATCCGGAAGGCCAAGTATGTATCACCTTAGTGCGTGCACAGGTACCACAGGCCGATACATAGTCCTCAACACACTTACGGAACCCCGGCCACCAGAAACTATGAGAGATGAGGTCAGCAGTGGATCTAATCCCAGGGTGTCCCGTAAGAACAGTACAGTGATGTTCCTCAAACACCTTGTGCCGCAATTCTGCTAGCACAAACAATCCAGTGTGTCTCCCTGAGCCTCTAATACCTTCACCTCTAGGTCAGGGTATAGAGCGAATATCACCACCCCTTCCTCCAATATAGGACTCAGATTTTCAAAATCACCACCTCCAGGAAAACTATGTGACAAGGCATACGCCTTGACGTTCTTAACCCCCGGATGATAAGTGACAGTGAAATTTAATCTAGTAAAAAACAAGACCGTCTAGCATGCCTCGGGTTCAGTCGTTTAGCTGACTCCAGGTAAGCCAGATTTTTGTGATCAGTGAACACAGTGATTGGATGAATCGCCTCTTCCAACCAATGACGCCATTCCTCAAAAGCCAATGGCCAGCTGCTCTCTGTTACCCACATTGTAATTTCTCTCTGCGGCAGAGAGTTTTTTTAGAGAAAAAGGCACATGGACGCCATTTACCTGGTGACTGGCCCTGCGATAAAATTGCTTCTGCCCTCACCTCTGACGCGTTCACTTCCACAATGAAAGGTTGGGAAACATCCGGCTGCACCTAAATAGGGGCAGAAACTAAGCACTCCTTAACCGCAGAAAAGGCTTGCGTATTACAAGCTGTATTCCATTCATTCCCTTCCTTGATCCTGACCAGAATATATAAGTCTAGCTTGGAGAACAATAGTGTAGGGCGTGAATATTCAAATCATGAATATTAATCGCGAATATCGGCACTTCGAGAATTTGCAATTTCAAATATTCTAGATTTTTTTTCATCAGTAACTTCCCTTAATGCTTGTGGTCAATGAGGAGGCTGCAATATCTTTGTCTGAGCTTAGCAACATCCCTAGCAGCCAATAGGAAATTTGCCTACCCTTTACTATATAAGAACATCCCCAGCAGCCATTTTCTACAGTTTTTTAAAGTTCTGAGAGAGACAGCAGTGTCATTGCTGTGCTCTGTGCTTTCCACACTACATTAGATAGATAGCTATATAGCTTATATATATAAAATACATATAGTTAGTGGGAGATAGTCAGTGTAGGTTATATCCTGTATAGCGTAGCAGTGTGTTAGGTAGTGTGATAGGTTATGCTGTCCATACATACATGCAGACCTGCTAAAATGTGGTTTCACATATTGCGCCAAAATATTTGCATTATTAATGCCGATTAGCGCAATCGCGAATATATTGGAGCACTCTAACTGCATATAAAGCCATTTTTTATGTTCTGCCGTGCCAACCATTTTCTCCAGTCTCAGGAAACTTATAGCAGATTGGAAAATGTAGCAAAAGTGAGCCACACCTGTATTTTGCACGCATTATACAAATATTACATTGCAGATTTTTCGCAAACAAGAAAATAATCTCGAATTTGCGAATATACAGTGCTGCCTATTATTATTGATACCCCTGGCAAATTTTGACTTAAAGTTACTTTTATTCCACCAGCAAGTAATTTTTTGACGGGAAATGACATAGGTGTCTCCCAAAAGATAATAAGACGATGTACAAGAGGCATTATTGTGAAAAAAAACATTTCTCAGCTTTTATTTACATTTGAGCAAAAAGTTTCCAGTCCAAAATTATTTATACCCTTCACAAACTGTCACATTCTGTGGGAAAATCAAAAGTTCTATACCATTCCAAATAGTCCAAGCTGTTCTAAAGCATCCTCATTACCCTGATTAATTGGGAACAGCTGTTTTAATCAACTCAACAGGTGAAAAACAGCAGCTTTCTGCAGTTGGTTTGTGGACAGTCATGGCTAAGACAAAGGAGCTCAGTCAGGACCTGCGGGTGCACATTGTGGCTGCTCACAAGTCAGGAAAGGGCTACAAGGCCATTTCTAAATGTTTTCAAGTTCCAGTGGCTACAGTGCAAAGTATTATTAAAAAATACAAGATGTTCCGCACTGTGGAAAATCTCAGAGGACGTGGTCGGAAGCCAAAAGTGATACCTGTGCTGGCCAGGAGGATAGTTAGAGAGGTGAAAAAGAATCCAAGGATCACCACCAAGGCCATCCTGGTGAATCTGGGGTCTGCTGGTGGCAATGTCTCAAGACAGACAATCCAACTTACACTGCACATTGCTGGGTTCCACGGATGCAGACCAAGGAGGACGCCACTTCTCCAGATAAGGCACACAAAAGCTCGCTTGGCCTTTGCAAAAGCTCATCTGGACAAAGAAGAAGACTTCTGGTCTTCTGTGTTATGGTCAGATGAAACAAAAATGTAATTGTTTGGTCACAATGATGTTTCCTTGATTTGGCATAAAAAAGAATAAGCCTTCAACCCAAAGAACACCATCCCCACTGTCAAACATGGTGGTGGGAACCTAATGCTTTGGTTTTTTTTTCAGCCAATGGACCAGGGAACCTAATCACAGTAAACGGCACCATGAAAAAAGAGCAATACATGAGGATTCTCAACGTCAACATCAGGCAGTCTGCAGAGAAACTTGGCCTTGGGCCCCAGTGGACATTTCAGCATGACAATGATCCAAAACACACAGCAAAAGTGGTGAAAAAATGGTTAGCAGATAACAACATTAGCGTTTTGAAGGGGGCCCAGCCAGAGTCCAGACTTGAATCCAATTGAGAATCTGTGGAGGGAGCAAAAGATCAGGGTGATGATAAGAAGACCCTCCAACCTGAAAGATTTGGAGCTCATTGCTAAAGATGAATGGGCAAAAATACCTGTGGAGACATGCAAAAGCTGGTCTGCAATTAACGGAAGAGTTTGATTGCTGTAATAGCCAATAAAGGCTTTTCTATTGATTATTGAGAAGGGTATGAATAATTTTGGACCGGACACTTTTTGCTCAAATGTAAATAAAAGCTGAGAAATGTTTTTTTTTCCCACAATAATGCCTCTTGTACATCGTCTTATTATCTTTTGGGAGACACTTATATCATTTCCCATCAAAAAATTACTTGCTGGTTGAATAAAAGTAACTTTAAGTAAAAATTTGCCAGGGGTATGAATAATTATGGGCAGCGCTGTATGACGAATATTCGCCCAAATATTTGTGAAAAATCGCGAATTCGAATATAGCCTCTGCCGCTCATCACTAGAGAACACCTTGGCACCAACAATCTGGTTAAACAAATCAGGAATCAAAGGAAGGGAGTAAGGATCACAGACAGTAATCCGATTGAGTTCACAGAAATCCAGACATAGCCGAAGGCCTCCGTCTTTTTTTTTTAACAAAACAAACCCTGCTGCCACTGGAGACTTGGAAGGTCGTATGTGTCCCTTAGTCAAACTCTCAGCAATATATTCTCTCATGGCCAGTCTTTCAGGTCCAGAAAGGTTATACAGCCTAACTTAGCCCCGGGAATAAGGTTGATAGGACAATCATATTCCCGAAGCAGAGGTAAATCCTGACATCCACTCTTAGAAAATACATTGGCAAAATCAGATATAAAAGAAGGCAATGTCATAATAGTTAAAACAGAAAAATATGTATTCCGACAATTGTCTACGCAATAATCACCCCAATCCAGAATTCGTTTAGCCTGCCAATCAATGGTTGGATTGTGCTTTCTTAACTACCAGAAATACCGGAGTGGGGAGACCCTCCAAAATAAAGCACAAGATAAATTCCTGATGAAAGTCACCCACTCTTAATCTGATATCATGTACAACTTGAGACAAACACTTCTGAGCTAAAGGTGCAGAATCAAAAGCAAAAATGGAAATGTTTTTCAATAATGCCCTCCTCCTCCTGTGCCACATCCTCTTCCATCATCGTCAGGAGCGTTTTTTCAATGAGGCATAGAAGTGGGATAGTAACGCTGAGAACACCGTTATCGGCACTGGCCATGTTGGTGGAATACTCGAAACAGTGCAACAAGGAGCACAGGTCTCGCATGGTGGCCCAGTCATTGGTGGTGAAGTGGTGCTGTTACGCAGAGCGACTCACCCGTGCATGCTGCAGCTGAAACTCCTCTATCGCCTGCTGCTGCTCACACAGTCTGGCCAGCATGTGCAAGGTGGAGTTCCACCTTGTGGGCATGTCGCATATGAGGCGGTGATCGGGAAGGCCGAAGTTACGCTGCAGCGCTGACAGGCTAGCAGCAGCAGGGTGAGAACGCTGAAAGCGCACACAGATGGCCCGCACTTTATGCAGCAACTCTGACATATTGGGCTAATTTTTAAGGAATCTCTGCACCACCAAATTCAGCACATGCGCCAGGCAAGGGATGTGCGTCAAACTGGCTAGTCCCAGAGCTGCTACGAGATTTCGCCCATTATCGCACACCACCAAGCCAGGCTTGAGGCTCACTGGCACCAACCACTCATCGGTCTATTGTTCAAATTATTTTTTTTGCCCTAAATGGGTGTTTTTTTAAAAGCAGAATAGAACAACAGTATCTAAAGGGTGTATCTCACACATACAGATGCAGACAAGGCCACAAATTAAGATTTTTGCCCAAAATGGGTGTGTATTTTATACCAGAATAACACAGCAGTATGTAAAGGGTGTATCTCACAATGACAGATGCAGCAAAGGCTGCAAATCTGTGTTTATTTGCCCTAAATGGGTGTTTTTTTTAATAGCAGAATAGAACAACAGTATCTAAAGGGTGTATCTCACACGTACAGATGCAGAAAAGGCCACAAATTAAGATTTTTGCCCAAAATGGGTGTGTATTTAATACCAGAATAGCACAGCAGTATGTAAAGGGTGTATCTCACAATGACAGATGCAGCAAAGGCTGAAAATCTGTGTTTTTTTTGCCCTAAATGGGTATTTTTTTAATAGCAGAATAGAACAATAGTATCTAAAGGGTGTATCTCACAATGACATATGCAGCAAAGGCTCCAAATTTCCCCCCCCCCCTAAATGGGTGTTTTTTTAATAGCAGAATAGAACAACAGTATCTAAAGGGTGTATCTCAAACATACAGATGCAGACAAGGCTGCAAAATTAAGATTTTTGCCCTAAATGTGTGTTTTTTTAATACCAGAATATGACAGCAGTATATAATGCTTGGATTTCACACGTACAGATGCAGACAAGGCCGCAAATTAAGAATTTTGCCCAAAATGGGTGTTTTTTTAATACCAGAATAGCATAGCAGTATCTAAAGCGTGTATCTCACACTGACAGATGCAGACAAGGCCGCAAATTAAGTATTTTGCCCTAAATGGGTGTTTTTTAAAACCCAGAAAATTATAGCTGTATTTCTAGCTTAAATTGCACACTTACTAATGCGGCAGAGGCCCCAGATGGAGGGTATTGGCAAAAATTGGTGTTTTTTCAAAGCCAGAAAATTATTTAAGTATTTCAAGCTTGTTTTTAACAATCACAGATGCAGCAGGGGCTGCAATATTAAGTATTTTGCCCAAAATGGGTGTTTTATGAATAACAGAATATGACAGCAGTATATAACGCTTGAATTTCACACTGACAGATGCAGACAAGGCCGCAAATTAAGTATTTTGCCCAAAATGGGTGTTGTTTTTTACTAACAGAATATGACAGCAGTATATAACGCTTGAATTTCACACATACAGATGCAGCAAGGGCTGTAAAATTGTGTATTTTGCCCAAAAAGGGTGTTTTTTAATACCCAGAAAATTAAAGCTGTATTTCTAGCTTAAATTGCACACTGACTAATGCGGCAGAGGCCTAAGAAGGAGGGTATTGCCAAAAATTGGTGTTTTTTCAAAGCCAGAAAATTATTGAACTATTTCAAGCTTGTTTTAACAATTACAGATGCAGCAAAGACTGCAATATTAAGTACTTTGCCCAAAATGGGTGTTTTTTTTTACTAACAGAATATGACAGCAGTAAATAACGCTTGAATTTCACACGTACAGATGCAGCAAGGGCTGTAAAATTGAGTATTTTGCCCAAAAAGGGTGTTTTTTAAAACTTTAGAATTTCTAGCTTAGATTGTACACTGACCAATGCAGCAGAAGCCCAAGATGGTGGTTATTGCCAAAAATGGGTGTTTTTTAAAAGCCAGAAAATTATTGAAGTATTTCAAGCTTGTTTTTAACAATCACAGATGTAGTAAAGGCTGTAATATTATGTATTTTGCCCAAAATTTTTGTTTTTTAACAGAATATGACAGCAGTATATAACGCTTGAATTTCACATGTACAGATGCAGCAGAGGCTGTAAAATTTAATATTTTGCCCAAAAAGGGTGTTTTTTAAAACCCAGAAAATTATAGCTGTATTTCTAGCTTAAATTGCACACTGACTAATACTGCAAAGGCACCACCGACTCACACCACAGGGCCATTCCGCTCTCCAGCCTGCACATCTTTGCTATGTTGTAGCAATAAAGCTCTTTGAAATTCCATCGGATCCTGGTGAGTGCCGCGTTTCTCTTATCTATTGGCCATTTATTGAATGTCTACCTACATCTACGCTGAGTACCGCATCTTCTGGGTCCGTTTACTGAGCCGCGGGTCTGTGACTCCCAATGTTATAAGGGGTATAGGTGATTCATCGATTCAGCAGTGCCGCTGTATTTTTCTATCCCTTTTTTATCACTACCGTTCATTAGTGAAATGATGTCCACCTGTGTGCATGATCTGTCATTACATATACACACCTTCTTGAAAGGCCCCTGAGGCTGCAACACCTAAGCAAGAGGCATTACTAACCAAACACTGCCATGAAGACCAAGGAACTGTCTAAACAAGTAAGGGACAATGTTGTTTAGAAGTACAAGTCAGGGTTAGGTTATAAAAAAATATCCAAATCTTTGTTTATCCCCAGGAGCACCATCAAATCTATCATAACCAAATGGAAAGAACATGGCACAACAGCAAACCTGCCAAGATACGGTCGCCAACCAAAACTCACGGACCGGGTAAGGAGGGCATTAATCAAAGAGGCAGCACAGAGACCTAAGGTAACCTTGGAGGAGCTGCAGAGTTCCACAGCAGAGACTGGAGTATCTGTACATAGGACGACAATAAGCCGTACGCTCCATAGAGTTGGGCTTTATGGCAGAGTGGCCAGAAGAAAGCCATTACTTTCAGCAAAAAACAAAAAGGCACGTTGTGAGTTTGCAAAAAGGCATATGGGAGACTCCCAAAATGTATGGAGGAAGGTGCTCTGGTCTGATGAGACTAAAATTTTAATTTTTAGCCATCAAAGAAAACGCTATGTCTGGCGCAAACCCAACCCATCACATCACCCAAAGAACACCATCCCTACAGTGAAACATGGTGGTGGCAGCATCATGCTGTGGGAATGTTTTTCAGCAGCCGGGACTGGGAAACTGGTCAGAGTTGAGGGAAAGATGGATGGTGCTAAATGCAGGGATATTCTTAAGGAAAACCCTGTACCACTCTGTGCGTGATTTGAGGCTAGGACGGAGGTTCACCTTCCAGCAGGACAATGACCCAAACACACTGCTAAAGCAACACTTTAGTGGTTTAAGGGGAAGCTTGTAAATGTGTTGGAATGGAGTAGTCAAAGCCCAGATCTCAATCCAATAGAAAATCTGTGGCCAGACTTTAAGATTGCTGTTCACAAGCACAAACCATCCAACTTGAAGGAGCTGGAGAAGTTCTGCAAGGAGGAATGGGCAAAAATCCCAGTGGTAAGATGTGGCAAGCTCATAGAGACTTATCCAAAGCAACTTGGAGCTGTGATTGCCGCAATAAGGTGACTCTACAAAGTATTGACTTCAGGTGGGTGAATAGTTATGTACATTGACTTTTTCAGTTATTTTGACCTATTTGTTGTTTGCTTCACAATAGAAAAAAAAAACATCTTCAAAGTTGTGGGCATGTTCTGTAAATTAAATGATGCAAATCCTCGAACAATCCATGTCTCACTGCCTGCCCTGTGAGAAATCTGAGAAGATCGGATAGACTTTCAGAACGTGAGTCTATCTGACAGGTCTTTCTGTGTTTCCCTTATGTTTGTTGTGAGCAGGATCCCACCCTGTCCACAGGTTCTGCCCGTTAGCTGTTTAAGAGGCTCTATTACTGCTGACTTTGCGGTTGATATTTTCCTTCTGGAGTTCTATGCAGGTTGTTTGTAAATTCTCTACTTCCCGCTCGTCTCAAGCTAAGTCCTCCTGTTCTCCCCTTTGTGTGTGTGTTGCTTCTAGGTCTCAGGGAGACGCTGGTCCCTTCACGGTGAAAGGTACTGGCTGTCTCATTCTCCACTCCCTAAGTTAGGCTTTGCTTCAGTGTCAGCAGGGCTTAGGTTCCATTGTATGATTTTGTTCACCATCAAGACTTGCTCATACTGTCAGCAGTCAGGGAGAGGCTCAGGGATTGTTAGGAGGTTACCATTCCCTCCTACCTAGCTTTGGGGCCTAGTCTGTTTACCTGTTGCTGTTTGTTTACTTGGTATTCCTCTTATCCCGACTTGCCGTGACACCATGTTAATTCCAGGTTGTGAGGCACCAAAACACGAAAAAAGTCAAGGGGAGTGAATTTTGCAAGGCACTGTATAAATAAGGAAAGTTAAATGACCACAATAGCAAAACCTGGATGTTAGAGGTGTGGCCAGTATCAGAAACAACACAGACATCTATTGATCCACAAGGAAACCTGTCAGATCAAAGCATGTGTTGCCAGTCTCGCAGATCTTCTGTTACCCACTGTCGGGGGACGTCCGTATGTCTCGGTATGTCTGTGAAAAGGTGACAGTGCTGGCCAATCCAAGGGCAGGGCTGGACAAGCAGGGATATCTTAGGCTACCAAATGCACAGTAAACATTAGTTAGTCTGAGAAGCATTTTTAACAGAAATGCTGATGTAGTTGCTTACTTCTTGTACATCTTCCCCAAGCTTTCCTTTTTTCAGTTTGGACTCTTCTAACTCATTTTCCCTATGTAATGAAATTCATCTGATTTGTTTCCATGTAGCACTTCCTGTTGCTGTATCCAACCAAGCCCATGATGCACTTCTCCTTTCTCTGTCACAGCTCCAGCACCGCCCCTAACCACACCCAGCTAGTTTATAGCTTCTCCCACCAGCTAGTTACATAGACACTCCCCTATCACTGAGTCACCCATGGGCATAATATCATAGGAAATAAGTAAGAGCTACATGGACATGGTCATGTGACCACAACCCAAACAGGCCAATAGGAGCAATAAAGGTTAAAGAAACACAATACAAAAGTACAGCTACCTTCATAAATGATTATTTTATTGGATGTTGGTGCAAATCAGAAAACCCTTTTAACCCCTTCCCGACACATGACGTACTAGTACGTCATGAAAGTCGGTGACTTACCGCATCATGACGTAATAGTACGTCATGGATAACTCCGGTCACCGCGGCGAATCGCGCGGTGACCGGAGTAAGCTGACTGCACTAATCGGCAGTCAGCCATCTTAGCTGAAGATGAGGAGGAGTTTTTCTGCCCCCTGCAGCCCCGACTGCTGCGATTGGCTGGCTAGTGAAGACCAGCCCATCGCAGCGCCGGCAATGAATGGAGCTGCAGGGGGGCTCGGCTAGAAGTGGGAGGGGGCTGATGACATCATCCCATGTCTCCTCTTAGGTCAGGGAGGGGACACCAGACACAGGTGGCCCTTCCCAGCGCTGAGATTGGCTACCAGCCTATGGCAGCGCTATTCTTCTATTATCCAATCTGTGGTGCTGCTGGTGGCTGGGACGGAGGTGATTGGGGCTGATTACATTAGCCCATGTCACCTCAGAGGTCAGGGAGGGGACATCAGACACTGATGTCCCCTCCCAGCGCTGCGATTGGCTGGAACAACGCTTCAGCCAATGGCAGCGCTATGCAGCAGAAAGAACCGTTGGTGCCTCTCTGCAGGCAGCCATTCTAGCTTGGTGACTGCTTGCAGAGAGGACCTGTGCCCTTCTATGCTGCTCGTTGTCGGCTGGGACTTGTGGTACTACCACACAAATCAGTGCTTTCCATTCAGTGCTTTGAAGAAGAAGAAGAAGAAGAAGAAAAAGAACAACATCTGGAACAGCTGTAGTGATCTTTGGGTCATCTGCAGCTGTTTCAGATCCCCATTCCCTGTCCCCCCCTCTCCCCCCCTCCCCCTTCACCGCATTTTTGGCTTTTTGTTGGCTTTTTTTGGGCTCTGCACTAGAGTTCAGCGGACACCTGGATTTTTGTGTTCGGCAGATTCGGCCGAACTTGAAAAAAAAGTTCGGGTTCGGGACCGGAACTTGACCCCGAACCCCATTGAAGTCAATAAGGACCCGAACTTTTGGGCACTAAAATGGCTCTAAAATAGTCCTGGAAAGGGCTAGAGGGCTGCAAAAGGCATCAAAATGTGCTTAAGAGCATGACAACTGTTGCAAACAAATGTGAATAGGGAAATGACTTAAAATAACATAGAATACAGAAAAATAAAAAATAACAATCTGGATCTAGGAGTAGGAGGTTTAGGAGGCGGTGGATGGGTGGATGTGGCGGTGTAGGTTGACGTGGCGGTGTAGGTGGAAGCGGCGGTGAAGGAGGAATAAGTAGCCAACACTGATTTGTGTTGTTTTTTATTTTTAAATTGGGGTATCCCCCAAAATATTGGGACATATAACAAAATAAAACAAAGAATAAGTGCACTTGAGTACAAGAATGGATGGTTGAGGCTGGTATAAATGTCTATTCTGCACAAGGTACGGACAAGTCCTGTGGGATCCATGCCTGGTTCATTTTAATAAATGTAAGCTTGTCCACATTGGCTGCGGCCTGTGATAATGCTCTCTGCCGTGCTAAACACACGTTCACACTATACACTGGCTGCAGGGCAGGTCAGCACCTCCAAGGCTGACAAAGCTTTTCCACATTTTGGCCATCCTAACCCTGCCTTCTCAGGTGCTGGTGGTGCCCCAGCTGCGTTGGCGACCTCTTCCTCCTCCTCTGCCTTCGCCTTGTGCTTCCACTGTGCCCCTGCTGTCAGGTGGGAATGCTATCATCAGCGTACGCTTGTAGTCGCGCATCTTCCGATCAGTAACAGATGTTTTGACTAAATTTAGTTCCCTGTCAGCAATGCAGAGCAGGGGTTCATGTCACCCAACAATGGAACAGAGGATTTTGAGAGATTTAAGCCCCTGCCACCCAGGCACAGCAGGGGTTAATTCACAGCAAAAGGGGGTTCTTGTCACCCAGCAATACAACAGAGGATTTTGAGAGATTTAGGCCCCTGTCACCCAGGCACAGCAGGGGTTCATTCACGGCAAAAGGGGGTTCATGTCACCCAGCAATAGAACAGACTATTTTGAGAGATTTAGGCCCCTGTCACCCAGGCACAGCAGGGGTTCATTCACGGCAAAAGGGGGTTCTTGTCACCCAGCAATAGAACAGAGGATTTTGAGAGATTTAGGCCTCTGTCACCCAGGCACAGCAGGGGTTTGTATACGCCAAAAATAGTAAAATGTCACCTGACAATTGAAAATAATAATTTTTTCAATTTAGGGCACTAAAATTTGAACTTTTTTTTTATTAAAATGGCTCTAAAATAGTCCTTGAAAAGGCTAGAGGGATGTAAAAGGCAGTAAAATGTGCTTAAGAGCATGGCAACTGCTCTGCAAACTAATGTGGATAGGGAAATAACTTAAAATGAAATAAAATAACTAAAAATTACAAATTATTAACCTGCAACTCAGAGAAGGAGGTGGATATGGAGTCGGAGGTTGAGGAGGCGGTGAATGTGGTGTTGTAGGTAGAGGCAGCAATGGAGGAGGAGGAGGTAGGTAGCCCCCAAAATATTGGGACAAATAAAAAAAAATAAAAAAAAGAATCATTGCACTTGACTTGAGTACAAGAATGTATGTTTGATGGTGGTATAAATGTCTATTCTGCACAAGGTACAGACAAGTCTTGTGGGATCCAGGCCTGGTTCATTTTAATGAACGTGAGCTTGTCCACGTTGGCTGTGGACAGGCGGCTGCGTCTGTCTGTAATGACGCCTCCTGCCGTGCTAAATATATGTTCAGAGAGTACACTGGCTGCAGGGCAGGACAGCACCACCAAGGCATACAGGGCAAGCTCTGGCCATGTGGACAATTTGGAGACACAGAAGTTGAATGGGGTAGAACCAACTGCTAACACGCTCCATATCAGCAGTTGGGGCCGGTAGTTGAGGCGAGGTGACAAAACTTTTCCACATCTCTGCCATGCTAACCCTGCCTTCTGAGGAGCTGGCGCTGACACAGCTGCGTTGGCGACCTCTTCCTCCTCCCCTGCCTTCGCCTTGTGCTTTCACTTGTCCCCCGGCGTCAGTCGGGAATGCTCTCAGGAGCGCGTCTACAGCGTGTGCCTGTAGTCGGGCATCTTCCGATCACGCTCCAGTGAGGGAATTAAGGACGGCACATTGTCTTTGTAACGGGGATCCAGCAGGGTGGCCACCCAGTAGTCAGCACACATTAAAATGTGGGCAACTCTGCAGTCGTTGCGCAGGCACTGCAGCATGTAGTCGCTCATGTGTGCCAGGCTGCTCAGAGGTAAGGACAAGCTGTCCTCTGTGGGAGGCGTATCGTCTGCGTCCTCCGTATCCCCCCAGCCACGCACCAGTGATGGGCCCGAACTGCGTTGGATGACACCCCGCTGTGAACATGCTTCATACCCATCCTCCTCCTCTTCATCCCTCATCCTCCTCCTCCTCTTCCTCCAGTAGTGGGCCCTTGCTGGCCAAATTTGTACCTGGCCTCTGCTGTTGCAAACATCCTCTTTCTGAGCCACTTCTAAAAGACTGGCCTGAAAGTGTTAGAGATAACCCTTCTTCCTCCTCCTCGTCCTGTGCCACATCCTCTTC
This sequence comes from Bufo bufo, assembly GCF_905171765.1. Lineage (NCBI taxonomy): Eukaryota > Metazoa > Chordata > Amphibia > Anura > Bufonidae > Bufo > Bufo bufo. The sequence goes on along the minus strand of NC_053391.1, from coordinate 128,473,442 downwards.
CATCATCGCCCTAAGTGTTTTCTCAAGGAGACATAGAAGTGGTATTGTAACGCTGATAACGGCGTCATCGCCACTGGCCATGTTGGTGGAGTACTCGAAATAGCGCAACAGGGCACACATGTCTCGCATGGAGGCCCAGTCATTGGTGGTGAAGTGGTGCTATTCCGCAGTATGACTCACCCATGGGTGTTGCAGCTGAAACTCCACTATGGCCTGCTGCTGCTCGCACAGTCTCTCCAGCATGTGCAAGGTGGAGTTCCACCTGGTGGGCACGTCGCATATGAGGCGGTGAGCGGGAAGGCCGAAGTTACGCTGTAGAGCAGACAGCTCAGACATGTCGGGGTAGTTGTGAATGAATTTCTGCACCACCAAATTCAGCACATGCGCCAGGCAAGGGATGTGCGTCAAACCGGCTAGTCCCAGAGCTGCAACGAGATTTCGCCCATTATCGCACACCACCAGGCCGGGCTTGAGACTCACTGGCAGCAACCACTCGTCGGTCTGTTGTTCTATACCCCGCCACAACTGATGCGCGGTGTGGGGCCTGTCCCCCAAACACATTCGTTTCAGAATGGCCTGCTGACGTTTACCCCTGGCTGTGCTGAAGTTGGTGGTGAAGGTCTGTCGCTGACCGGATGAGGAGGTGGTAGAAGAGGAGGAGGAAGCCGAGTAGGAAGAGGAGGCAACAGGAGGCAAAGAATGATGCCCTGCGATCCTTGGCGTGCGCCAAACAGCTCTCCGCCTGGGGCCCAGCCGCCAATACATTTACCCAGTGTGCAGTTAGGGAGATATAGTGTCCCTGGCCGTGCTTACTGGTCCACGTATCTGTGGTTAGGTGGACCTTGCCACAGATGGCGTTGCACAGTGCACACTTGATTTTATCCGATACTTGGTTGTGCGGGGAGGGCACGGCTCTCCTGGAGAAGTAGTGGCGGCTGGGAACGACGTACTGTCGGACAGCAAGCGACATGAGCTGTTTGAAGCTGTCCGTCTCCACCAGCCTAAATGACAGCATTTCAAAGGCTAGTAGTTTAGAAATGCTGGCATTCAGGGCCAGGGATCGAGGGTGGCTAGGTGGGAATTTACGCTTTCTCTCAAAGGTTTGTGAGATGGAGACCTGAACGCTTCCATGTGACATGGTGGAGATGCTTGGTGACGGAGGTGGTGTTGTTGGCGGCACATCCTCTGTTTGCTGGGCGGCAGGTGCCAACGTTCCTCCAGAGGCGGAGGAAGAGGCCGAGGCAGCAGCAGAATAGGGAGCAGGAGGGGCCTGAGCCCTTTCTTGGTTTTGAAGGTGCTTACTCCACTGCAGCCTGTGTCTCGCATGTAGATGCCTGGTCATGCAGGTTGTGCTAAGGTTCAGAACGTTAATGCCTCGCTTCAGGCTCTGATGGCACAGCGTGCAAACCACTCGGGTCTTGTCGTCAGCACATTGTGTGAAGAAGTGCCACGCCAGGGAACTCATTGAAGCTGCCTTTGGTGTGCTCGGTCCCTGTTGACGGTGGCCAGTAGCAGGCGAATTGTTTTGGCGACGGCTGCTCTGCTTTTGCACCCTGCTCCCGCTTTTTCTACGCTGTTGGCTCGGTCTCACCACTGCCTCTTCCTCCGAACTCTGAAAGTCAGTGGCACAACCTTCATTTCATGTGGGGTCAAGGACCTAATCGTCCCCTGCATCGTCTTCCACCCAGTCTTCCTCCCTGACCTCCTTTTCGGTCTGCACACTGCAGAAAGACGCAGCAGATGGCACCTGTGTTTCGTCATCATCAGAGACGTGGTGAGGTGGTATTCCCATGTCCTCATCAGGAAACATAAGTGGTTGTGCGTCAGTGCATTCTATGTCTTCCACCCCTGGGGAAGGGCTAGGTGGATGTCCTTGTGAAACCCTGCCAGCAGAGTCTTCAAACAGCATAAGAGACTGCTGCATGACTTGAGGCTCAGACAGGTTCCCCGATATGCACGGGGGTGATGTGACAGACTGATGGGCATGGGTTTCAGGCGCCACCTGTGCGCTTTCTGCAGAAGACTGGGTGGGAGATAATGTGAACGTGCTGGATCCACTGTCGGCCACCCAATTGACTAGCGCCTGTACTTGCTCAGGCATTACCATCCTTAGAACGGCATTAGGCCCGACCAAATATTGCTGTAAATTCTGGCGGCTACTGGGACCTGAGGTAGTAGGTTCAGTAGGACGTGTAGCTGTGGCAGAACGGCCACGTCCTCTCCCTGCACCAGAGGCTCCACCAACACCAACACCAAGAACATGACCGCGTCCCTTATTAGATGTTTGCCTCATAGTTAGCGTTCACAAAGCAAAGTAAAAAGTGGTTAAGTCTGTTAAAAATAATTAACCGCCAATAAAAACCCTGATGTAGGGTATTGCACTCAATATTTTTTTATCTATATGACAGCGGTATTTGTGGCCTAAATGTGACAGTCACCTATGCAAGTGTAATCACAGATGTGCAGTATATGAAAAAAAGTTTTTATTTCCACCACAGTATCCTCATAGCCGTATTTGTGGCCTAAATGTGACAGTCACCTATGCAAGTGTAATCACAGATGTGCAGTATATCAGAGGGATTTTTCACCACAGTATCCTAAAAGCCTTTCTTGTGGCCTAAATGTGACAGTCACCTATGCAAGTGTAATCACAGATGTGCAGTATATGGAAAAAAGGGTTTTTTTTCACCACAGTATCCTAATAGCTGTATTTGTGGCCTAAATGTGACAGTCACCTATGCAAGTGTAATCACAGATGTGCAGTATATCAGAGGGATTTTTCACCACAGTATCCTAAAAGCCTTATTTGTGGCCTAAATGTGACAGTCACCTATGCAAGTGTAATCACAGATGTGCAGTATATCAGAGGGATTTTTCACCACAGTATCCTAAAAGCCTTATTTGTGACCTAAATGTGACAGTCACCTATGCACGTGTAATCACAGATGTGCAGTATATGAAAAAAAGTTTTTTTTTTAACAACAGTAACCTAATAGCCATATTTGTGGCCTAACTGTGACAGTCACCTATGCAAGTGTAATCACAGATGTGCACTATATCAGAGGGTTTTTTCACCACAGTATCCTAAAAGCCTTACTTGTGGCCTAAATGTGACAGTCACCTATGCAAGTGTAATCACAGATGTGCAGTATATGAAAAAAAGCTTTTTTTTCACCACAGTATCCTAATAGCCGTATTTGTGGCCTAAATGTGACAGTCACCTATGCAAGTGTAATGACAGATCTGCAGTATATGAAAAAAAGTTTTTTTTTCACCACAGTATCCTAATAGCCATATTTGTGGCCTAAATGTGACAGTCACTTATGCAAGTGTAATCACAGATGTGCAGTATATGAAAAAAAGGTTTTTTTTCACCACAGTATCCTAATAGCTGTATTTGTGGCCTAAATGTGACAGTCACCTATGCAAGTGTAATCACAGATGTGCAGTATATCAGAGGGATTTTTCACCACAGTATCCTAAAAGCCTTATTTGTGGCCTAAATGTGACAGTCACCTATGCACGTGTAATCACACATGTGCAGTATATGAAAAAAGGTTTTTTTTAACAACAGTAACCTAATAGCCATATTTGTGGCCTAACTGTGACAGTCACCTATGCAAGTGTAATCACAGATGTGCACTATATCAGAGGTTTTTTTCACCACAGTATCCTAAAAGCCTTACTTGTGGCCTAAATGTGACAGTCACCTATGCAAGTGTAATCACAGATGTGCAGTATATGAAAAAAAGCTTTTTTTTTCACCACAGTATCCTAATAGCCGTATTTGTGGCCTAAATGTGACAGTCACCTATGCAAGTGTAATCACAGATCTGCAGTATATGAAAAAAGGTTTTTTTTCACCACAGTATCCTAAAAGCCTTATTTGTGGCCTAAATGTGACAGTCACCTATGCAAGTGTAATCACAGATGTGCAGTATATCAGAGGGATTTTTCACCACAGTATCCTAAAAGCCTTATTTGTGGCCTAAATGTGACAGTCACCTATGCAAGTGTAATTACAGATGTGCAGTATATAAAAAAAAGTGTTTTTTTCACCACAGTATCCTAATAGCTGTATTTGTGGCCTAAATGTGACAGTCACCTATGCAAGTGTACTCACAGATGTGCAGTATATCAGAGGGATTTTTCACCACAGTATCCTAAAAGCCTTATTTGTGGCCTAAATGTGACAGTCACCTATGCAAGTGTAATCACAGATGTGCAGTATATGAAAAAAAGTTTTTTTTTAACAACAGTAACCTAATAGCCGTATTTGTGGCCTAAATGTGACAGTCACCTATGCAAGTGTAATCACAGATCAGCAGTATATGAAAAAAAGGTTTTTTTTCACCACAGTATCCTAAAAGCCTTATTTGTGGCCTAAATGTGACAGTCACCTATGCAAGTGTAATCACAGATGTGCAGTATATGAAAAAAAGTTTTTTTTTCACCACAGTATCCTAAAAGCCTTATTTGTGGCCTAAATGTGACAGTCACCTATGCAAGTGTAATCACAGATGTGCAATATATAAAAAAAAGGGTTTTTTTCACCATAGTATCCTAAAAGCCTTATTTGTGGCCTAAATGTGACAGTCACCTATACACGTGTAATCACAGATGTGCAGTATATGAAAAAAAGTTTTTTTTAACAACAGTAACCTAATAGCCGTATTTGTGGCCTAAATGTGACAGTCACCTATGCACGTGTAATCCCAGATGTGCACTATATTTAACAGATGTATTTTTTTAACCCCAGTAAGCAAAAAGAAGTATTTCTGGACTTGCAGACATTCAGATAGCCTGTGCTGGTTCACTATCGTTGCATAAAATGGCTGCCGATCATGTATTGGCTCAGTTGGCTCATGTAGTTGGCTCAGGGCAGGCTTAAAAAAATTGTGCACTGCACCCACAAAACACTTTTGCTGTAGATCGCTGAGTACAAAAAACCGTTCTTGATAAGATTTCTCCCTGATCTCTCCCTCACAACAGCTGCAGCCTCTCCCTACACTAATCCGAGCAGAGTTGCGGTACGCCAGACCTGCAGGGTATTGCGAATGTGAGGTCACGGTCAATGGCAGGCGAGGGTTACTCACAGTTATGTATGGAAACCCTGGGCAGGCATACAGCAGTGAAGGAGAGGCTGGCACAAAAGTCCTCTGGGGCACACTCTGTATTTAGGGACCAGGCCTGATGTTGGGTGAGGTGCCCTGGATGTTGCAGGTGTTTTATGTGCCTGGGGGCAAGGTCCCTTTGAGGTTCGTGACGCCAGTGCCAATTGAACGGTGGCACACCGTGTAGTGACAGATGGAATAATGGAGAATCAGTAGATAAACCAAATGTCTTTTTACTGGAAACTCACAGTGCAAACTTTACACATACAGTTCAATTTATGGATGGTTGTAAGGCAGTTCCTCAGACAGTTCTTTCACAAACAGGTAGACTTCAGATGGTGGCAGGAAATAAACAGGCAAGATACTTGGAGGAACACAATGATGATTGCTTTACAGTGCAACCCTGCTCTATCCCCTTCAGCTATTCTAGCTGGCTGGATCCCAAGGCCCGGATGCCTAGATGCTGGCTTTTATCCTTGGTATATCGTTCCTTCTCCAAGATCGCACTTGCTGCATTCTATATAACTCTGTCCATCATGGTACTTATCTGACCTGGTGTTGACTGGAATGGAAGGGAGGATAACTGCTGGTTTTCCCCAGGAGGCGTTTTCCTGCTACTGGGGTGTCTTCAGAGCTAACCTAGGCTCTCTTTATCCACAGGTAGGCTAGGATTCCTCTACTAGCCCCCTGGTTACAGCTAACAGCCTGGGCTGTCCAGCTGCATGTCAGGAGCAGGCTCTGACTGGTCTCTGCAGACTCCTGACCTTGAACTCGAACCCTGAGCTGACTCCCTTTCCCTGTCTGGACCTGAATACTTATACTAAGGCAACTCTAGCTCCCTCTAGCGTCTAGGATGACTAACTACAGAGACTAGGCCTGATACTACATAATACAGGGAAAAACATTACATATACAAACAACAATACTTTACAATTCACATAACATATGCACAGTTGGAAATGACACTCCTGTCCCTTGTGAAGAGAAGTCACGCACACCCCAATTGAACCTCGTGTAGTGCCCACGCTTAGTCCGTGAGGCCACTACATACCCCCATGCTTTAACGTTGCCCGACCTCGGCGCAACATGAAGGGGCCCTGCCCAGCTGGATTCTGCACCTGAAAAAGAGACCAAAAAGCAAAGCAGGAAACACATCTACATTTGCAGAAGCATATTATATGCACACATCAGGCAATTCCAACTGGCTTAGGAACAAGTACTGGTGAAAAGGGACGTCGTTCTCTTCTCTCAGGATCGTATGAGGGAACAGGGGCGCTGACCTGGCACAGCGTACATTATGACCAGGATAGTCCATATGTGCAAATTGTCCTTAAGAGAACAGCAGAACACAGTAAAACATTTAAAAGTTCTTGGAGGCTCAAAGAACAATTATGAGTCCGTACCCAGGCTCCTTTCTTATAAATCACAGAGGCTCGCGTGCAGTGGAGTCCATCTCTGGGCACATTCATTTAAAAACAAAGATCTCAGAGGCTCAGGTACTTTTGAGTCTATCACTGGGCACGTATCCTTGGGGTTCCGTTGCACAATAAAATGACATAATATAAACCAAGTGCTGTAATACCCCTGATCAACCTGAAAAGGGGGTTAAGGGTAAAAGGTGCAACAATGGAACAGGCACAACTTGGTGTGTGATAGCAGAAGCAGGCAGGAAGTCCTGGAAACAAACTTGGCTTTGATGACTTTATTATTTCAGTGGGTGCCCACTACCACTGAGCCGTGGGAAAACTGGCAGCAGCAACAAAGGACCAGAAACATAGGACTCCTGTCCTGAAAGGGTTACATTTTCAAAAGTCATCCCTTGGCAAAACAAATCAAAGGCCTAGCAGGCTAATTCACAAGGGCGTATCATAGTTACCCGGCTCTGCTGGCAAATAAGACCTGTAGTAATCCTCTACAGGTGGATGTGCCCACATTACAGTGTTAGGGGGCAGCTGCAGCATGAAGGGTCCCCTAATAGGTATCGGGCCCATAGGTCTAGGGGTAAGGACATTTGGGGACCGCACCGGTCCAGGCATAATTATGGTAGGCTGTACTGGATTAGACACCGCCGCCGCAAGCGGTCCGGTGGGCTGTGGAATTACTGACTCTGCGCAGCAAGTCACAGGGTTAGAGGGCCGTCTTGGAGGCACCGACGGAGCGGAGGTGGTAGAAGGTGGTCTACGGGTGGTGACAGGCACCCTTACCTCGTCCTTCCTAGGCGGCGTCTGGATCCTGGCGGTGGCAATCTTGCGCAGCTCCCGCAACTTTTCTTCCAGACGGACGATCTGGTCACCTATGCTTTCGGTCTCAGAATCGCTGTCCTCTGCTGTCGCCGCCGGCGCAGGTACAGTGTAGGATGCATCGGACGCAGCCGCTGCAGGTTCCAGTGGCGCATCGGGTCTCCTACCCTTCTGGATATTCTCCAGGGTAACGCGAAGTCCTTTTAGATTCTCCATGTCCTGGATGTTTTTCTCCCGGCGAGGCAACTCGGGGGACGGATAGGGACTCACCCATTTTTCCAACACAGTTGGCTGCCAAAACACATTAGGACCAATGAAAGAGCCCCGCTCCTGGAATGCGTGATGGGCCGGTTCTGGAGAGCGCTCAGTTTTGCACTCGCAGCCAGAGTAGTCCTCATCTGCCTCCCAGTCCTCCGGTTCCTTCTTGGGACGGGTCACGGCAGTCGCATATGGGCCTCGCAGGCTCTCGGCAGGGGTGAATTCTACCTCCTCTCCCTCGCGGAGGTTATGCAGATGCTCAGGGAGGTAACCTCTCTTGACAGACCTCCGGTTGACGTACAAGTCTCTGCCAGTAATGTGGTCTTGTATGAACCCGTAGCCACGGGTCTTGTCAAAGGACAGCACCAACCCCTTTCTCCTTTCCAGGCGGGGTTGGGTATTAGGATGACGGTCGTAAATGGACTTGGTCAGTTCTTCATAGTATATTTTAGTTTTAGTATTCCTCTTTATAGCGGCCTCCCGGATCTCTGCCATTAGTGCTGACCACTTGAATGAGGGCTGAAAGAAGTCTCTCCAGGAGCCGTAGCAGTGCTCCGGTTCTTTCCCCAGTGGCGGGCAGGCGGGTCTCTCCGGTCCCGGAGAGTAGGCCGGTGGAGCCTCCTCTGGCTCTACACCAATATCAGTCATGTTCAATAAATCAGGCGCGGACATCCCAGCAGAGCAGTCTTCACTCTCCAACATGCTCGATCCTTCTCTGGAGAGCGACAGGGTGGCGCCAATAAGTTCAGACAGATCCTCCCATTGCACTGAGAGGCCGCCCCCCAGGTACTCCAGTATGGGGAAGGCGGAGTCCATTCTGGCAGACATGCAAATGTCCAGACAGGCGGTGGCGCCAACTTTTAGCTTTTTCCCGCTCTTTTCAGCAAAAAGGCGCCAACTTTTACCGCCAATTCAGGATGAAGATGACGCAGCAGCAAACTCAAGCAAACTCAGCGGCCATCTTTAGCAAAACGCTGTCTATTCACTGACAGCAAGCGGTGGCTTAAACAAGCAGCAAACAGTCCATAAAACACTATTTTCACACCGCTACTTAGGACAGTTCTTTGGCCCAGTACTTTTGAATAAAACCATTAGGGCTTGGTCACTTTAAGATGATTTTCAGCACACAGTTTTGTAATCCCACAATGGCGCGGATATGTTCCGTATCCTGTTCGTGACGCCAATTTATGCGGTACGCCAGACCTGCAGGGTATTGCGAATGTGAGGTCACGGTCAATGGCAGGCGAGGGTTACTCACAGTTATGTATGGAAACCCTGGGCAGGCATACAGCAGTGAAGGAGAGGCTGGCACAAAAGTCCTCTGGGGCACACTCTGTATTTAGGGACCAGGCCTGATGTTGGGTGAGGTGACCTGGATGTTGCAGGTGTTTTATGTGCCTGGGGGCAAGGTCCTTTTGAGGTTTGTGACGCCAGTGCCAATTGAACGGTGGCACACCGTGTAGTGACAGATGGAATAATGGAGGAATCAGTAGATAAACCAAATGTCTTTTTACTGGAAACTCACAGTGCAAACTTTACACATACAGTTCAATTTATGGATGGTTGTAAGGCAGTTCCTCAGACAGTTCTTTCACAAACAGGTAGACTTCAGATGGTGGCAGGAAATAAACAGGCAAGATACTTGGAGGAACACAATGATGATTGCTTTACAGTGCAACCCTGCTCTATCCCCTTCAGCTATTCTAGCTGGCTGGATCCCAAGGCCCGGATGCCTAGATGCTGGCTTTTATCCTTGGTATATCGTTCCTTCTCCAAGATCGCACTTGCTGCATTCTATATAACTCTGTCCATCATGGTACTTATCTGACCTGGTGTTGACTGGAATGGAAGGGAGGATAACTGCTGGTTTTCCCCAGGAGGCGTTTTCCTGCTACTGGGGTGTCTTCAGAGCTAACCTAGGCTCTCTTTATCCACAGGTAGACTAGGATTCCTCTACTAGCCCCCTGGTTACAGCTAACAGCCTGGGCTGTCCAGCTGCATGTCAGGAGCAGGCTCTGACTGGTCTCTGCAGACTCCTGACCTTGAACTCGAACCCCGAGCTGACTCCCTTTCCCTGTCTGGACCTGAATACTTATACTAAGGCAACTCTAGCTCCCTCTAGCGTCTAGGATGACTAACTACAGAGACTAGGCCTGATACTACATAATACAGGGAAAAACATTACATATACAAACAACAATACTTTACAATTCACATAACATATGCACAGTTGGAAATGACACTCCTGTCCCTTGTGAAGAGAAGTCACGCACACCCCAATTGACCCTCGTGTAGTGCCCACGCTTAGTCCGTGAGGCCACTACAGAGTGACGGGCGGCGCTACGTGATCCAGCCTAAATAGAGGCTGGTTCACATGCTGCAGTTGGCCAATCACAGCCATGCCAATAGTAGGCATGGCTGTGATGGCCTTTTGGGGCAAGTAGTATGACGCTTGTTGATTGGCTGCTGTGCAGCCTTTCAAAAAGCGCCATAAAAATCGCCGAACACTGAACCCGAACTTTTACGTAAATGTTCGGGTTCGGGTGCCGAAAACCCTAAAGTTCGGTACGAACCTGAACTTTACAGTTCGGGTTCGCTCAACTCTACTCTGCACCACTTTGTGCGAGCTGTGATTGGCAAGTGCTGATCAGCACTTGTGTTTTTTTGGTGCTAGCTAGCTATATATCTATATATATATATATATATATATATATATATATATATATATTATATATATATATATATATATATATGTCACTTTTAGTTAGTAATATTTTTGATTTTTGTTCCCGCAGGTGCGTGGGTCCTGCACCTGATGAGCGTCGGTCAGTACTGTCAATTACTGACTGGGTCTGCTCAGGTTTAGTGCCTTTTTTTTTGTATAAAAAAAGAAATCAGTTAGTGCTAGCTAGTTTTATATATATATATATATATATATATATATATATATACACACACATATATATATATATATATATATATATATATGTCAATTTTAGTTAGTACTAGTTTAAATTTTTAACCCACACATGTGCCATCTGCGTGCGTGGGTTCTGCACCTGCTGAGCGCCGGTCAGTACTGTCAATTAGTTTAGTGTCTTTTTTTTTTTATATTTTATTTTGGAGCCTTTTTTTCTAAATTTTTATCTAATTCTTTCACTTATCTTTTTCTCTTTTCTTTCTTTCTCTTTTTTTCTTTCTCATAAATTTTATTTTAATTAATTCATTACAAGTCCCCTCACGTGTTAAATCACTACATACACCACCCTGACACTTTTCACTTTACATACACCAATAAAAATAAAAATGTCCAATTCATCCCAGAGAATGTACTCCGCTGAAGAGGCATAAGCCTCTGAAACGGAGTCTGCAAGTGAGGGAGAAGAGGATGCTACATTCCTCTACTCCTCAACTCCTTCATCATCATCGTCATCCGGTGATGAGGGACCCTCAAGGAGACGCCCAGGAGAGATGAAGTAGCCCCTCCCCCCCAGTGATCCCCTATGGTCCATACTGCCTGAGGATTATGAGCCCCAAATTCCAGAGTTTGTGGGAAACTCTGGAATCCAGATTGACTGCACGGGCTTCACAGAAATAGATTTTTTCAAAATCAATTTCTCTGACGATCTCATAAATTTGATCGTGACCCAAACAAATTTGTACGCCCAGCAGTTTATTTCTCAAAACACAGCATCCTCATATGCTAGACCCCTAGAAAGGACCCCTGTAAATGCAGCAGACATTATGAAGTTTTGGGGACTGTTGCTGCATATGGGCCTTGTCAAAAATGAGACAATATTGGAGTTAAGATGTCTTGTACAACACTCCAATTTACAATATGACCATGTCCCGCTCAAGATTTGAATCCATGTTGAAATTCCTACATTACAATGATAATGCATAGTGCCCCCCCCCCAAAATTACCCAAATTTTGACCGTCTATTCAAAATAAGACCCCTTCTGGAGCACCTCAACTCAAAATTTACAGAGGTGTTCACCCAAGCAAAAGAAATTAGCATAGACGAGTCCCTTGTACATTTTAAAGGAAGGGTTAAATTTCGCCAGTACCTCCCCAGCAAACGGGCACGGTACAGAATAAAAATGTACAAGCTTTGCGAGGGTACCTCTGGGTACACCTACAGGTTCCGGGTTTATGAGGGAAAAGATTTCCGGATACAACCCCCTGAATGCCCCCCCGTCCTAGGAGTTACTGGCAAGATTGTGTGGGACTTACTCCACCCACTGCTGGATAATGGTTATCACCTCTATGTAGATAACTATTACACCAGCATACCCCTATTCATGTCCCTAAAAGCCCGAGGTACTGTGGCTTGCGGCACAGTGCGAAAAAATCTGAGAGGGCCCCCTAGATCCCTGGTAGGGCAACTACTGCGAAAAGGTGACAGTAAGGCTCTCCTCCATGAGAACATGCTGGCGGTTAAGTACAAGGACAAGAGGGATGTCCTTGTACTAACCACCATTCACACAAACACCAGTTCTCCTGCCCAAGTGCGAGGTACCACTACCTCTGTCAACAAGCCTGACTGCATCCTTAATTACAACAGGCACATGGGAGGGGTTGATCTGTCCGATCAAGTTCTGAAGCCCTACAGTGCCATGCGTAAAACTAAGGTGTGGTACAAAAAGCTGGCCATATACATTGTACAGATGGCAATGTACAATGCATACATTTTACATAGAACTGCAGGCCAGACAGGAACTTTCATTCAGTTCCAAGAGGCGGTAATCAAGGCCCTAATTTTCCAAAGTTAGGAAGGGGAGGGCCCGAGTACTTTAGGAGGTCATGGTGCCCGTGTTGTACCAGGACAACATTTCCCTGAAGTCCCACAAACAGCAAAGAGTGGAAAGAACCCAAAAAGATGTCGGGTTTGTTACAAAAGGGGTATACGAAAGGACACCATTTATCAGTGTGACACCTGCCCTGATAAACCTGACCTCTGCATAAAAGAATGCTTCAGAACCTACCACTCATCCATGGATTTTTTATTTTATCCTTTATGCTCCCTGTAATATTTCCAGATCTCTGTTTAGTCCACCTCACTTGCATACCCACTTTCCAACAACCACTACATAATCTTTTCTGTGAGACACCTGTTTGGTTAAAAGTACCCTTTCCACCACTTAAAATGTCCGTACGGGAGTGCTTTTTCCAGAATAGGGTATCTGGAAATATTTAAAATGCGACATGGCAGCTAAAATCCATGTCTGCCAATTCAGGCCTGCGAATTGTACTTTGCCTGTAGCGGCTTGCTGTGCGCCAATACAGCAGGCTACGAGCACATATGGGGTGTTTGCAAAATAAGGAGAAAATTGGTAACATATACTTGGGTGAATTTTCTCCTTTAACCCCTTGTGAAAGTGAAAAATTGGGGTCTGCTAGTACTTTTTCATTTTTACAAATGTGTGCTTTGAAATCCTCTCTGTAGTATTTCTGCCTTCTGTGAGACACCTGTTTGGTAAAAAGTACCCTTTCCACCACTTAAAATGTCCATACGGGGGTGCTCTTTCCAAAATGGGGTCACTTGGGGTTTTTCATTTCTAGGGACCTCTGGAAATTTTTTAAATCCGACATGGCAGCTAAAATCCATGTCTGCCAATTCAGGCCTGCAAAAACCATATTTTGCACTTTGCCTGTAGCGGCCTGCTGTGCGTCAAAACAGCAGGCTACGAGCACATATGGGGTGTTTGCAAAATGGGAGAAAGTGGGGAACATATACTGGGGTGCATTTTCTCCTTTAACCCCTTGTGAAAGTGAAAAATTGGGGGCTGCTAATACTTTTTCATTTTTACAAATGTGTGCTTTGAAATCCTCTCTCTAGAATTTCTGCCTTCTGTGAGACACCTGTTTGGTAAAAAGTACCCTTTCCACCACTTGAAATGTCTGTACGGGGGTGCTCTTTCCAAAATGGGGTCACTTGGGGTTTTTTCCATTTCTAGGGACCTCTGGAAATTTTTTTAATCCGACATGGCAGCTAAAATCCATGTCTGCCAATTCAGGCCTGCAAAAAACATATTTAGCACTTTGCCTGTAGCGGCCTGCTGTGCGTCAATACAGCAGGCTATGAGCACATATGGGGTGTTTGCAAAATGAAGAGAAAATGGGGAACATATACTGGGATGCATTTTCTCCTTTAATCCCTTGTGAAATTGAAAAATTAGGGTCTGCTAGAACTTTTTAATTTTTACAAATGTGTGCTTTGAAATCCTCTCTCTAGAATTTCTGCCTTCTGTGAGACACCTGTTTGGTAAAAAGTACCCTTTCCACCACTTAAAATGTCCATACGGGGGTGCTCTTTCCAAAATGGGGTCACTTCTTGGGGTTTTTCATTTCTGGTGACCTCTGGAAATTTTTTTAATGCAACATGGTAGCTAAAACCCATGTCTGCCAAATCAGGTCAGCAAAATCTATATTTAGCTGTTAGACTCTAGAACCCTGCCATGCGTCCATTTATCATTTTATGAGCACATATTGGGTGTTGGTGTATTCGGGGGGAAATGGGGAACAAAATATGGGGTGCATTTTGTCCTGCTACCCCTTGTGAAAGTGAAAAATGTGGGTGTAAAGCTACTTTTTTTGGAAAGAAAATTATTTTTTTATTTTCACAGCCAAGCGTTTCCTAATTCTGTGAAACCTCCGATGGGTCTAAGTGCTCACTACACACCTTGAAATATTCCTTGAGGGGTGTAGTTTACGGAATGGGGTCACTTTTTGGGGATTTCCACTTTAGGGGTACCTCAGGGTGTCTTTTTATGCGACATAGTTCCCAAAAGCCAATCCTGCAAAATCTGTCCTCCAAATGCCCTATGGCGCTACTTCCCTTTTGGACCCTGCCATGCACCCATAGATCATTTTATGAGCACATATTGGGTGTTGGCGTATTCGGGGGGAAATGGGGAAAAAAATGTGGGGTGCATTTTGTCCTTCTACCCCTTGTGAAAGTGAAAAATGTGGGTGTAAAGCTACTTTTTTTGGAAAAAATTATTTATTTTCACAGCCAAGCGTTTCCTAATTCTGTGAAACGCCCGATGGGTCTAAGTGCTCACTACGCACCTTGAAATATTCCTCGAGGGGTGTAATTTCCGGAATGGGGTCACTTTTTGGGGGGTTTCCACTCTAGGGGTAGAGATGTCCCGAACTATTCGCCGGCGAACATAGCTTGTTCGCCGCGGCGGGCGAACATATGCGATGTTCGGTCCGCCCCATATTCGTCATCATTGTGTAAACTTTGACCCTGTACCTCACAGTCAGCAGACACATTCCAGCCAATCAGCATCATACCCTTCCTTCCCAGACCCTTCCACCTCCTGGACAGCATCCATTTTATATTCATTCGGAAACTGCATTCTTAGTAAGAGGAGGGACAGTGTAGCTGCTGATTTAATAGGGAAATCTATAGCTAGGCTAGTGTATTCAGTGTCCACTACAGTCCTAAAAGACTCATCTGATCTCTGCTGTAAGGACAGCACCCCAAAAAGCCCTTTTTAGGGCTAGAACATCAGTCTGCTTTTTTTTTTTCCTGTGTAATCTAATTGCAGTTTCCTGCCAGCGTGTGTGTCAGGCTCACAGCGTATACTGTGCCCACTTGCCCAGTGCCACCACTCATATCTGGTGTCACAGTAGCTTGCATTTAAAAAAATAATAAACTTTTTTGACTGTAATATAATAGCAGTCAGTTGGCGACACGCGCGTGTGTTTCATGCCCTGCAAGTGCATAGTGTCACCAGCGCAACTCATATGTGGTGTCACAGTAGATTACATTTAAAGAAAAACAACAATTTTGACTGTGAATAAATAGCAGTCAGTTGCACACACGTGTTTGTGTGTTTAAGGCCCAGCTGCAAGTGCATAGTGTCACCAGCGCAACTCATATCTGATGTCACAGTAGATTACATTTAAAGAAAAACAACAATTTTGACTGTGAATAAATAGCAGTCAGTTGCACACACGTGTTTGTGTGTTTAAGGCCCAGCTGAAAGTGCATAGTGTCACCAGCGCAACTCATATCTGATGTCACAGTAGATTACATTTAAAGAAAAACAACAATTTTGACTGTGAATAAATAGCAGTCAGTTGCACACACGTGTTTGTGTGTTTAAGGCCCAGCTGCAAGTGCATAGTGTCACCAGCGCAACTCATATCTGACGTCACAGTAGATTACATTTAAAGAAAAACAACAATTTTGACTGTGAATAAATAGCAGTCAGTTGCACACACGTGTTTGTGTGTTTAAGGCCCAGCTGCAAGTGCATAGTGTAACCAGCGCAACTCATATGTGGTGTCACAGTAGATTACATTTAAAGAAAAACAACAATTTTGACTGTGAATAAATAGCAGTCAGTTGCACACACGTGTTTGTGTGTTTAAGGCCCAGCTGCAAGTGCATAGTGTAACCAGCGCAACTCATATGTGGTGTCACAGTAGATTACATTTAAAGAAAAACAACAATTTTGACTGTGAATAAATAGCAGTCAGTTGCACACACGTGTTTGTGTGTTTAAGGCCCAGCTGCAAGTGCATAGTGTCACCAGCGCAACTCATATGTGGTGTCACAGTAGATTACATTTAAAGAAAAACAACAATTTTGACTGTGAATAAATAGCAGTCAGTTGCACACACTTGTTTGTGTGTTTAAGGCCCAGCTGCAAGTGCATAGTGTAACCAGCGCAACTCATATGTGGTGTCACAGTAGATTACATTTAAAGAAAAACAACAATTTTGACTGTGAATAAATAGCAGTCAGTTGCACACACGTGTTTGTGTGTTTAAGGCCCAGCTGCAAGTGCATAGTGTAACCAGCGCAACTCATATGTGGTGTCACAGTAGATTACATTTAAAGAAAAACAACAATTTTGACTGTGAATAAATAGCAGTCAGTTGCACACACGTGTTTGTGTGTTTAAGGCCCAGCTGCAAGTGCATAGTGTCACCAGCGCAACTCATATGTGGTGTCACAGTAGATTACATTTAAAGAAAAACAACAATTTTGACTGTGAATAAATAGCAGTCAGTTGCACACACTTGTTTGTGTGTTTAAGGCCCAGCTGCAAGTGCATAGTGTAACCAGCGCAACTCATATGTGGTGTCACAGTAGATTACATTTAAAGAAAAACAACAATTTTGACTGTGAATAAATAGCAGTCAGTTGCACACACGTGTTTGTGTGTTTAAGGCCCAGCTGCAAGTGCATAGTGTCACCAGCGCAACTCATATGTGGTGTCACAGTAGATTACATTTAAAGAAAAACAACAATTTTGACTGTGAATAAATAGCAGTCAGTTGCAGACACGTGTTTGTGTGTTTAAGGCCCAGCTGCAAGAGCATAGTGTCACCAGCGCAACTCATATCTGATGTCACAGTAGATTACATTTAAAGAAAAACAACAATTTTGAATGTGAATAAATAGCAGTCAGTTGCACACACGTGTTTGTGTGTTTAAGGCCCAGCTGCAAGTGCATAGTGTAACCAGCGCAACTCATATGTGGTGTCACAGTAGATTACATTTAAAGAAAAACAACAATTTTGACTGTGAATAAATAGCAGTCAGTTGCACACACGTGTTTGTGTGTTTAAGGCCTAGCTGCAAGTGCATAGTGTCACCAGCGCAACTCATATGTAGTGTCACAGTAGATTACATTTAAAGAAAAACAACAGTTTTGACTGTGAATAAAGAGCAGTCAGTTGCACACACGTGTTTGTGTGTTTAAGGCCCAGCTGCAAGTGCATAGTGTCACCAGCGCAACTCATATCTGATGTCACAGTAGATCACATTTAAAGAAAAACAACAATTTTGACTGCGAATAAATAGCAGTCAGTTGCACACACGTGTTTGTGTGTTTAAGTCCCTGCTGCAAGTGCATAGTGTCACTAGCGCAACTTATATCTGGTGTCACAGTAGCTTGCACGCATAGTACAACTAAACTAATCCCATCGCGGTCGTGGTGCTGGGATTCCCTTTGGCCCTAGAGTAATGCCCAGTATTCACAGGCCACGTACCCTGAACTCGAAAAGTTCTGAGGACATAGTTGACTGGCTAACACAGGACACCCAATCTTCTACAGCTTCCGCTTGGAACCTTGACGCACCATCCTCCTCCAGTTCACCTTCGGGCACCTCTCAAGTTACCACTCGCCCGCCTGCCGCCTCCACCAACACTAGCACCACAGCTGCTTCACTTGATCTGTCAGAGGAGTTATTTACACATCAGTTGGAAGAAATGAGTGATGCGCAACCATTATTGCCAGAGGATGTAGATAACAGGGATATGTCTCAGTCAGGCAGCATTACACACATGGACGTACGGTGTGATGATGATGATGTACCTGCTGCTGCTTCCTTTGCTGAGTTGTCAGATACAAGTGAAGCGGTTGATGATGACGATGTGTCCGTGGATGTCACGTGGGTGCCCGCTCAAAGAGAAGAAGAACAGGGGGAAAGTTCAGATGGGGAGACAGAGAGGAGGAGGAGACGAGTTGGAAGCAGGGGGAGGTCGTCGCAAGGAGCTAGTGGCACAGTCAGACAGCATGCATCGGCACCCGGGGTCAGCCAGACAGCACGCCAATCAACGCATGCTGTTGCCACCACCAGAATACCGTCATTGCAGAGCTCAGCAGAGTGGCATTTTTTGTGTGTGTCTGCCTCTGACAACAGCGATGCCATTTGCAACCTGTGCCAAAAGAAACTGAGTCGTGGGAAGTCCAACACCCACCTAGGTACAACTGCTTTGCGAAGGCACATGATCGCACATCACAAGCGCCTATGGGATCAACACATAAGTACAAGCAGCACACAAACTCAAAGCCGCCATCCTCCTCCTGGTCCAGCATCTTCAGCCACGTCAACCACTGCTGTCCTCCTTGCCCCCTCTCAACCATCCGCCACTCCGTCTCTCGCCTTGAGCAGTTTCTGCTCATCTGCCCACAGTCAGGTGTCTGTCAAGGACATGTTTGAGCGTAAGAAGCCAATGTCACAAAGTCGCCCCCTTGCCCGGCGTCTGACAGCTGGCTTGTCGGAACTCTTAGCCCGCCAGCTTTTACCATACAAGCTGGTGGAGTCTGAGGCCTTCCAAAAATTTATAGCTATTGGGACACCTCAGTGGAAGGTACCCGGCCGAAATTTCGTTGCACAAAAGGCAATCTCCAACCTGTACTAGATTGTGCAAAAGGGAGTAATGGCATGTCTGGCACACAGTGTTGGGGCAAGGGTCCATCTGACCACTGATACCTGGTCTGCAAAGCACTGTCAGGGCAGGTATATCACCTACACTGCGCATTGGGTAAACCTGCTGACGGCTGCCAAGCATGGAATGCGTGGCTCTGCAGAGGAGTTGGTGACACCGCCACGTCTTGCAGGCAGGCCTGCTGCCACCTCCTCTACTCCTCCTACTCCATCCTCTTTCATAACCTCCTCGGCTGAGTCCTCTTCTGCTGCTGCGTCTTGCTCCACATCAACGGCACCCCCCCAGCTCCCCAGGGGCTATTCCACATCCCGGATACGACAGTGTCACGCCGTCTTGGGGTTGACTTGCCTGAAAGCAGAGAGTCACACCGGACCAGCATTCCTGTCCGCCCTGAATGCACAGGTGGATCAGTGGCTGACT
Source organism: Bufo bufo (assembly GCF_905171765.1). Taxonomy (NCBI): domain Eukaryota; kingdom Metazoa; phylum Chordata; class Amphibia; order Anura; family Bufonidae; genus Bufo; species Bufo bufo. The sequence goes on along the minus strand of NC_053391.1, from coordinate 128,454,212 downwards.
CTGCACCAACTGGAGATCGGCAAAGTGGTGTGTGACAACGGAAGCAATTTGTTGGCGGCATAGAATTTGGGCAAGTTGACACATGTGCCGTGCATGGCAGATGTGTGTAATCTGATCGTACAACGCTTTGTGCATAAGTACCTGTCACGGAACCATGAACCAGACGTACAACAAGGGATAAGTGAAAATAAGAAGGCTTTATTGAAAATAAAGCTGTAAAGCAAAAGTCCAAACGGATGGCGAAACCGAAGCAGAGTCTTTGCGAAGCCAGAGGTCAGGAACCAGAAGGGTAGTCAGACGAAGCCAGGATCAGGAACCAGCAGGGTAGTCAGACGAAGCCAGGATCAGGAACCAGCAGGGTAGTCGGACGAAACCAGGATCAGGAACCAGCAGGGTAGTCGGACGAAACCAGGATCAGGAACCAGAAGCAGCAGCAGTCTAGAAGCATGTGAACACAGGAGGACCAAGCAAGGAACTGAAGCCACAAACCTCCTATATATATGAGCTGGGCATCCAGCTCCTCCCAGTGGGAAGGAGGAGCCGCAGGGTGGGAGGCTACAAGAAACCCAGAAACCAAGATGGCCGCCAGCACATGTCAAACGAAGGAGAACAGCAAGAAGGTAAGACCATGACAGTACCTCCCCCTCAAGGGCCCCTCCTCCGCGGAGTAAAGAACGGTTTCTGAGGGAAGCGTGCGTGGAAGGCTCGGAGCAAGGCAGGAGCATGGACATCTGCGGAGGGAACCCAGGAACGCTCCTCTGGACCATAACCACGCCAATGGACCAAAAACTGCACCCGACCGCGGACCAGGCATGAGTCCAGGATATTGCTCACCTCATACTCCTCACGATTACCCACTTGGACCGGACGAGGCCGAGGAACCGAGGAAGTGAAACGATTACACACCAGTGGCTTCAACAGGGAGACATGAAACACGTTGGAGATCCGCATGCCAGGAGGAAGCGCAAGGGCATAGGCTACCGGGTTTACCCTGCGAAGCACTCGGAAGGGACCAACAAAGCGAGGCGCCAGCTTGGGAGTGGGCACTCGAAGGTTGAGGTTGCGGGTGGACAACCATACACGGTCTCCGACCTGGTAGGAAGGAGCAGGCGCTCGTCTGCGATCAGCCTGGAGTCTCTGGCGCTGCGCAGAGACCTCAAGGGACTTCTGGATCTGTACCCAAGAAGCACGTAGGACGGAAAGGTGATCCTCCACAGCCGGAATATCCTGGGGAGAGAATACCTCCGGTAACACGGCAGGTTGGAACCCATAATTGGCCATGAAGGGAGACGTCCCAGAGGAAGAGTTCACCGCCGTGTTCCTGGCAAACTCAGCCCAAGGCAGGAGGTCAACCCAATTGTCTTGGTGATCGGAGACATAGCAACGAAGGAATTGCTCCAAGGCCTGATTGGATCGTTCTGCGGCCCCATTGGACTGAGGGTGGTAGGCCGAGGAGAAGGAGAGATGAATCCCCAACTGGGAGCAAAAGGCGCGCCAGAACCTGGACACAAACTGACTCCCCCGATCCGACACAATCTCCTTGGGCAAACCGTGCAACCGGAAGACCTCCCTGGCAAAAATCGTGGCCAACTCTTGTGCAGAGGGTAACTTCTTGAGAGGAACACAGTGGCACATTTTGGAAAACCGATCCACAATCATGAGAATGACCGTATGGCCTCGGGATGCAGGGAGGTCCACAATGAAATCCATCCCCAGGTGTGACCATGGGCGCTCCCCGGTGGCTATGGGTTGCAGAAGGCCCAACGGAAGGTGCCGAGGGGACTTACTCTGGGCACAAACGGAGCATGCCGCTACATATGCGGCGATGTCGGAACGTAGGGAAGGCCACCAGAACAGACGTGAAACAGCCCAGGACAGCTGATTCTTTCCAGGATGCCCCGCGGTCTTGGAGTTATGGTAGGTTCGCAACAACCGAGTGCGCAACTCCTCAGGCACAAAACATCTGCCGTTGGGTCTCCCAGAGGGAGCACCAGATTGAGCCGCCAAAATCTGCTCACCCAGGGGAGAGGTCAGGCTGGTGCGAATGGCGGCCAAGATCTGATTCGGGGGTATGACCGAAGTCGGAATCGACTCCTACATGGACAGCACGGAGTACTGCCGTGATAAGGCATCCGCCCTGATGTTCTTGGAACCGGGTAGGTAGGAGACCACGTAATTAAAACGTGACAAGAACAGAGCCCATCTGGCCTGACGTGGTGTCAATCTCTTGGCCTCAGAAAGGTAGGTCAGATTCTTGTGGTCCGTCAGGATGAGGACCGGAACCACCGAACCCTCGAGCAAGTGCCTCCATTCTTTAAGGGCCTGCACGATGGCCAATAACTCCCTGTCACCAATCTGATAGTTGCACTCCGCGGAAGACAGTTTCCGGGAGTAAAACCCACAAGGAAGCAGAGGACCCTCTGGTGTTCTACGCTGAGACAGAAGGGCGCCTACTCCCGTCTCAGACGCGTCCACCTCGAGGACAAAGGGCAACCCAGGGTTGGGATGCGACAGAATCGGAGCCGACACAAAGGCGGACTTTAGAGCCTCAAAAGCTCGGATGGCCTCGAGCGGCCAGACCTGGGAATTACTGCCCTTCCTGGTCAGATCCGTGAGAGGCTTGGCTAGCATGGAAAAGTCCCTGATGAACTTCCGATAATAATTGGCGAAGCCCAAAAAGCGCTGCAGGGAACGAAGACCACTGGGCTGGGGCCACTGTAAGACAGCCGAAACCTTCTCAGGATCCATGGAGAACCCCTCAGCGGAAATGATGTAACCTAAGAAGGTTACCTGGGATCGGTGAAATTCGCATTTCTCAAGCTTACCGAACAGCTTGTTCTCTCGTAACCGTTGCAACACTCGTCTGACATCCAGAATGTGGGCCTCCATGGATTCAGAATATACCAAGATGTCATCCAAATAGACCACCACACACTGCTGCAACAGGTCACGGAAAACATCGTTGATGAATTCCTGAAAGACTGCGGGCGCATTGCACAACCCAAAGGGCATAACCAAGGATTCATAATGACCGGTCCTGGTGTTAAACGCGGTCTTCCACTCATCGCCCGCCTTGATCCTTACCAGGTTATATGCCGCCCTCAGGTCGAGTTTGGTAAAGACCGTGGCCCCTTTAAGGCGATCGAACAGCTCGGAAATCAAGGGTATCGGGTAAGCGTTCTTGATCGTGATGCGATTGAGACCCCTGTAATCGATGCAAGGCCTCAACTCACCGCCCTTCTTTTTCACAAAGAAAAATCCAGCCCCTGCCGGGGACGAGGATTTGCGAATGTGTCCGCGTGAAAGCGCCTCCCTCACGTACTCCTCCATGGCCTCATTCTCCCCTACCGACAGTGGATAGACCTTGCCACGAGGAGGAACGGCACCAGATTGTAACTCTATGGCACAATCGTATGGGCGGTGCGGAGGTAGGGCAACCGCGCGCACCTTATCGAATACATCCCGGTACTCCTCGTATTCAGGAGGCAACAGAGAGTCCGAGGAAGTACACAGCAACTTGACAGACCCATGGATGCAACTAGCCCCACACTGCGGTGACCACGAGAGGATCTCGGCCGATCTCCAATCGAAAGTCGGATTATGCTTCCGGAGCCAGGGGTACCCCAAGACCACCGAGTAGTGTGGAGACTAAATAACCTGGAGGCAGACCGACTCTCTGTGAACGGCACCAATGGCTATCCCCACTGGAAGGGTCTCATGAGTCACGTGTGGCGGCAGAAGGGGTCTGCCGTCTATCGCCTCAAGAGCCAGTGGGGAACCTCGAGCCTGCAGAGGAATGGAATTGGCGGCAGCGAACACATTATCAATGAACAAACCACCAGCACCAGAGTCCACCAACGCCTGGGTCGTCACCGAGCCCCCGACCCAGGAGAGGACAACAGTGATCAGTGGTTTGTCAACACGGGAAACCGGGGACGAGGAGACTCCACCCAAGATCTGCCCCCGACAGGATCTCAGGTGCGAGCGTTTCCCGGACGGTTCGGACATGCCAACCGAAAATACCCACCGAGACCACAGTACATGCATCGGCCCTCGCGTCTCCGGAGTACCCTCTCCCCCTCGGACAGGCGAGCAAACCCCAGCTGCATGGGTTCACCCCCAGACAAGTCATCCCCAGGAGGCGTGGGAGGAGAGGGAGGCACGGGTGGGACAGCAAACGTAGGCGCCAATCTGTTAGAAAACCTCCGCAGTCTCTCCTTAAAGGAAGGTCTCACCCTGAGTCTGGTGTCAATCAAAATCAGGAAAGAAATAAGAGACTCGAGCTCCACTGGTAGGTCCTTAGCTGCAACCTCATCCTTCAAGGCATCCGAGAGACCATGAGAGAAAGCAGCGACCAGAGCCTCATTATTCCAGCCCACCTCTGCTGCCAGGGTACGAAACTCAATGGCGTATTCAGCTACGGATCGTGAACCCTGTCTGATGGACATAAGGAGCTTCGCAGCAGAGGCAGCACGAGCCGGCACATCGAATACCTTCCGAAGAGAAGCAACAAAACCGGAAAACTCGGCAACCACCGGATTGTTGTTCTCCCATAAAGGGCTGGCCCAGGCCAAGGCCTTGTCCGAGAGCAGCGAGATCAAGAAGCCCACCTTTGATCTCTCAGTGGGAAAGGCATGTGGCAGCAACTCGAAATAAATGCCCACCTGGTTAAGGAAACCTCGGCACTGAGTTGGCTCTCCCCCAAAGCGCTGTGGAAGAGGGGCAGAACCGGTCATACCCCGAAACACCGCAGGTGCAACAACAGGTGTCGGGGTAGACTCTGGCGCAACAACCGGAGCGGCAGTAGGAGCGGGCCCAGGAGCGACAACCGACCCATCGGCAACGGGAGCGAAATGAGCCGTGCGTTCAAGCAGGGTTTGCAACGCCACAGCGAACCGACCCAACAGGTGATCCTGCTGATCAAGTCTGGCAACCAGCGTGGGTAGCGAGGATAGCCCTGTACCGTCAGAATTCATGGCTTGGTCCTAATGTCACGGAACCATGAACCAGACGTACAACAAGGGATAAGTGAAAATAAGAAGGCTTTATTGAAAATAAAGCTGTAAAGCAAAAGTCCAAACGGATGGCGAAACCGAAGCAGAGTCTTTGCGAAGCCAGAGGTCAGGAACCAGAAGGGTAGTCAGACGAAGCCAGGATCAGGAACCAGCAGGGTAGTCGGACGAAACCAGGATCAGGAACCAGCAGGGTAGTCGGACGAAACCAGGATCAGGAACCAGAAGCAGCAGCAGTCTAGAAGCATGTGAACACAGGAGGACCAAGCAAGGAACTGAAGCCACAAACCTCCTATATATATGAGCTGGGCATCCAGCTCCTCCCAGTGGGAAGGAGGAGCCGCAGGGTGGGAGGCTACAAGAAACCCAGAAACCAAGATGGCCGCCAGCACATGTCAAACGAAGGAGAACAGCAAGAAGGTAAGACCATGACAGTACCCAGGCTTACAGGATGTCCTCAAGCAGGCCAGGAAGGTGTGTGGCCATTTCAGGTGTTCCTACACGGCCATGGCGCACTTTTCAGATATCCAGCGGCGAAACAACATGCCAGTGAGGCACTTGATTTGCGACAGCCCGACACGTTGGAATTCAACACTCCTAATGTTCGACCGCCTGCTCCAACAAGAAAAAGCCATCAACGAGTATTTGTATGACCGGGATGCTAGGACAGACTCTGCGGAGCTGGGAATTTTTTTGCCACGCTACTGGACGCTCATGCGCAATGCCTGTAGGCTCATACGTCCTTTTGAGGAGGTGACAAACCTAGTCAGTCGCACCGAAGCCACCATCAGCGACATCATCCCATTTGTTTTCTTCCTGGAGCGTGCCCTGCGAAGAGTGCTGGATAAGGCCGTAGATGAGCATGAAGAGGAAGAAGAAGAGTTGTGGTCACCATCCCCACCAGAAACAGCCTTATCAGCATCGCTTGCTGGACCTGCGGCAACGCTGGAAGAGGAGTGTGAGGAAGAGGAGTCAGGGGAGGAATGTGGCTTTGAGGAAGAGGAGAAAGATCAACCACAGCAGGCATCCCAGGGTGCTCGTTGTCACCTATCTGGTACCCGTGGTGTTGTACGTGGCTGGGGGGAAGAACATACCTTCAGTGAGATCACTGAGGACGAGGAACGGGACATGAGTAGCTCGGCATTCAACCTTGTGCAAATGGGGTCTTTCATGCTGTCGTGCCTGTTGAGGGACCCTCGTATAAAAAGGCTGAAGGAGAACAACCTGTACTGGGTGTCCACGCTACTAGACCTCCGGTATAAGCATAAAGTGCCTGAAATGTTACCGAATTACCGGAAGTTGGAAAGGGTGCAGCAGTTCCAAAATAAATAAAAAAGTATGTTTTACACAGCGTATAAGGGTGATGTCACAGCACAAAAGGGAATCTAACAGGGGAAGAGGTGAAAGTAATCCTCCTCCTACCACGACCACGCCAGCAAGGACAGGACGCTTTACAGACGTGTTGTTGACCTTTTTAAGTCCTACGCATCGCCACAGCCCTTTGGGGTCCACCCTCAGAGAACGACTCGACCGACAGGTTGCAGACTACCTCGCCTTAACTGCAGATATCGACACTCTGAGGAGCGATGAACCCCTTGACTACTGGGTGTGCAGGCTTGACCTGTGGTCTGAGCTATCCCAATTTGAGTTAGAACTTCTAGCCTGCCCCGCTTCAAGTGTCCTGTCAGGAAGGACCTTCAGTGCAGCAGGAGGTATTGTCACTGAGAAGAGAAGTCGCCTAGCTCAAAAAAGTCTAGATTACCTCACCTTTAATAAGATGAATGAGGCATGTTAGGTGATTTATGCCCTTTATGGATTAAAACCCGACTCTGCGTTAACTACGTAATTTTCCATGGGAGTTTTGCCATGGATCCCCCTCCGGCATGCCACTGTCCAGGTGTTAGTCCCCTTGAAACAACTTTTCCATCACTATTGTGGCCAGAAAGAGTCCCTATGGGTTTTAAAATTCGCCTGCCTATTGAAGTCTATGGCGGTTCGCCCGGTTCGCCCGTTCGCGAACATTTGCGAAAATTTGCGTTCTCCGTTCGTGAATGGAAAATTTTATGTTCGCGACATCTCTATCTAGGGGTACCTCAGGGTGTTTTTATATGCAACATAGTTCCTAAAAGCCAATCCTGCAAAATCTGTCCTCCAAAAGCCCTATGGCGCTAATTCCCTTTTGGACCCTGCCATGCAACCATACATAATTTTTTTTAGCACATATTGGGTGTTGGCGTATTCGGGGTGAAATGGGGAACAAAATGTGGGGTGCAATTTGTCCTGCTACCCCTTGTGAAAGTGAAAAATGTGGGTGTAAAGCTACTTTTTCTGGAAAAAAATATAATTTCTTATTTTCACAGCCAAGCGTTTCCTAATTCTGTGAAATGCCCTATGGGTCTAAGTGCTCACTACACACCTTGAAATATTCCTTGAGGGGTTTAGTTTATGGAATAGGGTCACTTTTTGGTGATTTCCACTCTAGGGGTACCTCAGGGTGTCTTTATATGCGACATAGTTCCCAAAAGCCAATCCTGCAAAATCTTTCCTCCAAAAGCCCTATGGCGCTACTTCACTTTTGGACCCTGCCATGCACCCATACATCATTTTATGAGCACATATTGGGTGTTGGCGTATTCGGGGGGGGGGAAATGGGGAACAAAATGTGGGGTGCATTTTGTCCTGTTACCCCTTGTGAAATTGAAAAATGTGGGTGTAAAACAACTTTTTTAGGAAAAAATAGTAATTTTTCATTTTTCACATACAAGCGTTTCCTAATTCTGTGAAACTCTCGATGGGCCAAAGTGCTCACTACACACCTTGGAATATTCCTTGAGGGGTGATGTTTCCAGAATGGGGTCACTTTTTGGGGGTTTCCACTCTAGGGTTACCTCAGGGTGTGTTCAATTGTAAGATGGCGCCTGTGAATTATTCAAGTGAAATGCCTTCCAAAAGCCATTTGGTGCTCCTTTCCTTCTGACCCCCGTGGTACGCCTATATAGCAGTATACAAGCACATATGGGGTATTGCTGTAATCAGGAGAAAATGGGCAATAAATTAGGGGGTACTTTTTCTCCAGTTCCCCCTTTTGAAAGGGAAAATTTGGGGCTAAAATCAATTTTTCTTGAAAAAATTGTAATTTTTCATTTTCACAGCCAATTCCATGTTTTACCTTTGAGGACAAAGTTCTCACTACACATCTTGAAATAATCCTTGAAGGTTGTAGTTTCCAGAATGTGGTCACTTTTTGGGGATTTCCACTGTAGGGGTAACTCAGGGTGTCTTTATATGCGACATAGCTCCCAAAAGTCAATCCTGCAAAATCTGTCCTCCAAAAGCCCTATCGCGCTACCTCCCTTTTGGACCCTGCCATGCACCCATACATCATTTTATGAGCACATATTGGTTGTTGGCGTATTCGGGGGGGAATGGGGGGTGCATTTTGTCCTGTTACCCCTTGTGAAAGTGAAAAATGTGGGTGTAAAGCATCTTTTTATGGAAAACAATTGTAATTTTTCATTTTCACAGCCAAGCGTTTCCTAATTCTGTGAAACGCTCGATGGGTCTAAGTGCTCACTACACACCTTGAAATATTCCTTGGGGGGTGTAGTTTCCAGAATGGGGTGACTTTTTGGGGGTTTCCACTGTAGGTCCACCTCAGAGTTTCTTCACATGCGACATAGCTCCCAATTACCATTCTAGCTAAATCCGCTCTCCAAAAGCCACTTGATGCTCCTTCCACTATGAAGCCTGCTGTGCGCACATACATCAGTTTTTGAGCACACATGGGGTGTTTATGTAAACCCCAGATTCAGGTTAATAGATTTAGAGTTTTGTTTGGCTGTTAACCCTTGCTTTGCTACTGGAACAAATGGATTAAAATGAAAAATCTGCCAAAAAAGTGAAATTCTGAAATTTCATCTCCATTTGCCATTCACTCTTGTGGAACACCTAAAGGGTTAACAAAGTTTGTAAAATCAGTTTTGAATACCTCGAGGGATGTAGTTTCTAAAATGGGGTGATTTATGGGTGGTTTCTAATATGTAAGCCCCAGAAAGTGACTTCATAACTGAACTGATCCTGAAAAATTTTGGTTTTGGAAATATTGTTAAAAATGTTAAGATTTGCTTCTAAACTTCTAAGCCTTCTAACGTCCCAAAAATATAAAATGTCATTTTCAAAATGATCCAAACATGAAGTAGACATATGAGGAATGTAAAGTAATTATAATTTTTGGAGGTATTACTATCTATTATAAAAGCTGAGAAATAGAAATTTGGAAATTTGCTAATTTTTCCAAATTTTTGGTAAATTTTTATAAATAAAAAATAATTTTTTGACTCCATTTCACCAGTGTCATGAAGTACGATATGTGACGAGAAAACAGTCTCAGAATGGCCTGTATAAGTAAAAGCGTTTTAAAGTTATTACCACATAAAGTCACACATGTCAGATTTTCCAAAAAAATGGCCCAGGAAGGTGAAAACAGGCCCGGGGTTGAAGGGGTTAAAGAGGTTGTCAGGGTTCAGAGCTGAACCCAGACATAACCCCTTCTTCTCTCATTCAGCCCGTATGAGTGAAGCATCAGAGCATTTCATGCTTCAATGCTCCCCATGCCCTGAGCTGTATCGCGCATTGCAAGGGCTTTTTCTTTTGATCCGGTGACGTACCGGGTCTCTGAATAGGAATGCTAGGCGGTGACTTTTGCCTAGCAGTGAGCCTGGTGATGTCACCGGCACTAATAGGTGGTCTTTAGTGCTAACAGTCTTTAGTGCTGCTCTAGCCTGTAAAACAGCCTAGGATAGTGCTACAGAACACCCATTAGTGCAGGTGACATTACTGGGATCATTGCTAGGAGGAAACCTCTGCCTAGCAGTGTAAAAATATAATGGCGGACAAGGGCAAGGGGAGCATTGCAGAATGATTTTCTCCAATGATCCACTCATATGGGCTATGAAGAATGGGTTATGCCTGGGTTCAGCTCTGAACCTGTACAACTGCTCTAAATGGAGCTATGCTGCCATTCTGCTGCAGAATTGGTGGCTGTTGCAAAGTCTGTGATGCGCTGGATCAGCACTGACGCCCCTACATTCTTAAGTTGAGTGGGGCCTAACCTTTGGGACCCCCACTGATCTTAATAATCATTTAATGAGATGGAAATATCCCTTTAAAGTTGTCACCAGCTGGAGAGCAACTTGCAGGGAGCCCTAAAACCACATGGCTCTGAGCCACTGGTTACGGGAACACTGTGTCACGGATGTAGTAGGGGAGAAAACCAAAAGACAACAAGAAGGAAGGGGAAAGACACTAGGCCTCACCGCTAGGGAAGGAAAAGGGTCACCATCTATAAAACCCTGCTCCTGGCCCTAACTCCTATCCATATGGGCACCTCTTGATGGTAGAGATACCCATACACAGGAACCTAGAAAACCCTGGTGACCCTGGGATGCCCTAAAGGTAATGACAGGGCAGAGATAACCTGTTCCTCCCCTGGTGAAGGAAACAGCGTCTCGCTGAGGCCTAGTAAACAACCGGGGGGAGGGGGATACAAAACACAACAAGTGTTCTGAGAATGATGGATGAACAGGACTTCAACAAGAACCACACTCCTGCTCTTCCAAAACCAAATGAAGCTATCCAGAGCAAGGAGTGATGGGAAAAGTCAGACTAAATAGGGAGAGGTAAAGGTCACATGATCCACACTTGAACAGGAGATGTGGACATACCAGCAACGCACAGACAAAGTGAAACCAAAAGAGGCTGTCAGATCACTCATGTGCATTCTGTCTTTCAGACCTTCTAACACCTGTCACAGGTGTGACAGTACCCCCCTTCTGCTGGTGACCTCCGGGCACCCAGGACCGACCTTATCAGGATGAGCTCTGTGAAATGCTCTCACCAGACGACTAGCATTAACATCGGTCGCTGGAACCCACATTCTCTCCTCTGCTCCGTACCCTCGCCAATGAACGAGATACTGGAGGGATCTCCGGATAACTTGGGAGTCCACAAACCTGCTGATCTGAAATTCTAAATTGACGTCCACCATGACAGGAGCGGGAGGTAAGGAGGACGGCTCAACAGCTTCAACACATTTCTTTAACAACGATTTATGAAATACGTTATGGATTTTCAAAGCCTGAGGAAGTTCAAGACGGAAGGCTACAGGGTTAACAATGGACCGATAAATCTTGGGCCCAACTGCCAAGAAGGTACCTTAAGTTTAATGTTTCTTGTTGACAACCACACAGAATCACCCACTCTCAGGTCCGGACCACTCATATGTATCCTGTCAGCCACATGCTTATACCTGTTGCCCATCTTTTTCAGGTTATTTTGGATTTTCTGCCAAATAGAAGACAAAGAAGAGGAAAATCGTTCCTCCTCAGGAATGCCGGAATTTTGAGCACCAGAAAATGTACCAAACTGTGGATGGGACCCATATGCCCCAAAAAACTGTGACTTATCAGTGGATTCCTTTCTATGGTTATTTATAGCAAACTCCGCTAACGACAAAATTGAAGACCACTCCTCTTGATTCTCTGAAACAAAACATCTCAAGTAAGTCTCCAGATTCTGTTTAGTGCGCTCCATCTGTCCGTTCGACTGAGGATGAAAAGCCGAAGAGAAGGACAATTGTAAACCCAGACGAGTACAGAACGCTTTCCAGAATCTGGAAACAAACTTAGTCCCTCTATCGGACACCACATCAGAGGGAATGCCATGTAGTTTCACGATGTTGTCGACAAACACCTGTGCAAGAGTTACAGCATTGGGTAGATTAGATAATGTAATAAAGAAAGAATTTACAAGATAATGTAATAAAGTGTGCCATTTTACTAAAACGATCGACAACCACCAGAATCACGTTTTTTTAACAAGAATTCAGTAAATCTGTGATAAAACCCATGGGCAAATGGGTCCAAGGTCTGGACGGGACAGGCAATGGAAGCAGAGATCCTGAAGGCCGAGTATGTTTCACCTTAGCACGCGCACAAGTACCACAGGCTGACACATAGTCCTCAGCACACTTACGCAACCCCGGCCACCAGAATCTGAGAGAGATGAGATCGACAGTTGATCTGCTCCCAGGGTACCCAACAAGCACCGTACAGTGATGTTCCCCGAACACCTTGTGACCTAATTCGGAGGGAACAATTTCCCCGGAGGACAGGAAACCAGAGCATCCTCCTGTGCCTCCAACACTCTGGCCTCGAGATCAGGATAAAGAGCGGATATGATTAGCCCTTCAGATAAAATTGGACTAGGGTCACTAGACTCACCCCCCCAGGAAAGATACACAACAAAGAATCCGCCTTGACGTTCTTAACCCCAGGGCGGTAAGTGACAATGAAGTTAAATCTGGTGAAAAACAATGACCATCTGGCCTGCCTTGGGTTCAGTTGCTTAGCCAACTCCACGTAGGCCAAATTCTTGTGATCCGTAATTACCGTAATAGGATGAATTGCTCCTTCCAACCAATGCCGCCATTCCTGGAACGCCAACTTAATGACAGCAATTCCCTATTCTCCACATCATAATTCCTTTCAGCAGTCTAGAGTTTTTTTGAAAAAAATGCACATGGGTGCCATTTACTGGATGAAGGTCCCTGCGACAAGATTGTTCCTACCCCTACCTCGGATGCATCAACCTGAATAATAAATGGCTGAGACACGTCCGGTTGCACCAGAATAGGGGCCGAAGCAAAACATTCTTTCATAGCAGAAAAGGCCTGTAATGCCACATTAGACCCGATAGAAATATCAGCACCCTTCCTATTCATGTCTGTTAAAGGTTTAACCACCGATGAATAGTTCAAAATAAATTTACGGTAGTAGTTGGTAAACCCCAAAAACAGCATAAGTGCTTTCAGATTTTTCAGGTCGATCCCAGACCAACACGGCACGGACCTTCTCGGGATCTATACGAAAACCTGAGGATGAGAGCAGGTAACCCAGAATATGCACTTCCTCTACAGAAAATACACACTTTTCCATCTTAGCATACAACTTATTCTCTCTTAGGATCTGTAACACCTGTCTCACATGATCCTGATAAGTCTCCATATTAGGCGAATAAATTAGTATGTCATCAATGTATACAACGATAAACCTCCCCACCAGATGATGAAAGATGTCATTGACAAAGTGTTGAAAAAACGCAGGAGCATTTGTTAACCCAAAGGGCATGACCAGGTTTTTAAAATGACCCTCACGGGTATTAAATGCGGTCTTCCCAGGGGCGTAACTAGAGGTGACTGGGCCCCACACCAAATTTTTGTATGCCATCCCCCTGTGTATACCCCGCTCCTTTGGCTAGTCACGATCTAGATCAGACCAGGCTGCCACGCCATCCTTTTCCTATTATATATATTATATACATACACACACACCCTATCTGTCATGTAGTGTCATTCTATAATACTGTTGTGGGGGCCGTGTCAAAGTCTTAGGCCCCTTTGACATGGGCGAGTTTTCCGCGCGGGTGCAATGCGTGATGTGAACGCATTGCACCCGCACTAAATCTGGACCCATTCACTTCAATGGGGCTGTGTACATGATCAGTGATTTTCACGCATCACTTGTGCGTTGCGTAAAAATCGCAGCATGCTCTATATTCTGCGTTTTTCACGTAGCGCAGGCCCCACAGAAGTGAATGGGGCTGCTTGAAAATTGCATTGCATCCACAAGCATTGCGGATGCAATGCGATTTTCACAGATGGTTGCTAGGAGATGATAGGGACCCGAACTTTATTATTTTCCCTTATAACATGGTAAGAATGCTAAGTAACATGTGGCTTGAGGGGTTAAAAAATAATAAAATATTTAATTATTCACTTCATCCACTTGATCGCGCAGTCTGGCTCATCTTCTTTCAGGACCTGGCAGGAAAAGTACCTTTACAGACGTCACCGCGCTCACAACGTGGTGAGCGTGGTGACGTCGGAGCAGGTCCTGCTGAATGAAGATAGAAATCTTCTATCTTCATTCAGCAGGACCTGCGCCTACGTCACCACCAGGTTGCTAGGAGATATTGTTTGTAAACTTTTAGTTTTTTATCATGTGCATAAAAAACACATCAAAACGCATTGCACCCACGCAGAAAAAACTGAACGCAATCGTAGACAAAACTGACTGAACTTGCTTGAAAAATGGTGCGAGTTTCACTGAATGCACCCTGAACGCATCTGGAGCCGATCCGTATCGTTCGTATGAAAGGGGCCAACCATTCCCGTATTGCGGACCGCATATGCGGATCAGCAATAAATGGGCACCCTTCCATGTGCATTCCGCATTCACTTCAATGGGTCCGCAAATCCGGAGATGCGGAAGGGTGCGAAAAGGAATCACGGAACGGAACACTACGTAAGCACTACGCAGTGCTTCCGTGGGGTTTCATTCCGCACTTCCATTCACCAAAAGATAGAACATGTCATTTTTGCAGAATTGTGGTTTCCTGGGTAATATACCCGGAGAGGTGAACATGACATCACACTACACTGTATGTACAGCACAGTATGACCCCTGCTGTAGGATAGGCGCCCATTCTATGCATTGCTGCAGGGCTGACACCGACTGTAGTCTGTCCCCATGGTCTGAGCCCCTGGTAACCAGCTGAGTAGCTAGAAATGACTGGGCCCCAGACGTCATACAGTGGCATTATAAACGGGCAGGCAGGTGTCATACAGTGGCATTATATTCTTTAACATACATGTGTTTTTACTGGACTATGACGTACACGATACAAAAATGCAGTACTCCACGTTCTTGTATCCTGCACAATCCGGTAAAAAAAATGGCTACTTTTTTTTTTTTTTACAATGAAACTCTATGGTGAACGGATGTCACTGTCATGGCATCAGTATGAGGCATCCGAATACGTTTTTTTGTATACGTTAAACGGATGGGAAAAACGTGATGTGAACCCAGACTTAAATGTGGGACATAAATGTGATGTGAACTAGCGGTGCATTGTACAGTTGTTGAAAAAAAACATACTCGCCTGCTCCCCGCCGCTCCGTGATCTTCCAGTCCCCATTCTGGCCTCAAACTGCTGTCCCCAAGCTGCACATGGGCGCCCAGAGGAGTGTGGCATCAGATGGATAGGGAGCCTAGAGGGCAGCTCATCAGATAAGTAAGGGGCCCACAGGACAGGACTGCGGGGGGGCTTCTGAAAGGACAGCAGATGAATACAGCTGGGGGAGGGGGGCAAAGGACAGCAGATGAATGCAGGGGGGGGGGGGCAAAGGACAGCAGATGAATGCAGCTGGGGGGGGGGGGGCTACATGAGATGCTGCAGGAGAGCTAGGGTTGGCAGGGATAAGCCTGGAATGTATGGCTCCAATAGTGACAGGCACAGCATCTTCTTTCTGCAGCACTTCCTGTCTCCCCTCTCCCTCCTGTTACTGCCGACTACAGAGCAGTCTCTGTAGCAGAAGCTGGGCTGTACTAATAGGTGAGGGAGGGGGGACAGGATCTCCCTGTAGCACACTGTACTGAGCCCTGGCTGCACTATTAAGCAGCCAGGCTCCTCCTTAATGGTCCGTGCTGATGGGTGGGGCTTAGCTCCCTGGTAGGTACGCCACTGGGTCTTCCACTCATCCCCCTCCTTGATCCTTACCAGATTATATGCCCCCCTCAGATCCAATTTAGAGAACACCTTGGCACCGACAATTTGATTAAACTAATTCGGAATCAAAGGAAGGGTGTAAGAATCACGGACGGTAATACGATGGAGCTCACGGAAGTCCAAATATGGCCTCAGGGTACCATCGTTTTTCTTTACAAAGAAAAACCCAGCAGCCACTGGAGACTTGGATGGTCTAATATGTCCCTTTGCCAAACTCTCGGTGATATACTCTCGCATGGATTTTCTTTCAGGTTCCGAAAGACTATACAACCGAGATTTCGGCAATTTAGCTCCGGGAATAAGATTGACAGGACAGTCATACTCCCGGTACGGAGGCAACTCCTGATTACCACTCTCAGAGAACACATCAGAAAATTCTGAAATGAACGAGGGTACAGTTTTAGGGGTATCGATAGAGAACGATGCATTAAGACAGTTGTCCATGCAAAAATCACTCCAATCAAGAATCTGTCTCGCTTGCCAGTCGATGTTAGGTTTATGTTTGCTTAACCATGGTAGACCCAACACCAACGGAGCAGGCAGACCCTCCAACACATAACAGGAGATAGATTCCTGATGAAAATCACCCACTATTAAATGAATGTCATTCACTACCTGCGACAGGCATTTTTGGGTGAGAGGTGCTGAGTCATTTGCAAGCACAGAAATACTTTTCTCTAATGCATTAGTAGTCAACCCGTTAATGCAAACAAACTATCCATCAATCAAGTTAACTCCTGTCCCACTGTTGATAAATGTTTCACAGTTTTGGACACTAGCACCATCGCGGCAGACAGGAGAAAATGGGTACTAACAGTAAAAGACAAAACTAGGTTTCCTTGCTCCCCACCCACACCACCGATAGTAATTTGGGGATTAAACGTCTTTTTTTTTTCACACCTTGATGCTGCAAGTACGGACAAATATTCACAAAATGTCCCTTCTTGCCACAACAAAAGCAGACTCCTTTCACATGACCCAAGCTTTTGCCAGTAGTTCCAGGAGTAGCTCCTGCTAACTGCATAGGCTTATCACAAGGCACAACCACCCGAGTCTCACCACCATAAGTGTCAAAGGAAGCAGTACCCTTATTGGACAGTACGTCCTGAAGGTGAGGACCCTTAGATCTCTCCCTCAGGAGTCTATCAAGACGTACAGTAAGGGACATAGACGCTTCCAATGACTCAGGATTTTCATGAAAAGCCAATGTGTCCTGCAGTCTCTCAGAAAGACCGTGACAGAATTGGCTACGGAGAGCAGGATCATTCCACTCTGTATCGGTAGCCCATCTCCTAAATTCAGAGCAATAGGTCTCCGCAGAACGCTCTTCCTGCCACAAACCCCGTAACTTGGTTTCAGCCTGAGAGATCCGATCCGGGTCATCGTAGATAAGACCCAAGGCTCTAAAGAATTGGTCTACCGACCAGAGGGACGGTGATCCGGTCGGCAGAGAAAAAGCCCAAGATTGGGCGTCCTCTTTAAGCAACAAAATAATCATACCCACACGTTGACACTCATCCCTAGAAGACTATGGACGCAGCCTAATGTATAATTTACATGACTCCCTGAACTGGATGAAATTGTCACTGCCCCCAGAAAACCTGTCCGGGAGAGCCACCTTCGGTTCATGGCAGGCCTGGGACCCACCACCAGAACCAGCAGCCTGTGGACTCTGAATCTACAAGACCGTCGCGCGGAGGTCTGCTACCTCCAAAGTCAGATTCTGAAGCTGTTTGACCAGTGCAGACATAGTATCCATAGCTGCGCAGATCAGAACAAAAATGGTGGTATAGGCTCTTATAAAGTCATGAATGTAGTAGGGGAAAAAACCAAAAGACAACAAGAAGGAAGGGGAAAAACTTTAGGCCTCACCGCTAGGGAAGGAAAAGGGTCACCACCTATAAAACCCTGCTCCTGGTCCTAACTCTTATCCGTATGGGCACCTCTCGATGGTAGAGATGCCCATACACAGGAACCTAGAAAATCCTGGTGACCCTTGGACGCCCTAAAGGTAATGACAGGGTAGAGATAACCCGCTCCTTCCCTGGTGAAGGAACCAACGTCTCACTGAGGCCTAGTAAACAACCAAGAAAGGGGGCGGGGAATACAAAACACAACAAGCGGAACACAACTTCTGAGGATGATGGATGAACAGGACTTCAACAAGAACCACACTCTAGCTCTTCCAAAACCAAATTAAGCTATCCAGAGCAAGGAGTGATGGGTAAAGTCAGGCTAAATAGGGAGAGGTAAAGGTCACATGATCCACACCTGAACAGGAGGTGTGGACATACCAGCAACACACAGACAAAGTGAAACCAAAAGAGGCTGTCAGATCACTCATGTGCAGGTAGTCTTTCAGACCTTCTAACACCTGTCAAAGGTGTGACACACTGGTCAAATGAGTACAACTGAAAATGGGTGCAGCTGGGACATGGTTGGCAGGGCATGTGCCCTAGATTCTAGGTGGCAGTATGTGGGCACCAAGACGCCTCTCTGCCTTGGCCAGGCTATTTAGGTACAGGGTTAAGGCGGTAATGTAAGCTAAAGTCTAGATACTTCTCTGGATGGAGATTGGCATCTTGCAGCTCATCCGGGAACAATCACTTACATCTTGCATCTATGGCATCACCGGCCATACACTTCATCAAATCTGGTCCAAAAAAATTGTACCGGTCTGCCACCTTCTAGACGATATTTATTCATTATGGCTTACTTTATTTCAAAAACCAATATAAATGGTATTGACAGAGGAGGTACAGAGTGGTACCTCACTTACGGCTTCACACCTACATAGAAGGTGATAACATGGAATCGATTAAGAATTCTGTGTCTTCTTGTAGCTAGTATGGTCTTCAAAGCAGGAGAAGGTAACACAGAACTCGGGGGAAAAATACACACCAGCATTGGATTTTATGTAGAGAAATGCCTTGTGGGCCTCTCCGGTATCCAAGTGGTTAACCGGGTTAAACGTATAGCCATTGTTTCTCACATGGAGGTGCGGGGTGCAGAACAGCAAGGCGGATAAGTTGAGACATACAGAAGGAAGGAGGCAGAAGGGAGGGGGCACTGGCCTTTTCTCATGCTCTATCCTATTAGAGAGCATCAGGGAGACTGCTTGCTGGCTTGATGTCTCAGATCTGGGCTTGAGAAGTTGCTGCTGCTGCTGTGTGAGAAGAGGGCCTGGGGCATCATGCGGGGAGGCACATGGGTGCCTGGCACAGGCTGTCATGGCATGGGAGGGCAGGTACCTGCATTCAGTTTGGCATCCTCCCTTCTCCAGAGCAGTCACAGATTCGCTTGACTGAAACTCTCAGTAACAAAGCGGCAGGGGGAAGAGAGAGAGAAAAACACCTTAAGAGGCAGCAGCAGCAGCATCACATGGCAGCGGAGAAAGCCTGCTCTGGGAATAAGATGGTATTTTTGAACTCTGCAAGCAAAAAGCGCTTTCATAAATTTTATATGGGAGGCGTTTTATGAGAGAGAGGAGAGGAAGACAGGAGCGAGAGAGAGGGGGGAGAGAGAGGAGGAGAGACAGCAGGGGAAGAAGAGCTAGAGTGCAATAGTTCTGGAAAGAAAGCAGGGGAATAAGTGCTAGAGTGCAATAGTCCTGGAGAGACAGCAGGGGAAGAAGAGCTAGAGTGCAATAGTCCTGGAGAGACAGCAGGGGAAGAAGAGCTAGAGTGCAACAGTCCTGGAGAGACAGCAGGGGAAGAAGAGCTAGAGTGCAACAGTCCTGGAGAGACAGCAGGGGAAAAAGAGTTAGAGTGCAACAGTCCTGGAGAGACAGCAGGGGAAAAAGAGTTAGAGTGCAATAGTCCTGGAGAGACAGCAGGGGAAGAAGAGCTAGAGTGCAACAGTCCTGGAGAGACAGCAGAGGAAGAAGAGCTAGAGTGCAACAGTCCTGGAGAGACAGCAGGGGAAAAAGAGCCAGAGTGCAATAGTCCTGGAGAGACAGCAGGGGAAAAAGAGCTAGAGTGCAATAGACCTGGAGAGACAGCAGGGGAAAAAGAGCTAGAGTGCAATAATCCTGGAGAGACAGCAGGGGAAGAAGAGCCAGAGTGCAACAGTCCTGGAGAGACAGCAGGGGAAGAAAAGCTAGAGTGCAACAGTCCTGGAGAGACAGCAGGGGAAAAAGAGTTAGAGTGCAACAGTCCTGGAGAGACAGCAGGGGAAAAAGAGTTAGAGTGCAACAGTCCTGGAGAGACAGCAGGGGAAAAAGAGTTAGAGTGCAATAGTCCTGGAGAGACAGCAGGGGAAAAAGAGCCAGAGTGCAATAGTCCTGGAGAGACAGCAGGGGAAAAAGAGCTAGAGTGCAATAATCCTGGAGAGACAGCAGGGGAAGAAGAGCTAGAGTGCAATAATCCTGGAGAGACAGCAGAGGAAGAAGAGCCAGAGTGCAACAGTCCTGGAGAGACAGCAGGGGAAGAAGAGCTAGAGTGTAACAGTCCTGGAGAGACAGCAGGGGAAAAAGAGTTAGAGTGCAACAGTCCTGGAGAGACAGAAGGGGAAGAAGAGCTAGAGTGCAACAGTCCTGGAGAGACAGCAGGGGAAGAAGAGCTAGAGTGCAACAGTCCTGGAGAGACAGCAGGGGAAAAAGAGTTAGAGTGCAACAGTCCTGGAGAGACAGCAGGGGAAAAAGAGCTACAGTGCAATAATCCTGGAGAAACAGCAGAGGAAGAAGAGTTAGAGTGCAATAGTCCTGGAGAGACAGCAGGGAAAGAAGAGCTAGAGTGCGATAATCCTGGAGAGACAGCAGAAGAAGAAGAGTTAGAGTGCAATAGTCCTGGAGAGACAGCAGGGGAAGAAGAGCAAGAGTTCAGTAGTCATGGAGAGACAGCAGGGAAAGAAGAGCTAGAGTGCAACAGTCCTGGAGAGACAGCAGGGGAAGAAGAGCTAGAGTGCAATAGTCCTGGAGAGACAGCAGGGAAAGAAGAGTTAGAGTGCAACAGTCCTGGAGAGACAGCAGGGAAAGAAGAGCTAGAGTGCAACAGTCCTGGAGAGACAGCAGGGGAAGAAGAGCTAGAGTGCATAGTTTTGGAGAGATCACAGGGGAAGAAGAGCTAGAGTGCAATAATCCTGGAGAGACAGCAGAGGAAGAAGAGCCAGAGTGCAACAGTCCTGGAGAGACAGCAGGGGAAGAAGAGCTAGAGTGTAACAGTCCTGGAGAGACAGCAGGGGAAAAAGAGTTAGAGTGCAACAGTCCTGGAGAGACAGCAGGGGAAAAAGAGTTAGAGTGCAACAGTCCTGGAGAGACAGAAGGGGAAGAAGAGCTAGAGTGCAACAGTCCTGGAGAGACAGCAGGGGAAGAAGAGCTAGAGTGCAACAGTCCTGGAGAGACAGCAGGGGAAAAAGAGCTACAGTGCAATAATCCTGGAGAAACAGCAGAGGAAGAAGAGTTAGAGTGCAATAGTCCTGGAGAGACAGCAGGGAAAGAAGAGCTAGAGTGCGATAATCCTGGAGAGACAGCAGAAGAAGAAGAGTTAGAGTGCAATAGTCCTGGAGAGACAGCAGGGGAAGAAGAGCAAGAGTTCAGTAGTCATGGAGAGACAGCAGGGAAAGAAGAGCTAGAGTGCAACAGTCCTGGAGAGACAGCAGGGGAAGAAGAGCTAGAGTGCAATAGTCCTGGAGAGACAGCAGGGAAAGAAGAGTTAGAGTGCAACAGTCCTGGAGAGACAGCAGGGAAAGAAGAGCTAGAGTGCAACAGTCCTGGAGAGACAGCAGGGGAAGAAGAGCTAGAGTGCATAGTTTTGGAGAGATCACAGGGGAAGAAGAGCTAGAGGGAAATAATCCTGAAGAGACAGCAGGGGAAGAAGAGCTAGAGTGCAATAGTTTTGGAGAGACAGCCAGGTATACATAGCTAGAGTGTAATAGTTTTGGAGAGACAGCCAGGTATACAGAGAATATAATAGTTTTGGAGAGACAGCCAGGTATACAGAGTTAGTGTAATAGTTTTGGAGAGACATTCTGGTATAGAGAGATAGAGGTAAGAAGTAAAAAGAGACAGAATAAAGTGATGATAGACAGCCGGGCAGTTAGATAGAGTTATAGAGACAGACAGGTATAAAGAGCTAGAGTGTAACAGTCCTAGAGAGACAGCCAGGCATAGAGGGATAGAGGTGGAAAGAGACAGAGTGGGTGAAGGATGGAGAGCAGAGTGCTGTGATGATGGTGAGACAGCCAGGTATGAGGAGATAAAGAGAGAAAGGTAAAGAAGGGGGAGGAGGAGAGTGGCAGAGGGAGGCTGAGCGCAGACTGCTCCACTACACCCAGAGAGCAGGAAGGGAGGCTCTGTCTCTTGTCATCTCTGCCTGTCTCTGGCAGTCTCTCAGCCCTGGCACAGTTACTGGTGACAAGGGGCTCAATGACTCTCCTTAGACTCTTTTCCCCCAACACTAAGGGGGTGGAGAGGTGTGAACAGTTCTCAGCCAAAAAAGGGGGCGTCTTCCCCCCCTAAATACCCAGAGGAGAGAGAAAACTGGGAGAAAGAAGCAGAAGGCAGGACAGTGAGGTGCACCAGCCCGGGAGGCAGCGGAGGCTCGGAGGAGGCACAGCGCGGACCTCAGCTGTCTCTGCTTCCCCGGATTGATTGTCTCTTCGGCGGGACACTGAGCAGAAGGCAGCACCTGGGAGGGGAAGGCTCCGTCTCTTGCCTGTCGGATTAAGCTGCTGTCTCTCAGGAGTGGTCGCTGGAGCCCGAGTGCCCCGGAGATGCGCACAGGTGGCATCATGCAGCGCTCAGGTAGGACCCCAGCACGCCTGGCAGCTTCAGACTTTACTTTATAGGTTTTCTGGTGGCTCCAGTTACATCACACATAGGTATACATGCTATAGGCACCTGCCCTATATGTACTACAGGTACCTGTCACATATAAGTGCTATAAGTACCTGTCAGACATACAAGTGCTATAAGTACCTGTCAGACATATTAGTGCTATAAGAACCTGTCAGACATATAAGTACCTGTCATACATAGGAGTGCTTTAAGTACCGGTCATACATATAAATGCAATAGATACCTGCATACATATAAGTGCTATAAGTACTTGTCATACATATAAATGCTATAGATAACTGTCATACATATAGATGTTGTACATACTTGTAGTACATATACATGCTATAGGTACCTGTTATACATATACCTGCTATAAGTACCTGTCATACATTTAATTATTATAAGTACCTGTCATACATTTAATTACTATAAGTACCTGTCATACATATAAGTACTATAGAAACCTGTCATACATATGCATGCTATATATACTTATAATACATATAAGTGCTATAGATACCTGTCACATATATAAAAGTGCTATAGATACCTGTCATACAAATATATAAGTGCTATAGACACTTGTCACATATAAGTGCTATAGATACCTGTCATACATATACATGCTATACATACTTGTAATACATATAAATGCTATATATACCTATCACATTTAAGTGCTATAACTATCTGTCATACATATAAGTACGATAGATACCTGTCATACATTAAAGTACAATAGATACCTGTCACATATAAATGCTATAGGTACCATCACATATATAAGTACTATATGTACATGTCATACATATAAGTGCTATAGATACCTGATATATATATATCCAATAGATACCTGTCTATAGGTACCGGTCACATATAAATACTATAGATACTTGTCATACATATAAGGACTATGGATACCTGTCACATATAAATGCTATATATACCTGTCACACACACACACACACACACATATATATATATATATATATATATATGTACTATAGATACCTGTCATACATATAAATGCTATAGATACTTGTCATACATATAAGTGCTATAGATACCTGTCATACATAAAAGTGCTATAGATGCCTGCCGTACATCTAAGTGCTGCAGGTACCAATGCTACATTCTATACACACATCACATTTATGTGCTATAAGTACCTATCATACATATGAGTGCTTTAGATCCCTGCATATATGTGTTATAGGTACTAGAGTTGTATATTATACACACATATGTATAGGTAACTGTTACTATGTTACACACAGCACACATACCTGCACAGGTGCTATTGGTACCAAGGTTATACATATTAAGCTAGGTGCCAGGATTACATGGTGTAGATGTATGGGCATAAGTGATGTAGGTGTCCATGTTACATGCAGAGGTACTCTAGAAGTGCTATAGGTGCCAGGGTTACATGGATACAAGTGCTATAGGTGCCAGTGTTACATGGGTATGAGTGCTATAGGTGCCAGTGTTACTTGTAAATAGGTGCTATAGGTGCCAGTGTTACGTGCATATATTATTGCTTTAGGTGCCAGTTTTGCAAACATATTGTGAGTTTTTACCAGCACAGTCTCATCCACTTACCACACATGTGGCACTGGTGCCAGTCTTACATATTATACACATACAGTAGTTCTTATATGTGTTAGAAGCATACATGTCCATCTATCATATTATACACACATATGTGGAAGTGCAGCGATCTGTCATACATATGTGCAGTAGGCACCAGCCTGGCATGTTCTCCAGACATCACACATATGTGTTGTACTTCCTTTATAGCATGCACTGAACCAAGCTGCACTAATGCTGAATAATTCATGTAGCCCAGAAATATCTTCACATTTTTAGAACCAGGAAGGAATGGATTGTGTGGCCCCTGTGGCCCTAGCAGCTCTTTACAGCAGAAACTCTAACTCCTGTGTTTCGGTGTTAACCCACTGTGTGCCAGAAGTGTCTGAATTTCTTAGGGATTCAGAGCCCCGTGTGAAAGTGAAGAGGCCAGGCAGGGATAATTAACACCTTCCTGCTGTTTCAAAGTACAGGATCATTCAGATCATTGAGAGGCTCAGCTCTAGTTGACTGGTTGACTTCTCATCACCCATGCAGAACAGCAGGGGGTGTCATTAGAAGGGGTTCTGTCGTGTAGACAGATTTGGATAGGTTATAGCTGAACTCTGTGTGTATAGATGATAGCTATAGATAGATGTGAGATAGATATATAGATGTAGACAGACGTATAGACCACATAATGCTGTGATACGTTCAGAAGACTGCACTGTTCATATCCACATGAAAAATGTTCCCATTGACACTATGGATTCATAAGGACATGATATTTTGGATACAATGGGCTTATTCGGTCCAGATATTGTAGGTGTATGTCCAGATGGTTTGACAGTTCTCTGTCCCTTCCTCCTGCCCTCATTATTCTCTTCTTCTAATAGAAGGTGTCACCTTTGCTCTTGACTAGACCAAATGACCTGTGCCCCTTTTCCAGCTGTGTCCTATCCGCTATTGTACGTGTATAATCTCCACGGACAGTCATTTGTGCTGTTGTTATTTGGCTCGACACCTGCAGGAGCTTCACATTGTAAAGTCTCATTTTAAATGTAAAGAGCTTCAGGAATGTGTATGTAAATGGTTCTGGAGGTTCTCAGGACTGAAGACATGGGAAATAAAGTGGGGATGGTGGGGAGGGGGGGGGGGATCAAACATTTTTCTGGACTTCTTTTCAGTAATCCCATAGAAGAACATCAAGTACCTTCTAGGTAATCTGAAATGGCCGCTTAAAGAGTAAAACATAGATCGCATTCAACTGCACAGCATGTGTAGGTAGAGTAGATTGAGGGTCCCTTTAAGGTGCGTTGGAAAATAAAGCTCAAGATGTCAACTGTTACTACTACTAACCAAAGTCTTCCCATTCAAGAGCTCTCAGAGAACCAGTACCTCACTGATAGTGGAGCAGGAAACCTATAGCTCTATCGTAACACTTGTATAAATAAAGAGATAGATAGATAGACAGCCATTTCTGCAGGAAATGTAGTTCTGGTGTGTACACAGACATAAAACGCGTTGGTCGTATTATCCCAGGCCAGTTTTTGAAGTCTGTGCCTATGTGCAATGCAGAAATGTTGTGGTGTCTTGCAGACTGATCAATAATTCATAAAGAATTAGGGTTATACTGCTTGAATAATCAGCTCCTTTTATGTTAGCGTCCTGGGAAGTCTGGCGATGCCTCGCACATAACTCCAGGACACTTAACAGCTGGTCCCGGTTTGTAGTGATGGTGACCACGTCGGGGTGGCAGTTGGTCACAACTGGGCGGTGAGACCAGACTGTAGATAAACACATTATCCTTGCAAAAAAAAAAAATCTAATAGAGGAAAACAGATGGTGATGTAATTCCCTCAGGGAGCAGGGACATTACAGATTAGCGTGGGTCGCATCAGCAGGTTATTAAAGGTGTGAGAGACGTGAAGGAAAGGACTGGGAAGTGGGTATGAAGCAAGTGTCTGAAGTGATTTTTCCAAACCATCTCCCGAGGAAAACTCAGTCAGTCCTGGTTTGTGTAAAAAGCACTGTATTAACCCTGAGATAACCAGCAGCAGGGGAATTACGTGTGTACATCCAGGCAGTGATGGCGTTAACAGGCTTGACTTCAGACGGCATGTGTTGTGCTTCGTAGGGTGCATTTATATTTAAAGTATGGGCTTCCTAAAAAACAATATGCTCCATAAGTTTGACGAAGCAAGCATCTCAGTGTATGAATCTGTGCAGGGAGAGCCACAATGCCCCGCAGGAGGCACTTCTCACGCTCATCTTGTCAAGAAAAGCTACAGCTGTGGCTTCATATGGACTTTTACCCCCTAGGAATTCTCATTTCTGCTATTTACTGGCGCCCAACAGGATTGAACAGGTCATTCCCCTTTGACTTGCAGTCAAGGTGACAGGTTACTGGAAAAATAATTTGACTCACAGATGAGGAGAGTACCATGATATGGTGAAGTTTAACCATAGTAGTTCATTGACTTCCTACAAACTACAGGTTCAGTTTGTCATCATGACCAGATGGCCCTGGTTGCCCCGTGCCTTTGTACCTATACGCTGACCCTGGCCCGTATTGACTCCATCTACGACAAGAAGACTAGAAGCCTAATGTGCTAATCAACAGAGATCTCCACTCTTGGTTTGATGCTTTCCCTCTGCTTGTCCTTGAAGGGTGTTCAAGGGCATAAAGCAGCCAGAAAAGTGAACCCTTGGAGGCCTCCATTAATGGGAACATTGATTCTTTAAAGCCTTTCAGTCTTAACAAATGCTTTATATACGATGCCATATTTTTATGCAGAACATTAACTACGGCTTTTTAAGGGATCCACCAAGGTGCTTATGCTACTGCAATGATTTCTTCTCTCATGCAGCTCCCCCTCCCCAGTAACTAAGTCTATTCATATGTGAAATTGATAAAGAAAATGGACTAGGCATAAGATCAAACCATTCGTCAAGTTTTTTGACATGTAACCAAAATACAAAACTGAACTAAATTCATGATGAGGTGCATAGTGTGATCCAACCAAGATTTTGACCTCTAAAATCGTAGGGGGGGGGGGGGGGGGTTTACATTAATTATTCATATGTAAAGCTCATGCGTACATTATATAATATATATAGACAGGGCCACAACTACTTCCCATTTAATAAGTAATAGAGTGAAACTTTGAAAATTAACCTCCTCATTGTTTCGCCAATGGGTGAACTTCTTACACAGAAGACGATGGAGGCTGAAATATTCATCCATAGTTCAACATTTCAGCTTACATTGTTTGAAATGGGAAAAATAATGCTCTGTAATGGGAAATTCTCCTGTGGGTGAAACGGAATTTTGAAAGTTTTGCACATCTCTTTTTATGAATTAATATTAATCCGTGCATTTTTAGAAATCTCATCTGGTATGGATCTACTGTACATTGTATATCAAACTAA
The DNA here is from genome assembly GCF_905171765.1 of Bufo bufo. Taxonomy (NCBI): domain Eukaryota; kingdom Metazoa; phylum Chordata; class Amphibia; order Anura; family Bufonidae; genus Bufo; species Bufo bufo. The sequence continues at coordinate 128,426,795 of NC_053391.1, read as the reverse complement.
AATACAAGTCTCTACTTTATATTACAAGAGAGTGTCACTATGCTTGATGCATGTTATGTCACTGTACACTCAAGATGAGTTATGGAGTCCTAGTGGTATCGGAGATAGATGGGAAATAAAATGATGCAAGGTATTATGTAAAAATGTCTATGGTCTTCATATTCATGGCTTCACAACATAATGTAAGCTATGAGTATGTGTCATCAATCTGTCTATCTATGTGTGTCTATCTATCTATCTATCTATCTATCTATCACTATCTGTCTATCTACAGTTGCAAGAAAAAGTATGTGAACCCTTTGGAATTATATGAATTTCTGCACAAATTGGTCATAAAATGTGATCTGATCTTTATCTAAGTCCCAACAATAGACAATCACAGTCTGCCTAAACTAATAACACAAAGAATTAAATGTTATCATATTTTTATTGAACACAACATGTAAACATTCACAGTGCAGGTGGAAAAAGTATGTGAACCCTTGGATTTAATAACTGGTTGAACCTCCTTTGGCAGCAATAACTTCAACCAAACGTTTCCTGTAGTTGCAGATCAGACGTGCACAACGGTCAGGAGTAATTCTTGACCATTCCTCTTTACAGAACTGTTTCAGTTTAGCAATATTCTTGGGATGTCTGGTGTGAATCGCTTTCTTGAGGTCATGCCAGAGCATCTCAATCGGGTTGAGGTCAGGACTGGGCCACTCCAGAAGGTGTATTTTCTTCTGTTTAAGCCATTCTGTTGTTGATTTACTTCTATGCTTTGGGTCGTTGTCCTTTTGCAACACCCATCTTCTGTTGAGCTTCAGCTGTTGGCCTTAAGTTCTCCTGCAAAATGTATTGATAAACTTGGGAATTCATTTTTCCTTCGATGATAGCAATCCATCCAGGCCCTCACGCAGCAAAGCAGCCCCAAACCATGATGCCCCCACCACCATACTTCACAGTTGGGATGAGGTTTTGATGTTGGTGTGCTGTGCCTCTTTTTCTCCACACATAGTGTTGTGTGTTTCTTCCAAACAACACAACTTTGGTTTCATCTGTCCACAGACTATTTTGCCAGTACTGCTGTGGAACATTCAGGTGCTTTTGTGCAAACTGTAAACGTGCAGCAATGTTTTTTTTGGACAGCAGTGGCTTCCTCTGTGGTATCCTCCCATGAAATCCATTCTTGTTTAGTGTTTTACGTATCGTAGATTCGCTAACAGGGATGTTAGCATTTGCCAGAGACTTTTGTAAGTCTTTAGCTGACACTCTAGGATTCTTCTTCACCTCATTGAGCAGTCTGCGCTGTGCTCTTGCAGTCATCTTTACAGGACGGCCACTCCTAGGGAGAGTAGCTGTAGTGCTGAACTTTCTCTATTTATAGACAATTTGTCTTACCGTGGACTGATGAACAGCAAGGCTTTTGGAGATAGTTTTAAAACCCTTTCCAGCTTTATGCAAGTCAACAATTCTTAATCGTAGGTCTTCTGAGAGCTCTTTTGTGCGAGGCATCATTCACATCAGGCAATGCTTCTTGTGAAAAGCAAACCCAGAACTGGTGAGTGTTTTTTATAGGGCAGCTGTAACCAACACCTCCAATCTCATCTCATTGATTGGACTCCAGTTGGCTGACACCTCACTCCAATTAGCTCTTGGAGATGTCATTAGTCTAGGGGTTCACATACTTTTTCCACCTGCACTGTGAATGTTTACATGGTGTGTTCAATAAAAACATGGTAACATTTAATTCTTTGAGTGTTATTAGTTTAAGCAGACTGTGATTGTCTATTGTTGTGACTTAGATGAAGATCAGATCACATTTTATGACCAATTTGTGCAGAAATCCATATCATTCCAAAGGGTTCACATACTTTTTCTTGCTGTATATCTGTATATCTATCTATCTATCTATCTATCCACCTACTCATCCAATATCTATCTATCTATCAATCATCCAACTAATTCATCTATAATATGGTGGTTTTTATGTGCCTACTTAAAAAACTTAAAAAAATAAATAAAAAAAATACAAATCTGAGAGGTCAGCTGTAGCCTTTGAAATTAAAAAGGGCTTAATAAAATGAATGGCAGGTGTGAAAGAGATAAAAACAAATGAAAATAATTCTTTAAATATATAAATGCTTAAAAACCAAGGTCATAGCAGGTAGGGGCCCTAAATAATGGTAACAGGTGGTTGGTCACTGAGGATCAGGAAAAGACAGAGCTACTAAATGTGTTTTTTAGCTCTGTATATACAAAGGAAGAGAAATGAGCTAATGTAGGTGGCGCCACGGCTGTTAGTACACGTGGTTATACACTCAATATCATAAGTGATAACCAGCCAAGGACAGAAGTCAGACTAACCAGATTTGTTTTTATGAGGAGGTGAGTAGAAGCATGGACAGAGGGGCGTCTGTGGATGTAGTTTTTCTGGATTTTGCAACGTATTTGATACTGTCCCTCATAAACGTTTAATAGGTAAAGTAAGGTCTATAGGCTTGGAAAGTATAGTTTGTAATTGGATTGAAAACTAGCAGAAGGACCGTGTCCAGAGAGTTGTGGTCAATCATTCCCATTCCCGGGTTATAAATGGTGTGCTCCACGGTTCAGTGCTGGGTCCTCTAGTATTTAATTTATTTATTAATGATATCGAGGACGGGATTAATAGCACCATTTCTATTTTTGAAGATGACACTAAGCTGTGTAGTACTGTGCAGTCTATGGAAGATGACCATAAACTACAAGCTGGGACTCTCTGAGTGTTTGGGCACTCACTTGGCAAATGAGGTTCAATTTGGATTAATGTAACATTATGGGTAGTAATATTCTACGTGCATTATGCCCTTGGTGGGGAAACACTGGGAGAGTGACTTGTAGAGAAAGATTTGGGTTGTTTTTTGTTATTCATAGACAAAATAACAGCGTACAATGTCAATCAGCTGCTTCTAAGGCTAGCAGGTTATTCATTTGTCATGGACTCACAGGACAGGGATGTAATATTACCACTTGAGAAAGCTTTGGTGCAGCCTCATCTGGAATATGCAGTTCAGTTCTGGGCACCAGTCCATAGAAAGAATGCCTGGAGATGGAAAATATAAAAAGGAAAGCAACTTAACTGATAAGGGACATGGAGGGTCTTAGTAATCAGGAAAGATGAAAAGAATGACATTTATTTAGTCTTAAGAAGAGATGTCTAAGGAGGGGAGGGGCAGGGGGGGCGACATAGTTAACCTATACAAATATATAAATCAGCCATACAAAAAATATGATGAAAAGCTGTTCCATGTAAAATCCCTTCAAAAGACAAGGGGGCACTGTCTACGTCTGGAGAAGAAAAAGTTTAGTCTTCAGAGGTGACAAGGCTTTTCCACCATAAGAAATGTGAATCTGTGGAATAGTCACCTCATGGTCATGGACATGGTCACAGCAGCTACAGTGGGCAGTTTTAAAAAAAAAAAAGGCTTAGATGAATTACTAGAAGTCAATTACATTAATGATTATGCAAATGTGTAGCAGTCTGGTTCTCACTCCCCTTCCCTAATTCATATACTCACCGATCCCTTGGTTGAACTTGATAGACTTTTTTTTCAACCATACAGTGTATTATATCTTTGTGCATCTTATTCCGTTTTAGAGAAAATCATCAAAGGCTAAAATGGTTGTTATTAAAGGCCAAATTGACTGATTGCCTAATGCCGTTTACTTGCACATTTTTTTCCCTCAAATCCCATGTGCCTTGAGTAATTAAATGTCGTGTTGAGTGTTGCTAGGAGCAGGGCAGGATAAACAGGTTAGCACTTTACTATAGATTTCAGTTTGGAAATCTATGCAGATTGACAGCACTGGAATATTAAAAGTTAATTTGCATGACGTTAGTGGTTACAGGCAAAGCACCGGCTATCCATAGATTTCCTTAGTTACATGTCTGTTTTTCCTAGCATATGAGCACAGTCTTTAGAGCGGTGCCGTTACAAAGTCCTGCTGCTTAATGCTCTGCCTGTATGGAGTATTCAGGTCTTATTACAGTATCTCTCCCAAGACCGAAAACAGCACGAGCCATATAATGCATTCATCTGCTTGTCCTTCCGTCTCTTACATGGGCTAATAAAATTATCACATCATGATTCATTTTAAAGGAGGGGGGTGCAAAATGTTATGTGGACTAGCTGATTGGTAAAAGAGTCTTAAAGTGTTTAATGCTGATGACCTATCCACAGGACAGTTCATAAGTATGTGATCGACAGGGTCTGCTGAGCGCCGCGGCCTCCTTGCAGCTTACTAAGCACAGCGCCGTCCATTGGATAGAGACTGTGCTTGGTACTGCAGCTCAGCCCCATTCATTTGAATGAGACGGAGCTGTGCCTAGGTCATGTGACCAATGAACATGACGTCACTGAACTAAAAAGAACTATGTGCTCACTGGAGCGTCGCCGGCTTTTCAAACATCTGATTGGCTGGGGTCACAGGAGGCGGACTCCCACTAATCAGATACAGATGACCGATCATGAGGATAAGTAATCAGTTTTAAACATCTGGACAGCCCCTTTAAGGCAGCTATACACATTCAATAGCTGTCTCTCCTGACTCTCTCACAACTCCCCTATACACATGCACATTCGGCTCAGCAGAACGCGTATGTGTATTTAATAGGGAAAGAGAAGAAAGATGTTGCTAGACACTTCTGGCGGAAGCGTTTTCCTGGGAGAACAAAAGGATGAGGCAAAAATATTCATTTTGCATGATCCTTCTCTCCCCCGTATTGTGTATTGGGGGAGAGTTAGGAGCCTTCTACACATTAAACTGTCGCCGAACCTGCCGTTCTTGGTGGGTTCGGCCGACAATCCATTAATGTGTATGGGGGACTATAAAGTTGTATCTTGTTAAGCAGCGAGTGCCAGCCTGAGCTTTGTTAAGTGGCACTGTAATTAATTATTTAAAATCTTGTAGCTGTCTTTCATTAGAATTTATCTGTGCATCAACCACAAAATCAGTCAAACACACTCATTTATAAGTTAATGCAAGCCCTGAATTATTTAGTGAGAGTTAGATCAGGGCTGGGCTGCACTCTCTCGCCACACTGTCTCTCCTCTGGGTTTAATGGTTCCCAGTAAATGGTGTGGGCGGAAGGGAGGGCTAGAGAATATTTTTCTTGAGGAGCAGCAAGGAGTCCCTATATTGTCTGACCAAAGGTCTACTTACAAGAAATGTGTTGAGAAGCAGACTGTGACGCAGACCAATTCTGAAAAATGAGAGACACAAGTAGAGGGTATTAATAGTGTACAGAGAATAGCTAGGTACAATTCTATGAGTATCTTGTGATGTCATCTATTGTAATAGTCTAGTGCTGATGTCATCATATAAGTGTTTATTAAGAGCTTTGTAGTTTTAGAGAGTTGCAGTTGTTACCGAGTTTATACTCTTGGCACATAGAGAATAGTGGAGAGATATGTATGGTATATCTGAGCTGTCTCTCTATACAAATTAATATTTCATATGTTTTAATGTATACAGATCCTATACAGCATGATGTCATCGCACAGAGTGGAGTGAAAAAGTCAGCATTAGTTATGGGATGATCCCAGGTAAATCTCATACAGAGGAGCCCTAAAGCTTCCAGCTGCATACAGCTGTATAGATGGTGTAAGCTTAGACCGGCTGTCTAGACCCGCACCAGATTTATCACAGGAGCTCAGGCTGGATGATAAATTTGATGCGTGGCTAGATACTTTGGTTTAAGTGTATACAGAGAGGAAATGTATCAAAGTTCTGTGTCTAATTTCTGGCACAGAAAAGTCACAAATGTTGGCGCAAGTCTTGTTTTTGCACTAACATTTGCGAGTTTAGTTCTGGCGCCTACTTCCGGAACCAGATCTATTACAGAACAGATGATTGCAAAGGTACAAGGTATGAGACACCCACCTATGAGATATTGATGCCCTACCCTGAAGATAAGCCATCAACAGTAAAATCCTGGACAACCTTTTTAATTATAGAGGTTCTTACAAATCAGAGATAGATAGAATATATAAATTTGTGACTACAATATACAAAATGTGGCAAAATACCATAGCAAGCAAAGTCCAGAAATCAGGTAACATAATATAGTCGCTGCTCTGATGGTATTGGCAGTTCCTATATGCACTAGCAATTAATATACAGTATATGAGGTAGTATTTATTCTTATGTTACAAATACTTGTCTTATTTTTGACTATTATTATTACACCAGAGGAATACCTTTACTAACGTTTTCATGTTTCTGAAATCTATTCTTATCTGGAAAACTCTGTTATCTTGGTTCCGTGCTGACCCATAAAATCCATTAGCTTCTATGGTTCATTTGTGAGCATCCCACCCAGAGATAGGTGGGAGAGAGAAATGTAGAAAACAAGGGGAGATAAGACAGAAAACCGAATAACCTAGCTGAATGGAATGAGAATAGGATGCATAAAAGGCAAACAGTAACAATGCTGAGAAAATAGAATAAAGATAAATGCAGTAAAAAAGAAAGTGTTAGGAAATAAGACTGAACAAGAACTAAATGGCCACTTAAGAAAATCCAATTTGAACATTTCTTGCGATTTACAAACTTAGCAGACTTCTTATGGGTTCTGCATCGCTTGCTAAATGTCTTCACGATTTGGTCAGCGTAGAAAGCAAGAAACCTGTGATTATAGATTAAATGGGGTGTAATGACGATGGAGTGGTGTTGACATGATGTGGCAAGAGACCTAAAGACAAAAATTTTGGGGAGAGGGTCAGGAGTAAGTGGTTTAGAAGTTAACATTGAAAGAATGGTTCCTAGTTCCAGTGATTTAATAAAAGATCACTTTATCTTGTCTGAATTGCCGCTCATCTGATGATATCTTGAATTAAACTGTCCTTTTCAATTAGGAGAAGAAGGTGCTTACCGGCGTTACTTCCAATTCTGTTTGTAGTCTACATGTTGTCAAGAGGACTTTTAGAGTACAGAAAAATACCACTTAGATCCTTCATGTCTTATATTGGCTTTGAGAATCAATTTGTGACTGGTTCAAATTGATTCTGTAAATCTGACCGTAAACTCAACATTTTGCTACAAAATGACAAGCAATCCAATACGTTTGATCAAAAAAAGGATAGTTTCACAAAAATCAATCTAATAATTCAACCTAACAATCCAACCGACTACCTCCATAAAATACGTTGTATCCAGAACCATCCCATTGTTGTTTATCTCATTCCGACAGCGATTTGGCACCACAGATGAAAAGACAATCATTGGTTGTAACAGTAAACTCTAAAATCTATCACCAGCTTAAAGTGTATGCCCACGCTTAAAGGTGACTTTTTCTTTAGACATTATCCCCCCAATTTGCCTGGAACTGCACTGGTAATCATACTTTTCTGATCCCTGTCGTTGGGTTTCGGTTCCATCACTGCCTCGCTGACTCTTCAGCTCCAACAACCGGTTTGACGCAGCTCACGTATCCATTTAAGCCAAAGACTGGGTGACAATGGAGGGGGGGGGGGGTGTTCTGAAGAAAAAGTCACCAGGGTAAACAACCCCTTTTTTCAGTCTAAATAAGTGCATCCTGATGTGCGGAATATATCTTTATAGAGGTCAACGCTCCATTTTTTCTGGATACAGATCTCTAAATCCCCCAAATAGCTATAGAGTTAAAGAATACAATTCTAATTGCCAGTAGTCACCACTAGGGGCAGCCAAAGAGCTTACTGTTGATGATTATGTGGAGTAAGTTCCTCAAAACATAATCTTAGTCTTCTTGTTAAAATCCAGTTCCTTTATCTCTTCCGCCTCTCAAATTTCTGGCACTGTCAGTCAAACAAGAGATGGTGAGGGGCTGCTGGGTGACCTTATGGCTAAGGGATGGTGCACCAAATGGAACAGACTCCATCCATGGTGCACCCTAAACCTTATTAGCATAAAACTAAAAAGAAGAGTTTCTGAGAATTGGAGTAAGAAGGTATGGTTATGTTTCAGGGCACCTACCTTATATGCCGGTATCCTCACCGATATTGGCGATGATAGAACAATGTGCAGCATGCTTCTAAACTCCCACTAGTGGTGGCTTCCGGAAAAGCAGAATTTCATCCTTTAACTGTACGGCTGTGTGAAGAGAAGAAAAGGAAGAAAATAGCTCTATCCCACATAAAGCTACAGTATGCTATTATATAATTCAGTTTTGAAAGCTGGACCTAAAATGGTTCAATACTGTAGCTGATGGCATCACCCCTTCAATTTGGTTTTGTTTGCTGACATTATTGATTTACCCACACCCCATACTTATCAGATTGCCCTGATGAAATATTTTGCTGATTCCTCTGGACGTAGCTGTGTTTTGCTGGTCAGTATTACAGCTATTTTCTATTGTTTTTAGATACAGTATGTAACTTTTCATGGATTCTTCTGTTCCACAGTAACCTTGGAATGAACAATACCTCTGAAGACATCCTTGTTATTTTTTCTGATCTGTTCTGTGATCATTCACATAGCCTGCTTTAGTACATTTATGTTTATATGAATCGTTATGTTTTGTGTGCATTTCACAATGGATCTGGCAGTATCTACTCACCTTAATTATTCAAAGACTGCTATTATTGTGTTAACTGGGTCACTAGGCCCCTGCTTCTTAGAATCATATCAAACAGCATTTTGTAATTTAGTAAAGATTTGCTACACCTACACAAAGTGGGGGCTGATGTTTTGTGGTTTGAACCGTGAGCATTCTGCTTATCAACTCCCTAGGATTCGGCCAGGAAACACAAACAATAAAGACTGATTCCTATTAGAGATGAGCGAATAGAATCCCACGAAGTGGAATTCGATCCGAATTTCAGGATAAATTCGATTCCCCTCAAAGCTGAATTTCCTTGTGCTGCGTGTTAGCGAATCGATTTAACCTGAAATAGTGTAAAAAAATAAAAAATAATCATACTTACCTCCTCCATTTGCTCGCGACTGGCCGCCAGCCTCCATCTTTATTGAAGATCTCGGCTGAAATCCCGTGCGTGGTGACATATGACTTCGTATCTGGTATTGGAATGAATGGGGCTGAGCTGGATAATGCCGGATAAATGATTTAGACTGACACAACTGGTTTTCTGCATTTTTACTTTGGGTCATGTGACCTCGTTACTTGGAAGCGGATGTGGGTCAAATTTATAACAGCAAGTATCAGCAGAGTTAGGGTCCATTCACACGTCCGTATGTGTTTTGCGGATCCGCAAATTGCAGATCCACAAAACACGGACACCGGCAATGTGCGTTCCGCATTTTGCGGACCGCACATCGCCGTCACTCTCACAGAAAATGCCTTTTCTTGTCCGCAATTGCGGACAAGAATAGGACATGTTCTATTGTTTTGGCGGAACGGAAGTGCGGATCCGGATGTGGATCCGCAAATGCGGATGCGGACAGCACTTTTAGGCCCCATTGAAAACGAATGGGTCCGCACCTGTTCCACAAAATTGCGGAACGGATGCGTACCCATTTTGTGGACGTGTGAATGGACCCTTAATGGCATTTTTCTAAAGATGGCCACTCACATTATTTTAATGTCTTCCCAACCCGGAACTGATTGACCATTTAATATATGCAGTGTTGCTCTGAGTTTTCCCTAGTCTAACTGATGGATTTCAGCATGTACCATCCTTTTGTTCTCAGAAGAGATTAGGCTACTTTCACACTACCGTTCAGAGCGGGTCCGTCTGATGTCTGCTCAGACGGATCCGCTCCTATAATGCAGACGTTTGGATCCGTTCAGAACGGATCCGTCTGCATTATAGTTTAAAAAAAATTCTAAGTCTGAAAGTAGCCTGAACGGATCCGTCCAGACTTTACATTGAAAGTCAATGGGGGACGGATCCGTTTGAAGTTTGAGCCATATGGTGTCATCTTCAAGCGGATCCGTCCCCATTGACTTCCATTGTAAGTCTGGACGGATCCGCTTGCCTCCGCACGGCCAGGCGGACACCCGAACGCTGCAAGCAGCGTTCAGGTGTCCGCCTGCTGAGCGGAGCGGAGGCTGAACGCTGGCAGACTGATGCATTCTGAGCGGATCCGCGTCCACTCAGAATGCATTAGGGCTGGACGGATCCGTTCGGGGCCGCTTGTGAGCCCCTTCAAACGGAGCTCACGAGCAGACACCCGAACGCAGGTGTGAAAGTAGCCTTAGCCATGGCCAGAGGTGTCTGGCAACAGCTTATGGCGTTTTTACACAGCCAGATTGTCAGGCGGATTATCGAGGACCAAGGGCAGACTAGGAACTTAAAATGGCCCTGGGAAAAAGTAAAAGTGGCCCCATGTTGTTGGCAGGTACAAATTGACAGAAAGTGGGGTAACACAAGTCGTAGGCAGGGTAAGCATTACCATATTGCGGCACATAACACCACCCCAGCAGAGCCAATATCACAGTGCAGCACAATATACTGCCCCAGCAGCACAGAATTACCACTTTAGTAATTGCCCCTGTGTGGTGGCCAGCGCCACCTGCCATGTTCTGTCCTTTTACTCCAGCTGCCTCAGGATGGCAATACAGTTGAATTCAACAGTCAGGAGGGGCGCGTCAGTCTGCCAGCAGGACATTTACCGTCAAGCAGACTCTATTCCTTGTAGGACTAGCTCAGCTAAATGTCATTTCACTTAGTAATTGGTTGCTTCATCATGGAGAAAATGTACTTTTAATCATATGCAAATGAGAAGTTAAGTGCACCGAGGGTAGGCCCAATCCACTCTTTGCACCCTTGTTCCATAATGCTTCCTCCTCCAACCACTCCCTCTCTTCTGGATTGACAGGGTTAGGCAAGATGTAAATGCAGGAACCTGACCCTGTCAATCAGGAAGAGAGAAAGGGGCTTGCTGAGGAAGCAGGAGGAGCAAGGCTCTGCAGAGTGGCCAAGAACTGTCCATTTGCATATGGATTAAAAGTATTTTAATCTAGAATAAAGCAATGGATCGCTAAGTGAACGGTATCGTTACATTCAGCTGACCTAGTCCTACAAGGCAATTGGTCTAACAGTGAATTTCCTGGTGACGGACTCCCTTTAAATGCTGTGTGGCTACCATTGTTTACACAACTAAGCAGCTCCTTGTGGGTGGGGCCTTATGTTCGCTCTCTATAACAAAATCTTTGTGTCTGTATGAAATTTAAAGGTGCTATCCACTCTGTACATGCTTTTTTGTTAGAAATGATGCCCTACAATACGCTGGCTAAAAGTTGTTGTGCTGCTGGGTTTACCAACAATCAGCTGTAATCTGTGGGGGAACATAGAAGCAAGTGTTCAAATTCTCTGCAGTGCTACCACAGGGGAAAAAAGCATTACACAGTTCTCATTATAATATAGTCCTCTATATACAGAGACACTCATTGTAGCTGCTCTACATTCTGGGTAATAGATTGTGATCCTGAACAGAGTGCTCCCCACCACTTTGACCTCGGAATTTACTAATATGATACATCAAAATGGCTTTTCTAGACTAGATAATTCCATGTTTTGTGCTGATTATATGCAGAACTAGATTAATATAGGAAATAGCAGTGGCTATTTAGTCATAAAAATTGATAGGTTGTTAGAATACAATTTAATCAGATTCTTTGCCGTTTTGGGTGTTCATCGTGGTCTTGTAAGCACTGATTTACTGACAATGTAAAGTTTAAAGCAAGGTATTATGTATTCTGGAATGCAGGGGGCGGAAGACCTTCCTGTTCCGACTCATTTATACTCATGAGCAGTGACCCTATCTGATATCTTAAAGGAAATACATTTTTGTTAACTTTTATTTTCCATATCACTCTCTATATTTAAAAAAATCATGCAGTTTTTGCACTAGCCACTAGGACTAATAATATGTTGAGACTTCCTGTGCTGTACAGGTAACTTTTTAGTAGCTATCTCATTCTCATCACAGGCAAAATGACAATGACAGATATCACCTCAATATAGATAAAACTGGATCTACCATTCACAATAGGTGGGATCATAACTTATCTTCTCCCTCCTGACCTCTGCACAGTTCACACAGCATGCCTAGAAAAATCTCCCATAGAAGTCAATGAATCAGCTCTTGTCCATTGTGTCTATGGCCCTTGTGGCTGCTTTCAAAGAACAGGAAGTCTCTGCATATTTTAGGTCCAGTCGCCAGTATGAAAAAAACTGCTGAATTTTAGGATTTTAAAAAAAAAATATGTTTAAGGCCAGTTTCACATCTCCAGCAGCAATCCCAGCATGCTGTTCCGGCAGAGAACTTATCTGTGATGGGGTCTGGCGGAGATCCGTCTGGTATCCAACAAAAATGCAGAGAATCGGCCGGACAGAAACCGATGCATGCTGTGGTTTGTGTCTGGACGATTCTAGGCATTCATTGCCGACACTGCGACAGGATCGCAGTGCTGCAGATGTGAAACTAGCCTAACATAAAAACTTGATTTAAACACTAGGGGTGTTTTAGATGCCAGTCTTAATAAACCCCTAAGCTGGTGGTGGATCATCTTCGGCCAATCCTAAATTTAAGACAGGGAGAACTTAACGTTGCGCCGCAGTCTTTGCTTGAAATATTCTTAATAAATGACCCCCTAGGTTCTCTTCCAATAAATGAATGTCTGTTTTCGATGCGGGTGTGGATAATCAGTCACTACCCAGCAATGGCTGGACATATATACAAAGCTGGCCCCTCCTGATAAGATTAGGTCACCTTCCTGAAAGCTTGGCTCACCTCTGCAGGGATAGTGAATCACAGAGCTGAGTTAAGTTTTATCTGGAGCTTCTGGGTTAGTTACTTGCTTGTAGTGCTTTGCTAGAATGTATAAACCATTTTTCTGATGTGAAACGAAAGAGTCACAAATTGAGGCAATGGACTGAGTCAGGAATTTCGGCAGACTACAGAAGGCTGAAGCTTTTATGGAAACATTTCAGTTCTCATTAAAAAAGTGATCTTGTTGTTCAACCAAATCCTTGTTGTTCGCCTGGACACCCACACAGAGTGCATCCCACAAGTACAACAAATGTGGTAGAAACCAGGCAGAACAACAGAAAACCAACTATAGAGGAACCGTAATTACAATAAATTGGGCTCTTGTTTCCATTCTTATACGGTCCATAACATGCAGCTAAGGTATGATTTCTCATAATCTGTTTTTCCCCTTTGACTTATAATGGGTCATTCAGTTTTCCATTCTGTTCCTTTTGGATCCATTGGGAATAGAAGCCATGACATTGTAAACATAGCCTATAATATCCGTCTCGTCACCACAAAATGTCACAGATTGGATCTAGGAGCTAAAAAATGGCACCATCTGCAGATCTTAGTGACACCTGCTACTTCCTTGATTTGCATAACCTTACGGCTTGTCGTTTTTGGTGGTGCAATTTCAGTGTTGAGGAATGTAGTTTTATTGGTTGAAAAAAGAGTAGACACAGGTTCATCAATTTCAACCTTTCTCCATCAACTGTACAACATTAATTGTTAGATTAATGATAACCCTCAAAGCTATTTGCTAGTAGATAAGCATCTAGCCATGCTTTTCTGATCTGCTCATCTCCTCAGTTAATGAATGTCCCTTGGTCCTTTTTGCAGTCCTTGGAAAGAATAAGTCTCTTGCGTCTTTATACTGACAACACTTATATTTATACATGTAAATGAGATCACCCCTAAGTCATCTCTTTTTCAAGCTGAACAAGCCTTAAGGTGGATTGAGACGGGCCGACTGAGCAGCCGATTGTTAGGAAGGAGGCATTCCTTCCCGACAGTCGGCTGCTCGTTCAGTGAAGGAGACCGCGCATATATATATATATAAATAGCGATCTGTCATCCTCATACTCATGGTTTCTGAACAGCAGATTGCTGTTTAGACCACATAATCTGCTGCTCAGAAGCCATGATCGGTGGTGCCTGCATGAATGACAGGAATGTTTTGCTCGTTCATTGGGTAATCGGTAGCACATTTAGATGGCCAGATGATCGGGAATGACTGTTCACAGGAACGGGTCGTTCCCGATAATCTGGAAGATTATTGGTGCATCTAAATCCACCTTTATTTTCTAACCTCTTAGTATGTAATAGATGTTCAATCCGTTTGTATACAGCATTCCTGTATCCTTTTCGTCCAGGATTAGAGAAAAGGGTCCACTTTTTCTCCACCACTCTTACCCATAGGCTCTGTCAGGTTTTGCTGCTCAGCCACATTATGCTAAATTCACAGGCTATTTTATTCAGCCATAAAGACAAAGAAAAGCATGAATACTTCATACTTTTCTTTTATTAAGACCATTTATGCTAGATGCCAGATTAAAGGTGTTGATGATTTTCCCATCTATTGAATGCATACATATACTGCCAGGAAAGGTGCATGGAGAAGGTAGGATGGTGTATAATGTATTGTGAGCTCCTAAATCGATGACTTTTCTCATTCTTCCTACTGAGAAATGCAAACCAATTCAGTTGACCATCTTTAATTTAAAATGATAAAATGATCCATATTTCTATACAAGCTGTTGACTGCTAAACACAAATGGGTCTTGGTGGCTGCATAAATGCATCAGTGGTGCTTCTATTATAAACTTATAATGATTTCATGTCAGCCATGTCAGAAGACTAATGATAGGAAAAACATTTACAGGAGAAGCACCCATATTGCTTTTCCTGTGTGAAACCCGTCAAGACGAGCACTAAGACATACACCGGAATTATTTTTGTACAGTTGACATTGAATGTGAGGAGGCTTGGGGGAGGCAGAACATACATCCACTGAAGAGGATCTATAGTGGAGCCCATGGTCATCAAAAGCCTGTTTGAAACGTGTCAGGTTGACACTAGCTTCCTGGTAAAGCAGGGCTCTGAAGCATTAGATCAAAAATATGTCTCCATTGTGAGTCACACAGGAGAACTTGTTATTTTGAACATTTGACATGGATAAAATGTCGATTAGTTTTGGAGCATGGGCATTAAGCTGGAACAACATGGTTACATCTAACAAATTGCCATTACATGGCTAGAACTACAATTATATATAGTGGTTCTGTAGGGAATAATCATTTACAAAGAACGTCTTTGAATGGTGAAGTATTTGCAGGGCTTTCTGCAAGGTGAAAACCTTCTGCCTTTCTGTTTTCTTGTGTAACACATAAGAGAGCCCTTAGGAAGAAATGAAAACTAGTTGTTATAAAAATGGAAGGAATGGATTAAAGGGAATATCCACCATTGACATTTTTTTAGTGGTCAGAGCTCTACTTTACTGACACAACTGAAACTTTTGATATGTCATAGCCACATACCACTAGAACAAGGAGTTAGGCCCCACTGCTCGATTGGTAGGTGCCAATCGCTTGAACGAGGACTTAGAAGTGCTCAATGGGGCACTGCTTCTCCTTGCTGCTGAGCACGGAAGTGAACACGGCCTCATAGACATTCTGTAAAGCCCGTCTTCCCTTCTCAGCAGCAAGGAAAAGTAGCGCTCATCTGAGCATTTCTAACTCATCGTTAGGGGGGCTCAACACTAAGACCCTCACCGATCAAAACCTTTAATGTGTCACTATGACATATCAAAAGTTTTAAAAAAAGTGGAGTTACTCTTTAAACATACTACAGTGAAACTTATTTGATCACACTCCCGAAAAACTGCAGAAAATGATAAATCATGGTGATGGCCCTCTCAAAGTATACAGAGTTTTTGTCAAAGTCTAGTCTAAAAATGTATATAGCAAACAAACAAAGCATGACCCCCCCTTTAAAGCGCAATCACCAGTCTACCTCCCCTCTTTTTCTAGTACACCAGCATTGCTCACCTTTCATCTTACCAAGACCCTCTCCATCATAGACCCCACATAGACTTCACTCTGTAATCCCTAACACTGCTAACCTTAACTTCTCATACAGTGGCAGTGCTCAAGAGTTGTGCAGGTTAGCTCTCATAGTCTCTCTCCCTCACCTCCTATGATCCTCCATGGTGCTGAAAATATTTCTTCTCCTGCTTTTTATGTGCCAGTGATGCAACATGATGCTGGCAGCTTCTCTCACTTGATGTAATACTCAAGTCTCCTTTTCCTATTTTCTTCAACTTAGTGATGCACTTATCTGCATTCAGATGATTAAGTAGCACATGCCATGTGTTCCTCATTGATTCTGTTAAAAATATCCTTTGGTCAAAATAGGGTTTTGCTTGTAGAGGGGCAGATTTTTTAGACTGCAATGGTGGGGAAAAATGTAGAAAAAAAACGGTCAGGATGGGGAGTCTTCTCAAAGGAGTAGTCATCTGAGGAGGCTTTACTGTACTTGGATGCCTTATTTTATTATTAAGTTCAATGTATATACAGTATGCATTAAGCTCATGAGCTTACTCTAGAGGCCGGTGTAGGTAGGCAGTGTTTGATTCTTTATCTTTATGTCTATTTGAAACATTTTGAGCTCAGAAAAAAATGCTTAGTAAATAGTAAATCCATTTAAAGGCTTGCATGTCCTTAATGTTCTTTGCAAGGCTTCATATGAAGCCCATGTTGATGATTTTAACATGCCTGATCTGTGTCTTGTAACAGAAAAGATCAATCTGCCACTTGCAATAAATACCTGATGATCACAATGCTGACAGTTTATGTTTCTTCCACTAAACCTAGTTATAAATATATCCCAGGAACCAGTAAAATATGGAATGCTTGGATCTTCTTGGAGCTCTCTAATATTTGTAGATGACCTGTGACAGGCAGAACAAATGCAAAGAAATATGAAGGATGTTCTGAATTCTGAATCCAGGGCATTGAGAATAGGGTGAAATCAAAGAAAATATGTTTTTGTTCCATAAGATTTAAAATAAAATACCAGGTATTCAGTACAATGTAATAATGTGGTAGCATGCATATACAGAAAAATATAGTTTTCCGGATCAGTAAATATTCATGCCAGTCCTATGCACATATCACTGTAACGATTCTGGACTAGAACCCAAAGGACCATTCTTGGCTGTAATAACACTTCATGTCTCTGCAATGGAATCCTAGATAAGCAAAACTCTGGAAGAGAAGATGATTTTACATATATGAAAAAACAGTAAGAGAAAGTGACATAGAATAGCAAAATAATCGACCCTTCATGCTTTAGTTATAGGAGAACCAAAAGCCATAAACTGAGTTCCTATCAAATTTTCATGGTGATAGAAATACCCACATTACCATACAGTAATAACACGTTGAAAGGGGTTGTCTGAGATTTTAAGAAAGTTTACTAACAATGGGAAATGGTATAAAATAAAATAAAAACATTAAACGATTAAAGGGAGTCTGTCAGCACTTGCTAAACTGTTGACAGGGGGGCTGGGGACAGCAGTGCAAACATACCTATTGTGTGGCTTTTCTTATCAGGAGTAATGAGAATATGAAGTTTTATTCTGCTAGATTCTGTTCTCTCTCAAGTGCCCAGAGTGAGGCTCCGTTGTAAAGTGTTCTCTGCATTGAGCTGCTTCATAGCCTCTCCCCTCTGCTCTGAGTGACAGATACAACCAAAATGACGCTACTGTCTCCACTCAGAGAAGAGAAAAGGGGCTGTGGAGCAGTTCAATGCAGAGAGCAATTCACAGTCAGACCCAAGCCTGAGAGATTTAGAGAGCAAAATCTGGCAGAATAAAATTCCATATTCCCACTACTGCTGAAGAGAAAAGCTCTGCAAAAGGTATGTTTGAATTGCACTCCCCAGGACATACATCACATACATCAGTCACATGATTATTGCAGTCAATCACTGGCCGCAGTGGTCATTTGCTGCACATGCAAGGATCACAGCTGAGACCAGTGATTGACAGCAGTGGTCATGTGAATGGTGTATGTGACATCATTGTTACAGGACCGGCCGGGACCACTGGAGACTTATTGGATATTTAACGGTAATTTATTATACCATTGCCTAATAATAAGACAGCTTTTTTATAATCTCAACCCATTTAATATGTGTTTGACATATGATGACATGGCTGCTCAGTACATGGATATCTTTTTCAGACTTTGTATAGGTCTGTGCTGTAATAATAATGGGTGGGTCTAAATTTTTCCATATGCTATATATAAAACTCTCAAGGACTGCAGGTTAAAAAAAATAAATAAATTATTGGCCAAATGTGGTGATACCATAGTGAGTTATATTGTATTGATCAGAGAGACCTTAGTATTCTAGATGAATTCCTTGAAGTCATATCTGTTTATTCTGAAAGAGGTTATCCAAAGTGTATATTCACTTTTTAAAAGCAAACAACCCTAGTTATCATCGGATCACTACAGGTTTGGTGGTGGAAACCTTTGGTGATCAGCTGATGTCTCCAGGAGTAGCTATGAGCAGCTTCTTCAGGAGAAATGTAGTGCCACAATTAGAGTGACTGAGCATGTAATACAAGGTCACTACAAATCTACTGGCGCAAAATCAGCTCGAAGTTTCCTCTCTGGCATTAGAAACCTTCCTTTCTGATACCTATATGCTCAATTAGGGCATACTGACATGGATTGTCCAGTTTGCAAAATCATTTTACATATTGATCTAAATTTGAATATGACTATACATCCTATAAGTCTATACTGTTTTGTTCCTGATGACTGGCCACAAAGTAAGAGTAATTTATGCTGTTGGGTACATTGCTTATTCGAGCTTCCAAGCTAGACTGTAGCCAATTACATGGCCATAGCGAAACATTAATCATTGAGCAGTAGGGGACCACGTCATGGCTGATTGAAATACAAAGCTCAAATATTGTGATTGTCTCTCCTTTTGCAGGTTATTGGTATTTGGTACTTTTAGATTGTTCACTTCTACGCTGACTAAACCTTTTATGTGCATCATTCGAGTGCCTTAATACGTATTATAGACACTACATGGTCAGCAAGCATGATCAAAGTGTCTCTTCATCATGTTCACCCAAGATCATGCATCACCTAACATCATGTGACAGATTATTAAGCCAGCTCTATCATATGACCACCACTTGAGACGGAATGTTTTTCTTCTTTTGACGTTTTACTTCTTGGACTTTGAATGACCTGCAATGAAAACACATTTGATTTGCAAATGAGTTCCCAGCAAATTAATAATTAGAAGGTTTGGCTCCTAATGATGAATTCTACTTATGTGTGTATTTTATCTTTATTGTCTTGAAGGGAATTTTTCACCATGATCTTGGGCTGTAATGTACGAGTAGTTCAGCATTTAAGGAATCCAGATGGCTAATTTTTATTTTTCTACTGCCGCACATTCCCCCTGCTGTGAGCGTTTAAACCTGTGATGAAATACATGGTTGGGACTGCTATGCATGCGCACAGGAGTCCTCTCCATTATGTTAGCAGAACACAGCAGTCCGGACTGTGTACTTCAGTACAGCTTTGAACACTGACAGTGGGGGAACAGGGGCAGTAGGAAAATAAAGAATTACAATGTGGATTCCCTACCTACAGGACTACTCATGTATTGCTGCAGATAATAGTCCAGCATCGTGAAGACAGGTTCCTTTTAAAGGGGGGACCTAATCCCGTGCTGAAAGCACTGAAGGTGCAGCAGCACTTCTTAGAGCGCTCTAACCATTCGGCTCACATTGGCTCTGCTTATCCAACATGCGAAGTGTGGACCCATGAAAGCCGAAGGGGAACAATGCACTGAGAAGTGCTGCTACACCTGCTGTGCTTTCAGTAAAAGTTTAGGTCCCCTTGAAATAAGTATTAATGTAGCCGCATTGGGGTATAGCTTGTCTCAGCAGCGTTCGGTGAATGTAACAGTTTGTAAAGGACTAAGGAAAGAGTCATGACCTTATTAGAAACCAATTACACACAGAGTACATGACATACGGGGAGATAAAGTGATTTCCCAATACCAATCTCACAGTGTAAATGAGGGCTGTAACAGGGCATTAGTTGGAGAACTATAGTGCTGGTTTTTCTGGGGAATAAGTATGGTGTAAATTGTGGACAAGGACAGAGACTGGCTCTTCTTAACTTTTTGTGGGCTGCATCTTTTCTTACGGCTATATAGTGATGGATATCTAGGAATCATGGGAACAGTATCTAGCATGGGAAGAAGGAGGTTCCAGCTGTGATCAGAAGGTCTGGAAGAATGTGAGTATATTACACAGCGATAGAGTACAGGATTTTTTAAAGGGAATCTTTCTCCAGGAAATTCACTGTTAAACTAGGCACAATGTAGGGCTAGCTCAGCTGAATGTAATGATATCTTTCACTTAAGAAAATATACTTTTAATCCATATGCAAATGAGCAGTTTAGTGCACTGAAAGTGGGGCCAAGCCACTGGGCACCCTTGCTCTTTCAAGCTTCCTCTGCTAGCCCCTACCTCTTCTTCTTGATTGGCAGGGTCAGGTGAGATAAATATGCAGGAACATGGTCCTGTCAATCAAGAAGAAGAGGAAGGGGCTAACAGAGGAAGCAAGAGAAGGAAGGAGGCTCAAAGGGGCTTACGCCCACTTAACTGAAGTGAAAGGTATCATTACATTCAGGTGAGCTAGACTACCAGGCATCGTAGCTGAATTTCCTGATGACACATTACCTTTAATTCAATATGGTTCTTACCACACAATCATATGTCTCTATAACAGCAACATAAGCACATAGATAATGTAGGTAAAGTAGTTTGGTAAAGTAGATGGGTCAACAAATAAGTAATGGGGATTTCTCGGTGGCAGAAGCAACAGGCCAGGAAAGAAAGTGGTAGAGGTTTGAGCGATAATGTCTGAATGATCGTTCAGGTTTTGCAGGTTCAGTAGAAAATACTGGAGGAGTTAATACTGGAGGATTATTATGAATTGGTGCTGTTGAAGCCCGGTTCCTCCATTCTGCATATGGAGTCCATTTTACTAATCCATGATTAGGCTCTCCAGTATAGTGGGATTACTGTCTTTGCAGCTGTAATCATCTAGGTAGTTAGATTGACCCCAATTCGTGATTCGGTCAGAAAAAAGTCTGAAGTTGCCAGAGAAGAATTTGTTGACCAGTTAGCTGTCTACTAAGATCCCTTCCAGGAAGTCCAGGAAGTCATAAGCCTGGTGCATCTCACCTAGATGTGTGTCATTGTATCTGTATGGGATTCACAGCACCAACATTCAGATTGTATAGGAAATGTAATGTCTGTTACCATCTGGTTTTAAAAGAGTTCTCCCAAATTTTAACACATGCCTCAGAATGGAAGATGTCTCCTTTCTTGTGAAAGTCAAGTCAAGGTTCCTTTCCTAGGCTAAAATAGAAGTAGATTTTAGGAGAAACCAAGGATAGATTTTAGAAATAATCTGGGATGGAAATAATAATGAGGGAGAATGGGTTGTAGCAGGAATGTTTCCACCCAGTAAAGTTCTTTAAGATTATGGAACTTTTTCAGAAATTGTTTGCATGATTCAGGAGAGTTGAGGTCATGTAGTGTTGTTGAGAGGTGAGACATATAAATTTGAGGTATGGTGATTTTGTTTCTTTAAAAGTGTCAGCAATTATTTATGCTTGTAAATCATTCCAGAAATATGGAGTGGGTGAGCTATTGATCATTTTGGAGAATTGGATGAAACCAGATTCCAGTGTACTTTTTAAAGTTTGGTCTATATGAAAAGAATATCCAGAGATTTTTGTTAGTGTTAAAGGGGTTATCCAAGTTATATTTATTGATGACCTATCCTCAGGATAGGTCATCAATATCAGATCGGCCGGGGTCCGACACCCGGCACCCCCTCCGGTCAGCTGTTTGAAGAGAAGGCATGTGGTGTCAGCGCTGCCTCCTCTTCACTGTTTACCTTCTAGCCGTTGCATCTGCAGTGGTGAGCAGGTGTAATTACACCCAAGCCTTCCTATTGAAATGAATGGGACGGCTTGGGTGTAATTACACCTGCTCACCACTGCAGATGCAACGGCTAGAAGGTAAACAGTGAAGAGGAGGCAGCGCTGACACCACATGCCTTCTCTTCAAACAGCTGATCGGAGGGGGTGCCGGGTGTCGGACCCCCGCCGATCTGATATTGATGACCTATCCTGAGGATAGGTCATCAATAAATATAACTTGGATAACCCCTTTAAGCGCGAATATTCTAATCGCGAATTTTAATCGCAAATATCGCCACTTTGAGAATTCATGAAAATTTAGAATATAGTGCTATATATTCATATTCGCGAATAGTGTTGATCGCGAATATTGTAATCGCAAATTTATCGCAAATTTATCATGAATATTGGCACTTAGCAACATCCCTAGCACCTAATAGGAAAGTTGCCTACCCCTTAGTGTTGATTGCAAATATTATAATCGCAAAATTTTATCGCGAATATATTACATTGCCGATTTTTTGAATCAAGTACATAATGACTGGAGATCCCGAATTCTCGAATTTTCGAATTTATGGCAAATATTCGGCCAAAAATTTGCTAAATATCGCAAATTCGAATATTGCCTATGCCGCTCATCACTAATTTTCATATGTATTAAACTTCAGTAACCAATCTGCAAATAGCTTTGATTAGTTTTTCTGTGGAGAAGAAGCTTGACGGTAAAATTAAATGTTTGACTGACTGGTAACTATGGTTATTAGTTGCTAAGATTCCAGTGCATATTTCATAATCTGCACTAAATATCCCTCAATATTTGTTGCATGAAAACATAGCTAGTTGTAGTTTATTACTTTGCATAGGCCACAAGATCATAAAATGTAACTGTTGAAGTTGAAATATGATGATGCATACTTTATTTGTGGATTTCTTCCATTTATGGTACCCACAGATGATGTGTCTCTCGAGTAGTGTTTTCAACTCCATTACTCGCAATTATCCCATAGATAGGAAACTTGACTTTGTCAATCCTTGCTGCACTGACAATAGTTATTGACAATAGTTATATCAATGGTGCAGTGCTGAAAATATGACTCATTGGGGTTACTTGAGGACTCTAGGGGATGTGAGGTCATACTAGAGAATTGGTGGAATTGGTGGTTCTCCAGTTGTTGAAAATGTTGGAAACTGCTCTCTGGTAGGGTAGTTCCTCTCAATCCTTCTGTATCAGGCTTCTTTGGTTAGGTATACCTCCTTAGGTGCACCCCATGCGTTGATAAGCTACAGGTGATATTTCCTGCTGTACAAGTCTTTCTCTGACTGCAGCAATATCTGGGTTAAGCAAGATAATAGACTCCTTTTGTGCCATGTCACCATGTGGTAACTCGTCGGTCCCCAGTAGATAAAGACTGTGGAGCTCTGCCCTAGAGGCCATGCTCTGTCACAGGGATCTCCCACCTGAAGCTCTTCAGCTGTTGCAAAGCTACAACCCCTAGCATGTCCTGACAGCTACCAACTCTCAGGGCATGTAGGTAGCTTTATTTTGGGGCATGCTTGGAGTTTTAATTCTGCAGCAGCCACATATAAGAGAGCACTGCTCTATGGCAACCAAAAATTGAATGTCCTATCAAGAGGTTTAGACCTTCAAGGTGACCATACTCCCTAGACTAAAGTTGATCAAAACGGATGACTTCAACAAAAACAAACATTTGTCGGTTAAAGTTTAACAATGAAGGAACGTTTTGGCATCCTGATGACAGACCACCATCACCGTGTTTAATATTTTGCATCCAATAATTGTACAAAACATCTTTTGTTTAAAGAAAGATCAATCATGGACGAAAGCTCTTTCTTTGAAAGAACGCTCCCAGAAAGATATTTCGTCCATCGCTCGGTTTCATTGAAAATGTATGGCCACTTTAAAGAACTGGAAAGATCAATATGAACTGAAATGTGTCTGGTTGTGTCTGCAAACTGAACATTCACCAGATGTTTGTTCAGCCATCAACCAACTTCTGTCTAATGTGTGTGGTCAGCTTTAAAACCATAACACTTTGACAATTTCAAACTGATTCTGTTACCGTCAAAACCTCTAGAAATTTTTATTAAATGGTATCATACAGGTAGGAAGCAAAAAGTAATACAATCTCCAGGGTGCACACTAACAAAATATGTTACATTGCAAAATGATCATAGACGCCCCAGCAAAGTCAACTCATATTGAAACAAGTTAATAATGTGAGTAAACAGCTCCAGTTATTGGAACATTATCCATGGAATATTGAACGTTCTAGTTATCCCATGCTCTGTGACCCCTGAGCTGCCATCATCAGGGCTTGTAGCATAACCAGTCTGTTCTCCCTCATTTGTTTCCTACACCAGTGTTTTTTCTTTTCTAGCTGAGCAGCCAGCACATTAGAATTTCAAAGGGCCCTGCGAAAGCAGAGCTGGGACAGCAGCCGTGCAGATGCCTCACATCTCCTTTTAATAATTGAGGATAATATATATGTGTTTCTAGCTCTTATTTTTTTTTTGGCCTCTGCTGCTTGTCAGCCTCTAGTGTCTACCCTCTGATCATACTGCATCGCATCTTCTAAATACATGCATCCTAAAACCTTAGCTAGGACTGTGACTGCTCGAAAAGTAGGTCTATTACAAAGGGGCGAAAGGAGCCAAATTTTACCATTTAAAGGCAGAGGATTTGTCAGGATGCTGCCATTATCATGAATGTGATACATGTGCAATTTGTAAATCTGCATTATCCAATCTGCATTATCCCAATCTGCAACAATGATGCTGCGGCTTGATCCCTTATTTATTTGGAAGCTTACAATCTAATTTTACCCTGCAGAAGGCAAGATAAATGTATTTCCTGAACTGAGACACACGGCCAAGGTTCTCCCAAAGCAGAAATAGTGTATTTATGAGTTGGCAGAGGATGGATATGTTAAATTGTTAATCTGTGCACTGCTGGGGGGATGAAAAGTGTTAATGGTGTTTGAATGGCAGGGTGTCGTGTCCGTGTGCATGTGTGTGTATGTGTGACTATTTGTCTAATGGCATTGTGCCTGTAGATAGGACACACTGAACGGTATGTAATTAGAGGAGCATTGCCAACTCTCCCTGAATTTCGCAGAGACTACTGAGAATCCTGGCACTCGCATGCCTTCTGCAAATACGGAAAAGTATGAATATTCACCGCTCAAGGCTAAACAGTAATCACAGTTTCAAAACCGGTACACAATTGGTGGCAAAACTGCCAACCTTCCTATTTTAATCCTGTATATGGCAGGAAACAGACAGAAAGGAAGAAGCTTAACAAGAAAGCAGTACAGTGATTTAGAACGAGTGTAAAACCAATGGACGATGATTTTTAACCTTTTCTCTACCGTTGCCTGATCCGATTTTTATACCTTACTATTTTATATCTTACTTTCTGGGCTTCCTTGTTGCAAATTAGACCTGACCAGCAAGAAAACACATATACAGTTTTAGCCTTAGTTTAAGCTGTTTGTGCTCAGAAATGTTCTTCGCCTTTTTCCGAGCTTGTGCTATTGATTTGAGATGCATGAAACAAGCATAATTAATTTTCTAAACTGCATTAGATTAATCAAACTTAGAAAATGTCCGGCTAATATGGGTAACATCAAGAGTACAGGCTCTTCTGTAAACCAATATGTAATTGAGTAGGCACTTCTGATATATATGCAGGTGTGACTTTAATCAGTATCTTTACTATGAGAGATGTATCACATTACAGTTTGAAATTATGGTCCAAACCTTTATTATTTAGAGCAAAATCCGGTAGTATCATATGTCTGTCTGTCTATCTATCTATGCATCAATCTTTCCTCATTGGGAACAAGTTAATAGAGTTATACCTTTGACAGAACTAGATATGTTACTAAGCAAATCTTTGGAGTCAAGTACACTCAATCCAGGCTGAAGGACCATTGTTCTCACAGCTCATGAGTACTTTTGGAACCAGTATATTGAAAAGTGCCATGCTGGCCCGTGACAGCTACTGTACATCTGCACTGTGATCTGTTGGGAAACATTGGTTTCTTATATCTTATTTCCTCAAACTTTTTCTTTCTTCTTTCTCTCTTTCAGTTCGTCTTCCATTTTTAGTATTATTTTTCCCCTTTGAAAAATGTGAATATCAGCAAACTGGATGTTTGCAAGTGTGTAACATTTGTTGCAGTCTGCTGAATCAATAGTTTACTCAATGAAGGAGGTCGCGCTGCCACATATAGGCTGTAACTTCTGAGTGTTGGTGGGGATATGACAGTCCTTGGCAAAAAACGACCCTTCTGTAGATAGTAGAGTTTGGAGCACATAGTGAAGGTCCACCAATTTTTTGTATAACAATAGGTTTTATTATACTCACAAAGGTATAAAATCAACAGGCATTAAAGAAGATTTATTAACACAGTGGTGAACCGTATAAATTAATTTAATTTCCTTTTGTTTTTATATTAATTTATTTATTTCATTTTTTTATTTTTTATTGTTATAGACGTTTACTGCTGAATCAATAGAACTTTAGGTCTCCTCAGACACCAAGGACAGGGTATGACTGTTACCTCTGTATTCCCCAAAGCTAAACCCTTGTATTGCTGTTATTTTCCTTTCCATATGCTCAAAATGGTGACCTCCTGTCTGCCAGCGGTCAATCATGTGACATAATCAAAAAGTCTATTCTCCTAACAGAGCGGACTGTTGTGGTCACAAAAATAGCTCACATGGCGGTTTGGGAGAGAATAGGGGCAAAGAGGTTCTAGCAATGAAACCACGAGCAGCTATGGAGCAGTTGTTACAACACTTGGTTCTATTATTGGATGCAATGAAGATATGCAGAAAAAATGGTGGTAATGCACACAGAACTGTGCTTTGTAAGACTGATAAAGAGATGTTTTTGTGGGGGAATTAGGCTTTAAAGAGGACCTGTCATTTCCTCATGGGACAACAACCGGCTGTATAGTTTTACAGCCATATCTTCAGTGACTTTGGAGGTGTTTCTGATTGTCTTGTTGCCTTTCCAATTTGATACCATTAGTTTTGTCACCTGAAGTGGGTGGGAAGTCCCCACTGTACTCTGTCAATGGAACTACACCTCAGTCATTGACATTGAGCACTAGATACTGGCCACCAGACAGATCCTCTTTAAGCTACAGTTTTATATATAGTTTTAACAGAATTTGACTTGCTATTTTTTCCTGTTGTACCTTTGCTAACCAAAGTATTGTACTGTATACTATACATCTTATGCGTTAACTTTTTCTTAAAAAGTAGAAATCACAGAAAGCCTCGTTTGTATCACTCCTTAGACAACAAATGTCTCTGCACTCGTTGATCTAGTTAGTGAGCAGTCTCAGTAAATTGCTTGATAAAAGCAAACTGGTTTGATCATAAGGTCAGCCATCTTCAATTCATAAATAGCTACAGGAGCATCTTGGTCATGAAAGTAGCTAATACACGTGGATAATACATGTCCTCATTTCCAGTCAGAACTCATTGCTAACCAAGCCCTGCCTGGTCACCTAGAGTCTAACCTCTTTTACAAAGTTCAATTCTTAGTCTTATACTATAAGTGCAATAAAAGAAGCATTCTTTAGAGGCATACAGACCTCATTGCCAGGTGAGGGTATCATTTTATAAACTATGCAGTTCAGGACAAAATGGATGTGTTACAGCAAGTTTAATTATATGTGGTATAGATCATTAGACAATCCAAGCTCTGGAGCATGGGGAAGCTATCAGTCTGCAAGCACAGGAAGAAACAAAGCATAAAATAAAATTAAGGATATTATTCCTTGCTGTTTGAATAGCTTGTGATACTGTAAAATGCAGAACACAGGTCTAGCAGGCATTTAGAATTGGCAAAATAATTTGTACATCATAGACAGGCAACGATTTCACCATATGAAGCTAATTCTGAGGGAACCACTACCCAAAATTAGGGCTTGTAAATATATGATTAGACCCATCACACCCTTGTGACCTTGAAAGTGTAGACATGCCTTACCTTCTTTTCCTCTTGAAAGTGTGAGACGACCCACATAAAAACAAAAAAACAAGACATTATTTCACCCTACCTTGTTGGGAGTTGTTTATGCTATATGTGTCTATATGTGACCATCCAGCGGTTGTAATGTGATTTATGGCCTGTTTAAGGTTTCATTGACATCTCACAATAATGTATTATTTTTGTATGGTGAGAATTTGGAATCCTGAAATATGCGTAAAGATAAGGGTGGACACACCTGTATGCTTTTAGGCTCGTCATATGTGGTAATGTGTAATTGCCAGACTAAATTGAATCCCAAAGAAACCATGGATAAGAGGGAGAGAAAGAGAACTTCAACTAAAAGGTTAAGTATGGCAATATGTTGGAAAAGCTTTGTGCTGTAAATTTAATCCTTCCCATGTCTAATTCGGTGTTACCATTCATGGATCGGGGAGCAAAACAGTTAGTAACAGTGAAACATCTTAGAATTCATCACATCATCCTTCAAGGTAAGTAAGGTCAACTTGCCCTAGTCAGAACATCAACTTAACAACCCATTGTCAAAACTGCCTAAGCTCTAGTAGATGTTACTGTGTCCTCTCACATTTTTTGACTATGGTTAAAGGCATGGACACTGGGGTGAAGACTACATCATTTCTCCTAGCTATTGCCCTTTCCGGAAAACTTTAAAAGCCAGCATATCTATAATGGAGGGAAATGAGGAAGATATAATGATTGTAGGGATTAAATGTGTTTGTAGCAATTAATTATGTACCAGAAGTTAATTTTGGTTAGCAAGGATGAATCTCTACTGGGAAATTAAGAAGGAAACATATTACTTTTATTATTAGATAAAGGTAATAATGTTGTAATGAACAGGGGAGTGGTATTTAAGCATTGATTTTATTACCAACTAACCTTTTTTTTGGCACAACTATGTCAATAAAATTACAATCTATTTATTGTATTTGAACACATGCTCTTAAAGGGGATGCCCAGGATTTAAATATTAACGGCCTGTTCTCAGGATAGGACACCCAGCAACCCGGCGATCAGATGTTTCAGAAGTCAGTGCCAAAACTACAGAACTCCATTGTCCAGTAGGCAGAACTTGTAACTGCAGCACTACTCCCATTCACTTCAATAGGAGCAGCTCTGCAGTTACCAGCTCCGTCCACTACACAATGGATGAAGCCATGTAGTTCTGGCGCCGACTTCCAGCGCTGAAGCTACACTGAAACAGCTGATTTTCGGGATTGTCCGACCCCACCGATCTGATATTTATCAGATGTTCCAGAAGTCAGTGCCAAAACTACAGAACTCCATTGTCCAGTAGGCAGAACTTGTAACTGCAGCACTACTCCCATTCACTTCAATAGGAGCAGCTCTGCAATTACCAGCTCCGTCCACTACACAATGGATGAAGCCATGTAGTTCTGGCGCCGACTTCCAGCGCTGAAGCTACACTGAAACAGCTGATTTTCGGGATTGTCCGACCCCCACCGATCTGATATTTATCATGGTCAAAACAATGGACTGCATCTAATTTTTCCTGTGGCATTTATTAATAAAATAATACATAGGGGGACATTTATTAATCTAAAATAAGTCAGGTCTAAAATTGTGGGTGTGGCATGGGCAGGGAGGGGACGGCCTGTCTCATTCATCATTTTCTACGCCTGGGTTAGGCATAGAAAATGGTCTAAATGTAAGACAGCTCGGAAGCTGTCTTACATTTAGAACTCGCGCTGGATACACCGAAGTTATGGAGAGGCCGGCAGCACCTATTCATAACTTCAGTGGATCCTTCGCCAGCTATGGGGATTTATTTAGACCGGCGTCTAAAATGCTGGTCTTAATAAAAGTGCCCCATAGTAAGGGCAAGTCTGAAGACGTATGTGTCATATCTTTTATAGGATGGGTGCACTATTATGGTTCTGCTGAAGCCTGAAATGTAGTAAAAATCTGAAACTTTAGACAGTATGAGGGAGATTTATTAAGACCGGTGTTTTCTACGCTAGTCTTGATCTCCCCTGTGCCACTGGATGACACTCTTATTTATGCACCTAAAATAAAATTTAGGCCAGTTTGCAAAAAGGCCTGCACTCTCAGCAGGATAAAGTAAAAAAATAAAGTTTATTTACCCATGTGGACACGACATTTCTAGTGCCCTTGGGCTTGCAACCTCATTTATTTTCATTACGCATTTGTTTCTGTTTGGTACTGCCATCCCTACCTTGGCATACATTTCAGCCATTTATGCCAGAAAACACCCATGCCATGCCCCCTTTCTGGAATGTGGCGACGACAGCACTGGAAAGTAATGCCATGCCCCCTTTCTGGAAAGTGGCGGCAATTTTTGCACGAATGGCTTTTTTACATCACTTTTCTAGCATAGGGGTTGATAAATCTCCCCCATTATTACAATTGATGTATAACAATAAAACAGAGCTGCTTCTAACATAGATAATCGAACCCTCTGGAGTGGACATAGTAAAGCAATTGACCTAAATATACTGTAAGTGTTTTCACACTGTACATCTATACTAACCTTTTATTCCATGCCTGGCAAATGCCGTTTTTTTCTTACATGTCACATTTAATTAACCCAACTTGTTAAAGGATAATAATTTCTCTCACAGCAGGTTACAGTAGATTAAAAGAGTAGAAAGCTGCAAGGTAAACAGACCTGAAAAAAACTGCAGCAGTTGAGAATATAACTTGATTGCACATTTTAGTAATATTGATGCCGAAAATGTGTTTTCCGCCCAAAGTGCAAACATGAAAGAGCAAAAAAGTTACAGGGCCGATAGTGTTATTAACTGTGATGAAGAAGAGAATAAATGACTTACAAGTAATTCCACAGCTGTATATAAAGGAGAATGGTGGGCCATAGAGGCAAGCATTGATATAACAAAAACAAAGACAGGTGCACTCTACAGTCTTACTAACCCTCGTACTGGTGAAAAATTGAGAATTAGCCAACATATCCTGCTTGGAGGACATGTCTGAGCCCGGGACCTAACATCCACACATTTGCTATCCTGTGTAGGATGTCCATTGTGGAACTTGTGGTCCGCTGCAGGCATCCTCCATTGTATGCATTTTTGCTGGGGATTGCCATTAGCAGCGGACCACAAGTGCAGGATCTGCCCCCCCGGTATAGATGCACCACTGCATTTGGGGTTGAGCACTTCCTGCTTTTTAATACCACGCCAATTTGTAGTTTGTATTTAGAATTTTTTGGAGGCGTAGAAAGTCCTATTCGGAATGTGCCTTCATTTCCATCCACAGGCAGCATTCTGGTGCACATGTGAGGCCCGGGCTATATCAGCCAGTCTTGGGTGGGGCTCAGAGCTCTCTGCCTCCTCCCATTGTATGCATGGTCTCATGCTGGAGGTTACTGGGAGATTGCTTTGAGTCGGACCTTGCGCTCCTGTAATTCGCCCACTGGCTCCTGGTATTGCCCATACGGCCCAGGTAGGTTTAGCTTTAGGTCCCGAGCTACTTGAGAAACCTTGCCGTGGTGCTCGGGCTCAGACATGTCCTCCAAGCAGGATATGTTGGCTAATTCTCAATTTTACACCAGTACGAGCGCTAGTAAGACCACAGAGTGCACCTGTATTTGTTTTTGTTATATTATGTTTACTGTTTATCACATCCACAGATTTGCTATCCTGTGTTGGATGTCCATTGTAGTACTTGTGGTCCGCTGCAGGCATCCTCCATTGTATGCATTTTAGCTGGGGATTGCCATTAGCAGCGGACCACAAGTGCAGGATCTGCCCCCCGGTATAGATGCAACACTGCATATGGGGTTGAGCACTTCCTGCTTTTTAATACCACGCCATGTTGTAGTTTGTATTTTGAAGCCATGATGATCACATGTCTTTTGATTTTCGGTGGTGAGGATCTAACCAGAATATCTCCCTCTAGAGCTCAAGAGGGAACTGCATCATTAGCAAAAAGCTGTAGGGAAGGGGGGAGGCCTAAAGGGTAATGGAAAGGGGCTGCCATTCTTCCTCCTGGGTGTCACTATAATGGGCATGGGGTACAATAATATTTTCAGGAGGCTTCACAAAAATCTGAATCCATATTTTATTCAATTGTCCTGGTTATAAAATACAATAATGCCATATAAAAATCCATATTCCCTATCGAAACATTGCACAAAGCAAACTATATGGCGATAAGGCCAGTAACTTGGGTAGAAAATAGAGCATGCAGGTTGATCAGCCAGTTCAAAAGGTGTAAATGCTCTTCAATTTCAATGAGGTCATTGTGTACCGGAGCATATAAGCTTATAGCATCTTCAGATTGAGTCCTGGAGAGTTATAATGATAGCCATGTTAACTGATATCATTATAAAGCTGCATGATGCCACTGGTAAAGTACTGCAACCTTTCAGTCACCCTCTTCAGCTGTATGCACTAATAACCAGAGGTAAACTTAGAATCTTTTTGCTCTGTCTCCATGTTCTGTTCCATCTGGGTTGTGATGGTTTGGACAGCAAGAACAACATACTGTAGGCTGCAGAGTTAAAGTTTCCATCAAAAACACTGGAATCCCAATGGAAACCTTACAAACCCCATGGAACAGGGACGTAGCTATAGGGAGTACAGAGGTAGCAGTTTCTACCGGGCCCAGGAGCCTCAGGGGGCCCAAAGACCCTTGTGCCGCAGAAAAAGACACCAGTATTATGGAAAGTGCTGGAGGGAAGGAGTTAGATCAAGAATTTGGCTTGGGGGGACCCATTGTAAATTTTTTGCTCCAGGCAGCATGAGGGCCACTGCCCCTGGCCACAAAGCTAAACCTAAATGCCTAGGCAAAAAAAGGAAGAAATAGGCAAGGCATAGTAAACATCAGAACATACCGTTTACAGAGCTGGAGGGGGCACAGAACCCGACGTACGTTACGCCGCACTTCCCAGAGTACGTACGCCGGGGTTCATTCTGTGCCCCCTCCAGCTCTGTAAACGATATGTTCTGATGTTTGCTATGCCTTGCCCATTTCTTCCTTTTTTGCCTAGGCATTTATTGTTTATTGGTTTATTGTTTCCTTATGCTTACGTCTACATTGTTTTGTTTGATATTATTTGGGCCTTATTAATTGTCCACTACTCTGCTGGGGTATTGTATCAGCAGTTTTTAGCGGACACCATGGCATTGCTTCTATAATTATACAAAGCAATGGAGGGAGTATATACTAATGTTGGGCATTAATTACTAGCATGGTATTGTGTCACAAGATTATATGTGTTTAATTGGAGCTGGATGGGGTTTCATCACCATCATTGCACCTACTTGCTGTATTTTACAATTGTCTTTTATATTTGTATGTCTTTTTGTAGACACAGAATAAAGATGTCTTTCTTATTATATGTGTGGTGTTTTTGAATAGGTTTTCAGTAGTCGTAATGACCCAACAGTAGGACTGACCAGTCCCTGGTCTTTTATAGCTAGAGCAGACTGATGGTGACAGTGAAGGTGTTTCTACAACAATATAACTGCTGTTTAGAAGTTGCAAGCTGAAAATTAATTACTGGCCTTAAAGTTAAAGGTCAGACAGCCTTTGACAAATCCACAGCAACCTTCTGTCCATACCGGCCTGCTATCATTGTACTGTCAGCGGCTTCAGTCATCATATTCTCATGACGCTGATTATGAATATTTACTGTTGAATGCATTTCCTCCTAAAAATGTATCAATAAATTGACAAATGGGTGTTACCAGTTGTGTGTGTATACCTACTCAGTCCGCTATGATTGTACTGTCAGCGGCTTCAGTCATCATATTCTCATGACGCTGATTATGAATATTTACTATTGAAAAGATTTTTCTTCACAAATCTTTTTTTTTTTCAATTAAAACCACATTTACCTATGTTTATGAAAGGTATTGAATATAGTCATCCTTAGATCTGACATGAATACTTTGCACTTCATAAATCATATTGACTATTTGCATATTTTTTTGATTAGAACACATCCAACAATTTATCTTATGCGCTGGATTACCGTCAACCTTAAAAGGGTATTCTGAGATTATCCTCTGGATAGGTCATCAGTATCTGATCGGTAGGGGTTCGACACCTGAGACCCCCACTGATCAGCTGTATAGAAGGCTGGCAATAGCGTCCACGGCCTTCTCTGTGCTCACCATGCATAACTCTGTATAGTAGCTGTGCTTGGTATTGCAGCTCAGCCCTATTCATTTCAATGGGGCTGAGCTGCGCCTAGGCCAATGAACGTGACGTCACATGGGCTATGGAAAGCTGCGAGAAGGCTGTGGTGCTACGCTACTTCTCGATCCGTTGTCAGACCCCCACCAATCTGATACTGATAACCTATCTCACAAACCCCCTTCAATAGCTTTAGAACTTTACTGTATATTATAAGTTGACTAGACATGTGACTTGGATATTAAGTCTCAGATTTTGTATTTACTACGTATAGCAGTATAGTTTTGTATAGTTCTCCTTTATAGCTCCCTCACTTTCTTGTGTTGTAGGGAAGTTTATTCAATGCAATATTCTTTTGTTCTTGCGGCATTATTATAGTACGAAAGCCAATATTTTTCCCAGAAGTTGTACATATGCCCAGGCTGTTACATCAGATCCCACCCCTGAGGTGCACTTGACAGTAATGGTACATTAATATTGCAGTGCTATTTTAATAGTAACAATCCTATTCCTTACATATTTAAAACCGACGCCATAAGAGACATTTTTATTATGCATGTTGCATAAAAAGTCTGAGGCATCTTTACTTTTCCTGACCATAGTTCTTCATTAAGACATTACTGTCTGTACCTTTGAAGGGTAAGGAGATTGTTTATGCCAATACTGCTTCTTTCCATTTATGAGAGTTTCTGGTAAATAGGAATATAGAATGAACCAGATTTACTATGAGATAGAGTAGATATCTAGACAGCGAATCTTAAAAGCGTCACTAACATTTCAAGAAACTTTTGGTATGTCATAGACATATAAAATGTTTTGATCAGTGCCCTCTCTCTCCTCGAAATTGACAGGGGTCCATAGACTTCTATCAAGAGTGGGAGGTATGTGAGTTTTTCTCTCCCCTCGTTCTAGCGATTGGTGGAGGTCTGAGCACTAAGACCACTACGGATTAAAACTTTTGATATGTCAAGTTTGTGACACTTTAAATGTGCCACAGTTATCACAGTGGTTCAGTTTGTATGATACCTCTGGCGCATGTATAGACCGCTTGTCTGAAAAATTAAGTCAACTTTAAGTTGACTTACTTTCATTCCGATTTTTGGTGCAGAAAATTACATCTTAAGCCACACACCTTTCTCTCTAAGTCACATACCTGTTCCGGTAAGCAACACCCACTTAACTAGCATGCCAAAAAAACACAATGCCAAAATGCGCCAAAATTGTAGACAAGGGCCAATGTATTTTCATAGGATTGCTCAACAACATGTTCATTCCCAGACATTGTTTTACATATAGAATAAATCGAAATAATAACTCATTACATTTTTTTATGCATTTCCTCCTTAAAATGTATTAATAAATTGACAAATGGGTGTTACCAAAGTGCTCAGGTAATCCAGTAGAACACTTTGGGATGCTCGGGTGCTCGGCAGAGCACCATCTGTGTTGATTCCTCAAAGTTGCATAAAACCTCACAGAGCGGAAGCTGATTGGAAAGGCGACGACCGTGTTGCAGCAGGTATTCCACTACTGCCCTAGGCTTGGTATGTGTGTGAGTTTGCCGAGCTCCAAAGCCGCCACCAAGTTACGGTCATTATCAGACACAACCATGTCTGGTTGTAGATTGAGTGGTGAGAGCCACAGCTAAGTCTGGTCCCTTATACCCTGCCACAGCTCTGCGGCGGTGTGCTGTTTGTCACCTAAGCAAATAAGTTTCAGCACGGCCTGTTGCCGCTTCACCACTGCAGTGCTACACTGCTTCCAGGTGCTGACTGATGGCTGATTGGTGCTGCAAGATGAGAATTCAGAGGTGGAAGTGGAGGAGGAGATGGAGGAGGAGAAGGTGGGGTTGCAGCCACTAAGGTAGGTGGTGGCAAAAATCCTGATGGAAGTAGGGCCTGCAATCCTTGGTGTCGGTAGCACCTGTGCCATCCCAGGGTATGACTCACACTCGGCCTCCACAAAGTTCACCCAGTGTGCCGTCAGGGAAATGCAGTGTCCCTGGCCACAAGCACTTGTCCATGTGTCAGTCGTTAAGTGGACCTTCCCAATAACTGCGTTGGTCAGAGCATGGGTGATGTTACGGGACACATGATGATGTAAGGCGGGGACGGCACACCTGGAAAAATAGTGGCGGCCATCAGGCTGCGGAAAGCCTCGGTATCCACAAGCCTAAATTGCAACATTTGCAATTTGGAAAGGTGCGCATTTAGTGCTATGGCCTAAGAGTGGGTGGCTGGGTATTTGCACTTTCGTTCAAAGGTCTGGGGTATGGACATCTGTACGCTGCGCTGGGACATGGAAGTGGATGTAGTAGATGATGGTGCTTTCGAAAGTCCAGGTGCAGGGTGGGAGGCATCCGGGCCTGCGTCTTGGATAGGGGATTGGCCAGCACATAACACAGAGGGAGAGGAGACAGTGGAGTGACCCGCAGACACTGTTTGGGGACCCAGGCGTTCAGCCCACCTATTAGGGTGCTTTGATGCCATGTGGCGTATCATGCTGGTGGTGGTGAGATTGCTAGTGTTCACGCCCCTGCTCATTTTGGTATGGCACAGGTTACAAATGACAATTCTTTTATCGTCCGCACTTTCCTCAAAAAAGCGCCAGACTGCGTAACACCTACCCCTTGGAAAGGGAGATTGCCACAAGGGGGTGCTCCGTGGAACAGTTGCGTGTCTGTTTGGTGTGGCTCGCCTTGTCTCTTTTGCCACCCAACTGCCTTTTTCAGCCTGTTGCGGTGCTGCGGATTCCTCCCCCTCTGTACTGCTATCCTCGTTTGGCTTGCCACCTTCCCAGGTTGGGTCAGTGATTTCATCGTCCACCACCTCCTCTTCCACTTCCTCACTCTGGTCATCCTCCTGACTTGTTGACCTAATAAGAACCTCACCTATTGACAACTGTGTCTCATCCTCATTATGAACCTTTTGAGACACTAATTGCGGTTGACTTATTGGCAACTGTGTCTCATCATCATAATCCACCTCGTGAAACACTAATTGCCATTCCCCACTGTCATCTTTTTCTGACTGTGGATGCTCAAGAGTTTGGGAATCAGTTCACAAGATCTCCTCATGTCCCTCTTCAAGCGGGCTTGGCGAGAGGGCCAAATCAAGGAATGGCGATGAAAAAAGCTCCTCGGAATATCCGAGTGTGGGATCACTTGTTTGCTAAGACTCTCCATGGTGGGAGGAAGGAGGATCAGGGTGAGGATTCTGTTGACCAGACTCTTGGCTACTGAAACTGGACTTTGTGGAAGACAGGGTGGTGCTTAACCGACTGGAAGCATTATCTGCTGCAATCCAACCGACCACCTGGTTGCATTGGTGTGACGTCTCGTGGATGAGTGTGTTCCTTGTGCTCTGGCAGCACAGGGCCACGGCCTCTGCGTGCACCATCAGCAGCACGGCCACTTCCCCATCCCTTACTGCTCGCCTTCAGCATATTAAATGGTATATATGCTTGCAAGTATGTCACACGTACAGTAGCGCAGTCACTGATATGTAGGATGGGTAAACGTTATACAGGAGATGTAGCACAGGTAATGTCGCTGCCACCAGCAGTGGAAAAATTTGACTGAATGTCACTGATATTTAGGATGGGCACACGTTATACAGGAGATGTAGCACAGGTAATGTGGCTGCCACCAGCGTCGAAAAAATGACACTGAATGTCACTGATATTTTGGATGCGCTAACGTATACTGGAGATGTAGCGCAGGTAATGTTGCTATCACCAGCAGACAAACAATTGCGCTGAAATTCACAGCGCAGATGTAACACAATAGATGTAGCAGAGGTTGTGTCACTGTCAGCAGCGGCCAAACAATTGCACGCAATTTAGCGCAGGTTGCGCTAATAATATATATGGCA
This sequence comes from Bufo bufo, assembly GCF_905171765.1. NCBI lineage: Eukaryota > Metazoa > Chordata > Amphibia > Anura > Bufonidae > Bufo > Bufo bufo. The sequence goes on along the minus strand of NC_053391.1, from coordinate 128,388,977 downwards.
GCCAGATAAAACAATAGTCCTTAAAAGGACTTTTAGGTGTCTAACACCTTTCACCAGTAAAGCCTGCCTAACAAACAAACCAATTCCTGTCCCTACACTATCTGTTCCTTCTGCTGCAGCTCTCCCTGACTAAGACTGAGCCGAACCGAGTGTCATCGGGTGCTATATAGCACCCGATGACGCGTTCCGGTCGGCCAATCACTGTATTGCACAAGATAGTTTTATCTAACTTTATTATTAGAAAAAAAGAAGAAATCCGCAGCACATCCAATTGATCAAAAAGTAAAAAGAAGCTTTATTCACCAAGCATGCGACGTTTCAATCCTCTCAATGGGATTTTTCTCAAGCAGTGACTTTATTATTAGTTAGCTTACTTTGAGACATCATTTTAAGCCAGAATTGTGGCACAATTATGGCTCAAAATTGTATATTTTACGCCACACCCCTTCAGTGAAAGGCCACACCCTTTGCCAATAATATAATATGCACACGAACATATCTTCTTTCCGTGTCCGTTCCGTTTTTTTGCTGACCGTGTGGAACCATTTATTTCAAAGGGTCCGCAAAAAAACCCGAAGTTACTCCGTGTGCATTCCGTTTCCGTATGTCCGTTCCACAAAAAAATAGAACATGTCCTATTATTGTCCGCATCACGGACAAGGATAGTACTGTTCTATTAGGGGCCGGCTGTTCCGTTGCGCAAAATACGGAATACAGACGGACATCATCCGTATTTTTTGCAGATCCGTTTTTTGAGGACCGTAAAATACATACGGTCGTGTGCATGAGCCCGAAGAAAGAGAGCGAAAAAACAGGTTCCTGTAAAAAAAAAAAAAAACGGATCCTTTTGCATCAGTTGTCATCTGTTTGGGCCATTTCCGTCTGAGATACATTTTTTAGACGGGATAAGAAAAGTCCTGCATGCAATACTTTTTTTCCCGTCTAAAAAAACCTGATCTCAGATGAAAAATGGCTCAAACGGATGACAACTGAAGAACGGAAAGCTAAATGGTGATGTGAACTCAGCCTAAGCCTCACCCCTTGTCAAGCGAGTTAAAAATATTGTAGAAACCTTTGTTGCGCCAATCTGCACCAGATTCTAGACACATTAGTAAATCTGGGCCGGAGTTCTAAGAAAAGATGCTCTAGAATTGTTTTTTAATGTAGAATACACCAATGTAGAATACACCAATGGGGGGTCCTTTTTAGAGTCTGTACAGAGCTTGATCTGGAGATTTGCATTCTGGAAGGTGTCCTTTTTTCACCAGGCATTTTCTAGTAAGTTTATATTAGAAAACGGCATTATAGAAGCTCAACTAATTTTTCCGACAACAAGCTTGTTTCCATCGACAACCAGCAGAACTGCAAATGCAGCTATAAAGACTGTCACTCAGGATGTCTCAGCTAAATTGGCCACCCTCTGTGTCGCAATACATTGGTCCAACTTGCCAGCAGATATGACAGCTTGTCGTCGGATGAGTTATATGAACTAACCAACCATTCTGCAATGTAAGTAGAAAGCTACTACTGTCATCATCATAGTCATCGGCCATTGTTATTAGATGTGCTCAAATTCTATTAAAATATATTGCAGTCTTTTTGCCTAAATACTGTTCTGTTCCTTTAATATTCTTTTGCCCATGTCCTTCATGTTTCCGGAGTCCTGTCCCTTTCTTTCCTCCATGCTGACCCCTATTTTGGCTCTTCTCTCCTCCGCTCAGTCACAGCTATTATGGCCTACAGCATGGCACTCAGACTCTTTGAGATGCTGCCTTTGGCAAGACAGGATGTGACCCTCAGTTTCTGACAGGTGGGAGAGGGCTTCACGTACAGAGATGAAAACAAAAAAATGAAATATATGGCTCACATTTCTTGATGACTGCTCAGTTTGCTTTCCTTTTTATTTGAATAAATCTGCCTTTGCAGACTTCAAAGACCTCCATTCTATACGCAGCTTTGTAAGCTTCTTCTCATGGCATTGTATGTAATGAGCTGATGGGCGGTGGGGCTTTAAATGACTATGGGGACTCACGTTTGCAGAGCTATTTTTAGGAATCCCCTAGTGAATATGATTCCTGGGGAATTGCAATTTATCTCTGTAAACCCCTGTCCAGCTGAAAATTGCTGACTATGCAAGAAGTTTATAAATGCAAGCCGGGCTAGTATCCCTGTGGTTTTCGGCCATCACCACTGTGTCTGATACAAAAGACACAAATAAATGACTAAGCTATAAAACATGGGATAAAATGACCCGTGCCTATTAATGTAACAGAAAAAATGGAAACAATTTTTTCATCCCCTTGCCCAATAAAGACTAGGAATATGCCGTATATATTTGGTAACCACTGTGCCATATGACCGATGAACATGACGTCACTGGCCTAGGAAGAGCGCCTCAGCTTATTCATAGAGCTGATCAGTGGGGTTGCCTGAAGTGGGACCCCTAAGAACCTACTGTACCCTGGACCAATCCTGAGGATAAGCCACCAATATGAAAATCCTGGAAAACCCTTTTAAAATGATTAAATGCTGAATATATAAAAATTCACAAAACCCTAGAGCGCTCCATCATCAGGAAGATACAATGATCACCCATACCATTAAAACCAGTGACATTGATTATCTTGTGGCAATGGCACCTATCAAAGGGTAGGATATGTTAGGCAGTCAGTTCTTGAAGTTGACGTGTTGAAAACAGAAAGAAATTAGCAAGCAAAAAATCTGAACGACTTTGACAAGGGCCAAATTGTGATGGTTGTGTGAGTTTCTCTAAAACAGCAGGTCTTGTGTGGTGTTAACCGAAGCAGTTGTTAGTGCCTACTAAAACTGAACCAACGACAGGGTAATAGGCACCCAAGACTTATTGATGCTTAAAGCGCCAACAATGGACATGTGAGCATCAGGATGGATAATGGCGCAATGGAAGATAATGGTCTTGTAGACTCCATTCCTTACTGGGTCAGAGCTTTTTTTGGCTGCTTGAGGGGAACCTACACAATATTACGTAGGTGGTTTAAAGAGAGTCTGCCACCAGGAATTTCACTGTTAAACCAGCCACCTTGTGGGACTAGCACAGCTGAATGTAATGATACCTTTCACATAGTGATCCATTGCTTTATTATAGACAGGGCTGGGCGAGATGACCATGCAGGAACCTGGTCCCGTCAATCAAAAAAAGAGTGAGGGTCTTGCAGAAGAAGGAAGAGGAACAAGGGTGCACAGAGTGACATTGATCCGCCCTGTGTGCACTTAAGTGTCCATTTGCATATTTGTCTCTGGAATGAAGCAATGGATCGCTAAGTGAAAGGTATCATTACATTCAACCAAGCTAGCCCTACAAGGCATTGTCCTGGTAACGGACTCCCTTTAATGTCAGCTGGTTGGTATAAATTCTGTGTACCTCTCCTGTAGATCGCTATGTACTTGACCTTCAGCACATAACATATATTTTAGATTCTTAATGGAGAAGAAGGGTTATGGTAGTACATCAAAGTGTCTGTAACAAAATCTACCCTTCCCTTTAATGTAGTTTACACTAGATGAAATGTTGACCAGGTCCGGAGAGCTTTGTTGATGGTAGAGGAGGAGTTAGGGAGGAGAGAAACTTTTCTTAGTCACAGGAACAAACAGAAATCTCAATGAGAATAATGAAAAGTGATAATTCATTCTAAGAAGTAACTAGCCTGGGGAAATACAGAATACCTTACCAAATTTTCAACCTGGAATCACAGTGCTGAATTTTTGTGTGGAAGTCTGGTACTATAATATGAAAGTTCCGGCTTCTGAAAATGATCAACCTAGTAAAATGCCCACCCATGGCACATGTTGTAGAAGATGGTTTCCATATAATGAAGACCCGATCTCTTTTAGATGGGCAAGATAACAACTAAAGGCAACTACTGTAACTCCCTAATTTATTATATTGTCAGCCAGATTTAGATTGATATTTCTAAAGGGTTTCATCACTTCCAATCAGGTTGACGTGAAGAGGATTGAGGCAGGGCTTTCTTCAGGAAGATTATTTGTTTTAATTACTTAATTGGGTTGCATTTTGAGAGCTTTGTCTGAAAACTGATATAAATGAATCTCTTTTGGACATTAATATTAATGTTTGCGATGTCTAGAATTCATGGCTGGTTGGTTCTTACTTCAGGGCTTTGAGGTTACTGAAAGGTCATTGTGTAAGTGCATTTAATGGATGGTAGAATTTTGTTTTTAAACATGCATATATTTTATTTAAAATCAACATATATATATTAGTAAGATGATGCTAGAAATTATCAGCTTTTCTTAGAGTGTAAATAACTGCTGAAACAACAGTTGTCAGTGGAGGTGTGCTGTATGCAGGTCTAGTCAATAAATGGCATTTGTGGTGCTTGGTGCCCGAGAGCATCCTGAAAGCCTCTATGACACATACAGTACACCACTATTATAAATGGCACATAATAGGTAAGGGACCTTGTTAACCATTTTGCATAAGTACCCTGAAGCTTTAATGTGGTTGTATGACATAACTGAAAAATGAAAGACATGGAGGAACAGGTGTACAAACCTCCCACCAATTACCTTTTTAACATACTGCCATTCCAGCATTGCGGCCCCCATCCCTGCCATTTCCTGCTGGACCAGAAGTGATGACATCTCTTTCCAGTCACAGGCTACAACAGTCATGTGTGCAAAAACAAAATGTCCTCACTATTATGATGGGGGCTGTAAATGACAAGGAAAGGAGTCATGGTGTTGGGAAGGTGGGACGAGTTGTGTTTTTTGTTTCCTTTTCCTTTCCATTTTTCATTTACGTTGGACAACTCCTTAAAGTTACCTCTTTATTCTCATACTTACATACATAGGTAAGTTCTACGAAATGTTTTAAAGGGATTTACCGAGACTTTATCTGATGATCTATCCTCTGGATAGGTCATCAATATCTGATCAGTGGACATCACGTTTATTGGTCACGTGGTGCACGCACAACTCAACCCCCATTCATGTGAATAGGGCTGAGCTGCGATACCATGCAGAGCCACTATACAATGTACGGCGCTGTGCTTGGTAAGCCTCAAGTAGACTGTGGCTCTTACAGGAGCACTTGTGCCTTATGAAACAGTTGATCGGTGAGGGTTCCTGGTGTCAGACCCCTATTAATCAAATACTGATCAGTTAAAAAGTCTCAGAAAACCCTTTTAAAAACGGTGAGAATACAAAAAATATAGTTTAAGACACTAATTCATGACCACTTGAGGATTTTTATTTTTTTTCTCTGACATGCTACTAGTACTGGCATCACAATAAGCACATGCTCAGCTCCATCATTAAACTGCCACCAGCTGCAGCAGAAAGGACATGCCCCTGAGAAAGGACATACCCTGTGAGCTGTATGTAGGATAAACGTGCAGCATCTGATTGTGTGTAATATGCACACTGGGCCATATTTTGTAATTTTGTTATTTAGACAATGTGAACAGAGCCCAGACAGTCTAAAGGTGCACCCTATACAGTGAGGAACAGAATACCCTGCGATTTTGCAAGTTCTCCCACTTAGAAATCATGGAGGGGTCTGAAATTCACATTGTAGGTGAGAGACAGAATAAATAAGAAAATAAAAAAAAAGGAAATCACATTGTATGATTTTTAAAGAATTTATTTGTCTTGCACTGCTGAACATAAGTATTTGAACACCTGAGAAACAGCAAGAATTCTGCCTTTCAAAGACCTGTTACTGTGCCTTTAAAAAGTCCACCTCTACTCCACTCATAATCTAACTTAATAGCACCTGTATGAGCTCTTTAAATACACCTGTCCACCCCACAGTCAGTCAGAAGCCAACTACTACCATGGGCAAGACCAAAGAGCTGTCAAAAGACACCAGAGACAAAATTGTGGACCTCCACAAGGCTGAAAAGGGCTACGGGGCAATTGCCAAGCAGCTTGGTGAAAATAGATCAACTGTTGGAGCAATTGTTAGAAAATGGAAGAGGCTAAAGACAACTGTCAGTCTCCCTTGGACTGGGGCTCCATGCAAGATCTCACCTCGTGGGGTATCACTGATGATAAGAAAGGTGAGGAATCAGCCCAGAACTACAAGGGAGTTGCTGGTCAATGACATGAAGAGAGCTGGGACCACAGTTTCAAAGGTCACTGTCGGTAGAACACTACGCCGTCATGGTTTCAAATCATTCATTGCACGGAAGGTTCCCCTGCTCAAGTCATCACATGTCCAGGCCTGTCTGAAATTTGCCAATGACCATCTGGATGATACAGAGGAGGCATGGGAGAAAGTCATGTGGTCAGATGAGACCAAAGTAGAACTTTTTGGTCTAAATTTCACTCGTCGTGTTTGGAGGAAAAAGAAGGATGAGTTGCATCCCAAGAACACCATCCCTACTGTGAAGCATGGGGGTGGTAACATCATGCTTTTGGGGTGCTTTTCTGCGAAGGGGACAGGACAACTGCACTGTATTAAGGAGAGGATGAATGGGGCCATTTATTGTGAGATTTAGAGCAACAACCTCAGTCAGAGCATTGAAGATGGGTCGTGGCTGGGTCTTCCAACATGACAACGACCCGAAGCATACAGCCAGGATAACCAAGGATTGGCTTCGTAAGAAGCATATCAAGGTTCGGGAGTGGCCTAGCCAGTCTCCAGACCTAAATCCAATAGAACATCTTTGGAGGGAGCTGAAACTCTATGTTGCTCAGCGACTGTCCCGAAACCTGACAGATCTAGAGGAGATCTGTGTGGAGGAGTAGGCCAAAATCCCTGTTGCAGTGTGTGCAACCCTGGTCAAGAACTACAGGAAACGTTTAACCTTTGTAATTGCAACCAAATCTTCTGTACCAAATATTAACACTGATTTTCTCAGGTGTTCAAATCCTTATCTTCAGCAGTGCAAGACAAATAAATTCTTAAAAAATCATACAATGTGATTTCCTGATTTATTTATTTTAATTCTGTCTCTCAGAGTGGGAATGCACCTACAATGTGAATTTCAGACCCCTCCATGATTTCTAAGTGCGAGAACTTGCAAAATCGCAGGTTGTTCAAATACTTCTGTTCCTCACTGTATATCTATATGGGTTCTTTACCTCTGGGGAAAGAAAACCCAGCTATGAATGGGCACAGTGTGGTGCAGTAAATCTGGCCACAGTGCTTGACATTAGACAGATTGGTCTCTACAGTAAATGCATCCCTTGTGGCCATAAGATCATGAGCTGCCAGATATTTTATTCACCTTTCAGCACAAAAACTTTAAGTAAGATGTAAAGAATGAAGTCACAGAAAAAATGTATAAAAATGTGTTTATGGCCAAGAAATGAGAGAGCAAAACCAAAAATGATTCAAGGGAATCTGTCACATTGAACAAGCAGTTTTATCTGTCAGCAGTAAGTTATAAAAGAGGAGAAACCGCGCAGATTGATATATAGCTTTGTGGGAAACGATTCAGCATAACTTGAATTTCATTGATTGAAATCCTGCTAATTTTGGGCTTAGGAGTCCAGTGGGCGGTCCTGCCCAGTGATTGACACCTGTATGCACACTAAGACAAGGAAAGCTGTCCATCACTCAGTAGGACCGCCCACTGGACTCCTACGCATAGAATGAGCGGGCTTACAGTCCGTGAAATGCAAGTCTTACAGAATCTTTTCCCACAAAACTATATATCAATCTGCTCAGCTCCTCCTGCTCTGTAGCATTTTGCCCATAGATTGCACATGCCTTCCAGAGACGTAACTAGATCTCGGGCCCCAATGCAAACTCTGTAACAGGATCTTCAATTTACCATGTGCTTTCTAGAATACTGGTAACTTCTTATGCGGCAGAATAATTTTTGGGCCTCCTAAGGGTAAATGCACAAGTTCATCATTTATGTGTGGAGAACCCGCAAGTGTTCGCAGGGAAATCCGCATCATGTGGATCATGTGGATTTGCATGCAGATTTTCCGCTGCGGATTTTACTCTCCCCATTGAAGTGAATGGAGAAAATCCGGTCAGGAAAAAATTTAATAAATTGACATTCAGCAGATTTTAAAATCCGCATGGTAATAATGTCCACATCGTGTACATGAGAATTCTCATAGAATACAATGTGCATGACCTACGGTGCGGATTTTCTGCGCGCAAATCCACGCACAATCCTGATTGTGTGCATTTAGCCTAAGGCTCCTAGGCCCAGTAGCAACTGCCACCTCTACAACCCCTGTAACTATGCCTCTGCAGGCTCCCTTTAAAAAGTGCAGCAAACAGAGGACCAAAAAGGACAATGTGGTAGTTGTGCCTGTTTATCACGTAGACTGCATTAAATCCATGCAGCATGCAAGTTAACGATCACCTCTTCCTGCGCACAAGTCAAATCGAAATAGAAATTTGCCATTTTGGGTTAAGTACGGTGAAGACTGACGTCAACCGAGATCAAAAGGTTTAATTGATGCAAAACAGGCGCGGGTAAAATGACAGCAACAGATGTGACAGCTGATAGTATCTACATCTCCTGCTTCACATAACCACTCCCCGCAATGCTTGCAGACACAATAGAGATAGCATCTTGTAAAATGTAATTTCTTTGTGGCGCTGACATTATGCTAAGCACAACACCCTTTACAATGACAAGTCCTGCAGTCGGATACATAGACCTGCTGACACAAGTGCCATGTAAAGTGCAGCAAATGTTGGCTTCGTTCCTGGAACACGTTCTCGGAGTCGTCAGACCACAGGGTACCATTTAGAACTTTTTTCCTTGTTGTGGCGATTCGCTCTGGTAGGCAGGGTAAGCGGACGCAGAACAGAGGCAAAAGAAACAGTTTGTAAAACAAAACTTCAGTGTTTATTCACACATAAGGCAAAAACAAAAGCGACATTTTTCAGTCTTAGTGTTAGTTTACACAAAGGAAAGTCCAAAGAACAAAACAATCAAAACCCGGACCAGCACTTAAAATCCAGTCCGGTGTTTGACCCCACCTGTCTGCAAATCAGCCCAGCAGCACACACTGGGAGGAAAATACCTGTCCTCCCAGACCATACCCTTCACTGTGTCACATTGTGTAAAGCGAAGGTTATAGAACCGCTTATGATCCGAAGATGTTCACAATGGAAACGTGCATATGCTACAAAATGCTAAAATACAAAACATCTATGTTCAAAGCGGAGTAGACACATGGCCGTGGCTTCAACGTATTTGGTTATAGTGAGATACTTACAGTGGCTCCTTTAGCCTCATGCCTGCACATTTCTACATTTTAAATCTCATTTAACGCTATTTTCCACGAGAATATTATTCATGACCTGTCCTTAGGTTAGGTCATCAGTATCTGATCAGTGGGCCTCCAACCCCCAGCGCCCATGATGATCACCTGTTTAAAGATGGTGAGCGCCGCAGTCTCTTCCTAGGCCAATGACGTCACTTTCATCGGTCACATGCCCTAGTTGAAACTCAGTCCCATTCAAGTGAACGGGCCTGGGCTGCAATACCAAGCACAACCGCTATACAGTATACAACGTTCTGCTTGATGGTCAGACAGGTACTCAATATGCCTAAAAAGACTTAAAGGGGTTGTCTGGGCTTTTTCTATTATTGACCTATCCTCGGGATAGGTCATTAAAATCAGATCGACAGGGGTCCCCCGGCACCCCTGCCGATCAGCTGTATGAGGAGATGGCGCACTCAACGCTAATGTCTATGGCAAAGCAGCAGTGAACAGCAAGAGAGACAGGAGATGGCATATGCACACTGCGCACGCCGTCTCCTCATACAGCTGATCGGCTGGGGTGCCGGGTGTCGGATCTCTGCCGATCTGATATTGTTGACCTATCCTGGGAATAGGTCTTCAATAGTAAAAGCCAGGACAACTCCTTTAATTGGGGAGATTAATCAAAACTGGTGTAATGGAAAACTGGCTAAGTTGCCCATAGCAACCATTCTGAATGATCCTTTCATTTTCCAAAGGAGCTCTGAAAAATGAAAGGTGGAATCTGATTGGTTGTTATGGGCAACTACGCCAGTTTTTCTTTACACCAGATGATTTTAATTGTGTTGGGATTCATGGAATTACAGTATAGCTTTTTACTTAGGGTCCTCATCTACTTCTTTGATCCAGTGGCCATTGGCACTTAGAATAAGTACATACCCTATTAGATTAAAACAGCTTTCTGTTATGGCCAAAGTTAACCACCTTTCCTCTCTTGGCGAAAGAGAGAATAAATAATCAACACATAGGTTACATTACTTCTTTGTAGATATGACCGAACAGAACATATGCAGGCAAGATATGGTGGCTTACTTTGCCAACACGCGATATGCGTATGCCTTTAAGGAACCCTCCTGTATGTGAATATTTAGCTAAATTCATAGGCCGACTAGTCACACACCAGAGGCAGCATAGTCTAATCTCCAACCTGCGGCTTCCCAACTTGTTGAAAAACTACAACTCCCATCATTCCCCGGAGCATTGTACTAAGGGGAGAATAAATATTAATGTTGATTCTTTTCTTTTCCTCCTGTGATATGTATTTTTGGCTTTTCCCCCCCAAAAAATGCAGAGAGATGATGTCTGCAATATGCAGGGGTTTATTGATTATTTATTTGAAAACAGTACATATTCCTAGGGCAGGAGAATGCCAAGAGAAAGCAGGGATTCTGCAGTACTGCAGGATTCATTCGATCCGTAGAAGGTTCCTTACTGCTTTCCTTTACATCCTCCGGGCTTACACGGTCACAGACTGGCGAGGGCAGATGACGGCAGTGGTATACTATATATCCAGCTTGCAATGTATTGTACACCTGATGGGGGCTCATTCTGCGAATACCACCCCGGCCCATTGCACCTATACTGACATGGTTGCCCTTTGAAGCACCGTGCCTTTCTTTTTATAACAGATAATGGGCCCATTCACACGATTGTATCCATAACACGGATACAGCAAAAATGGACAAGAATAGTACATGCTTTATCTTTTCTGTGGGGCCGTGGAACGGAAGTGCAGTTGCAGACAGACTACTTTTGCAACCCCATTGAAATTAATGAGTCCTCATGCGATCCGCAAAATTGCAGAACGGATGCGGACAGAAAAATGTGAGGTCATGTGAATAGGCCCTTACTTAAAGGGTAACTGTCACATTTAGACCCTAATTTAAATTTTCATATATGTAGTTACTAATAACATGATATTCCAGAATCAGTTACTATTAGACTGACTTACCCCATATTTAATAAGACTCAGCCCTTAGCAACCAGTCTGCATAAAACTGCAATTTCACTATTCAGTTAAGATGGCCGCCACTGCCCTCACCCTGAGGCTAATCCCGCCTTCCCTCACTAGCCAGTAACAATAGCCCCCCAAAAGTGTCAGTAACCAGAGCCCTCCCCCCTAAAGGGTCAATCTCCTGCAGCACAAAGGGGTCCTCTTACCACATGTTGCTTTCATTTATACACTGAGCAGACGGCAGATCTCCCTTCCCTGGTCTGCGCTGCTTCCACTCTGCATTCTCCAGCTCTGCTGAGTGAGGGAGCGTCTGCCAAGCGCAGGGACAGGGAGAAGTGCACACAGCCCAGGCACTGTTATCAGCTGCTGGGGAGGACCTGGCTTTAATCATTTACTTACAGTCCCTGGCTGTCAGTAATGTGACCCTGCACGCTGCGTCCTCCGTCCTTCAACAGATAGACAGACCATGCCTAGCAACCCTATTTTAAGCACAGGTAAAAGTAGGCAGTACAGGGAACAAAAATGTAGAATTAAGGGGTAATTGAATACACAGCGAAAAGTTGAAATAGAGCCACCAAGGTGATATTAATCACCACAATCCAATACTCAAAAAAAAATATAATATACGACAGTTATCCTTTAAAGGAGTTGTCCACATTTGGGGACCTTTCAGCCTGACCCTCCCCATGTTGCTGGATATTTGGAGGGAAGCATACTTACCTGCTCCTCGTCATTGGGTCCTCCGCTGCCACTGACGAGCTGGGATCTGTGGCCCTTATCAAACTGGAGTTTGACACACAGGACCGCAGTACATCAATGGCAGCAGGGGACCAAAGGAACCGGCGGTGAGGATCAAGTATGTATGCTTTCCTCTGCAGATCCCATGACATGGGGGTAGGGAGGGGGTCAGCTAAATGGCCTCAGAATGTGGACAGCCCTTTTAATTTTATTCCAAAAACAGCACCTAAATAGGAGCATAGTATTTGGATTTACAGTCCCATCTGTACAATGGCAAAGGCTATGTGCTTAGGTCAATCAGCCAACAATTGCACCCGCTTTTCCTCTGGCTTCCACCTAGAGCTTGTTTTGCTGACCTCTTCTGGTCCACCCTGGCCATAGGAGCTAGCAAGAGGTTTTTGTAATACATATATCTAAAAAAAAAAAATACTACAGTATCTGCGCCGCACAACCCTTTTATATACATAATATAAAATAACTCCACACCAGCCATGAAAGACCAAAAACAACATAGTGACAGCCCCTCCAGCTGGTTAAAAGAGAGTGGCAGCAGAAGATAGATGTCTGCAAACAGAGGGAGAAAGCTGAGATCACTCAGGAGATGCCGAGCAGCTCGGAGGGAGGAAGCACCCAGGGAGTTGGGGCTGGTACAGAGCTGCCAGTTTGTATGAGTGAATCAGGCTGTGTTTGTATGCCTGTGTTGTGCTCAGATGCAGCTTTTAATGAAGCAGAGAATGTAAGAGCCTTTAAATAACCCAGTTATGTCACAGACAGCAACTTTTACTGGAGTGAGATAAATAATTACAAAGGTCTGCAGGGGCTGGAAGCAGAGGGGCAGGTCCGGGAAGGCAGACACATCTCTAACTGTGAGATATCCACTGTGAAACCCTGCACGGCAACTTATGCAGAAAATCGCAGCACCCTCACACGTCTCTGGGAAGTAAACTGTGCCGCGTTGTGCTGCCGCTCCTCAATAGCACTGTGAGGGAAGGAAATAAGACTAAACGGAGATCGCAATGAATGATCATAAAAAAAATGGTATGATAATTGTGATGTCTGTGTGAAACTGGCTGACCTGTTACATCTGCACTTGGCAGCTTAAGGCATCTGTGTTGGCCCCATGTTCATATGTGCCCGCATCGCAGAGGAAAAATTGCTGAGAATAATGATGTTTTAATATATGCAAATGAGCCTCTAGGAGCAATGGGGGAGTTGCCGTTACACCTAGAGGCTCTGTTGTCTCTGCAACTGCCGCGCCCTCTGCATTTTTATTTTTTGACATGACAAGGCAGCGAAAACATCACAACGCCTGGTCTTGTTAATAAAAGTGGAAAAGGTGCAGCAGTTGCAGAGAGAGCAGAGACTCTAGGTGTAATGGTAACACCCCCATTGCTCCTAGAGGCTTATTTGCATATATTAAAACATCATTATTCTCAGCAATGCGGACACATATGAACATGGAACCAACACAGATGTCTTCAGCTGCCAAGTGCACATGTAACAGGTCAGCCGGTGTCATAGGTAGAATTCTGCTGACAAGGTTCCTTTAAAGAGGTTCTCTGGGTATAATGATTTTTTTGAAAGTTCCCCCGATGCTCTGCCCCCCACCTGTCTATGTTCCAGTTCCGGTGCTACTTGTGGCCACATGTTGTTCTGGAATTGTAGCCACATTACTGTTTTCAAACACTCTGCCTAAGGCTACGTGCACACGACCGTATGTGTTTTGCGGTCCGCAAATTGCGGATCCGCCAAAAAAAACGGATGACGTTCCGTATGGCATCCGTTTTTTCTTTTTGCGGATCCGTTTTTTTTGCGGATCCTTTGTAATAATCCTATCCTTGTTCGCAAACTAGAAAAAAATAGGACATGCACTATTTTCTTTGCGGAGCCACGGAACAGACATACTGATGCGGACAGCACACGATGTGCTGTCCGCATTTTTTGCGCACCCATTGAAATGAATGGGTCTGCATCATATCCGCAAAAAAAGCGGAACGGACTGAGAAACAAAATACGATCGTGTGCATGAGGCCTAAGTATCTTAAAGGGGTATTTGAGTTGTAACAAGTTATCTCCTATCCACAGGAGATAACTATTAGATTGGTGGGGTCCTACCTCTGGGACCCCTACTAATCACCAGAACGGGTACCTCATACCCCTCAAGGCCCCCCAAAATGAACGGAACGACAGGTCAGGCATTTGTGCTCCTCCATTCATCTCTGCAGAAGTCCCAGAGACAGATGAGTACAGCACTTGGCCATTTCCAGGACTCCCATAGAGAATGAAGTGGAAGTGTGCACGCCTGTCCTGTTGCCCATTCATTTTGGGCGGCCCCAACAGGTACAGGGTACCCATTCTCGTAATCAGTGTGGGTCCCAGTGGTAGGGACCCAATGTTTATCCCCTATCCACAGGATCTGATTGTAAAACTCTGTGGAATATGTTGGAGCTATATAAATAACTATTATTATTATTATTATTATTATTATAGGGAATATTCACAAATTCACAAATATAGAATTTAGACCATTGTCCTAATGGTAAGCATTTGATTGATGTCAGATATATTTGACTCTATCTTTCCAGTAAACAAATGTGATCACAAATATTACTGAAATTGTGTGCAAACACCAACAATAATAATAGTAATAATAAAACTGTAACTTTATTTTATGTTCAATACGAAAAAATATAAAAATCTGAGATGCGATGCTCAAGATTTACAGCATGACTTGTAATTGGTGGACCAAGGGAAGACGGAGCGACACTACAGCATAAGCTGAATCTCCCCAGGCAGAATGTGCGTGACTTGGTTGCAGTCTGGTTGTTTTGCTTCTGATAGTGTATGCATATTTTGATGCCTGCATGCATAAGTGAATGACAGAAGTATATTTGTCTATAAAGACATGTGTGCACAGGCATGAAAGTGCATATTCATCCATGGCCGGTGTTTATATGCATGAGAAATAAGCCTCAAGATCACTGTGATCAGTGAGCGAATAGGCTGGTTTGAAACGGCTTGGATTTACTGTGTGATCCTGCAAACAAAGGAGCGAGAGCCACCACACAGTCCATCCATGGAGCTGATGTGGTGGACAGGATACCCATTACACTGTGGCCCCATCTCTTGTGTGGTTTGAATCTGCACATGTCTGCATTATTCATAGGCATATTCATTTTATAGAGAGTGGGTGGTAGTCTGATGGCTTACACTCCTCTTATGTTCCTTAGTGAAATAGGTCCAGTTTTGGGTCCAGGGGGTTGAATCTCCCTCTATCTGTTCATTCGCCATATGTTTATTTAGTATTTTAGATGAGGGATCATCCCCATTCTTCGGGAGGCTATAGCGCTCCGGCGGATGAGAGACAGATGCCCTTCTTTTACACTGGTAAATACCATTATCCCATATGAAAACATTTTATATAGACATAGAGGATGTGCTCCCAAGTTTTCTAAGACCTGGGGATCATGGTGTTCTTCCCTGCAGCTCACTCACTTGCTCCCGCACTAGCCTCTGTGACTTAATGCTTCCTTTTTTGTTCTGTTGTGAAAATTTTATTATGCAGACATTTTATCTTAGTATGTGTGTGTGTTTTATAGATTGTCATCTGTCTCCCTGTGTCAGATTTAACTGAAGAACGCTCTAGCAGAGGGTACTTGGGTTGAATCGGGACCAGTGGTAAAACCGTCAGTATGAAAACCTTCTCATGGGCTTGGAGACGTGTTCTCAGTGTGTAGGGGGGCGTTTGCCGGTTTGTGAGCACTAAGTGCAATGCACTGGGCTTCTTCCCTTCAAATGTCTATACACATTAGAGAAGTGAAGTCTGCATAACAAGAGATACATATTATACCTCTGCTGCGTCTTCGCTATCCCTTTCTGGATACATATCTGCTTTTAAGACATGCATATCTGCCTTGTCGGTATACTCGTATCGTATACTGACAATAGCCGTAGCAATGTCTCGCAGATAATCTCAAACCTATAAGAACCAGTAGAATGATATTCACTAGATACTGGTCACTTTGAGCAGTATTGAATGGGATCCATGCTGACAGGGATGGGCGGCCACCTGGCTGATCAGACAATGGACATGACTCATCCTACCTTATACAGGGATGGGGTGTGTGCATTGCACCGTTCGGCCATGTTGATGCCCTCCCCTGTCCTTTGACATGTACCTGAACTTTCTCATCTTCCTGTGTCATCACTTCCTGTATCCTTGTTACATGAAGTAAGTGGTCGGGTGACTGGCCAGCCCCTTTTCTATTGTTACTGTGACTAAATAAAAGGTGAGCAGACTGTGGGGGAGGGGCAGTTGCTCAGAAGAACTCAAGATGGTAACACCTTTGTCTGACTGCGGTTGAGGGATTTGCCTTTCCTTGCACAAACTTTGATGAGAGCGGATTTCAACTATTAATATTTCTACAACAGTTCCTATACATTTTTGTACCATTTTGTATTCTTTAACACTCAATTGTGTATTCTGCATTGTTCGGGATATATGTCATATTTTGTATACCAACTTAATAACTCACAAGAGATGAGCAACTGGTGGTTTTTATTGCATTTCTTCAACAAAACGAGTTTAAAAATAAAAAAAATAAAATCAGACATCACAAAGTGCACGCAACCTCTTTGTAACAAAACTAGAACCAGCCCTGTACCTCAGATGGATCCAGAGATCTCACCATTCATTGCTCCAATTGTGCTCCTAGTTATATTTCAAGCTGGCACTTCAGGGCTTGTATCCTTTATCACGGGAGTGTCCTTTCTGCTGCAGCCCTCTCCCTATCACAGCTCAGGGAACATGTCCTTTGTGCTGCATCTTCCTTCCTAGCACAGCTCAGGGGGCATGTCCTTTCTGCTGCAGCCCTATCCCTATCACAGCTCAGGGAACATGTCCTTTGTGCTGCTTCTTCCTTCCTAGCACAGCTCAGGGGGCATGTCCTTTCTCCTGAAGCTGTCACAGCTTCTAACAGCATGTGGCAGTTGAAGGCAGGAAGTGAGCATGTTCGACCCTCTCAGCAAGGTGGACAGAGAATTAAGGAAAACAATAAGCAGCAGGTGACGCTATAAAGATCGATTTTATTCAATAACTCAGTGGCTATAATAAATCTTTAATTAATTGCAATTATAAAAATATTCAGACTCAGGCACTGGTTTTAAAAAATGAATATTTTTCATGGGACAAACTAAAGTCAAATGCACATGTCAAAACTCTTCATTTTATTATTTCATGTCTTACAAGCAAAATGTCCCAGTCATGATGACTACAGGTGCACGTGAGTTGTGACCTATGGGCCGTCAATGATCTCATACTGTATGTATTGTAGACATGTGATGCTGTAACAACCATTTACAAATGAGTGTAACAAAAGACAGTGGATCACAACATGTTGTGACATCATATTTGTTGACATGACATCTCATGGACAAAGTGAATGTGCTACAGTAGGTATCCATGTTGGCATAACTTCCTTCATAACTGGAAATTTTGACAAATTTTGACAACTTACCTAAATTTTGTCATATAACATTTTGTCCAGGTCCGAAAGAAGTAACAGTAATGAAAGTAACTTGTAGGGGTTAAATTGCATTATGAATAACGTCAAGGTTCCGAAGTTTTCTCTGGTCCTCATCAATATGGTTTCTGGCAATAACCGTCTTCTTTTCACACTGTAGTTGCTGTATATAAACTGTCCTGCTTAATGGTCCTCTATGGTCCGCATGACTGTACTATTACTACCTCCTGAGTAACCTGAGGGAGAGGAACCAGACCATAGACAGCAGCATATGTAGCATCTTATGACACAACCAACCACAGCTCCAGTCTGGCTTGTGATTCAGCATATTAATCTCATCACTGCCAGAGGGGCTTCCTGCTCAGGGTTTTGCCGAATTTCTGTACACAGCAAGTAAAGTAGACAAGTGTGCACTCCCGTGTCTGCCTTTTTTATGATCATGATCCAAAACTGACAAAACAGGTGAGATTAACAAAATCAGAGACATATGTTTGTTAATAAGAGGTTAGACTGATAAAAGTTTGACATTGATGCGTATTCTCTGTGAAAATAATCGGCACATGCCTCCAAGGCAAAATTAAACATAAAATACCCTGGAAAATGTCCAAAGCACAGACCTGTTAATTTGCAAAATCATGTACCTTGAGGCACCCTTAACTGCCGTGCCAATTCTCTGCTAAAGCCAGTCCATTTTTTCTCTTTTTAACCCAATCTTTTTAGCCCCATGAAAGCATATAGTTCAATACAATTATATATGCTCCTAAATAGTTGTATTTTATACTATGGAGGCATTTAAAGGCCATGAACACCTTCGGGGGAATTTTTTTTTTATGATTGCATTTTACTCATTTTGGGCTAAAATAATTTTTTCAATTGGTCTCTATAAAAAAAATAATTAATCCCTTTTCGCTGTACAGATGTCAGTCTCTGTGTATTTCTAGTAGCAGGATTTCTGTCCACAGTGAGATAGAAGCCCTGACACAAATTATAGCTAGACTCTTATCTGTTTGATAAGAATTGTGCTGTAATGAGTGTTTATGAGCTGTCATGAGTTCAGAAATAAGGGCTAGACATGAACCATCAGGGCTTCTATCTGATGGGGTTTACTGTGAACCGAAAACCTGCTACACTGAAATAAAAATTATTTTGTTTTCAATTGTTCTTTATTAAACTTATTGTCACAGCCACTATCTCTGGCTGTGACCTTCCGTTCTTGCTCGTTTGGCGCTCCTCGCTGAAGTTCTGTTCCTTTGTGTTATTTGTGGTTCTGTATGGGTTAACTCCCCTGTGTGCCTATTAGGAGTTAATCCTCTGTCTGCTCCATGGGTGTGGCTTCTCTGCTGCACCCATGGAACCTGTATATAAGGCTGAGGTTTCCTCAGTTCTGTGTCAGCTCTCCTGGTGTGTTGTCTGTCCTGGTTTGTACTCTTTCTCCCATGCTGCTGACCCATGGGATCTGTGTCTGTCTGTGCTCTGTGAGTTTCCCTACTTGTTCATTTATGTTCTCTGATGTCCTCTTTCCTGTCTTTCTGTTTCTGCCAGTTATGTTTTAGTTACTTTGTGTGTATTCTTATATCAGTGTTCAGCAAGTGTTTGCAGCAGAGTGGCATGACAAGGCCATGCAGTTTACTACTGGTGGAGCAAGTCCTTCTCTGCTCATTGCCACTCCTGCTCCCTTGCGTGAACTCCTGCTTGTATTATTAGTTGCCCTGTTTTGTATTCATATGTCTGTGTTCAGCAAGCCTTTGCAGCAGAGTGGCATGACAAGGCCATGCAGTTTACTACTGGTGGAGCAAGTCCTTCTCTGCTCATTGCCACTCCTGCTCCCTTGCATGAACTCCTGCTTGTGTTATTATTTGCCCTGTTTTGTATTTACCTGTCTGTTATGTTTGCCTATGTGCCGTCGGTACCTTCTGGTACCTGTCGTCCATTCGTCCCTGCTGTCACTGTCTAGTTCACGCTCCAGAGTGGACCCTGGCAACTTCCTGTGGCAAAGTCTGACCCTACCATCTAGGGCTCTAGTGAACACCAGGAGTTGCTTAGTCACGCCCCTCTGGAGTATTACTAGACAGTGGCGCAGTGGGGGTTTCCTCCCACTGTGCTGACGGTACATAGAGCTCATGTTTTATCTGTGCTGCTTTCCATGTTTCTGTTTGTGCAATAAACTCTTATGTGTCTGTACCTGATTTCCGTTTATTGCTTGACGACGCGGTGGTCTCTCCTGGGACCTCCAACTCGTGACACTTATCTGCAGTTTTTGTTCTACAGGGTTTCAGTCTATCTGCAGACTGTTTTTACTTTCTGTTTTACTGTCATGTTTCTGTTCTCACGGCTCATTTCATTTAAGCCATATTCTTATCATGAGTGTTTATGAGTTATCAGGAATTCAGAGATAAGGGCTATACATCCAACTGTCAGAACAGCAACATGTCGGGACTCTGTAAAACAGAAAGTGACATTCTGCAGATAGACTAAAACTTAACCCTGTAGAACAAAAACTGCTGAAAATTTTTAATAAATCCCATTGAAAAAAATTAGTTTTAGCCCAAAAAGAGTAAAATGCAATCATAAAAATACTGTCCCCAAAGGTGTTCATAGCCTTTAGGTTTTGTAAGAAGTGTCTATACCATTTGTATATTGTGCTCATTATTGCCATGACAGTTTTAGTGGTGCACAAGTGTATATTGACGTGACCTTAATTTTTTTCAGTATTATAGGTAATTATTAAGAGTGGGTTTTAAGAAAGTTCTTTAGCATACAATATAGCTATTACCCATAATATTGCCTTAAGAAGCTGGAGATGTGAGTTATGCCTCAGGCACATAACAGCCATTAATGCAGTACATGGAAGATTTGTGGTTTCCCAGAATGGAGCTGTATGACCTCTGTGTGTTACCGTAAAGCTCTTTTGTATATCGTTTTTTCTGCTATAAGCAATATGACAGAAACTCTGTATTTCACCATATGGATTAGGAGGTATTTAGATGTACAGAAATGGCTCCATCCACTAAAATAGGAGCCCTATTGTGGTTTCATATTTTGTGCCCCCTGCTTTGGAGCTGTGTTGCCTCTGTGTGCTACCATAAGGCTCTTTTGGATTTCTTTTTCTCTGCTATAAGCAATATGGCAGAAACTCTGTATTTCACCATATGGATTAGAAGACATAAGGAGGTCGAGTAATGGCCACATTAACTAGAATAGGGCTCCTATTATGGTTACATACAAAAAGGAGGTGTAATATAACTATGTGTGAAAAACTAGGAATTATTTTTCATAAATTACTTTAAAAGGGTTTTCCACTTTACTTCCACATTCACTTGAATGGGAGCTGAGCTGTGGTACACCGGCCTGGACACTACATACTGGACTAAGCCTTCTGCCTCCCGCTCTGTCCACTGTTCTGGCGCTGGCGACTTCTGCAAACAGCTGTTCATAGGGGTGCTGGGCATTGGCCCCCTACCAATCAATATCTATAAGCTTGAAGACCCATTTAAGCCATTGCCTCTGCTGGTGGCCTATCTTCTATGTTCAAAAGTAATCCAACATATTTGACTCTTGAGGGGACAGTTGCGTCGCCCATATACATATTAGATGGTTGGCCAGTCTCGTGGAAATCGGTGGGCTAGGTTTGTCTGACATTTAACTAATTGGTATGGCCACCATAAGGCAATATGATAATGATACCTTTTCCCTGCAGCATTCCTATAGGCGATATAGGCATTTACTTTACATTCCTCTCGCAGTATCAGCAGAATTGCAGAAACCAGGCTTTACTCCAGGGGCAACAAGCAATATCACAGTTTTGTTTTCTGTCAGAACCCTAGAGAATCAGAGAATACGTTGCCTAAATCAAAGCCCACTTCTGAAAACCCAGATGGGTTGTGGACGGCTACGCGTGATCCTGCTTACTCAGAGCCTTATATACGGCCCTTCTGAACTGCATGCTTCATTGACAGCACTCGTTTTCACTTATAGGTGCTCTTTCCTCTTTATTGCACCTTTCCTCGCCATAATTTGTGTGTTCCGCTGCCAGGGTTACGCTAGGTTTATATTTTGAGCTCTCTTGCTTTTCAGGTCTCTTGGGAAATTTCTACTTTGTATGTAAACAGGCATCACAATGCTACAGAAGCATCTTGGAGAACACAACATCTATTGTAGAGCGGTGGAGATGATTTGCAAAGCACAACGGTGCTGCATTGTATATACAGTCTACTTACAGTGATAAGTCACCACTCTGGGCCTAAGGTTACAATAATAAAGTATTCATGTTTATACCCTTTAATTTACGTTGTATACTACAGATGATTCTTTCTGACTGTTTACCTTGTGTGTCCCCCCCCCCCCCGCAGCACCGCTCTAAAATGTTTATTTCAACAGAAGATGAGGTGCTATGTATATTTAATATAGTGTTCTAGATTTTGTCTACTATAAGTCACGCCAGCCTCTTCAGAACTCATGATATTTGGTATTTTATGCAGCAAGCTATTTCAAAATGGGGGTCGTGAGGAAAAATAATAATTTTATAGTGAGGGATGCACCCGGAATAAAGGATAGTGATTATATCCACAAATGACTCTTTGCTTCTAGTTTATATTAGAGCTGAATTTAAGGGGTTTTCTGGGAGTATAATGTTGAGGACATATCTTCAGGGTAGGTCATCAATATCCGATTGGTGGGGGTCCAACTCCCAGCACTCTCGACGATCAGCTATTTGAAGAGGTGGTGAGGGCCGCGGCCTCTTCCAGTCATGTCACGTTCATCGGTCACATGGCCTAGGCGCAGCTCAGTCCCATTCAAGTGAATAGGTCTGGGCTGCAATACCAAGCACAGACGCTATACAATGTATGACACTGTGCTTGAAATGCTGTGAGGAGGCCATAGCGCTCCCTGGAATGTAGCAGCCTCTTTAAACTGCTGATCAATGGCAGAAACGGGGGTCAAAACCCCACCAATTAGATACTGACCTATCCTGAGGATAGTGTACAAAAGGAGGCAACGGCAGCATCTTCAGTGAATTCTTCATTGGACGAGCTTCATAGAATGTGTGCCATAAAACCAGACAGCAACGGTTCGCCTACATGGTAGCCTTTATCAAGCCATGTAGCCGAAACGTTGCTGTCTGGTTTTATGGCACACATTCTATGAAGCTCATCCAATAAAGAATTTACTTAAGATGCTGCCGTTGCCTCCTTTTGTACACTACTCGTTGGACCGCTGAGGATCTGCGGTCGTGGCCCGGCTGTTGCATTCCAGTGTGGTCACGATGTCCTGTGAGTGCTGCTCTACAACTGTTATTTACACTATCCTGAGGATAGTTCATCATTATCTTACTCCCAGAAAATACCTTTAAAGGGGTTGTCCATGTTCAGAGCTGAGCCCGGACATATTCCCTTCTTCCCCCACTCAGCCCCTCTGAGTGCTCCAGTGCTCTCCCTTGCACTGTGCTGTATCGCGCAGGGCAAGGGCTTTTTTGTTTATATTTTTACACTGCTAGGTGGAGGCTTCCGCCTAGCAGTGTTCCTGGTGACGTCACCGGCACTGATGGGCTGGCTTTAATGCTGCCCTAGCCGTTTTGCAGCCTAGGGAAGCGCTAAAGCCCGCGCATTAGTGCGGTGACGTCACTGGGCTAACTGCTAGGCAGATAGCCCGGTACGTCACTGGATCTCCAGAAAAATCCCTTGCCCTGTGCGATTCAGTGGGGGAAAAAGGTGATATATCCGGGTTCAGCTCTAAACCCAAACAACCCCTTTACTTATTGTGCACTGACATTATATGCCCATATTATTTTCCATCCATTAATCCAGCCGGATAATGAAGATCTGTAAAGATAGCTCTATCATTGTATATGGGGGAGATTTTTGAAACTACATAAAAGAATAACAACCAATCACAGCACAGTTTTCATTTCTTGTAGTGTACTTGAAAAATGAAAGCTTTGCTGTGAGTGGTTGCCACAGGGACAGTTTTTTATAAATCTGCCATGTTCTCTGCTGTCACTGCCAATACATTTTTTAGCTTAACTAAGGTTTTTCAGTAAGGGTTGCTAGGAATGTACTGCCTAATATAAGCTGATAATGGGGTGTCTTACTGTTCAGTCAACTCTGCCGGGAAAATTGACAAGTACAAAGTTCCCCTTGAAATCAGTGGGTTGCCTTTGTGATGCATGAATATGTTCCATTTTTCAGAGCAGTGGCATAATTTGAAGCCCCTGTGCCCAAATGCAAAATCTGTAACCAACCTACCATTGTGCCATTTAGGCTGTCATCACCCCATGTGGATTACTTGCGTTTTTTATGAGTGAGTTTTCATGTGGAAAAATGCAGTACAATACAGCACCAGCAAAGTGAATGAGATTTGACAAATCTCATTTACACTGTGTATTTTTTCCATTCGTAAATTGACCTGCCATGCAGATTTTGAAATAAGCAAGATGTTTCCGCTGATTTTTAGTGCAGATTTCACCCTTTGCAATGCAGATAGTAAGATCGGGAGAAAAACTGTACCAAGTCCGCAACAAAATTTGTAAGTAACACCGGATTTTGGCGCGAATATGGTACGGAATTGCAGATAATTCCACATGGAAATCCAAGTGGAAATTCTGTTTATAAATCTGCACCCACCTGCAGATAGCCTTATAGTACTGGTGTTTTCTAAAGCCTTTGGGTATGCTACCACTGCACCCCCTATAGATGTGCCCCTGCTCAAAAATGAAAGATGTTTTTAAATTTGTCCTGAACAGGGAACACTCCTCTAGTAACTCCCCTTTATGTTAGTGAAAAATGAATTTTTTAGACCAAAAATCCCCTTAAAATGCTATGGACACCTTTGAAGATTTTTTTTTTATTATTGGATTTTATTTTGGGCTACAAATCCTTTTTTCAATTGGTCTTTATTGTTCAGCCCTCTTCTTTGTACAGATGTCTGTGTATTTTCAGAGCAGTAGGGTTTCTGTTGATGGTGGGTCCCACCACATACAAGCCCTGACGGCTCATGTGTAGCCCTGATCTCTGAACCCCTGACTGCTCATACACACTCATTATAGCTAAACCCTTATCAGTTTGATAGGAATTGAGGTATAGTGAGTGTTTATGAACTGTCAGAAGTTCAGAGGTAAGGGCTACACATGAGCTGTCAAGGTTTCTATTTGATGGGATTCTCTGTACACAGAGTACACAGAGAGAAAAGGGCTGAACATTTTTAATAAAGACCAATTGAAAAAAATCATTTGTAGACCAAAATGTGTAGAATGCAATAATAAAAAAACGCCTCCAAATGCGTCCATAGATATTTGTAAAAGTGGTGTCTATTCTGCGTTTCTATGAAGTCAGCAGGCAGTAAACGTGCTGTGTATTCTAATTTGTGGCCTTGCGTCCTCTATCAGCAGACACCTTCTGTAACTTGTACTATACGCTATGTATTCACTCAGTCGGTACTGTAGCTAATTAAGACAAATCATCTCGTGTTTTATATCTAGTGGTCTTTTAATAAACCAGTGCAGTTTATGTCTCTGGCGCCTGACGTTTGCCATGACCAATAATTAAAGTGACTGGTTAATATTGCAAAGCAGGTGGAGCTTTCTGGAATTGAAATAATTAACAAACCATTTACTGATGACTTCCTGAAGTGCTTTACAATGTGCCTGATTTATCCTAGAAATGTAGCTTTTCTTGCTGTTCTGTAAAAGGCGTCTGAAAAAATGGCACAACCAGTCTAAGAAATTCGTACCAAAGTTTTACTAATCTTTTCATTTCTTCACCACATACACGTCATGAAGTGCATAACCATAAGGAAAACAAGAATAACTGAGATCTGAACAGATACCCACCAATAATCATGTGTTAGCTCCCAAGCAGCCTATTTGGAGTTCATGCGTTTTCATCCAGTTTGGCTATTGAGGGTCCCCCAGTCACCTGCATTGGGGGTGGACTGCGTCTGCCCCACTTCCGCTGTCTGTGCCCAGTATAAGTGAATGGAGACAGGACTGGCTCCAATCTTGGGAGATTCTCTGGCTTCCTACTTTAAGAGGCAGCTAAGTGGACCTGCAGTTGCATGTATGTAGAATAATAATAGATGATGGCCAACCCTGTTAGTTACTGTTCAAGACAGACCCTTATTTATAATATTTAAAGGGGGTTTACCAAGTATTTATTACTGATGACCTATTCTCTGGTTATTAATAGTACAGCATGAGATTAGGTCACAGTCACCAGTTGGGTGCCACAGGGGTCAGAATTGGATCCTCTTCTTTTTAAAGGGCATCTGTCAGCAGATTTGTACCTATGAAACTGGCTGACCTGTTACATATGCACTTGGCAGCTGAAAGCATCTGTGTTTGTCCCATGTTCATATGTGCCTGCATTGATTGATGCTTTAATATATGTAAATGAGCCTCTAGGAGCAACGGGGGCGTTGCTGTTACTCCTAGAAGCTCAGCTCTTTCTGCAACTGCTGCACTCTCTCCACTTTGATTGACAGGGCCAGGTGTGATCATGTTTTCGTTGCCTGGCCCTGTCACAGTGCAGAGGGTGCAGCAGTTGCAGAGAGAGCTGAGCCTCTAGGTGTAATGGCAATGCCTCTGTTGCTCTTAATGGCTCATTTGCATATATGGACACATATGAACATGGGACCAACACAGACGCCTTCAGCTGCCAAGTGCACATGCAACAGGTCAGCCAGTTTCATAGGTACAGATCTACTGAAAGATGCCCTGTAATAAGTTTTTAATGAACTTGTAGACAAATAACGTAGTAGAATATCAACATTTGTAGATGATACTAACTTCTGTAAAGTAACATAGAGGAGGACACATTACAAAGGGATCAGAGGAAGTTGGAGGCTTGGGTTGAGAAATGGTGTATGAAGTTGAATGTGGATAAATGGACGGTCATGCTCTTGGTGCACTATGGCTCTCTAACACAATGAACTCACGAAGGTAACATAGTAACATAGTACATAAGGCCGAAAAAAGACATTTGTCCATCCTGTTCGGCCTGTCATCCTGCAAGTTGATCCAGAGGAAGGCAAAAAAAAAGTATAGAGTCTGCAAATATCAGAAATAAGGGTCTGGCTATGACATTACTTAATTCCCTTAGGATACGGGGTGTATGCCATCCGGTCCTGGCGATTTGTCTATTTTAATCTTTTTAAGTCGCTGTTGTACTTCTTCCTGGGTCAGACAGGACACTTTTAATGGGGAATTTATTTTTACATTCAGCATTTCATCTGACAGTTTATTTTCCTCAGTGAATACATTGGAGAAAAAAATATTTAACAGCTTTGCTTTCTCATCGTCGCTCTCTGCGACTCCCCCCTCATTACTCTTTAAAGGGCCGACACCTTCAGATTTATACTTTTTAACATTTATATAATTGAAGAACATTTTAGGGTTAGTTTTACTCTCTTTGGCAATTAATCTCTTGGTCTCTAGTTTGGCCTCTTTTATTTGTTTTTTACATGTTCTATTTTTTTCCTTATAGTTTTTCAGTGCCTCCGTGCTACCCTCCTGTTTTAGTGATTTATATGCTTTATTTTTGTCATTTATTGCTTTCTTTACAGTTCTGTTTATCCACATTGGTTTCTTTTTGTTCCTTAACCTTTTATTCCCATACGGTATGTACCTCTCACAATGAGATTTTAGGATGCTTTTAAAGATATCCCATTTTGTGGCTGTATTTTTATTTTTGAGGACTTTGTTAGGCCTATGGCCTCTCTTAGTTGGCTAAATTTAGCTTTTTTGAAGTTTGGTATTTTTGTTCCTCCGTGTAGAAACGCTCTTTTAAATGATAATTGGAAGGTTATTACTTTATGGTCACTATTTCCCAGGTGTCCCCCAACCTGCATGTCTGTTATTCTGTCAGGTCTATTGGTTAATAATACTAAGTCCAGTATGGCCGTCCCTCTAGTCGGGTCCTGAACCAGTTGGGAGAGGTAATTGTCTTTGGTTATTGCCAAGAACCTGTTTCCTTTATGAGATGTACAAGTTTCAGTTTCCCAGTCTATATCTGGGTAGTTGAAGTCCCCCATAATAACCACCTCATTATGATTTGCCGCCTTGTCTATCTCGTTTAGTAGTAGATTTTCTGTGGACTCTGGTATATTAGGTGGTTTATAGTAAACTCCTTAAGTAATGTATTATTGTTTTTAGCTCCATGTATTTTTACCCACAGTGACTTCACATGTTTATGTCCCTCACTTGTATCTTCCCGGAGTGTGGGCTTTAGACAGGACTTTACATAAAGGCAAACCCCTCCCCCTCTCCGGTTTTGACGATCCTTTCTAAACAGACTGTAACCTTGTACATTAACTGCCCAGTCATAGCTATCATCCAGCCATGTCTCAGTTATTCCCACTATGTCATAGTCCTCCTCACACCTAGCTAATTCCAGTTCACCAGTTTTATTTGTCAGGCTTCGGGCATTAGTATACATACATTTAAGAGGTTTATGTATATTTTTTACCCTACACCTTTCCTTCTGAATTGTTCTAGTCCCTCCTTCCATTTCTCCCCCAGTCCCACTACCTTGCCCCCGGTCTCTATCTGCACTATCTTCCCCTCCTATAATGTAATTTCCCTCCCCCCCAGTCCC
Source organism: Bufo bufo (assembly GCF_905171765.1). NCBI lineage: Eukaryota > Metazoa > Chordata > Amphibia > Anura > Bufonidae > Bufo > Bufo bufo. The sequence goes on along the minus strand of NC_053391.1, from coordinate 128,360,934 downwards.
TAGTTTAAACACTCCTCCAACCTTCTACCCATCTTCTTCCCCAACACAGCTGCCCCTTCCCCATTGAGGTGCAGCCCGTCCCTACGATAGAGCCTGTAGCCGATAGAGAAGTCGGCCCAGTTCTCCAGGAACCCAAACCCCTCCTTCCTACACCAGTTCTTTAGCCACTTGTTAATCTCCCTAATCTCCCGCTACCTTTCTTGTGTGGCCCGTGGTACAGGTAGTATTTCGGAAAATACTACCTTTGAGGTCCTTGCCCTAAGCTTTTAACCTAAATCCCTGAAATCATTTTTAAGGACTCTCCACCTACCCCTAACTTTGTCATTGGTTTCGATATGGACCATGACCGCTGGATCTTCTCCAGCCCCTCCCAGTATACTTAAAAGAGATGTTGGGTCCTGCAAAAAAAGCCCAGTTGTACGGGTGTCTGAACAATACCTTACTTTGTGTTAACTTGTGCTTTACTGCACCTTTCTAATTCTGTAGTGAGTGAAGCATTTTACCCAGGGCAGCCTTGTTTGTCATGCTGACCGGTGAATAGTTTCCGTGCATTGTGCATTTCCTTGTTTAAACTCTACACAATAGAAGATATGATTGAGGTCACGGGTTAAGCAGAATGACTATTTCCTGCAGTTTCATTTCAATAAATTCGCTATTAAATAAGCCAGAATTGCAGCTGCACACATAAAAAGAATGGAGCCAGGCAAAATCACATTATTTAAAGACAATTAGACCTTAATTTATTGGTTTGGGTGTTTTCCTATTAAGTGGATACAACCAAACATCTCTTTTAAGTATATGTTTCCTTTAAGTGTAGTTCATGGATCAGGTCAACGAGCCTTTGATTATCAAAGACAATTATGTTTCTGGGTAATCACAGTCATTTCAATCAATCCAGATGAACAACGCTGCTTATTTATATGCTCGAAAATTTGTTTTTTTGCCCGCAAGTTGAATCCATGCATATCAGCGACTTATGTTTATCTCTTTGATTAATGATACCATCATAATGACTTTACAGAGAGAAACAGTAGATTTGATAAAGACTGTACCCATTACCATACCAAAGAAAATAAATCTTCTTTTAAAACTAAATTTAGAATATAAATGATGTTTCCAGGATTTTAAAGGGACCAACAGTGGTATAGTGGTTAAAGTGGTTGTGCTACGGAACATAGACTGCATTTTTTAAACCAGCACCTGGATCTGAATACTTTTGTAATTGCATGTAATTAAACATTTAGTATAGCCAGTGAGCTATTCAATAAAACGTATTTGTAGAGCGCCACCTGCTGTTTGTTCTTTTCCTTATCTCTTGTCCACTTCACTGAGGTGGTCGTACGTGCTCACTTTATATCTCCAACTGCCACCAACCATATGTTCTGTTTTAAGCTGTGGCAGTTACAGAGAAAGAGCCCCAGCAGACCCCCCCCCCCCCTGTGAAAGGACACAACCCCTGTGAAATGACACATCCTCTGAGCTGCCAGCCTGAAATAAATCTAGCAGAGAAATGAATGGAGAGATCTCTGGACCCATGTGAGGTACAGGGCTGGTACCTAGCTTTGTTAGAAAGAGATTGTCATGTTCGATATGATGTCTGATTTTCATATTTTAGTTCAGTCATGGCATAAGCTATTTAAATGGTTCTCCGAGACTGGAGATCCCTTTTCAAACTGTATGTGCAGGCAGGGTGCAGGGGTTAAAAAAAAACCTCACTTGTCACCAGCGCTTCAGTTCCAGTGCCAAACTCACTAGTCCTCTGCATCCAGTCCCCGCTGGACCAGACGTGTGACATGCTGTCTACAGGGACGTCATCGCAGATAGCCAATCAGTGGTGGCAGAGGTCATGTGCCATGACGGCATACATCTCCACTGAGGCTATTGATTGGCCGCAGTGCAAGTAGATGGTGCGTGACAGTTCCAGACCAGTAGACATCAGAAGTGGAGGAGAAGGGAGCTTGGTGCAGGAACCAGAGCGCCAGTGACAAATGAGTCCCCCATACCCTGTCTTCACCTATGAAAAGGGGTACAGGTCTCCTAAAAATCCTTTAAGGCTGCTGACCTGCAGCACAAGGCTCCTGTGTTCAAATCTGACTAAGGCAACATCTACATATGTTCTCCCCTTGCTATTGTGGGTCACCTTATACCCCAAAAGCCTGACCGGGACAAGCAGCCATGTAAATGCATTTATTCTACTGCATATGTGAAGAGAAAAAGGGGTAGAAAGCAAGGGTTAATCAGGTCTTAGGGAATCGATTATCCAAAAGATAGGAGAAACTAGAGGCGCCAGTGGAGAAGGAGTATATTGTGATGAGTATGAAATGAGAAAGGCAGATCACCGAGGGGTGTTTGGAGGGATGAGGCTGCTATTGGGGTATCAACGCTGTAAAACAGTTAGCGTGTAGACCAAATGAAATCGATAGATGGCCAGTACCAAAGAGGGTTCACTACTGAGTAATGGCCCCAGAATGACTGGTCGATATAGAGACCAGTCATTCTGGGTCCATTACTCAGTAGTGAACCCTCTTTGGTACTGGCCATTTGTCGATTTAATTTATTCTACTGCACCATTGATGTGTTGGCTGGACAATCGGTTTATAGTCTCATAAAATACAGAACACATGGGTATATGTATGTGAAGTATTGAGCTGACAAGTCTTACTTCTACTTATGTTTTATGGTGAGAAGTGATTTGACAAGCTTTTCATCTAGAATGCATTTTTTACTTTTGCCCTTATAGTAGTGTAGATGTAGCATCCTATTGTTTTAATGAGGTAAAGGTCAGTTTTATAATGTAATTTTTATTTTATTTTTTTATTCTGGAAACTTTAAAAGGGACCTGTAACCTATACTGACTAGTGATGAGCGGCAGGGGTCATATTCGAATTCGCGATATTTCGCTAATATTTTGTAGAATATTCGTCGAATATTCGCAAATTCAAATATTCGTTATATTCTACGATTTTTTTACTCGAAAAATCGGCAAGGTAATGATCGTGTAATATGCGAATTTTCGTAATGCGAATTTTTATTGCGAATTTTTCAACTTACAACTATTAGACAAAGCAGATTATAGCACTCTATTAGCTAAATTGTTCTATATTCGTTTTTTTAGAATATTCGCTATATTGCTATATATTCTTGTTTTAGAATATTACGAATATTCGAAAAAACTAAGTTATAGCAATATAGCAAATATTCGGGGGGAAAAACGAATATAGAGCAATTTAGCTAATATAGTGCTATAATCTTTTTTTTTTATAGTTGTAATTTTTTTCCAATCTGAACTTCAGATGAGAAAAAAATTACAACTATTAGACAAAGAAGATTATAGCACTATATTAGCTAAATTGCTCTATATTAGTTTTTTTTTACGAATATTCGCTATATTGCTATATATTCTTGTTTTAGAATATTACGAATATTCGAAAAAACAAAGTTATAGCAATAAATGCGAATATTCGATAAAAAAAACAATATAGAGCAATTTAGCTAATATAATGCTATAATCTTCTTTGTCTAATAGTTGTAAGTTGAAAAATTTGCAATAAAAATTTGCATTACGAAAATTCGCAAACGCTACTCCTAAAGTCAAATATACTCCAGCCCTCTCATTGGCCCACAAGCTAGAAGCAGGGAGGGATCATGTGTACTGATTTAAAAAAAATCGAATATTCGAAATTACGAATATATATCACTATATTCGAAATATTCGCGAATTTTCGAAGTACCTATATTCGTGATAAAAATGCGAAATTCGAATATTCGTGATCAACACTAATACTGACTTGTCTGCTGTAGTAACTACTTGCATTCCCCATGTAATAACAGTTCTGGAGCATCTATTCTTATGACTCTATGTTGTGTTGTTCCCCTATTATTCCTACAAGAGGTTGTAAATGACTTACTAACAGTTTGCAATGAAAGTCCAGATGGGTGTTACCAGTTGGAGGCATGTCCTTGCACAGCACTGATTGGATAATGTCAGACTGTGCAGGGGCACTCCCCCAATTGGTAACACCCATCTGGACCTCCATTGCAAACTGCTAGCAATTTGTTCGTAACCTCTAGCAGAAATAATAAATAATTGGTTCACCATAGAGTCATAAGAATAGATGCTCCAGAATTGTTATTACATGGAGAATGCATGAAGCTATTAAAAACAGGCAAGTCAGGAGGGGTGACAGGTCCTCTTCAAATAACTGGATATAATGCAAGTCACATACTGGCTTCTCCAATGAAAACAAGAAACAAATATCAGGATCCTTCTCCAGTTTATTAGGTCACGTAGGATGTCAGTATGGTCAGAATATGTCATGGGTCAGGGGATGCAAGCACAAGCACCATACTCACCTGAGTTTCCAAATTTACTAACCTTGAGACAAGATTCAAAAATGTTCTCTTTTAGCCACAGAACATCTATGATAACATGCGAATTCGCATGGAATTTTGTTTCCCCTCCACCTCTCTAAAAATGATATGCTATAGCCTGTTGTAGGAAAAAAAAAGTTCAGAAATGTGAAATTATCTGTTTCTAGGCCTAAAGTTGTCCATAAATATTAAAATACGGTGTCCTTAGACATTTTAAGTCGTAATTGGGAGACAGATCTCACAGTCTAGCTGTGGCTTATTCCTCTCTTACCAGAACTGAGCTATGCTTTTTTTTTATGGGGTAGATACCAACAGTCATCTAATGTCATTGGCGGACTTAGAGGGGTTGGCTGCCTTCTAAAGTGCCATAAACTAATGTGTAGTGGGGTAGAAAACTCCAAATCCCCACATGAGAATTTCATCAGCTGTTTCCTCTTCCTTGCAAGCCCTAAAAGTGTTTAGCAAATGCGCAGATACATGACATACTGTATGACCTGTTGCCTCTATCTGTGCATGTGAGAGAATGAGAAAAAATTTGTGCAGAAGCAAAGTTCTTGGACAAAGATAAAAAAAAACTCTGAACCAGGACCCCTCAACTATAACGTGACATTTAAGTCCCCATTACACAGGCCAACTGTGCAGGTAGTTATCAGAAACAAACAGTTCAAATCATTCCCGATAACTGCCTGATCGTGAGTAGAGATGAGAGCTGCATTTACATGCAGCAGTCATCTCCTCTGTGTAGGGTTTCTTGTCCCCATACATATTCCTGGGCATCAGGTACTCAGAAACTAGGATTTTGGATGCCGCATCAATAATGCTTTCATACAATGAACGAGCATTTGCTTGCTCATCGGGTGATCTGTGGCACCTTTGCACAGGGCAATTATCAGGAACGAGCGTTCATATAAACATTCATTCTTCTTTTCTTGTAAAGTAGCCTTTTTGCCCAAAAGGAACCATGACCTGTAAACAGATGCAACCTCTATGCCACTTATGGCCTGACCATTGCCTTTGAATTCTACAGAGATAATGAGATCTCTCTCTGTTGGACTCAATCAGACTTAGACCGTGTTCCTAGTCATCCAGATAACTAGTGAATCCGGCCTACTTATTTCTGAAATATTCCTAAATATTAGATTGATATAAAAACTTCTTGAGAAGTAACAACACAAAAGTAATTTCTTACAGAAAGTCACAGACTCCCAGAGCGACGTGAGATATTGTTTTCTATTAGAGACCTGAGGATATGTCTATAAAGGAATGTCTGCTTTTTATAGCATAAGTGATGGAGAAATTTGTTCACCAATATGCCTGCTCCCTGCTATATTTAAGACTTGGATTTCCGGGTCTTAAAGCTCATCATCTCTTTTATTTTCATTGCGCAATGGCCGTCGCTGTCCGCAGTAGCAAAATTTTATTACACACTATTTCCAGGTCTTCGTATTTTCATTGAGTGTCCACCTGGGACAATTTCTGGGGTGGGCATATGTCTTGATTGCCAGCTCGTGGCAGATTAATGGCTCTCGGGGCAGTAATGCCATTAAAGGAACCATGTCTTTGTCCCCGTGGACGCACTGACTGTTTAACTTGACATCATTACTGCTAAATCCATTGTCAGAAAATTCCCAGAGGTGGTCTGAACAGTGTCTTATGATAACGTTTATATAGCTGTCCATCTCTGTAGATGCTAATCTTTACAAGCAGCCGCAAACTATGCAAGGTCTGAAGGGTGTGAACCAGGACATTCATAAATTGTTTCTCCCAAGGTCAGAAACATACCAGAAACTCATCTATCTATAGAACCAGTTTCGCTCGTCAAGATTCTCCCTTGCTATCCTGCAGTCTATTACAAAAAGCCACCCTTTCAGGTATCTCTCGCCTTTCTTAGAGCTCCTGTCTTTCACTTAGTCTTTTCTCCCTCTTTCATTATCTATATATAACACAAGGGCACTCTGTCTTCCCCGCAGGATCTCCAGCTTACAAAGGGGCTCCTCCAGAAGAAGGTTATGTCTTCTATACAAGGACACTCATGTATACAAAAACGTTACAGCAGCCTACCTTGTAGACACGGGGATGACTGCATGTTGGAGGTCCCTCTTTTACCGTCTGAGTCAGGCAGATAAACATAACCATAGACAGAAGAAACAAATCCATGATCCACATCTGCTTTATGGAGTCATGTACAGTTGCTGCTATTGTCTAGCTTGTCAGTCTCTGCCAACGATTCCTGCCTACCATGCCTTTTTTTGTGCTAGAGAAGAAAACTGCTGCTCGATGCAGCAGACAGGGCAGCAAGGGTTTAAAATAGCAAGGTATATCAGGAGCAAGAAGCGGCTTTATATGGCTATTATGATGATGTTTTTGTTTTATAGTATACCTTTCCAAGACATTAGTGCAGTATATAATGTGTCTTTATTTGCAACCATGGTATAAAGCTACTAGCTACAGCCAAGACCCGATGACCAGCAAGATCACTAATGATGAGCGAAGTTTACAAAACTTCGATTTGGCTGCTACGCCGAATTTCACAAGGAAATTTGCTTTGTGACGAATTACTTTGTTGCAAAGTGCATTTCTTTGTAAACAGCGGGAGCAATGACAGGGAAAGGTGATAGCACCGCCCAGTGTCAGACTGGGATTCATAGTGCCCACCATTAAAATCAATTCTGGGGGCCTACTGTAAGGATGCATGCATATACTACCTGCCCACACTAACCAGTTTTTTTATATGGACATAGGCAATGTACTGTATAGCATCTTAGGCAGCCTATCTTTATCTCAGTCTACTGTGCTATGTGCCACTTGAACAGGGGGTAGGAGACTAGGGAACCATCCTGCTCAGGGGTCCACTGGGGGATTGACCTGTTACCCTGTGGGCCAGTCCGAGCCTGGCACCTCCTCACGTCATTGAACCCCTCAGATGCCGCGTTCATCGCTGATCGCAGCTTCTGAAATAAAAAATTCGGGTTGTCAGGGGCTAATCGGTTAAAAATAAATAAATAATACTCACCTTATCCTTATGAGCGAGGATAGGCCACCGTGACCTTCATGATTGAAAATCTTGCACAGTGAGTGATGACGTCTGGCGGCATCTTTGAGCTCAAGTTGATGAGGTGAGTATGTTTTATCTATTTTTTTTACCGCCATTTCAGGCAAAATTTATTAGTTACCACAAAGCACAAAGAAACTTGGCTTTGCGGCAAATCTAATTTTCCCTGAAATTACTGCAAGAGGGTTGTATCTCTGTCCAGATTGGTTGGTTTATGAAGACATAAGTAGCGCGGATCTTTTACTTTTATGACTTTGATTTGAGACTTGACCTATCTCATTCTGGTCCTGCAGTGCTTTATTTGAAGGGGTTCTATTATTACTTCTGTTTTTCCAGTCTAATTTTGGGAGCACATAAGGTGGTATGGTCGCTACATCGATGACCTGAAATTTATCTCGTCTGGTGATGTGGCGGCCATACCGCCTTTTACCCAATACTTCAACTCCTGTTTAAATACTATCTCTTTCAGTGTTCATCCTGAACCACATGAGATATCATTTTTGGACTTGCGCCTGAGGGGGGACTCTGCCACGGCTGCTATATGCACATCCACTTTCAGAAAACCCCTAGCAGGTAAACCCCATATTACACTGATTCTCTTGTCATCCACCACACACTGTATATAATATACCTAAGGGTGAGATGATCCGTGCTAGATAGAACTGTACAGATGTAAATTCCTTTTTGGTGGAAGCAGGTGATATCATGAATAGATTGGTACAGAGGGCATATTCGCAAAAGCATGTTGGCAGGTACATACAACATACAATATAGACATGTTTTTAGTAAATGAAGTATATGGATTTTTATTTGAAGATTTCATACATGTGGATGGCAGCATTTATTTGGAGTCACGTGATAGCCAAATTAGGGGCACAGGTGTGGACCCACTATATCTGCTGCACTCAGTTGTGTCTTACCATGTCATGAGTAAGGGCTTACATTTCTGGTAGCCCGAAACGTGTAGACTAAGACTGGTTATACTGGATGTATTTTTAACTGCTTAAATAAAGTACCGTTTTAACATCTGCGGAACTGAGCTGGAAAGTGATTTTTTATACATTTACATGGCACCTAAGGCATCAAGAAGACAGTTAGTAAAGCCAAATACAGACTGAATTTTTCACAACAGATTATATCAGCATCTTTCATTACTCATTTTTTTGTAAATATAGTTGAAAATTGATTGACTGCGTTGATAGAATCAAAATATCATCTTTTTCTCTGGTTATCTTTGCAGCGGTGAAGAGTCATAAAAGGACACAGGTTGTAATAAAGTGACTTTCTTCTTCAAATATAACCTATTTAGATTGAAATAATCTAATATTGTTGATATTTGTGGACCTTCAAAAGTGATGACCTAGAACTATTAAAACCTAGTTTGTGCCTCGCTGCTGTGATGTCCAAGCGTTCAACTTTAAAGGTTATTCTCATTTATTTATTTCTAAAGGAAAGTACAAATATTGTACCATTTGAGTGGTGATACATATGTCACAGAGATACTGTGAATCTTCAAATCAACAAAAATGTGCTACTTTTTTAATTGGTTGCATTAACCACCAAATTCTCTTCCAGATGCATCTGGTCTCCTCACTACTGACAACATATTCACTGCAATCTAATTCATCATATTCCTTTCACAATGTATTAATTCACTTTGCCCATTGAAACAAATTGTATAACAGGGGAAACAATTGTGTATGCCATGTTGAATGAAAAATGCCTTAAAGGGGTTGTCCATTCAGGACCTCCCCTGTCCACATATACTATGGTCGTCTTAGAGCGGGGTTCCCGATTTGTGACTTTTTTCTATTAGATAGAGTGTTGCTCATTCTGGATGACACAGTACTACCACGTATCACTTGATAGCCTTTTGATTACAGTGGGAAAAGCATAATTAATTCAATGGCTGAAGTACAGTTTTTTCAAAGCGATCGCAATCCCAGGGGCAGGAAGATACATTTGGAAGGGGGTTGGGCAATTCATTTAAAGCGTCACTGAGTTTTGAACAAACTTTGCATTAATGTGTGTACGTGAGGAATAACACAATTTCTGGCCATTATGCTGAATATCTGGTTTGCTGTTCTCTCAGGCATAGTAGAGGGAGACTAGCTGCCATCCACTGCACACACAGAAAGCAGAGGAGAATCTCCTTCCTAACCTTCTCTTACTCACTCAGAAGCAGCCCCAGGAGAAGTCCTGACCTGTATTTTTGTGAATAAAGCACTTGTGCTGTATGCTATAACCTTCCTACGTAGCTGTGCAGTCTCTCTTTGTCTCTTTAGCTCCAGCTCACTCCCCCCCTCCCCTTTCCACAGACTTGCATTGACATGTGTAATATGATCTTCCTGCAGAGATGATCTGTCCTGGATGCAAAAAAGGCATTTTTCAAAGTGAATAGCAATTAGCAGTGGAGGGGGGCTGGTAATCAGTTGATTAGAGGATAATTAGACATTTTCACAGATTAAACGTATTACAAAGTGTATTATGGTTGCTTGTACTATTGATTAATGCAAAGGTGTGTGAAAATGTTGTGACCATTTAATTCTTTCTTAAAGGGGTTGTCAGTTTTTTAAAGCCCTTTGTAACGGTCCGGGTCTGGTTCAGAGTCTTTCATTGCAACTACTTGGGGTAATTGCAAGGCCAGATCATAGTCAGGAGGAAGCCAGTGGTCGATGCACAAGATTGAGCATCAGTAGTAGAGAAGTAGGCAAATACCATAGTTAGAAGGAAGCCATTGGTCGATGCACAAGATGGAGCTTCCGTATTAGCAGCAGAGCAGGAGAGACTAGCTTGATTACAGGCTGAAAGTACAATAATCTCGCAAGGCAGGAAGTGCAAGGCTGGGTTTAAATAGGATGTTCAATCAGGGAACAGGGTGGAGCAAACCAGGGAGGTGGGAACTGAAACTAGAGGCACAGGGAACTAGGCTTCAGTTCAGCACAGGCACTGTCCAGAAAGCTCAATAGCTCAGTTGGAAGAGCTGTAGCTTAAGACACAGGAATCCCTGAGTTCAAGTCCTGACACCCTTTTTCAAATATTAGGACGTTCTGAGGTAAAATTTTTTCCCATCTTAATCCCTTAAGGACACAGCCTTATTTCACCTTAAGGACCAGGCCATTTTTTGCAAATCTGACCGGTGTCACTTTAAGTGGTGATAACTTTTAAACGCTTTGACTTATCCAGGCCATTCTGAGATTGTTTTTTCGGCACATATTGTTCTTCATGACACTGGTAAAATGAATTAAAAAATAATAATTTTTATTTATAAAAAAATACCAAATTTACCAAAAATTTGTAAAAAATTGCAAATTTACAAGTTTCAATTTCTCTACTTCTATAATACATAGTAATACCTCCAAAAATAGTTATTACTTTACATTCCCCATATGTCTACTTCATGTTTGGATAATTTTGGGAATTATATTTTATTTTTTGGGGATGTTACAAGGCTTAGAAGTTTAGAAGCAAATCTTGAAATTTTTCTGAAATTTTCAAAAACCCAATTTTTAGGGACCAGTTCAGGTCTGAAGTCACTTTGCGAGGTTTACATAAATAATAGAAAACACCCCAAAATTTCCCCATTCTATAAACTACACCCCTCAAGGTATTCAAAACTGATTTTACAAATGTCGTTAACCCTTTAGGTGTTCCACAAGAATTAATGGAAAATAGAGATACAATTTCAAAATTTAACTTTTTTGGCAGATTTTCCATTTTAATAATTTTTTTCCAGTTACAAAGCAAGGGTTAACAGCCAAACCAAACTCAATATTTATGGCTCTGATTCTGTCATTTACAGAAACACCCCATATGTGGTCGTAAACCGCTGTACGGGCACACGGCAGGGCGCAGAAGGAAAGGAATGCCATACGGTTTTTGGAAGGCAGGTTTTGCTGGACAGTTTTTTTTTACACCATGTCCCATTTGAAGCCCCCCTGATGCACCCCTAGAGTAGAAACTCCATAAAAGTGACCCCATCTAAGAAACTACACCCCTCAAGGTATTCAAAACTGATTTTACAAACTTTGTTAACCCTTTAGGTGTTCCACAAGAATTAATGGAAAATAGAGATACAATTTAAAAATTTCACTTTTTGGCAGATTTTCCATTTTAATATTTTTTTTACTTTGACAAAGCAAGGGTTAACAGCCAAATAAAACTCAATATTTATGGCCCTGATTCTGTAGTTTACAGAAACACCCCATATGTGGTCGTAAACTACTGTACGGGCACACGGCAGGGCGCAGAAGGAAAGGAATGCCATACGGTTTTTGGAAGGCAGATTTTGCTGGACTGTTTTTTTTGACACCATGTCCCATTTGAAGCCCGTCTGATGCAACCCTAGAGTAGAAACTCCATAAAAGTGACCCCATCTAAGAAACTACACCCCTCAAGGTATTCAAAACTGATTTTACAAACATCGTTAACCCTTTAGGTGTTCCACAAGAGTTATTGGCAAATGGAGATGAAATTTCAGAATTAAATTTTTTGGGCACATTTTCCATTTTAATCCATTTTTTCCAGAAACAAAGGAAGGGTTAACAGCCAAACAAAACTCAATATTTATTGCCCGGATTCTGTAGTTTACAAAAACACCTCATATGTGGTCATAAACTGCTGTACGGGCACACGGTAGGGCGCAGAAGGAAAGGAATGCCATATGGTTTTTGGAAGGCAGATTTTGCTGGACTGGTTTTTTTGACACCATGTCCCATTTGAAGCCCCCCTGATGCACCCCTAGAGTAGAAACTCCAAAAAAGTGACCCCATTTTAGAAACTATGGGTTAGGGTGGAAGTTTTGCTGGTACTAGTTTAGGGTACATATGATTTTTGGTTGCTCTATATTACACTTTTTGTGAGGCAAGGTAACAAGAAATAGCTGTTTTGGCACCGTTTTTTTTTTTTTGTTATTTACAACATTTATCTGACAGGTCAGATCATGTGGTATTTTTATAGAGCAGGTTGTCACGCACGCGGCGATACCTAATATGTATACTTTTTTTTGTTTATTAAGTTTTACACAATGATTTATTTTTTTAAACCAAAAAAATCATGTTTTAGTGTTTCCATAGTCTGAGAGCCATAATTTTTTAAGTTTTTGGGCGATTACTTTGGGTAGGGTATGATTTTTGCGGGATGAGATGACGGTTTTATTGGCACTATTTTGGGGTGCGTGTGACTTTTTGATCGCTTGCTATTACACTTTTTGTGATGTAAGGTGACAAGAAATGGCTTTTTTTACACCGTTTTTATTTTTATTTTTTACGGTATTCGCCTGAGGGGTTAGGTCATGTGATATTTTTATAGAGCAAGTTATTACGGACGCTGCGATACCTAATATGTATATTTTTATTTATTTATGTATGGTAAGTTTTACAAAATGATTTCATTTTTGAAGCAAAAAAAATCATGTTTTAGTGTTTCCATAGTCTGAGAGACATAATTTTTTCAGTTTTTGGGCGATTACCTTGGGTAGGGTATGATTGCGGGATGAATTGACGGTTTTATTGGCACTATTTTGGGGTGCGTGTGACTTTTTGATAGCTTGCTATTACACTTTTTGTGATGTAAGGTGACAAAAAATGGTTTATTTAGCACAGTTTTTATTTTTTACGGTGTTCATCTGAGGGGTTAGGTCATGTGATATTTTTATAGAGCCGGTCGATACGGACGCGGCGATACCTAATATGTATACTTTTTATTTACTTATGTAAGTTTTACACAATAACATCTTTTTTAAAACAAAAAAAATTATGTTTTAGTGTCTCCATATTCTGAGCCATAGTTTTTTTTATTTTTTGGGCGATTGTCTCAGGTATGGGCTCATTTTTTGCGAGATGGGGTTACGGTTAGATTGGTACTATTTTGGTGGGTAAACGCTTTTTTGATCGCTTTCTGTTGTACTTTTTGTGATGTAAGGTGACCAAAAAATGGTTTATTTAGCACAGTTTTTATTTTTTATTTTTTACGGTGTTCATCTGAGGGGTTAGGTCATGTGATATGTTTATAGAGCCGGTCGATACGGACGCGGCGATACCTAATATGTATACTTTTTTCCCCCCTATTTTTCACCAATTTTTTTTAACTTTATTTGGGGAAAATGACGTTTTTGTTTATTTTTACTAGAAACTTTTAATTTTTTGGGGGGAAAACTTTATTTTTTCAACTTTTTTTTCCCTTTCTTTTTTGTCCCACTTTGGGACTTGAACTTTTGGGGGTCTAATCCCTTTACCATGCATTCCAATACTTCTGTATTGGAATGCATTGGCTATATGAGTAATACAGTGAGTATTACTTATACAGTTTCCGGCCTGTGAGATCCAGGGGGCTGGATCTCACAGGCTCTTCACCGGAAGGCAGCGTGATGCCTTCCTTAGGCATCGCGCTGCCTTCCATGCCATCGGGTCCCCCCTACAGCCGCATGGGGACCCGGATGGGATGGGATGGGATATTACTAGGACATACAATCACTCTATGATCAGCTCCTAGCCTCCTGCTTGTTCAGGGACCTGCAGGTGGTCTCACTTGCTTGAATTGGACCAAGTTGCATATCCCTACACGGCAGGTAGCTGGTGCAGCGCTGTGCAGAAGAATAGTAAACTGGGCGCAGTGCTATACCAGTGCTGTGTCCCTTTAATATTCAGAGTTCCACCAATCATATGATCATATGGCATATCCTAGCAAAATGCCATAACTTTCTAAGATGGGAATCGAAAAAAAAGTTTTAAAAGTCAGTGCAATGTACTTTTCATTCTGAGCCAGGTCCCAGAAGTTAAACCCGGATCAAATGGTAGCAATACACTATGATTTTATAAGATGGGAAAGTCCTTTTTACAGATGGGTGTCCCTCAACTGTGCAGGCAATTATTGCTTAATCGTGAGCGAAGGTGGGATATGCATTTACATGCAACAATCACCTTCACTGTATGGGGATGAGCGATCACTACAGTGATCATTTGTCCCTTTACAGATTCATTGCTTCAGGGCAGTAGATCCTTGTTTAGACAGGGCAATCTAGTGCCCAGAAACAATGATTTTGGAGTCTGCTTCAGCAAAGCTTTCGCGTGTTTGCTTGTTCTTCGGATGATCAGCATCACTTTTTTTGCACAGGGCACCTTTCACAGGGCAATTATTCCTAGGAACGGTCCTTCTTGATAATTGTCCCGATCTTTGGCCCATGTAAAGGGGCCTTGACAAAAAGGGGACTCCGGAAAACAGGAGAGCCCCTTAATTGTACAATAAAGTATAATATACCCTTTAGAGTTTATCGGAATCCCATAAACCACATCGTTCTCTACACCTTGTCCAGTGCTCAGCATTTTCATCCTGATAGAAGCAGCATTCTTCACTCATCATGATGAGCCTATAATTATAAATGTTTTTCACAGCATCATAATTCAATGAGCGAGCACTGGGGAAATGTATGAAAGTTAGTACAAAGAATAACATGACTGTTATCCTAGCAATCTAACCATTTCCTCCAGCACAATGGATACAAGGTTAGCACCAACATTATTGTATGCACTACAGTAGTCTTCATATTATACAAGGCTGAGAATGACCTATATCCTACCATTAACTCATCGATCTGTCAACAACAACAACTCATGAGGAAATTTCTTTACGTACCATAGCTATGCGCTAGCAGATATGGATGCACAATCCATGCATAGCTCATTAACAACGGCCTGTCCTTAATATGTACTGTGTACCCTGCATGAAAGGAATATCTCTGCATAGCTAATGAACTGCGTAATGTTGCTACCAGCAAAGAAAGAATGCATAGCATTAAATCGAGAAGAGGTTAATTGGAAAAAAGGGAACCATAGCCAACATCATTCATTCTGCTTCCTAGGCTTCTACTGGAAACAGTCATGTCCTCTCCCAACCAAATATTTGTGAATTAGTAGGTAGAGCAGCAGAAAGTAGACAGTTTTACCATAAGATCTAATTATCTAAAATTGAGAATTAACATGGCAGCTCTTCCTGTTGTCGCTGTCATCCCAGAAAATTAACAAATTACTACTACAGGATATGGCAATGTTTTCATTTTGGGAGGAAATCCTCTTGGAAATGTAGAGGATGTGCCTACGACTGGGATCAGTAATCCCTGCCATTGCATAGATCTTAAAACATTTTGGGTTAGCATTACATGTTTATGTACATTTCATATTATGTGTCTCTAAATATGCTTTAAATAGACATATATGCTTATTGAAGTGTATCTTTTATTCTTATTTTACTATATAATTACACAAGTTAAAAAAGACATATGTCCTTCAAGTTCAACATTTGTCCATCGCGTTCAGCCTTTATCACCTAGCTTTTCTGTCGCCTGAGGCAGAAAGAAATATTGAGTCCCTCTTCCGAATATGTTTCAAAAAAGAGAAAAAGGTTTCAGACTTATGTCTAGCTGTCTAGATATTCAATTGATTCCTAGCCACAGGCTTTTGTTGGGTGCTCGTCCCTTTAAGAGTCCCTCTCCACCCTTGGGACACAATAATATCAAGGAACAATTCCGGACAGCACTCCAACTTTTGCATTTTATCTGCTTGTCTTTATTCCAATATTGTTCAGCCATATGAGGAGCAGTGTGTTCAAAACATAGGCATCTATTTAAAACATAGGCAATGTTTCGGGTCTATATTTGGGTGACCCTTTATCAAGCTGCGTTTTGCGTACCTCACAGCGTAAGGCCTCCTGCACACGACCGTATGGCTTTTTCAGTGTTTTGTGGTCCGTTTTTCACTGATCCGTTGTTCCGTTTTTTGTTTCCGTAGTGTTTCCGTTTCTGTTCCGTTTTTCCGTATGGCATATACAGTATACAGTAATTACATAGATAAAATTGGGCTGGGCATAACATTTTCAATAGATGGTTCCGCAAAAAACATGCATTTCCGTATGTGTTCCGTTTTTTTGCGGACCCATTGATTTGAATGGAGCCACGGAAGGTGATTTGCGGGCAATAATAGGACATGTTCTATCTTTAAGGCTCCATTCACATGTTCCGCAAATGGGTCCGCATCCGTTCCGCAATTTTGCGGAACGGGTGCGGACCCATTCATTTTCTATGGGGACGGAATGGATGCGGACAGCACACAGTGTACTGTCAGCATCCGCATTTGCGAAGCACGGCCCCGATCTTCAGGTCCGCAAAAGATAGAACATGTCCTATTCTTGTCCGCAGCATGCGGACAAGAATAGGCATTTCTTTAGGGGTGCCGGGCGGGTGTGTTGCGGATCCGCAATCTGCGGGTCCGCAACACACCACAGACGTGTGAATGGAGCCTAAACGGAAAGGAAAAACGGAAATACGGAAACGGAATGCATACGGAGTACATTCCATTTTTTTCGCGGAACCATTGAAATGAATGGTTCCGTATACGGACCGTTTACGGAACGCAAAAAACGGCCAGTAAACGGGGAAAAAAAACGGTCGCGTGTAGGAGGCCTAAGGCTGCCAATTAATTTTTTTATTTGTAAGCATTAAAACACAAGAAAAAGTATATAAATACGGTATCACTGTAATTGTACTGACCCAGAGAATGAAGGTAACAGGGAATGCCTTAAAAACGAAACCCATAAAACTATGAAGGAATTGCATATTTTTTTCCAGTTTCACCGCATTTGGATTTGTTTTCTAGCTCCCTATTGCATTGCTTGCAATATAATGTGGTGCCATTATAAAGTACAACTTATCCTGTAAACACACAAATGACAAAATAAAAAAAAAACTTTATGGCTCATGGAAAGCACAGAAAATGCAAAAAAACTAAAATCGCTTTTTTCTTAAGGGGCTAAAACGACAAAGCCTTGATTGATTTCTGCCTTGATGACTGGTCTGGGCTTCCTTTCATGTGATGCTGATCTGTGGTTCCACACAAACTGCAGCTCCAACAAGGCCTGAAAAAAATAAAACTCGGTAGGTCATCTTCTCCAGTGATACCTGCCTTTACTTGCCATCTATCATGCTCATTTGTGTCACAAAAAGGTGTCAACAGCCACAAAAAATTGTGTAAAATTGGGTTTTCTGCCCAAAATCTCCCTCGTATGTCCTGCCATAGGTAAAAATAATTGGACAGTTTAGTTTTTCCTGTCCGATTCAAATTCTTCCCCAGGGTAAGCAGCAATATCAGGAGAATTCAGCAGCTGCTCCATTGAATGTATCCCCTTATTCAGCACAAAGTGCATCATCCTTAGGAAATCACATATTTTAATTGTTTAACATAATTTTTCATTTTAAATTATGTCACGGATCAGTGAGTGTGAACCCACTGTGCCACTGACTGGCTATACTCTGGAGTAGCGTGTCTAAGCAACTATCTGGTTTTTACTAGAGCCTCTGATGGTGAGGATAGACTTGAGCCGTTAGGGTAGTTATCAGAGGCTACTCCAGAGAAATCCCTGAGTCAGTTGCAGCTGATCTGGGCGGACCAGGAGGTACCTGAGTATAAGCATAGACAGAAGAGCAGAGACAATACGGTGCAGTACCGTGGTCAGACAGGCAATAGGTCAGGGCAGGCGGCACAGGTACAGGTCAGACCATCCGGTTCGGCAACAGGAGAGTCAAAGCAACCAGGCAGGGATCAGACGATAAGCAGTATCCAGGAACGAAGTATAGGTCAGAAGCAAACATGAGTATCAGGAACTAACAAACGCAAGGACCTTGACACTGAGGCATCTTGGAAGAGAGCTGAGCCACTTTAGTACCTGCAGGAAAGCCAGGGTTGGTCAGCGAGGTCACCTGACCTAACCCACACAGCCCAGGGAGTGATGCGCTCCGCCCTTAGAGCAGTGTAACATGAAACCAGCTGAACACAGGCTGTGACCAGGGCTGAGTGGAAGCTGTGGAGCGGAATCCTCAAAAGCAATAGCAGAAACAGAGCCCAGGACCGCAGCGGTGAAATAAGAACCACCGGCCACAGGTCACCGCTGGGCCCTGCACCCGAAACCGCGGCGATAGGCGGGGGAACAGCGGCGTACAGCAGTCGCTGTTACAAATTATTTGGGATTTTTATTCTTATAACCATCTTAAGATAAGGCCTTGCTGTTTTTGTATCCTTGATGTAATTCGTGGAATGTGCTCCTTTTCCATCAGTACGGGAGAGTATCTAATTTAGTTACACAGTCATGAAAACACAGCGGTCCTGAGCTGGCGCAATCCAGACTGAAATATACTATGTCTGGGACTAAACAACAAAATGATAAAAACAAAAAGATTAGCTTACGTGCAGACAATTTTAAAGAAATATGAGAGATGTGAAAATGACAACCTTAGGGTATAAAATATCATTTGTTAATAGGCAGGTAGTGTGTAGAAACGGCCAGAAGCCAGGAACAGGTCGGTGTCCCCAGGTGAATCCCCTCGGAGTTTATAAGGAAGATGTCTGATTTGTCACGTTATCAGGGGCTGGTGTTTGTCAAGTCAAAGCTCTCTGTGGGCAGCCCGGCTCTGTGCTCTGCATTTATCTGATTGCAGTGTCATGTTTCATAGCCAACAATTCTATTACCATTGATTGTCTGCGAGAACAGCATTAGACTAGTGTGAGGTCATCGAAAGCGCAGAGACATGGTGGAGCTGGGACCTGAGCTAAAGAAGGCAGCTATTGCTTATTACAATCTCCCTTGACTCCACAATACGATGTAATGTCTATGGCTTTATTTCTTTATATGTTTTTATTGCATTGTGTCTGAGTGATAGCTATGGGCACCTTTCAACCACATCCGTAGCTTGGTGGATTTTATAGTGTTTTTCTTTGTTGTATCATGACTAGAGATGGCCCTGCGGTTCACCTGGCGGTCGTTTTTGCGGCGAACTTTGCTCGTTCACGGTTTGCCAAACATGCGAACATATGGCGATGTCTGCCAGCGCCATATTTTTTTGCATTGTGCTGAACTTTGACCCATGACACATCCATCAGGTGGGACAGGACAGCCAATTGAGACGTTTCAGCAATTTTTAGGGACCAGTTCAGGTCTGAAGTCACTTTGCGAGGCTTGCATAATAGAAACCACCCAAAAATGACCCCATTCTATAAACTACACCCCTCAAGGTATTCAAAACTGATTTTACAAACTTTGTTAACGCTTTAGGTGTTCCACAAGAATTAATGGAAAATAGAGATACAATTTCAAAATGTAACTTTTTGGCAGATTTTCAATTTTATATTTTTTTTACTTTGACAAAGCAAGGGTTAACAGCCAAACCAAACTCAATATGTATGGCCCTGATTCTGTAGTTTACAGAAACACCCCATATGTGGTCGTAAACCGCTGTACGGTCACACGGCAGGGCGCAGAAGGAAAAGAATGCCATACGGTTTTTGGAAGGCAGGTTTTGCTGGACTGTTTTTTTTGACACCATGTCCCATTTGAAGCCCCCCTGATGCACCCCTAGAGTAGAAACTCCATAAAAGTGATCCCATCTAAGAAACCACACCCCTCAAGGTATTCAAAACTGATTTTACAAACGTCGTTAACCCTTTAGGTGTTCCACAAGAATTAATGGAAAATAGAGATACAATTTCAAAATTTAACTTTTTGGGCAGATTTTCCATTTTAATAATTTTTTTCCAGTTACAAAGCAAGGGTTAACAGCCAAACTAAACTCAAAATTTATGGCCCTTTATGGCCCTTGAACTTTTGGGGGTCTAATCCCCTTTACAATACATTTTAATACTTCTGTATTGGAATGCATTGGCTGTATGAGTAATACTGTGTGTATTACTCATACAGCTTCCGGCCTGTGAGATCCAGGGGGCTGGATCTCTCAGGCTCGTCACCGGAAGGCAGCGCGATGCCTTCCTTAGACATCGCACTGTCTTCCATGCCATCGGGTCCCCCCTACAGCCGCATGGGGACCTGATGGCACCACCGCCTGCCGCTGCCGCACCAGGTAAAAGCCGCAAACCGCAGGTCTGAATTGACCTGCGGTTTGCGGCGATCGCCGACACGGCGTTGTGACAGGATGTCACACTATGTGTGAAAATGGCCATAGTATAAAAATATAAAAATATATTCCTCATACTTCCGATTCGTTTTGGTCGCTTCATTTTCTAAATTTTTTTTTAATAAAAAGTGATTCAAAAGTCATACATACCCCAGAATGGTATCAATGAAAAGTTCAGATCGCGCCGCAAAAAATGATTCCCCCATACAGCTCCATACACATAATTCTAAAATAAAATTGGGGTCAAAATATGGCAACGAAAAAATAAAACAGATTTTTCCCCACTTTTTGATTTTTTTACCACTATCAAAACGCAACAAAAACTATACATTTAAGGTATAGCCGGATTCATTCTGACCTGTAGAATAAAATTAACCAGTCAGTTTTATCATACATCGAATGTCGTAAATAAAAAACCCTTAAAACTGTGGTGGAATCGCTTTTTATTTTTTGCAATTTCACCCCATTTAAAAAAAAATTCCAGTTTCCCACTACATCATATGCAATATTAAATGGTGGCGTTGGAAAGTACAACTTGTCCCGCAAAAAACAAGCCCTCGTGTGGCTACGTGAACAGTCAAATAAAAAAGGATATGGCTCTGGGAAGGCAGGGAGTGCAAAACAAAAAACGCAAAAAAAGATAAACTTCCGGGCCTCAAAGGGTTAAGCTATAGCTTAGGGCCAAATTGTACAAAAATGCCAAAAGGCTAGTTTATTTTAAGCAGTGTAATTCTACTTAAAGAGGTTGTTCACTTTTCCTAACACTTTCTACAGACCCCAGAGCTTGGCTGAGCCTGCCACAGTATTTATAGTAATCATCTCTGCCCCACCGGCTCTTCAGGTCGCAGATCTCCCCACCTCATCCAGGTCCTGTGAATGCTTCAGCCAATGACTGGTCGCAGAGGTCACATGTCAACCATGCGGCACATCACTGGGTCACAAGATGCATGAGAGACATGTCAACACTGCAGACAGTCTTTGGCTACAGTGGTCATGTGATCCAGTGTCAAACTGGATGTTGATGCAGGAATAGCTGGGACCTGCAGAGCTGGCAGGGCCACAGTGGAATCAGAACCCAGCTGTGGGGATCAGGTAAGTATGATTACCACAATGAGTCTGGCCATTCTGGGAGGGTCTCTAGGAAGTGTCACTAAAAGTGAACAACCCTGTTAATATGAAGTTTGATTATGGGTCCTTATTTCTGTCGCAGACACATATACTGTATTTATGACTCATGTAGTTTTGGGATTAGGGAGAGCTCATTGAGACTTCCGATACTTCATTGTATGACGTATGAGGAGGTATTCTCCCCTTGAAACATTGCTTCTAGAGGAGAATATTTTCATAATATGATCCTATTAGGAGGGTATGGACAGTGGCACACAAAGTGCATGTGACTCCATAGTACCTGTGCATTTCATGGCATTTTATTCTGCAAGTAATCATGGTGCAATAAGAACATTATAAAAAAAAGCAATAAAATCTTAAATGTTATTCCCTACTTAACATTAGATGATGTCCTATGGACTTTCCCATGCCCTAAAGCAAGTCTAATTATAAAACTAGCTCTAAAATGATCCAAAAATGACCTGATAATAACCTTCCCATAATTTTAAATGCAATAAAACTTCAACAGGTCATAAAAACAGAAATAAAAAATTATCTTCACAGAAAAGAATGGCTACAATGTGACATACACATCTTCAGTTTGAAACTACCTTTCAATTATTGTTATATGCAATGCAAATAAATATTTTCTGATACATCCCTTAAAAATTTTCAATGCACAAAGAGGATCTGCTGTGGTATTTGCTTATATCTGTCTGTCTGTGGCCAGTCTATTGGCAGGACTAATGTTAGTGCTCATGCACAAGACTGAATGTTTGGTCCACTCCGAGCCACATTTCTTGTGGATCGAATGCAAACCCATTCACTTCAATAGGTGCATCCGCACGTCCGGTGAGTTTACCTGCTCACCGTCGCAACCGCAATGGTGAGCAGGTGTAATTACACCTCAGCTGTCCCATTCACTTCAGTGGCGTAATTACACGAGGTCACCGATGCGCTTGAGATGGCGAGCAGGTAAACAATGAAGGGAAGGCTGTGCTGGCACAGTGCGCTCCTTCTGTTCAACCAGCTGATCTGCGGTTAGTCGTACCCACACAGATCTGATATTGATGACCTATCCTGAGGGAAAAAAAACTCTGTCCCCTAATATGCCATCATCCTGGCCCCTGAATGCCACCACTCTGTCCCCAGGTTATGCCTTCACTGTCATCTGTATGCCATAACTTTTCCCTGGGTATGCCACTACTCTGTATGTCATCACTATTTCATCTGTGTCACCACTTTGCCCCCTGTATGCCATCGCTGTCCCCTCTTTGTCACCACTCTGACCCCTCTATGCCCACTCTACAAAGGACTCTAAAAAACAAACGTGTTGCTCATTTGTTAAATTTTTTCATGAAACATTAAAATACAAAATGCAGAAGCATTTGCAGGATGATAATCTTCCCAGGAGAGGTGATATAGTCCCCGTTACACAGAGATTAAAGGGAACATGTTACTGCCGTTATGCTGCAGTCAGAGAAATAAAAAATAACAGATGGAGAGGGCAATGTCATGGGGATGACAGGTTTCCTGAAAGTAAGGGATAAAGTAAATTGACTGATGACTTAAGATTGATAACAGATCAGGGTAAGAATAGCAAAATAAGGGATAGACGTGTCCCTATGAATATTATGCCAAATGTGTCAATGATTTTTGATCTACAGGGAGTTTTATATTCTCACTCTGTGATATAACATTAGGCCAGAGATTCTCCTAAGGCTAAATTCACATCTGTAGCAAAGCTCTCCGGCAGGCTGTTCTGGCAAAGAACAGCCTGCCATTGTTCTCCCGATCTGGCATTGCTGGATAATGCTATCAGCCCTCCGGACCCCATTGACTATAATGGGATTGGGCGGAGATCTGACCGCTGCACGCATTTTTTTTTTCGGGTCAGTTCCTGGCATTCTCTGCTTGAACAGCCTGCCAAAGAGCTGTGCCGCACATGTGAAAGTAGCCTTACTCTCCTAAATATCTAATAAATTAATGTTTTCATATGTATCTAATGTGGAATTGTCCAAAATGAAAGGGTCACTGATGTTTCAAAAAACTTTTGTTTTTGAAGTCTCTATATTTTGGCTGATTTTATGTGAGCTTTGTAACAGTGTGTGTAATGCCCAACCAGCCTGCTCCAGCATGGAAGGCAACACCACAGGAGTGAGATAATTGAATATGTCCATCTACATCCTAGCTAAATGATGTTGGCTTCCACCTAACAACCTCCCACTTAGACCGGAGAAGGAAGACATTTGGAATCCATGACTCCAGTTCCTGTACACCCTCCCTGCAGAGCCTTGATTGAGGAATGCAGCCTTCAATGGTGAGGGGCAAGAAGAAACTGCCCAGATGTCAGAGGTTCTTGCCTTAAATCTGGAAGGCAGATCTGGGGAGCTGATGCTGAGGCCAGCACTCTAAGAGGACAGTGGAAGAATGCATATTGCTTGAGGTGACCTGCAAGAGAGGATTTGAAGCTGAGGCCAACACCTCGAAGGGGCACTGATCATGAGGAGCATCTGTAGTGCAAATGCCTCTTGTGACTATTAGCGGAATTCTGTGGATAGTATCTCCTGCACCACTTGACTATACTGAATTCCACGGATCAGTCTCTTCCCTGTGTGGTGCAATTCTGGTTGGGTGATTGTTATAGCCGCAGTAAACGTTGGCTCACTCCCTGCATTACTTGCTCTGTTGATTGCACAAGAAGCGAATGAACCACATGACAGACACATATCAAAAGTTTTGATCGGTGGGGATCTAATTGCTAGAACAAGACTAATGAAGCACTCACATATCGTGCTCTCTCTCCTCGTTGCAGGAGATGAGCCAAGCAGGTCTATGAGCCCTTCTCTTCAGCCCCCCTGCAGCGAAGAGAGAGAGCTTGATTTGAGAGTGCTTCTCTTGGCTTCATCTAGTGGTCAGTGGGGAACTCAGCTTTCAGACCCCCACCAACCAAAACTTTTGATACGTCAGTATGACATATCAAAAGTTTTTGAAAAATCAGTGACCCTTTAAGATTGTATTAGTCTGGTGTTATTAAAAAATTAAATTATTCAACTTATTTGAAGCTCAGTCCTCCAACTTGAAGTTTAGAATATGTGAATCCTGAATGCACGAGTCACAGTATTATAGAAGACTCAAATTTGTAAGATCTACTTTATTTATACTGCCTGTTAAACTATATTAAGGTTAGGAATAACTAGGAAGAAAACATCTATTGAAATGTGAATTTTTCATCTTTTGAGTATAGTCATGAGAGAGCTTCTCCTCCTCTCCAGTTATGGGGATTCAGGGTGGGATAAGTTGGGGATATCCTGGTATTTGGTATTTTTTATACAATACTGTATGTGCATATCAATTTTTTTGTGGAAATTTATGACCAAAAACAGTGGTCTCCAAACTTTAGTTCTCCAGCTGTTGTAGGACTATCCTCAACAAGCCATTTTCACCTGTGGGTAGAGATATTTAGTGAGAAGTTTGACACATGTCCAAACCTTATCTTGGAGGAAGTGGTATGGCTTTTACATCTAAAATTATTTTTTACTTGTGGTTTACCCATTTTGTTCATATAAGTAAATTGGGAATATGTTGCACAACCGTCATGGACATGACATGCTGTGTGTTGAAAATAATGTAGCATTCCCAAAAAAGCTCAACAATAGGCAGTACTATGGGAACTGGATTTTGAAAAAGACATTCAGCTGATATAATATCTGACCTCTGTGTTTAGAAGGCGCACAAAGATCCTGCTGTGGATGTTAATTGTGTTACAGCCCGCACTTTATTATAAGTGACTTTGCCTTGTCTGAGCTTTGTGCTTAATAAGTCCGTATTCTCCATGTACAACCTCTTCTAGACATCAGTTTTGCTTCCTAGAAAAAGAGAGTAATTGATGTACAACTGTGGTTTGGTACAAGTACAAGTCTTGTTAAGCTGTAAGATTAGAGAGAGTGACATGTGAAGAAGGTTCAGCATGTCATGTAGAACCAATGGCTGTTTCTGAGATGTCAGGAGTTCTCTTACTGTTAGATGTGAATGTGTTTTTTGATGGGAGATTGGATTAAACCTAGAATTGAAAGATGATTACTAGCAAAGTAGTTTATGTAGCTGTGGAGGTTGATGACAAACTGACATGAAGCTTTTTGATAATAATGCTCTAGTTCTGGTGCAGGAGTAGGAAGATTGTACGGAAGGAAATAGAAGTTATTGGTAGTATTGTACTTGTTCTGAAACAAGTAGTTTAATCAAGTATTATGTCAGGAGAGTGGACAGGATGCAATAAAAAGAAATGCATTTCTGTGTCTGATGTTCCCTTATTGGGTTATGTTAGTTCTAGAATATGCTAGTTATTTTTGTTTTGGTACATTTAGGAAGGGGCATCTGAATTATCCAGTTGTGTATAGAAAATTCTGTTGATCCAGTTATTTCCTTATCATTAAACAGGACTGAGAATAAGGTTGTATGGCATGATACCAGTACTAATGTCAATCAAAAGTGTTTCTTATCAGTTTTTTTCCCAAAGGTTGCGGGATATTCTTTCAACAAATCCATATTTTCAAGTTCTCATAGGAAGGAGGCAGACTAGGACTGATCTGAAACGACCAAGAGATGTCTGTCCTTGTGTAAAATATTGGAAAATATATAAAATCACATATCCTCTCCAAATGTAGTTTATGTGACATGTGGAACTAACTCACCATGATAAAAAAATAAAAAAATAATGAGATTTATTGTCAGTCTTCATAAAAGTTGATTGATTACAGGAATATTATAGTTAAGTTCATCAGTATACTTTCCATGTCAGTGTGTCCATCTTGAAGGTATCATGTTGCAGGTCAGAGGCCCATTCTCGGGCCTCTGAGTGACTGCCTTGTTATCTTCTCAATCTTCTTCCAGCAGCAAACCTCAACAGACCCCTAACCACCTCATATCAGTCCCTGATAGATATAGGCGTGCCTTACACATGCACATAGGTGCTTCTGCCTCTTTATGTATGGAAAACTTCATATATAGGCCTTGACATAACCAGAGAACTTCCATCCACCTTGTGTGTTAATAGAGATGATGTCAGTAAAGTGTGTAGTAATTCTTTTACATACCAGTTATCTTAAAACATATCATATGTAACCTATTGTAGGTCCACCTTTTATTTTAAGGAGAGAAAAGAAACCTAGTATTATAGATCCTAAAAGGATACAAATAGCTTAAAGAGAAACTTCAGCAGACACAAAAAATGCACACCAGCCAGAATTATCTAAGTTACCTTTGAAAAGAGAATAATCCAGTTCCTGCACCTTTACTGTGACAACCACTGACTATAACATGTAGCTTGACAACTGTATGTCCCATAATGCCTTGTACAGGCATCATGATTGTACGTGTGAACAGATCACATCTATGAAAAGCTGTAGCTATGTAGATCATTTCAGGATGCTGGAGAGCCACAGATGCAGGTTGACTGTGTCCTGTGTAGCAGCATGTATGTCACAGGCAGTGTTCAAACCCCAGCCCACTGCAGGAGGGTCAAAGATTATTTTTTCAGCATTGTCTTAATTCATCTACAGAAAGTAACACGATTCAGTGACAATAACAGAACACGTAGGACTATGCAGGTTTTCAGTTGTCACCAAATTATTTACAAACCTACAGGAGACCACAGTGGCATTAGACATACTGGTAAGATTCTGATGGAAATTCATATGGGAAAACTGTGTTTTCTCCACAGTTTCCCTTTAATGAACAAAAAAAACAAACATCTACATGCAATTATAAGTCTTGAAGTCCTTGCAAAGTTTGTTATCATTACCAAGACACAGTAGAGCGGCAGTTTTCACCAATAATTAGTGCTTTTAAAGGTTCAACTATATAACACAGCCTCTTTTGTTTATCAGCACTGCTATCAAAAACCAACTGCAGCAGTGCTGCGAATGTATTAAAAGTGCATAATTTTTTTAATAATATAAAAAAAATATTTAAAGCATAAAAAAAGTGCTCAGTCTTAACTATACTTTGTATCAAGATTATAGCATATGGGGAATACCAGAGGAAATTGCAAGTAAATATGTATATCTTATAGGTCTTGTTAAGTCGCTAATATTCTTCATCTCATTTCATCTCATTCTTCAAACACATTTTCCAGACCTATTAATAATCCAAGTGGGAATTACGTATCCATACTAATATAGACTGTTCATCAACCGCAGGCGACCTGACCACTATCAACACCATGGCCCTGAACACCATAACCAGTAGACAAATGTGATACTGTTTCTAGTAGAAAACACCCATGTTTCTCTAATTCTGGAAATGCCCCCTAGGACTGTCTCTAGTTTCTATTCTTAACCTCCCTTTCATCTTGCTCTTTTCTTTTGTTTATGCATATCCCAAAATATCATCATTTCCTTTGTAGGGATGTAAGTCCATCTTTATTTTAACAAACCAATGCACATTCTATCACATTGTTAGTTAAGTATGCTCTACAGCCCACATTATTTAGATATTAGACATGTGGCTGGGCAGTAATTGACAGCTGACCTGAATCACTCTTTTCCAAACGGCCCAGTCTGCATGGCAGGGAGACATCAACTTTAATTCTGGATGGATGCTTATGAAAAATGCATACTGCCCAAATACACTTGAATTGGTGCTCATTATTGGGCCCATGCATGGAAATACTGAGCCAAGAAACCAAAGCTGTCAAATATAGATTTTTGATGGGTCATACCAGATTTTTAGCGAAAGACACATGGACATGTTTCCTTGTGAATTTTAAATCTCAGCTAGAAACTTCCAACCTTGCAAATATTTGTTTTAAATAAATACATTTTTACTTTGACCTATTTAACTTATTTTCTTATGCCAGCTGAAATAACTAGATGGCATTGACATTTTTCCGGTCATCCTACTGCTTTGGCTAAATTGTAGGCTTACGAAGTATTTCTTTATCATTGACCAAGGGGGTAAATTCTGAAAAAGCTTGGACAGATTATAATTGTAACATAATTGTTCCATCAAGCATGATTGCCTGAAGAATTTCTGACCCAAGAATGACACAAACAAAATTCTAGAATCCTAGAATCCATGGCGGTCTAGGGTAATCAGACAGTTAATGCTAGCATCCTTGGTAGTCTAGGGTTGTGAAGAGATTATTGCCTGCATCCTTAGTGGTTTAGAGTAGTAAAAGGTTTACTGTCAGAATCTCTCAATGGGTTGGCTAATAGTGTGTAAATCCCTGTGCTGTATGGTAGTGAAGAATCTAATGTTAGCATCCTGATAGTCTAGGGTACTTATTTGGTTGATTCATACCTGGATTTTAGGCTCCAGCAATATAAAGGGCAGCTAACTTTTTAAATGAAAAACATTTAAAACAAATGCTCATCATTAATAATAATACAAAAAAAAGATGAGCCAGATGTTCTCACCCTTGTACCAGGCTACATAGAAACATAGAAACATAGAATGTGACGGCAGATAAGAACCATTTGGCTCATCTAGTCTGCCCAATATACTGAATACTATGAATAAGTCTAAGGCTTAAGTGGATGTTAACATTGTAACACCTACTTTGTGAGCAGCAAGCTACCAAATTAACATCACGAGAACTTGTGGAGATGTGACTGTCATCTAGAGATCTGCTCATAGGAGAGATTCAAGAAAGCATTGGGAAATCCTGAAACAGCCCAGATTTCATAAGAGTATTGACTTTTATATTTTTTCATTATGGCACTAAAATGTTTAAAATTACGTCTGTTTTCAAAGAATTGTCATGTCCCCAGAAACAGACACACACACAATCTCCAAAAGATAGCAGAAGAGGGAGGTAAAATTGCCAGGTGAAGTAATTGCTTTGTTGGCCTAGTAATGTACGAAATTGATGGTTTTCATGGCTATTCAGACCCGTACAACAATGCCCATCAGGTACTAAAAGCAAATTCTTTTGGAGAAAAAAATCTGTAAATGGAAAAAGAATAATTTTACTCATAAATGTGTTTTTTTATATTATCGCTAATGTGAAAAGCAATGCATATAAGTTATGTTTTTAACAGATGTGTGGTATTTGTGATATTTGTGATATTTAATACGGTGATCAATAATCAGTGTCTTATCCTAACCTATAGGCTAAACCCGTTCATTCAAGATTTCTTTATGGAAAAATAATAATTTAGAAAATAAGTAAATAATCAGTGTCTTAAAGGGTTTGTCTCATATCCAACAATAGTGGCATATCGCTAGGATATGCCACCATTGTCTCATAGGTGCGGGTCCTACCACAGGTCCTACCTAGCACCTATATCAAGAGCAGAGCCTGAAAGTGGTAAAGGGCGCCCTTCACATGCGCAGTTGCCCTCCATTAATTTCTATGGGACTCCAAAAATAGCCGAGCAATGGCTCTGCTATTTCCGTTGGGCCCATAGAAGTTAATTGGACCGGTGGCTGGTCATGCACAGTGCGATCCCATTCACTTCTATGGGGAGAGCTCTAGGTGGTGGCCGGAACAGAGTCCTCCAGCCACCATTTTGCGGGGCTCCGTTTAGGAGATAGGTGCAGGTCCACCTATGCGACAATGGGGGGCATATCCTAGTCATATGCCCCCATTGTCTCAGATGAGCCAATCCTTTTGAAGAAATGTAATAAGTGGATATGATCATTATATAGGTGATCCCCAAAATTCAAGACTTTCTGGCAGCTTGTGAATGGGTATGTAGAAATCCTATTCATATGCATTATGGGTTTTAAAAAACGAATTAATCATATGTTGTCCTGGCCTTCTATATTCATGCATTAGGCACACAAAAATCCACAAGACACTGGTCTTTGCTGCAATTTACCTATACTTACTGTGCCTACACTCTATATGATTGAGGGACACTAAGGCTACAAAAACACTCCCATTGCCGCTAAAACAATCCCATTCAGATAGACGGAACTGATTTTTAGTTTGCAGAAATTTCGGTAGCAAAATCTGCCGTGTATGAAGGCACAATTATATTTCATACTGTAGTAGATTTACCTTTGCATCCAGGTCCTTGTTAGCTTTCATTTACAAAAACAACTAAATTCAAACCTGTTAACCAGCAAAATATCATGGCATCACTTGAAAGGCTAGTGCAAATATGCAGTCAGGAACCAGGCCAACTCTCAGTTCTTTTGACTAGTTCCAAATATATGGACATTTCAGGAGTAAAGATGGATTTGGGTCAGATGTCTTCATATCATAAATACACATACACCCACCCTAGGGCCAGTTTAATAGAAAGCCACTTGGGTTGAGTATTCAGATTTTCATAATCATAGTCTGTCGAGTTACTGTCCATGTCCAATACTCAGCTATGATGCCATGTTTGGCTCCCTATTACTGTCTTTTTTTTATCCTGCCATCATCTCATATAACTCTATCCATGATGCATCGTAACCTTACATGTGATCAGGTATCTGCTTCCCATGACATGAACACGCGTTACTCCCTTGATCACATAGATGTTCTAACTCTCTGCAGGGTATTTCTGTACTCACATACATAAAAAGATTGTACATCAGGTAATAGCAAAAGATAATAACAAATTACCTGGCCTCTTTTTTTAGGGAAGCAATAATTTTGCCTTCACTCACATAATGTCACACTTCGGTGTGGGAGGGAAACACCACACCGAGCATAGGAGGGAAGAGGGGAACAGGGAATCAGGCCTGAGAACTAGGGAAGGAAGATGGACACCTCCTAGTGAAAACCCTAACCAAAATCCTGACTGACTACCAGTATGAACAGACCCAAAAGGTAGGTGAGTTTATACGCAGGAATCCCTAGAGTCCTATCTAGCCCTATAGGACCCTGGTACTAATGGCAGGGACGAGACTACCTGCTCCTCCAAAAAGAAGGACGAACAGGAGTCTACTTCAGGCCTAATGCAAACAATAGGGAAATGCAACACACAGAACCCAAACAAAATACAAAAAGGGGAAGGAAAGACTTAACTTCAAAGAGGCTATGGAAGCAACAGGAACTCAACCAAGATCCAACCACAATCAAACTATACCGAAAATCAATAGCAATTATACTGCCGGAGTCAAGACTATAAATATAAGATCCCAAGAGGGAATGGTGGAAGGGAGCTAAAACGTAACCTTTACTTATAATAAGTAAAATATGATAGGAGCACCAAAACATACAAACAATACTCATAGAGACAGACTCCACTTAAAAGTCTGTGTCTATGAGTATTGTTTGTATGTTTTGGTGCTCCTAACATATTTTACTAATTATAAGTATAGGTTACGTTTTAGCTCCCTTCCGCCATTCCCTCTTGGGATCTCATATTTACAAGATCCAACCACAAACAATCCACAGGCACAGAAGCTATAAACCGCACAGCATAGTGGGAGAAGCAACTATAAATAAGGAAGGTTAAATGACTACATAAGCAACATCTGGAGGCAAGGAGTGTGGCCATTACCAGAAACAACACAGACAGCTATTGATCCACTAGGAAAACCTGTCAGATCAAACCACGTCTTGCCAGTCTCACAGATCTCCTGCCACTCACTGTCGCCAGGACATCCGTATGTCTCGGTACGTGCGTGACACATACGTTCTCGTATAGTGTCTAGGGCAGTGATGGCTAACCTCTGGCACTCCAACTATGGTAAAACTATGACTCTCAGCATGCTCCATTCATTTCTATGGAGTTTTGAAAACAGCCAAGCAAGTGTAAATCTTGGGTGTCGTAGTTTTACCACAGCTGGAGTATATAACAATATTGATGACATCTCATCCATGTGTTCGGGATTTCTGCAACCTCGTTTACATGCAGTGGAAATTTTCTGGCCAGATTTTCAGTGCCGCCAAACCACCTACTTATTTTTGGCAGAAAAGCCAAAACTTAGTCCCATTAAATGACCACTGGACAAATCCTCATACAAATCTGCTGCACACCCACAGCAAATATGTACCATAAATCCAAACATCCACCTTGGGTTTCTGTTGTGGAAATACACTTTAGATTTTAATGCCATCTCTAGAATGAAGCATTATAGTTGTTATTTCATTAAACCTGTTTTGCTCATTTTTCTTCATGAGAGTTCTCACTAAAATAAAGTAGCATCCCCCATTTAATATTTTCCTCAGGTGACTCCACCAATGTTACAGTTCACCTTCACCTGGTTGAAAGTAATAATATCACAAGTTATTGTTACTATATTCTGGACAAGGGACTGTGATCCAAGGATTAATTTTCTGATTGCCATATCTGGTGTTAGGAAGGATTTTTTTCACATGTTGCATATTTCTTGTGGATTTGCGATGCAGATTGCAAATCCAAAGCGAAGTACAGTACACTGCATGTCTGTAGGGGTGGAATTTATAAAGTCCTGCCTTCTAGAATTCTGGCTTTAAAAGTAAAAAAAAAACTAGGGCTTTTGTTACTTTTTGTGCTCGTATGCACAAAACTGTGTGACATTTTACATTTTTACACTACTCACTCCAGTTCGGAAAAGTAGGTGGGAAAGTGGGTGTTATTAGTTATGTTAATTAGTTCCTCTGCAGATTTATCACTGTGATTTTTTTATAAAAAAGCCAAAGACTCTTTGAAAAAAACTGAAGTAGCATTTCTAGACAAAAGCTTTAGAATTAAAGATGCTCCAAGTTTAACAAACAACGTGTGACATTTGATAAATTTGGCACAAAGTACACCAACACAAATTGACTTTAAATATCACCCTCATGATAAATCACCCCCCCCATGGGATTTTTAGTCCCAATCTACATGCTGAGAATTTCTGCATGCGGATCAGACTCCACAGCATGCCCCTTATCTTGCAGATTACTTGCCAATCTTTTCCATTAACCTCAATAAAATTTAAATCTGCGATTAAGTCCACAACTGACAACTGTGTTGCAGATTTGGTGCAAATTGGTTGCAGATTTCAACCAAATCTAATCCGAAATGTGTGAGCCTACCTTAATATGGGGCAATAAGTAACCGCCTCATGGGGTTTTTTGCCTTCTTCTGGATCAACACAATATCAACTATGTTACAATGTAACATTTGACTCTGTGTGAATTTTAGGGGTTCAGGATAGTCTTCCCATGGTTCACAATCACCTCTGTATTTCATTGGCAGGCTGGGTAAGCTTCCATACATCCTCTGTATGTATTACCTTGACTTATTTTGATCTTTGACAAAAGGAATTGAAATTTACAAGCTTTGATATTCCTAAAGTGCGTCTTCATTGAACAGGTTGTACCATTCGCTAAACCCAATGAGCGCAGTGTGTGCCCCCTGAGACGTTAACTGCATGATATAACTCTGCATAAGAGCAGAGCGTTCAATATAGATTTGAGAAAGCTAAACGCCTTCGCCTGTTGCTTCTTGACTTGGCATTGATGAATAGACTGTATGGGTAATATAAGTCTTTAGAAAACTTGGATTGTTCTGTCATTTCTGATGCTGCTCTGCATAAGCCCTTTATAAGTACCTGGAACAATCCGCAGGCTGAATTACCTACAAATATAAATTCAGTAAGTGGCAGAAAGTCATAGACATTCCAGTAAGTCATGCAGCCATTTGTTAAAGTACCATTAAAATGTAGTGCTAGATCTCTTAACAGAGCCCAGGGCCACGTGTGTTAGTCAAAGCAGCAATCTTCTGAAGGTTTCCTCTTAAAAGGTTCACAGATATACATTTCTTAAAAAAAAGAAAAAAGCAGCCTAGTGTGTTAACAAATAAAGAAAATGCACAAATTGCCTGCTCAGTCTAACATAACGTGAGTCTCACTGGCTCAAATATGTCCAGGACTTTATGTAGATCCATTATTGAATCCTTTGATCTCAATTACAAAGGATGCTGCTGATACATCACGCATGAACACTAACATTGGCTTATAATAAAAAATAAATCATACCACATAAAGACACCTTTCAACTGGCAAATGCTTCTTATAAATACAGATGAACACCTTCTACACAGATCAAAGCTCAGTTATAACTTGCTGCAGTCTACAGGTACTCATTGTGCAAAATAATGCCTTGGACACCCTCTAAAATAATTGCACTAGAGATGAACAAATGGAGGACTGTCCCCACAGGTGAAGAAGCACTCACCTGCTGCTAGATTGATAGGGTCAGACATTTAGCCCGGCCTTGATAATTTCCTGCCTGCGCAGTCGCAGCTTCCCAAGCCAAAGCAGAGCCTCTACCGTTACTCTGCTAATCCAAGTGGCAGGCAGGAAATGGTTAAGTCCAGGCTAAACGTCCAGCCCTATTAATCTAGCAGCAGTTGGGTGCTTCTTCACCTTTGGGGACAGCCCCTCATCTCAACTATGGAGTCTGGTCACCTTTGAAATCTTTTATTTTTGCATTATACTTATTTTGGGCAAAATCATTTTTCAATTTGTCTTTTTTCAAAATTTGTCAAGTTTTTGTTTTACATCCTTTAGTTTCGCTGCAGCAACAGACTGTTCCTTCTCAGTGAATCTTTCAGAGAGCTGCTCTGACTGTTTAATCTGTAGCTTTGATCTTTACATTCCTAGCAGTTCATAAACACTCATTTTAGGTACATGAGTGTTTATGAGCTGTCAGAGAACTAGAAATAGGGGCTACAGATCGAGCAGTCAGAGCAGTTGTCTAATGGATTCAATGAGAAAGGAAGCAACAGTCTGCAGATGAAGTGAACCGGAAACCTGTAGAGAAAAAAACTGTTAAGCATTTTAATAAAGACCAATAGAAAAAGTATGTTTAGCCTAAAATAAGTACATAAAAAATGCCCCCAAAGGTACCCATAGCCTTTTAGCCATTCACACCTTGTGTGGAAGAAGAAGAGCGGGAAGTCAATGCTTTTTCACAAAATTGCAAGAAAGCATCTGTGAATTCAAGGATCAAATAGGATAGGAACAATGGGGAAGCTTCTTATCATTTTAAATTTGCAAAAGCTTGGCAAATCATTTTCCCCAATAAACCCATGGCATGGGCAAAAAGTTTGCTTATCTCTGCTCATGAATGAACTTTGCAGTATTATGCAAGTTGACATTATTGGGAGACCAAAAAGACTTCTAATACTTACATATAGAGCACCGTATTTGGAACCCTTGTGTGTTTCAATGGAATGGCACAGTGACACTTGCATAAGAACATGGTTTGACACACTGACATAGTTTTCAGGATCAAAGTTATACATCAGAATCTAGGTGTGCTGAAGATCTCTTCTATAGATATACAGTCAGGGCCATAAATATTGGGACATAACACAATTCTGACATTTTTGGCTCTATACACCACCACAATGGATTTAAAATGAAACAAACAAGATGTGCTTTAACTGCAGACTGTCAGCTTTAATGTGAGGGTATTTACATCCAAATCAGGTGAACGGTGTAGGAATTACAACAGTTTGCATATGTGCCTCCCACTTGTTTTGTTCCCGAAATATTCCTACAAGTATCTATATTCATCTATTATGTTAATTAAAGATGGATCACAATCCCAGACAAGAATGAAAAGGTGTATTTTTTCAAAGGGCCAGCTTGAAGGTAATGTGTCATCAGATTAAACGAGCTATTGTTTAAATCACGTTTTTTACTTAACATATTTGTAAAGAATTTTGGATTATGTTATTTTTAATTTTCCATGTCAATATCTATATTTAAATAAAAACTATAAAATCCTGCAGTTTTCGCACTGGCCACTAAACCTAGTAATAGGCTCCACTGCTTGCTCTGTACAGATCACTTTACTGCAGTTACCTGCTTATCTGTCATTCTAATCCTGCCTGTAATTATATCACTTATGTGTATAGATAAGACAAGATCCACCATTCACAAACGAACATGCCTAGAAAATTCTCCCATAGAAGTCAATGAGGTCCCCTCCTGACCATTGTGTCTATGGCTCATGGGGCTGCCATAAAGCTATTTTCTTAATGCTTTCTAAATGCTGTTAAGAACAGCTCAGGCAAGATGGCTGACCTTCACTGACCATGTCATGCCTCTACACAAAAGGTCTCTACTCTACACCAGAAACAAACTAATTTCCCAAAAATTTTTTCAATTTGATACGTCCAAATAGGCTGAGAAACTTGATTCAGGTATGAATCGATTATATCCAAATCAAAAGTACTTTAAATGCTTCTTTCTAGAAAAATTCTCCTAAATCAAATCCCAAGAAATTCAGATTTTGACGAATCAAAATTTAAAAAGAAATTCGATTCGAATCGATTCACGCATCTCTACTCTCCACATGAATTACTGGGGAGTTGTTGAGAAATCATAGGCTGTGAAAGCATCAGCGCCTATAGCTGCGACATTTTTACTACGTGTTAGTAAATATATTACACAAATCATGCACATCGTCTTTGGGTGACATTAAAATTAGCAGTTTCATTGCTATTTACAGAACCGATTTCTCATTCACACCCACGCTTGATCGTCATTGGTACTATATAAATATATAGTGAGTATGTGGAGTAGAACTGAAAGGACAGATTCAACAATTCTGCTTATGGGGGGAAAATGCATTTCACTTCATATTTTTTCTTTATTCACACCTTAATAAGTCATTTTAGCAAACCAGATTTTAAAACCTGAACATCTGTTTTTTTACTGTGCCTCTACACAGCATATTACACTGTCATGAACTGTATAATGTCTCCAGATGTTATGCCGATGAATGAAATTCAATCAAAATCACTTCTAGAGATTTAAAAAAAGAAGAACCAATCAGCTGTTTTCATTCATCTGGTATCATCAACTAGTAAAACATGTTCTGATTGGTCAGTGAGAAGATAGCATGAGAATAAATTGTAAAATAAACTATACCTTGGATGACGGTGGCCTAGGTATAGCACCCCTACTCTTAGGGCTCATGCACATGACCGTTGTTGTTTTGCTGTCCGTTTTCACGGATCCATTGTTCCGTATCTGAGGTTTTTTTTTTCTCTAATTTAAATCCTCT
Source organism: Bufo bufo (assembly GCF_905171765.1). Taxonomy (NCBI): domain Eukaryota; kingdom Metazoa; phylum Chordata; class Amphibia; order Anura; family Bufonidae; genus Bufo; species Bufo bufo. The sequence continues at coordinate 128,323,518 of NC_053391.1, read as the reverse complement.
TCCGTTGCGTTATTCCACAAAACATATCCGTATGGTTTCCGTGTGCGATCCGTTTTTTGCGGATTGGAAACGGAAACAGTAACTTATTAATCACCAAACACATGATCAATATGGGCTGGGCATAGCATTTCTACAGTATGGATCCGTATATGGATGTAATACGGATGTGTTCTGTATTTTTTGCGGACCCATTGACTTGAATGGGGCCTCGGGCCGTGATTTGCGGACAATAATAGGACATACACTACTTTTTTGCGGAACGGAAATACGGAAATAGAATGCACGCGGAGTACCTTTCGTTGTTTTTGCGGACCCATTGAAGTACCTACAGACAATGGTTATTACCTGCTTATTTTCCTCAGATGTTGCTCTTTTGCTTATTTTCTAGCTGTCAAGATGGGAAGAGATGTGATCTGTGACTACAATTTAGCTACAGTGCCTACAGGGAATCTGAGGTATTTCGAAACACCCCCCCCATATCATCATTGGTTCAGGCTGCTGATCTGTAATTGCATCTGAGGGCCACTAGTCGTTGTTGAGGGCATCTGTTGGTGGCCATCGTGCACATGCAACCATCCCCTGGCAGCAGATATTGTAATTACAGGAGCTCTTCTTGACTATGTTCATGGTGGGCTTCATATCCATAGGTTACAACAATGTCCAGTACAATCCAATGGAATTAATTTGAGCACATTTAGATCAAAGTAATTTTTATTGGTGTTTTCATCATTGACAAAGAAAACATATCTTTGAGCACATTTAAAGGGGTTGTCTCATCTTGCCATTGCTAAGGTGAGATGGGACTAACTCCCAACCACCAGGTGGCCAAGAAACAGCAGAGTGAGCTGTCACCTACTGTTTCAGTAGCTTGCATTGCAGGAAGCTGTGCTATTTCTAAGTTAGCGATATCAGACAACCCCTTTAAGAGAATACTGCAGATCTTCAACCTGAAACAGATCTTCTAAGAAAGAGCCAAACTAGAAGTGGAATGAGACCGTCAGCATCATCTAAACAACCGGGAGATGCTGAGATCTGATGTAGTTTTGAGCACTTCCTTTCGGTTCTGAACATTATTCAAGTCATTCAGTGCTGACATCAAATAGTAAATTAGACATGGGGGATAATGCACTGCTTAAGGACCTGCAATAAATTTAATATACATTGAATACAAATAGGAATATTTCAGTCAGTGTCTGTTTAGGTAATTGCACTCATCAATCTCTTGACCTTGCAATCACACAGTATCATCTGATGAAAACCAAGAGTGTTCTCCTTATTACTTCTATTAGTAATATTGTAGTCAGAGGGAACATCCATCACAGATGACACTGCAGTTTTATCACAAATTCTTGTGAATGGACGTTCCTTTTGATTTACTGAATACCTTATGTGACACTGTATTCTGTGTCCTGGGGCTGTACTTAGCCACATATGGCTATATCTTCATTAAAAGAATGACTGATAAAGAGTAAATAGTCAAAGGTGATACTTAAAGAGATTTTCCAATCCTTCTTATGGATATCTTTGGGGGCATTTTTTTCCCTATCACATTGTACTTGTCTAAATATAATTTTTTTTCCAATTGGTCATTACAAAATGTTGAAATTTAGTCTTTTAGAGCTTAAAATTTTCATTGACACTACAGACAATTCTTTCTGCTTTCAACTGAAATCCTTCAGAGAGCGGTTCTGATGGCTCGATCTGTAATCCTTATCTCTGGAGTCATAGGCAGCTCATAAACACATATTTAATCTACATTGAGTCGGTTCATAATTTAATTTAAAGAGGACCTTTCACCACTCCTGACATGCCTGTTTTAATAGCTACATGCATTCTCCATGTAATAATCTATTCGTATGGCTCTATGTTGTACCATTCCTTTATTATTTCTACTAGAAGTTATGAATGGATTGCTAGTAGTCTGCAGTAAGGGTACAGAGGGGAGGTAACAAGTTGTGGGTGTGTCCCTGCACAGACTCACTCTATCCAATCAGTGCTGCCATTTTCAGACTGTGCAGGGACACCCCCTGAACTTGTTACCACCCCTCTGTACCCTTACTGCAGACTGCTAGCAATTAATTCATAACTTTTAGTAGAAATAATAAAGGAATGGCACAACATAGAGTCATAAGAATAGATGCTCTAGAATTGTTATTACATGGGGAACGCATGTAGCTATTAAAACAGGCATGTCAGAAGTGGTGAGAGGTCCTCTTTAAATGAGCATTCCTAACCAGTCAGGGAACTATATTATACCGATACAGATATGAGCTACAGATCGAGCTGTTAGATCAGCACTCTGACAAACGTCAGTGAAAAGCAGAAAGGACTGTCCACAGGGGCTGTGAAAATGGAAGCTGTAAATGGCAAACTACTTCAAATTTTGGCAAAATAATGTTAGACCAAAATGATTAGAATACAATGAAAAAAACAAAATGAATTATAATGATAATAAAAAAAACAACAACAAAGATATCCTTTAAAGGTAGGTCCGAGCAGGATAAATTTGCTTAGATAAGGGGTAGAATGGTATAAAAACAAATCAAAGAATCATTTCTCATCTCTGTGCAGCCTGACACACCCAAAATGGCAGGAGATGTCTACTACCAGCCAGCCATTGGATGAGTGGGTATTTCCTTCTATTTTCAGTGTATTGAACCCAGATTAGGAAGCAGGGACCAGGGGCAACCGGTAATAGTGAAAACAGAAGCCAGGGATCAGTGAGGTGAATAATGCTTCTTTTATTTTTACGCTATTCTACCCGTTATCTATAAAATGTCTGGGACTGCATCCTGCTGTGTATAATCAGACAATTCTTTCCTAAGCCTTTTTTTGTGAAAACTTTTCTAAGTACACAGGACAGGATCCTGCTTTTGTCTTCACATATGCAGACTTCAATTGTCATGTTTGGTCCTTTGAGTAGACCAAGGTACGTATAATCAGTTTCAAGTAAAAGAAAAGGAAAAAAGAAGAAAAGTTTCCGCTAACTTTGTAGGTAAATTTCAGTCCATTTTTCACTAACTCTAGTTTTAGACTTGAAAGCAGGAGGTGTGACAAGCAAGCACTTAGGTCCTCTTTGCTAATGCAGCATTTGTACAGGTATGCATATAGGCACTCAGAATACCTTGCGTCCACTCACCCCCATAGTCTAACGCTATGGGTTGTCAGTTTGCTTCCTTGCAAAAAGGGTTAACCTGCAGAGAAAATTGCCTCTTGGACTGGACACCACGGGGCATACTCTTTGCAATTATGTTTCATTATATTCTGACATTTCCAGACTCTCGCTGGTTATACTGTAAAAGAATTTCATTGTGTTTTATATGAGTGGGGGTATTGTAAAACATAAATGAGGCTTGTCATGCTTGTACTGCCACAGACCTCACACAGGGAAAGAGCTTTCAGAGATGAAGTTTGATACAGGCTGTTGGAGAGACTTGATTGTGGTACAAAATTAGTCTATCAGACAGTACTTTCTATTGTTTTGTAGATATAGCTAGTGTTAGGAGTCAGGTCCCGGACCATCTTTACCTGGTAGGAGTACAAAGAGACCAAAATGAAATATAAGGATCAGTGAGACCTTTTGTATCAACCTCATGTTTTACACCATTTTGCGCGGTGGAGAGCAAAAACCTGTTGCTGTATCTTTTTAAATAATTTGCCAATTTTACAGCATTTAGGGGTGTATTAAGCTCTTGTCATTAAAGAGATTGCATTCTCTGGTAACTATTAAAGTAAAATCAGTAAAGTAACCTTTTATTCCACTTACAGAAAAAAATTGGTCAAACATCCATTATGAGAGAATGTGCTGATGTAGGAGAGGTGCCATCTAACTCCTTTGGGCTGTATTTAAAGGGATTGCCCTGTTTTTTTTTCTAGAGACTGCAATACTTTCATCCATGGACTGTGCCTAGTCTTCAGGGGCGTACTGGTCATAGACTCTACATGGAAATCTCTTAGTGGGCCGATGCCCAGGGGGCCGCCTGAGCACTCCTCACTGTACCCATCCAGGTACATAACGAACTGATGCTCTCAGCATTAATTAATGCTGGAAGCATCAGGTGGAAGCATCCTCAGGACTGTGATACAGTTGAATACTGCAGAGGGGTAGCAGTATTTTGTGCTGCACTGTGGTATTTGGTTCTTCTGGGGCGGTATTTTGTGCTGCACTAAGGTATTGCTGGCCCTGCCTACATCTCTTGCCCCACCTTCTTTCAGTTTGGACCCGCCTACAATATGTGGCCGCTTTTAGTTAGTTGTTTTTTTAGGGCCACTTTAAGTTTCCAGTCCACCCCTGCTAGTATTGCACCTGTACCTTATTCAATTCAAAGGAAATGAGATTTTAAATGGGACTCAACCCATGGACAAGATTGGCATTATTTCTACAAAAAAGTATACCCGTTTTTTCTAAAATTGGGCAATACTTTAACATAATTCATTAGGTTTTCCTGCGGTCCCACATACAATAGATAACATATTGTGGGTTTGCCAAAGGACATACACAACACTCTGTATCTTATACATGTGCACTTGGTATACTATAGAATAGAATAGAAATGGTGATTACCCTTTTCCATACAACAAAGGGGCAGCAGAACTAGAGATGCTGGACACAAGTCTCTTTTAGATGAGGTCTCTCAGAAGGCATGATTGTAAAAGCATTGACGTTGTTAAAGGGAGTCTATCGCCAACCTTAGTTATCTCAAACTGCTCACACAGCACTGTGGGTCACACACACTTTCACTTTTTAGCTGTAATGCTAAAAAAACATGAACTTTGAAGGCATATGCAAATTTGGATTGCAAATGCTCAGGGACGGTGTTTCTCATTGCAAGTGACCAGGCCCCCCTGCATAACACCCCCAGGCACGCATCGTACAATACCCACTGTGGGCAGCGGCATCGATGAACAGCAACACATGCGGGCCCAGCAGTGATGTGTTGAGGCGTGGGATTTGAAGAGTGACATTAGGAGGACACTAAGCTGGCTAACAGCTAAACAGTAGGAGCTATCAACGAGTAATGCTGAGGTGCTTGGTCCATTGCAGCCATAGACACTGCCCCTGGGTACTTGTGATACTTATTTGTATATGCCTTCAGTTTGTTTTTGATGGATTCCAGCCGCAGAAAAGCCAAGAAAAGGTGCCATTTGTTATTTGTGTATGCAGCATGAGCAGTTTAAGATGACTAAAGTTGGTGACTCCCTTAAGAATTGTGCGGGAATCACTTGACATGCTAGTTGCAATTATTGTAGTGAGTTTACTAAGAGGCAACTAGCCGCTAGAATCTTGAAAAATAACTTTCCTGGGAAAGAATAGGATAGAAAGTAGGGTTATACATGATAGCTGCCAATCAAACGCAGGTAATCAAATTCATGTGATAGATTTGTATTATATGATATATTAGCAATAAAAAGCCCTCAAAAGTAACTACAGTAAATACTAATAATAATAATAATTGTAACTAGTTAATAATAACGATAATAGTAACTAGATAATAATAGTAATAACTAGATAATAATATTGATGATCATGATAATAATACTAGTTAAATAATAATAGTAGCAAGATAATAATAGCAACTCGATTATAATAACAATACAGCAGTAACTAGATAATAATAATAGTAACAAGCAAATAATAGTAACTATATAATAATACTATTAATTATAATTATTGTAACTAAATATTAATAATAACAACTAGATGATAATAATAATAATGATAAGACGATGAATGGTAACTAGATAATAATGATGATAGTAACAAAAGGTCATTTACATCTTTTGTTTTATTTGGGGGCTTATGGCCCTTTCCTTTAAATCCACACCCCTTTTCGACTAAACCATGCCTCTTGTTGGATGAGGTGAAAAGAGTGTCTTAAACTGTTCATAAGTGTGGTGCAAGGCATGTACACCTTTTTGTGCACATATTGCCAACATTTTGAACATTTTTAATAGTAATTCTGCCCCATAGTTTTCTGTTTTTTGGTGAACACCTTGTATAGGCCCAGTAAGTGACATAAACATGGCTGCTTCTCTTCTGCAAGAAAACAGGTTAGATCTTAACTAACTTCAGTATTACCACCTTACGGCTCTACCTCACCAAGGTCGCCTCTTCCTGGTCTAGAGCATCATTTAATTACTAATAATAGCATATTAGCAAGAAGAACATGCTTTTTATGTGTTTGTATTATTTAGCATTCAAAAGTAGGTTTCACATTTCAGATACCCATAAATGTCTCTAGAAACGCTACTGGCATTTGCTTTGAAGATTTGTATTGTATTAAAGACTATATACAATGATACAACCCCAGTAGGAGAGGGGGAGGATGGAACAGAGTATGACAGCTGGATAAGACTACACAAGGTTTGCCTGTAGTTTGTAACCATGCCTACATAGGTCTGCATAGGAGGTGTAAACACTAAATGGTACATTTGTATAGGATCTTTCCGAGATTTTAATATTGATGACCTATCATCAGGATACGTCACCAATATCAGATCTGTGGGGGTCTAACACCCGGAATGAGCCTGCTCGCTGTAATTACATCTGCTCGCTGATGTGATGTCGACAGCGAGAAGGTAAACAATTAAGGGAAGGCAGCGCTCACATGGAGCATGGCCTTCTCTTCAAGCAGCTGATCAGCAGGGGTTCCGGCTGTCAGACTTCCCCCTGATCTGATATTGATGACCCATCCTGAGGTCATAAAATCCCAGAAAAACCCTTTAAAGGGTTTCTGTCACCCCGCAAAACTCATTTTTTTTTTTGGGGATAGTTAGATTGCTCATAGTGCGATATAGCAGAATATAATGCTCTTACTTACTTTCATGCGGCCGATTCTTTATAAAACGAACTTTTATAATATGTAAATGAGGGCTCTACCAGCAAGTAGGGCGTGATCTCCTCCTCCGGCCGGCCCTTTCAGTAATTCAAAAATCGCGCGCCTCGCGTCATTCGGCGCAGGCGCTCTGAGATGAGGAGGCTCGTCTCCTCAGCACTCCCTCAGTGCGCCTGCGCCGATGACGTCTTCTCTTTCGGTGATGTCATCGGCGCAGGCGCACTGAGGGAGTGCTGAGGATACGAGCCTCCTCATCTCAGAGCGCCTGCGCCGAATGACGCGAGGCGCGCGATTTTTGAATTACTGACAGGGCCGGCCGGAGGAGGAGATCACGGCTGGCCCTGTCAATCAACACGGCGAGGGGGCGGATTTCTGCAGCAGCTACCAGCAAGTAGACGCCCTACTTGCTGGTAGAGCCCTCATTTACATATTATAAAAGTTCGTTTTATAAAGAATCGGCCGCATGAAAGTAAGTAAGAGCATTATATTCTCCTATATCGCACTATGAGGAATCTAACTATCCAAAAAAAAAAAAATGAGTTTTGCGGGGTGACAGAAACCCTTTAAGTAAAGAGTGTCTGTCAGCTCCGAAATCACTTCTTTAAGTAAGACTATCACCATGTATGATAGGTGCCGGATACAAGATCATTATGAAAATACTCAGAAAACATTATAATGTTTTTTATTTTTATATTTAACATCTTTATTGGTATGCAAAACAAATACACAAAGTAAGTTCAAACTCAATATAATTAATACCATTTTCCCCCTAACACCATTCCCCCCCCACCCTGTGATGCGTCCTGGAGGTCTCCCCGGTAAGATGTGTTTCTATCAAACATACAATAGCTGGGAGGTGTACACGCATCAGATCAAAAATCGCTTGTCTCTTTCTTCTATCCCCCAAACCTCTAACATTCCAGGTAAGAATTCTGATTGACATTATGAACAGCAATTAAGAAAAAAAAAAAACGCAACACAGCCCACAGCCACCCCCCAATCCAATTAATCCACCCCATATTGCAGCAGATCTCTCACCTATGACCATTCTTTTAATTTGTCTGAAAAATAAGTTTTAGGTGCAAAATTGGGGGGACTGCATCCTTTGGTGTATCATCTCTCCGCCAATAATGCTACAATTTCTTGTGTGATTGACAATCCCTAGCTGTCCTGTATCATCAGTTTCAGAGCTTGGAGTGATAATGAAGGGAAAGCCAGGGACTGACAATCAAATAAGACGGGAAGCATTACTGATGGAGCAATGTGGCACGGTACAGCTTGGCATCACCCATGGGGCACCTAACAGCTCTTTTGCAGATGCAATAAATATTTACCAGGATTAGCCAACAGTATTCTCACAAGAAAGGTTCTTTTATCCCCTTAAGGCTGCATTCTACATAGCTGTGTGTGTTCCTTAAAACATGGTCCATGTGACGGCCACATTTCTTGTAGTGACTGCGGCTCATGTGAGCTAAACTCACTGCATCATAGTGATCTATGATCCTGTGAGTTCCAGCCCGACCATGGGTCTACTGTCCCGTACTCAAATGATGCTGAGTATGGGACAGTTAACCCGTGGTCACGTTTCATGGACTGCTCACAGCCATGTGAATGCAGCCTAATGAGAAAAATATATCTTATTCAGGCCTCATATCATCATTTTCTTAAAATGGTGAACCGAGAAGGCCTTAAATTAGATGGAGCAGTTTCCCTACCTTGTAATTATTTTTCCTATTAAAATGAAACTTTTCGCTGCTACATTGGATGTGACCATTCAGCACTTAAGATCCCTGAGCTCCCTTCTCTCTAGATTTCCCTATGTATGCAGACAGACTAGGAATTAGATGCTAACACCTCCTCCCAGTAGGGAAGACTCGAGATTGGATGAAACCTTGTGCTTTATTATTTGACATTTTTCCCAAAGTGGATGTACATTAATATTAATGCTGGATTTTTTAATTTGTGAATGCAAATTTCCTCTATATAATTGCATTATAATCCTTAAGGGAAAACAGGACACTTTTTTTTTTGTGTCTACCACTGCCCATGGTCATGTAACACAATGCAAGCAGCAGTTTTTAAGAATCATTGTATAAGCCACCTGACTGAAGACACTTTTTCAGCTTTCACCTATAGTGTACAGTACACCTCTATATACAGTTCCTTTAGGCTTCATTGTATGTGATATTTTTAATTGTCAGACAAGTGGTTCCACGCAGCAGGTTCAGGGCAAAAGAGTGAAGATAATGTTTGTTAAATCCCTCAAAGGCATAGCGTTGCCATTGAAACACTTAAAAATTCTAAAATTCAAAACATCAACCTATCTGATATGTATTACGTAGCGCCAGTTACCTAACTGTATCTGTGACACTGCTGTCAGCCAGAGGTGGATCATTGGCAGCTTTCCATTTACAGAATAGATTTCCTTTGTAGGGTGTGAGGTGTCATGTCACTTACAGGCTAAAAATAAAAAACCCTATACCTGGATCACTGATCTATTTCACTAACATGGCTGTGGGTCTGTACATTTCGGTACCATTCTCCATCTTGACGGAATGATGTGATAGAACACCAGTTTTTACAAATGAATTATGTGTTGATGTTCTGAGCTACACAGGGACTTCATATTGCTTGTTGCTTACTGTATTACCGTGAATTCTGAGATTCAGGAATAAATAGGCTTAACATGACTTAGATGCATATATATATATATATATATATACACTGCTCAAAAAAATAAAGGGAACACTTAAACAACACAATGTAACTCCAAGTCAATCACACTTCTGTGAAATCAAACTGTCCACTTAGGAAGCAACACTGAGTGACAATCAATTTCACATGCTGTTGTGCAAATGGGATAGACAACAGGTGGAAATTATAGTCAATTAGCAAGACACCCCTAATAAATGAGTGGTTCTGCAGGTGGTGACACAGACCACTTCGCAGTTCCTATGCTTCCTGGCTGATGTTTTGGTCACTTTTGAATGCTGGCGGTGCTTTCACTCTAGTGGTAGCATGTTACGGAGTCTACAACCCACACAAGTGGCTCAGGTAGTGCAGCTTATCCAGGATGGCACATCAATCCGAGCTGTGGTAAGAAGGTTTGCTGTGTCTGTCAGCGTAGTGTCCAGAGCATGGAGGCACTACCAGGAGACAGGCCAGTACATCAGGAGACGTGGAGGAGGCCGTAGGAGGGCAACAACCCAGCAGCAAGACCGCTACCTCCGCCTTTGTGCAAGGAGGAACAGGAGGAGCACTGCCAGAGCCCTGCAAAATGACCTCCAGCAGGCCACAAATGTGCATGTGTCTGCTCAAACGGTCAGAAACAGACTCCATGAGGGTGATATGAGGGCCCGACGTCCACAGGTGGGGGTTGTGCTTACAGCCCAACACCGTGCAGGACGTTTGGCATTTGCCAGAGAACACCAAGATTGGCAAATTTGCCACTGGCGCCCTGTGCTCTTCACAGATGAAAGCAGGTTCACAATGAGCACATGTGACAGACGTGACAGAGTGTGGAGACCCCATGGAGAACGTTCTGCTGCCTGCAACATCCTCCAGCATGACCGGTTTGGCATTGGGTCGGTAATGGTGTGGGGTGGCATTTCTTTGGAGGGCCACACAGCCCTCCATGTGCTCGCCAGAGGTAGCCTGACTGCCATTAGGTACCGAGATGAGATCCTCAGACCCCTTGTGAGACCATATGCTGGTGCGGTTGGCCCTGGGTTCCTCCTAATGCAAGACAATGCTAGACCTCATGTGGCTGGAGTGTGTCAGCAGTTCCTGCAAGACAAAGGCATTGATGCTATGGACTGGCCCGCCCGTTCCCCAGACCTGAATCCAATTGAGCACATCTGGGACATCATGTCTCGCTCTATCCACCAACGTCACGTTGCACCACAGACTGTCCAGGAGTTGGCAGATGCTTTAGTCCAGGTCTGGGAGGAGATCCCTCAGGAGACCGTCCGCCACCTCATCAGAAGCATGCGCAGGCGTTGTAAGGAGGTCATACAGGCACGTGGAGGCCACACACACTACTGAGCCTCATTTTGACTTGTTTTAAGGACATTACATCAAAGTTGGATCAACCTGTAGTGTGTTTTTCCACTTTAATTTTGAGTGTGACTCCAAATCCAGACCTCCATGGGTTGAAAAATTTGATTTCCATTTTTTATTTTTGTGTGATTTTGTTGTCAGCACATTCAACTATGTAAAGAACAAAGTATTTCAGAAGAATATTTAATTAATTCAGATCTAGGATGTGTTATTTTTGTGTTCCCTTTATTTTTTTGAGCAGTGTATATATGCACAAAAGATAGTAAAGTAAGTATCAGTCACTAAAGAAATTAGCCAGCTGTCTATCGACCAGTTCCCATCATGGCTACTGGCTGACACCCATATGATACAAAGAGAGGTAGGGATAGCAAGACACATCTTACCCTGATGATGTCTTCAAAGCTGAGGTCTTTGTTGCATAGCTAGATGTTTTCTAGCTTCCTAGATTCTAACTAACTCAAATTTTCTGCCATTCGATTCGGGAGAATTGAGGAGGAAAGGGCACAAGTGTGAACAGAGCCTTATTTTAACAGACATAATATATCATATTGCCAGAAATGATTTGATAGACATAGGCACCACAATGTTTACATTGACTGGGCAGAGATTTATTGGTGTGTATAGGTCCTATTGTTCAGTGTACAGGATGGGAAAGGATTTAGGAATAAAATGCATTAAATTATAAAGAGCATACTATGTACTTGGCTCGCGATCCCTGAGGAATTTCGTCCTATGATTGAATAGAAGACGTCAAGCAGCAATTGTCCCTATCTTTATATTGAGATCCTTCCCAATGGTGAGTGTCATCATGTGTTATAAAGAGAGCACTGATGGCATGGGTAACAGCAAAACTATTTATGATCACGCTGTCTCTTTGCTCCAGATACTGAGCAAAGGAATCTCCCAGGGCACCGACACTCTCCTGGGGGGGTGATTCGAGCGCTGATGTTTACTTAAGTGGAGAGGCTGCTGCAGGGAGGAGTCACATGAAACACCTGTATGTGACAGCTTATGTAATACAGGAGGGAGGGGGCGGCAGAGGAGAAGATGGAATATATGAGAGCTGCCGACATGAGACAAAAACACCGTCTAGTAATCCAGGTGTGACAGAATGTAAAGCAAGGACAGTGAAGAAGCAGCGACAGGAGAGGATGTTAGCATGAGGGCGGCTTATATAATTAACAATACTAACTGAGGACATGGAAGGTGATAGCAAACAGAGTAGTCATTTATTATTTTGTTCAAACTGCATGCCCTGACTAACCAAGGTTATACTCGCATACTAGTGCCTTGGAAACCTGGAGATAAGTGACATCTTTTGGCTTCAAGTGTGCATTAGGCTTCTCTGCGCTGCGGACATTTTACAATATGGTTTGTCATAGAAACAGCACCTGAGAACAGGAATTTGATCAGTGGCCCTGTACAGACAATGCATGGTTCAGTAGATTCTTCAATGATTCCATCAAGTGCAGATATTCAGAAGAAAACTAAGCTCCATATCATGACTAATTGGTTAGCAAGGTAACTGAAGTAGGCATAACCAAAGAATTAAAATGCTCCACTTTTATTGATCTATAGCAAGTTACGGAGGATGCATTGCATGCCTTCCCAAGCTATTGTAAGTTCTTTGGTTGGGTGTTCATGACATTCAGTCTTTCATGAGCACTGCAATACTAGAGAGTGCCTACCACACTTTGCCTATTACTTTCTGTATGGCACCAATGACCAATGCTACTTATTTATTAATTACTATACTTGTATAGTACAGACCAGGGTTGGACTGGCCCACCAGACTACCAGAGGTTCCTCTGGTGAGCCAAGGCTCTAATAGTACGCCACAAATATCGAGGAAAAATAAAACATTTAGCTGCCTTTAAAGCCAATCACTTCCCAATAGGGTCTATTTCTTTGTTTCAAAACCAGTTAAACTTTATTGATGATATAGGGTTGGGGCATCAAAAATAACTTCCTCTGGTGGGCCCAAGGCCCTCAATCTGACACTGGAACTGATATATATTTCACTTTGATATACAAAGAATAAATTTACATTGTCCCTTTCCCAGTGAGTTTTACCATCTAATGCTCCTTATAAGAAATAATGTGCCAGTTGTAATTTAATCTAGTGTATTGAGAGGAGAGAGCTATCCTTCAGTGGTGGGTGATGACAGCCCCTGTAAACAGGCTAAAGCCACCCATACATATGAGAGAAGAAAGCAGTGATCGATGGTCCACCAGCAGACAAAACTGGCCAATCAGGGAGCCAGTTTAGAAAAACAGAATCCAAATTTAATTTGTGCAAAATGGCAAATAATTGGCCAAATGTGTGCCATATGTTTGCTTTTTTGGTCAACCGTGGCCAAAATGTTCCAACGGGATGTATCACATGTCCAACTATAAATGAATTCCTATATGTAAGCCTGTTTTCCACTCCATGGAATCGGCTTGACTTTACCCGACTGTACCCTATTTTTTTGTTTATCCACTAGGCCAAAGTTGAAAATAGTACCTGGTACTTTTTTGGTACCTGATTTGGGGGGTTTCCACATGAGCCATATTGGTACCATGTAATTATAAGACATCTATTTTAATAAGCAAGTCTGGAGAAGAAATTTAGAACTAAAATGAACACAAGAAAAACACTCCAGTTAGTTTTCAGTCAGGCCATAATAAAAGTGCTAACCACATTCCTCAGGATTGGTCTGTTGAATTCTTAGTTTGTCCTAATCTATACATTGAGTTCACAGGTCACAAAATACTGCACTAAAACCTAACCATATCTATGTTGTATGGCATGGGGAATAGTGCTAGACACACAATCCTGGCCTGAAAATAATATATCTGGCACTGCTAATGTTAACTCAGTCTCATGAATTAGTAGTTACCAGACCCACCATTCTTCATGAAGAAAAATAAATCTCTTATTTTAGTAAATGAACTTACGGTAGAACACAGTTTTCATTGGTCACTACATAATGCAAAAGACTGACCAGCAAAATCACATTAATTAAAGTCGTTTAAAAGAAATAACTGGGACCATGTACTTTATGAAATCTGATCTAATTATAGCTGCTCTACATGGTGCGTAGAATATGTGAACATTACTAAGCCTCCTGCACATAACTTGTGCATTAATGTTACTTAATTAATGGACTTAATTAAGTGTAATATAGGGAATGTTTTCCCTAACACCCTGTTTATATGATTACTTGGTGAGTTCCTCATTGAATATTCACAAAACAATGTTCTTTGTTGGAGAACATTTCACATTCCCAATAAGACCTTTCCAACATGTTCTGCTGAAGATGGATAGATGAAAATAACCGGTAGAGATATTTCAATCTTAAGTTCGTATAATCAAGATGGTAATGACTTTCTACCCCAAACCTATAAAACTGAAAAGATTTGATCAATAAATTATAGTTATTTTTTTTTTAATATGAGCTCCATTAGTAACATACTTATTCTCTGGACCTAGGAGACAAATACTTACATTATTAGCAGCTATGGAGCTATTAGTCGTCTGGTCACCCAGGCTTCATAGAATTCTTAGTCTCTACCTCATGCTCAGTTCAATGCAAGACCTCATCCAAGGCAGACTGGAAATGAGGTAGAAAAATACGATACCACATTAATTTCTTGTGCATTTATTCATACAGTATGTATTGTTTATATAGCATTATGAGGACCGAGGTTCTCAACCTGTTTTACATTTACCCAGGGGCTATATGGTATGCCTCTAGGGGTTCTTGCATTGTCCCCATGGTTTGCTTTAATAGGTTTATGGTCACAGCTTTGGGTTACTTTACTAGAACTAAGGGGTCATGGTGATGGGAGGAGCGGCAGAGCATTTTCTGGCGCAAATGAATACAGAAAGCTGCCATAGAGTTCATTCTGATGCACAGGCTGCCATAATATGCCCCTAATTTATGATGAGGCACTTTGGATAGTCTCCACAATGCAGCATTTCTGCCATCCGAAAAGTAGGATACCATAAAATTAGGAGGATTTAGACTGAGAATGACTTGTAACCACGCAACATAATGTTGCAATGTTCCACTACTATTTTGCTCCTAAAAGCAGTCAGTGGGGCTTAAAAATTGCTGCAATCACAACGCAACGATTGGCAGAAATTCAAACCTGTTAGATTTCTATCTCACCATGTTTGCCATCATTTGGTGCAGTGGAACATTTGTTGTATTAATGGTGCACTGCCACGAGTTACCATGTAGACCTAGCCTTATTCAGCCACATGGTTGCAACACCTCCTAACTTTTGGGAAGCAAAGAGTTCCTTATTGTTCTTGAATGTTGTCCAGTGTCCTTTTTCTGATTCTGCCAGCTATAAAGAGAAAAATATGCTAAAATATTTGTACATACTTTGCGGTCAATAAAACTATATTTCAATGATAAGGAAATGGATATAAAACTAATGAGTATCTAAGGCCCATGAGAACAAAAAGTTTTGAGAAACCCTGCTTAAATCTTCTCGTAAATGTAGTACTATATATCTTCAGACGTATATATGTCAGCATTAAATATTTCCTGCCTGATCTTACAGTCTTATGAATATGGGAAATTGTCTTGGATCCTGCAGTGTAAAGGACAATAACAAATATAATTTTCTGAAATATTGAGATATACAGTTGGGACAAGTCTTTCGAAACAGAGGTAATGGCTTTGGCATTTTCTGCATTATGATTTTTCATGATCCTTTAAATGCTAAGGCATCATCATACACAGGATGTGAGCAAAGGGAAATGCTGGGATAAAAGTCAGGCATGAATATCTAGAGCTCCTCATTGGATTTAAGTGTGTCTTGAGGAGCAGAAGACTTTCCCGAGAGACCATCACTAGGAGTGATACTCCAACATATTAACTTGGGGGTCACATAAGCCATTGCTGCAAGGTCTGGCTGGCAATATTTCTCTTGGATTAATACAGAGCAGCCTATAAAAAGGCAGAGGGTATTAATAATTTACAAGGAAATATTCCACTGTTCATGAGAACAAGAAGCAGAAAATAGAAAAGAGAACAACATCAATAACGTGATAATTCCTACTGTGAGAACATAGCAAGGCGTGTAATAACATCTTATTTTAAGCATCCATTAACTAATGCCTGATTAATACGCAATTAAAAATTAACTGCAAGGGAATAACAGTCGACGGTCCAGAAACCTTGGGCAGCCACAACACTCAGAGGCTGCTGACCTCAGTGCGTTACGTGGCAATGCCTAAATATAGCAGTATACGTCCAAGTACTAGAAGAAGTAAAAATAGCACTAGAACATGGAAAGGAACTGCCTTCTTCCTTCAATGTTGTCTCCTATAGCTATTTAAAAGGAAAATATGACCTACTTATACACCGCATACATTTTCCTTAAATATACACGGGAATGGTTATAAAATGGAAAGCTGCACAGATAATCTTTGCCAAGAAATAGTTCACTGAAAAATTAATGGCATATCTCCTCAGTAATTGTAAAATTGCTTGTGACAGATATTCCTGGCCGCTCACCAGCCAACCTAATGCACAAGCTACAAACATTAGCGTGAACTGCAGAAACATACATAGCCAATCAACAAAAATGATGTGAATCTGTGCAAAATTGACAAAGTAGGTTTGCCCTTCGTAGTTTGGATGCACATGGGGGCTTCATTGGTAAGCAGTATTGACGGGCGTACATCTGTGATTTTGGAAAGATTTAAGCATTTATGATTCCGAATTCTACTTTCCAAATCTATACTGCTTCCTTATCCACTTTGAGTTACCTGTACAGCCGCTGCTTTTCTCCAAATTCTTATAATTGGGTATATTGTTTGCGCGCTGAGCTGATTAAAGGTCCCCAATCACATTAGACTATTGTCAACCAAACCTGCCACTTTTAGTGGGACCAGCCTACAACTTTCTCCCAACAGATGATGGGGGAGAGAAGGAACAGGGGCATTGAAATTTAATGCCCACCCCTTTTGTTCCCCTGGGAGGCAAGCTACCACCAGAATTGTTTGGTAGCAGCTTTCTCCTCTCTCCCTGTTGAAAACATATGTAATCTGAGTATGTATGCATATGGGGAGTCAGGAGAGATAGCTATTGACCGAACAAGCATATGGACACCTTTAATCCGCTGTCCAGGACTGTCTCTGGCTAATAGAGATGAATTATCTTTCTCTATTACCTTAATATACCCTAATACTATATGTCCGAAGTAGACAGCCTCTTTAATGATGGCAAAAGAGTCATTCGGGATGTTCTCTCTAGATTGGTGACTGGTAGATCATCAGTCTAGATGTAGTGTGCATTTCAAACTCCCATTTGCACATTACAATTTGCTTTCTGTTCCCACTATGTTTTCAACACTACTTACATCGATATGTCATATTGAAGCTCTGCTCTTCAAATTTTTTTTAACAAACTTGGAATAACTTGAACATTTGTTTCTGAATGTGTCTGACTAATTACTCCTAACGGGCTCTGAAGAAAAATGAATACTTGTACTTCCTGCACATAGAGAGTCAAAGATTGGGTGGTATGGGTTCTTTATTGGGTCGGACATTGACCTACAATAAGAGCTAATTTGCATTTGTAAGCAAAAGACCACTATCACTTACATCTGTGGCCTCTTCTTGACTGAAAATGGGAAACCCTATTCCCGTGATCACTTGGGGTTCTTCTTAGCAGTTTGACTTCCACGTTTATGTCATAACTGCTAAACGGCATCTGTCAGCAGATTTGTACCTATGAAACTGGTTGACCTGTTACATGTGCACTTGGCAGCTGAAGGCATCTGTGTTGGTCCCATTCTTTCTCTGCAACTGCGGTGCACTCTGCACTTTGATTGACAGGATCAGGCAGTTAAAACATCATCTCACCTGGTCCTGTCCATTAAAGTCCAGAGGGTGCGGCAGGTGCAGAGAGAGCAGAGCCTCTAGGTGTAACAGCAACGCCCCTATTGCTCCAAGAGGCTCATTTGCATATATTAAAACATCACTTTTCTCAGCAATGCGGACACATATGAACATGGGACCATCACAGATGCCTTCAGCTGCTATCTTGTACAATAAAGACCTATAGAGATATTATAGCTTTCTAGGGAGAAAAGCTGAAATGCTAATAATTAGTAGTATGAAGTAGTATGAAGCCCTTTCACAGATATAGAACTATATCCCAGTTTTTCATATCCTGCCTGTAACATAATTTCAGAGCATGCTGATTGTATAAATGACTGCAATTATCACCTTTATTATTTGTTTTAAAAAAAAAAAAAACAGCATGTTCTCTGGTACAGTGTAAAGGAACCTGAAAGCCTACAACACAGAAATGGAATATATTGTGTAATAAATATTGTAATGAGATTAAAGCTGGAGTTTGACTAATTTTCTGTGACTTGCGGAAACCGGACTATAGCAAATAGCGTCAACGGCAAAGCTGGCAACAGGAGATAAGTGCCTACCGGAGCTGCAGTGTTAATTTATTTTCTGCTGCCCGAGGAAAAGTTAGACTAAATTTAATGTAAGAGTATAGATGGTTGATACTCTGATCCTGTCATAGGGCTAAGCACAACTTTAGACAACACAGTATATACGCAGTCATTTTCTCAAAACTCTCTTAACCTAGTTTTCTTTTTACATTATTTGATATTATAGTATTGATGCTCATGCGATGAAATGCCCCACCTTATATCATTGTGGAACCCCAAAGAGACAATTGCAGTAGTCATAAACAGTGATGGTCAGTTCGCAGTGTTCGCCAGGGAACACATGCGGGCTGCCATCTTGACTCACCCGTCCGGCGAGGCACAGGTAAGCCCTTACCTGTGCCTGTGCCTGTGCCGGGAGCCGGTCTGAGATCAAATGCGGTCACCGGGAGCAGGCAGTTCCGAGAACAGCCCGAGGAAGGCCCCCGGCGGCTGCTCTCGGAACTGCCTGCTCCCGGTGACCGCATTTGTTTCAGACCGGCTCTCGGCACAGGCACAGGTAAGGGCTTACCTGTGCCTCGCCGGAAGGGTAAGTCAAGATGGCAGCCCGCATGTGTTCCCTGGCGAACACTGCGAACTGACCATCACTGGTCATAAATCTGGAACATCTGTTGCTATGAATTTTGGAATCCCAACACATACATCTTGTGCACTTGTCCTCTAATTTTATTGTTCTTCTTCAAAAGTAAATACAGAAACAAATCCTATTGGACAATAAGTGCCAGAAGTCTGTCATTGGCTTGGGAGTGCATGCATCCCACTTTTTATGTAAAAGAGGCCATTTTGCAGTTGTTCAAACACTCAAGTTATGGGGTCAGTTATTTAAAAATGTTGGTTGTCTATCTTCTGTAGATATAAAAAAAAAGACAGATTATCGGTCATGGTACTTGTTTGTAGAAGTGTTGTACTGTGTCAACTCAAAGGGGTTCTCCAAGATCGGAAATCACTTTTCATATGGCCAGACAGGGCCATTTGTCACTCGTGCTTCAGTTCCAGAAGCAAGCTCCCTTCTTTTTGGAACTGCCCCTGCTGGACTGGAGGTGTGACGTAGCATCTACACGTATGACACTGCTACTGGCAAATCAGTGGCCTCATCGGTGGCATCGGTCACATGCCGTGCCTGCACACATAATCACTGAGATTATTGATTGGCCAGCAGCAGTGACGTGCATGTAGATGGCATGTCACACTTCCCATTCAAGCTGGGATTCAGAAAAGGAGGAGAATGGAGTGCAGCGATGGACTTGGAGCACTGTTGAAAGATGTGTTTTTTTTTGTAAAAAATGTCATAAAACATTAAAATTTTAATTACTTAAATATTGTGATAAAAAACCTGAAAGGTAGACTATAAATACTTTTGCTCCCTAGAGGGTGCCTTCTGACACATGAAAGACACATAGGGCCTTCTGACACATGAAAGGAGAGCACTGCTATTATTGGTAGGATAAAAAAGCAATAGTAGATTCACTTATGCTAATTGCACTATGATATAATCCTTCTTTAATATGGAGCTGTACAGCCTCTATGCACTTGCATGTACTCTTCATTGGACCTTACTTATGGCTAGTGTTGAGTTAAGGAAAGCATTCGAAGTGGAAAACTTCAATTCTAAATAAATCGAATTTCCTCGCGCTTTGTGGATAACGAATCAGGTGTTCCTAAAATGGCGGCTGCACGTGTTACAAACTGAAACGAAGTGTAGAGGAGACAAGCCCGGGAATGCAAGATCACCCATAATGCTGTGCAGCCAGCTAATCCGCAGATAGCCATCCCCTCCCTATAAAACTCTCATCCCGCACGCTCTCTGCCAGTGTCCTGTTAGCTAAGCATGATAAGAGACGTGGCAAGCGCTCATGCGCTAGTGACAGTGTCGCTGAGAACGATCAATAGGAGAATATTGGAGAGGGAGACTGCAGGGAGATTTATTCTGCGTCAGTTTTATTTATTTATTCCTACATTTACTTATTCCTGGAATAGCAAAAAACTTCCAGCTCCTTATCCTTAAAAACCAATGCTTTATTCTTTCACATATTCAATTAAATTCCATGTGTACAAACGTAGAAACTGTAGCACAATGTGACGTGTTTCGGGCCACTTGCGTATGGGCCCTTCATCCAGACGGTCTGGATGAAGGGCCCATACGCAAGTGGCCCGAAACGCGTCACATTGTGCTACAGTTTCTCCGTTTGTACACATGGATTTTAATTAAATATGTGAAAGAATAAAGCATTGGTTTTTAAGGATAAGGAGCTGGACTTTTTTTTTTGCTATTCCTGGATTGCTCACCTGGCTGCGTCTAGACCAGTACAGTCTGTGACTCCTTTAAAAAACTGGAGGTGAGTGCTGCAGTAAATGAATTTTTTTTTTTTTTGCATTTACTTATTCCTACATCAGCCATAAACTAAGATATTTAATAGCAATAAGATGGACACCTTTATTATTCCACTGCCAGCGTGCCAACCAATACCATACCAGTCTGCACCCCTTGGGGGGGGGGGGGGCAGGTCTTAATGTTGACCATCCTCATCTTTTGCTGGCTTTAGTTCTTCCAAATCATCTTTCAAAGTCTCCATGTCCTAGAAAAGTCAGCAAGATGCAGAGAAAGGTGGAGCTGTATGTTCCGGATGACATATTCTCATTGATAGTAGATGTGGAAAAGGAGGAAAAGCAGATGGCAGAAGACGGGCTCCCACCTGTAGGGCAGGAGAGCTCTGGGGTTATGCCAGAGCTGATTAATATTCTGCGTTTACTGTTAAATAACCTGCAGGAGATTGGAGGCCAAAAGAGCAGTAATTTGCATATTGTGTCCCAACCTAACCAGCCAATCTTCATACAAGTAACGGCCCCTATTTAAAGATACATTAAAGGTGCTGCATGGCTATTAACAATGAAGACCGACTAAACAAATGTAGCTGCGAGCTCATTGGCTGCGCGGTTCTTTACCGCAGCATGGCCGAGAGGCAGAGTGGCCCATGTATACGGTCCCTGATTTATAGTGATTCGTGACAAATTAATTCAGAGCAAATTGAATTTCTTGGCAAACTTCTTATGGCATGTGATGGAGCATGCCACAGTTTATTTGCTGTTAGATTTGTATGGAATCGGAAAAAAGACAAAGAAGGCACACACAAAAACAGTAGAGGCCTCCTAGAAGCCCTATTATGGTTGTGTACAAAACTAAGCTCAAATGTTAATTTGACCCTTAACACATTACATACACAGCAGCAAATTTTACATTAACACAACACAATAAATGCCATTGAAAAAGCCAGGTTAAAGTTGATGCGTGTTACATCTGTGTAATATGGATGTGTTCATGAATCCTAACTGCAATCAAGTTTATACTGAGTGAATCTTTAAACTGCAGACTGGTAAAGTTTTAATACACATATTTGCTATATAGTGCACCCACATACTGTATATCTTAGGCTTCGTTCACATCAGCGTTCAGCCTTTCCTTTCCGTTCTCCTACTCCGTTATAGGGGCAGGAAAAAACGGAAAGGACGGATTCGGCACATAACTGAGCCGAACGGAGCCTACGGACTAAACTATAATGGGGTCCGTTAGGTTTACGCTCAGAAGATGATTTTGGAGCGGAGACAAAAGTAGTGCATGCAGGATTTTTATCTCTGCTTCAAAAATCTTCCTCTGGGCAGAAACCTAACGGACCCCATTATAGTCTATGGGGGGTCTACGGGGTCCGTAGGCTCCGTTCGGCTCAGTTATGTGCCGAATCTGTCCTTTCCGTTTTTCCTGGCCCTATAACGGAGTAGGAGAATGGAAAGGCTGAACGCTGATGTAAACTTAGGCTACTTTTACACTGGCGTTTCTGGGTCCGCTTGTGACATCCTTTTCGGGGCTCTCACAAGCGGCCCAAAACGAATCAGTTCAGCCCCAATGCATCCTGAATGGATAAGGATCCGTTCAGAATGCATCAATTTGGCTGTGTTTGGTCTCCGTTGCGCTTTTGAGGCGGTCACTAAAACACAGCTTGCAGCGTTTTGGTGTCCGCCTGACGACGCAGAGCCAAACGGATCCATCTAGACTTACAATGTAAGTCAATGGGGACGGATCTGTTTTCACTGACGCAATATGATGCAATTGAAAACGGATTCGTCCCCCATTGACTTTCAATGTAAATCAAGACGGATTTTTGATTTAGACTTTTTTTTTAATGAATAATGCAAACGGATCCGTTATGAATGGATACAAGGGTTTGCATTATCGGTGCGGATCCGTCTGTCCAGATACAAGACGGATCCGCACCAAACGCGAGTGTGAACGTAGCCTTAGAGGGAAAGGTGTACTTGAGCATCGGAAACATGTGAGCATCAAGAAGAATCATACTGTGGCTTTAAATGAGAAGGCTCTCACGTGGCTAGCAGACATTGCAATGGGAAGATTTAGCAATAAAGTGTCCAATCATTACTAATTCATTTTCCTCATTTCAATAACATGCCGATCAGGATGAGCACACTGCTATCAGCGGATGCAATCTCGTGTTGCACAGACATTTTATTGAAAAGGGCTTTTGTGTCTTCTCTTTCAATCTCTCCGTTCTCGCACCC
Source organism: Bufo bufo (assembly GCF_905171765.1). Lineage (NCBI taxonomy): Eukaryota > Metazoa > Chordata > Amphibia > Anura > Bufonidae > Bufo > Bufo bufo. The sequence continues at coordinate 128,300,581 of NC_053391.1, read as the reverse complement.
ACTTCTCCTGGCAAGCAAGCAAAAGGAAAGGTTTTGATCTTGATGTTTAAATCTAAGGTGCTGATTTGGTAGAAAAAATTTGAAATGTGTTCCCTAGAGGACGCACAGCAGCTCTTTGCAGCTTTTTATTTATTTTTTCATCTCATTTAATTTGTGTGAGTCATTCGGAGCTTTGGTTTTGACAACTTGAAATAGAGGGATTGGTGTGGAGTGGGACCGATCTGAGAAGGCATGGTTTTTAGTTTGGGTAAAGCTGAAGTCATTTGAGGATTACTCTTTGGCCTCATGCACACGACCGTTGTGTGCATCCGTGGCCGTTGTGCCATTTTCCGTTTTTTTTTTGCGGACCCATTGACTTTCGGAAAATGCACCGTTTTGCAGCCGCATCCATGAACCGTGTTTCCTGTCCGTCAAAAAAATATGACCTGTCCTATTTTTTTGACGGACAACGGTTCACGGACCCATTCAAGTCAATGGGTCCGTGAAAGAACACGGATGCACACAAGATTGGCATCTGCGTCCGTGATCCGTGGCCGTAGGTTACTTTCATACAGACGGATCCGAAGATCCGTCTGCATAAAAGCTTTTACAGTATATTCTAACACAGAGGCGTTCCCATAGTGATGGGGACGCTTTTAGTTAGAATATACTACGAACTGTGTACATGACTGCCCCCTGCTGCCTGGCAGCACCCGATCTCTTACAGGGGGCTGTGATCCGCACAATTAACCCCTCAGGTGCTGCACCTGAGGGGTTAATTGTGCCTATCATAGCCCCCTATAAGAGATCAGGGGCTGCCAGGGAGCAGGGGGAAGACCCCCCTCCCTCCCCAGTTTAATTTCATTGGTGGCCAGTGCGGCCCCCCCCGGCCCCCCCTCCCTCGATTGTAATATCATTGGTGGCCAGTGTGCGGCCCCCCCGGCCACCCTCCCTCCCTCTATTGTATTATCATTGGTGGCCAGTGTGCGCCCCCCCCCGGCCCCCCCTCTATTGTATTAATATCATTGGTGGCCAGTGTGCGGCCTCCCCTTTCCCCCCTCCCGATCATTGGTGGCAGCGGAGATTCCGATCGGAGTCCCAGTTTAATCGCTCTGGGCTCCGATCGGTAACCATGGCAACCAGGACGCTACTGCAGGCCTGGTTGCCATCTTTACTTAGCAATATTACAATATTAGAAGCATCATACTTACCTGCTGCGCTGTCTGTGACCGGCCGGGAGCTCCTCCTACTGGTAAGTGACAGGTCTGTGCGGCGCATTGCTTAATGATCTGTGCTTAATGCACCATTATAATAATGCACCATTTTGACTTCAGAAAAATACATCTCATTGTCTCAGTGATCACAGTATTTTTAACTGTACTAAAGTGGATACAAGTATGTTCTCAAGCATATGTCAACAAATCTGAAGTGAATAATGCAGTGTGAACAAAGCCTAAATATATCTCCTGGACAACAGTGTTCTCAACTGTACTACTCACTCATAACAACGATGCAAATATGACTTGGGCCACAGCTTTTTTTACCTATTATTGGACAGAGGCATACTTTGAATCCCTAGTGCAAGATCTGTAATGGGACTACTCCCTATCATGCATCACGTAACACAGGTGTCTTTTTATGTAACCAATGAGCCTTTAGGTAACTGGGCCTAGGTGCACCTTCTATCATGGTGCTGGCTAATTTTTACAGTGCTGTCGATTTTGAATGTAATAGCATACCATCCAAACTCCTTCTACCACTGGTCTAGCAGCTACGGGTAATGGTGGAAATTCCAGCCGATAGGTGGCTGCACTGGAGCATGCATGGTTGAAGAAAACAGTACGGGGACTGTAAGATGGAGACATCAGAGGCAGCATGGAGGATCGGAGCGGCAGAGAGCAAGTAAGTATTAATCTTTAGTGGGGCAGGCTGCTGGCAATATGGAATTATTACCAGAAAACCTCTTTAAACCTAGGTGATCTTTGTAATAAAGATGAAAAAGGCAGCTCTCACCTATTTCTTCTTGCCACGAGCACGGACGTAGTGCCTGGTTTGCACTATGGGTAAACCTCAGAAAAAAGCTCTTAGGTCCAGTTCAAATGTTCAAAGTATAACCTTTATTCCAACGGCTTTAAAAACTTAGCGGTACACACAAGGCTTGTTAAGGGATTTCCGACCATTGTCAATATAGGTCCTTCATCATGACAATTGATCTTTGTGATTTCATAACCCAGATCAGTCCCCGGCCCAAAATATATTAAAAAAATGTCATAGAACACTTTTCTTGGAAGTTCAAATATATGAGTCTATAGAATACTACAAAGCTGAAAGGGGGTACTCATATTTCACTTATTTTACTGAAGTCACGTTTACCAGACTTATCTCTTATATAATAATTTCCAGAAAGACAAATGCAGAAGAACCCGGCTCAAAATAAAGAGTTAGAAGGGCAGAATAGGAAGAAATTGCAAAGAAGAACCCTTTTCTTGCATCCTGAGACAATTTCTTGTTGCAGTAAATCCTATTTTTAGTCAATATGGTAGAAGGGTGAGTGATGCGGTAATTAAGCGCCAGGAGCATTTCTCTGGAATAGAAGGTGATGCACCATTACCTGTGTTATCATATTGCTCATCAAAATGAACGCTGGCAAATAATGTAGCTACTAAAGTAAGTATATATTTTACAGTAATACTAGTTTCTGTCCATTAACTTCTTACTGTGCACAACAATCTATGGCAGGGAATGATGCTGAAGGCTATTTTATTTAGGAGTTGTACTTGTAGGGTAATTATGAAGAGAATCATATAACATTCCGGTGGTGCAATGGGTAATATAGATAGATCCGGTTTAACACAGTGATTGGTACATTGGGTCTTGTCCTAAACGGACTGCTGTAGCATGTCTGTAATAAACAGGCATGTCTTTATTGTGCAGTACCCAAGTGGAAAGAGTTACCGTATCTGGAATAGTTTGTTAATATACTGTACTATAATGTTATGTTATACACTGCTATTTAATGTGACACACCCAGTATGCTTAAACATGAGAATGGCCAGAGTTAACAATCCTGGCCAAGCCCTCTCTGGAGCTTTGGGTGTGGGCTGGCCCCTCTCCTTAGTTCCAGGAGAAGATTCCAGGTGTGCTAGGAGTAGGCAGTGTGAGGACAGGCCTGGAGAAGGCAGGGAGAAAACAGTATGTTATCCTCTTCTCAGGCATTCAGCTTCAATGATTTCGGAGACTGATCCCTATGTGTCCTCCACTACCATGAGAGAGAGAGAAGAACTGGAGAACTGACATAGTTACAGCTTGAGAGTCAGCAAGGTAACCAGCGTGGAACATTAAAGACTTTGCTACTACATCGGGGAAACAATTAAGAAACCCGTGCACCCCAGATTAGTGGATTCAAGGGCTACAACATTTTAGTCACCAAGGTGATCAGCATACAGCATTCTCAGGCCCTGCTGCAGTGGAGGGATAAAGACAGGGGCAGTCGTATTATTGTAACCACATGACGCCATGCGAAGTGCGGACATTGTGATAGATTACATTTGCTAGCCAGAGATCCCAGTACTAGAGACTGTAGCAAGATCAAAAGTAATTTGAGGGCCATTGTTTCCAACTACTTGCTTAGCTTATGCATGGAAATCTGGGTAGAATTTGCAGTATTTACAGATAAATGCTGGATGTACTACAACTACTATTCAGTATAATAGATTACAGAAAGCGGGCAGCACAAAAGCAATTTAAAACAAGGTACTGCCCATGTACATAAACACTACAATCAATGGAAACAAAGAGCACATGGGAAAAAGACAAAATGGCGCACACCAAAAAAATCACATGATTAAATCCCAAATTTTATTAATATCGAAAACATGATCACAAAAAGCATTAAAAACAATGTTAAATGGGAGGTGTAAAGTAATGTAAATATATCTACACCTCCTCCCAGGGGTGTACCACCAATGAGGCCAAGTGAGGCGATCGCCTCAGGCAACACCAGGTAGAGGCAAAAGAGGGGCAGCCGAAGGGCAATGGGCTGAAGGGAAAGTGTTAGGTTAATAAACTGGCATTGGAGGGGGAGGGGCACCATTTCAGTTTTTGCCTCAGGTAGCAAAAAGGCTAGGTGCACTCCTACCTCCCCCCTTACAAGTTTCACATATTGGTTGTAGTGGAAGTACCAAATCCCCACATGTATTGTCGCTCCTACGGCTTTGTCAGGGGTAAAGATACAAGAGATCATAAGGGACATAAATACCAGAAGGGCACCATGGCGATGGCGTCTGTGAATTACAAGTATGGCTGCGCAACACATATTAAAGCGGGGCCTGGAAGCCGGGTACTCGAAGAGATGCTTGGATAATAACCAGTCAGATGTCATATGCGGCACATGCATAGAAAAGGCATGTCAATAATGAATACAGTACTATACGTAGGTGCACTCTCATATGGAAGCAACCCAACGTTTTCAAGTGTCAAAAGTGCATCCAATACATACAGCAACATGAGAAACATGGATAAAATATTCAGTGCACAGTAAAGAGAGACTTTTGTTAAGTCCGATCTGGCCTGATTACTGACTCTCCTAACATTACACGCTGACCATGGCCATTGTTTTAAGCCTTACTTTGCACCCACACAGACATTTAACATCAAGGGCACCTGGGAGTCTCGAGAAGGAGCGACAGCCTGAAGGAGTACACCGTAACACATCATCATAAGGGCCACTTCCACTCCCATCCTCTGCTCTGGCTCCTCAGGGGCTTGCTGAAATTGTATTTGATAATATTCTGACTAATGTATCATTCAATAGTATTATAACTTTATAATTTGTGTTCCATATCCGAAAGTATAACTTTAGTCCTAAAGTGTGTTTTTCTTCTAGATTTATCAGTGCGCCCAGTATGTTGTCAAAAGACCACAGGCATAAATTATAACTTGTAAAGCCCAAACAGAATATTTGGAAACTTCGCCATTATTAGGAATATTATGTTTCTGGTAAGAAAGAGACGTTTTCTAGTGAGAAACAAAAGATTAAATAGACAGAGACCCAACCGGTCTGATCCCTGTTTCATTGCGCAATAAGTCAGATCCCTTGACATCTACAGGATATGGAATAAAAATCTCAAGATCATGGGCAACTGTAGTTGACAAGACAGATAGCTTATGGTTTCTCCCTAATGCCCCATCTAGTCGATGCAATTGAGTCCACTAAAATGAAGATTCTCAGACCATTTTTTATTGGCACTTCACCAGCCAGAACAAGGTAATGCCCGATTCTCACTGTTGGTTGAAGCTTATTTTAAGAAAAAAAGAAGTCACTGCTTAATCAGATATTAGTACAACAGACAAACAAAGGCCTGTGCAACATATGATCCCCCCTATCAGAACTGTCTCCCCATCTGTGCCCCACCAGCAACTGGTGGGCGTCTTACCAATGAGTCCACCTCTTAAGATCCTCAAATTGTTTATCAAAAGGGCTAAAAAATATCCCCCTCAGAGAGCCCTTTTAAGCACTTAGCAGTACTAAAAAGGGATACGTGATTTAACTACAGCTTTCACTGCTTCTTAGGAACAAGAACAAGAAGAGTTCTGATGGCTTGGTGTAAACTAGTCTCCTGGCTGTATGATAATCACTTTGTGGGCATATAAATAGTGGCTGTATATGTTACGGTTGTGCTGCAGTAATGCATTTTTTGGTCACATAGCTTGTATAGGAGAAGCACATTTAAACTGCGGCACAATTTCTATGTGTATAGGCACCCTTAGTACTACTAAGTGTTCCACTATTACGGTGTGATAAGCCATCATTTCGATTTCCTAACTCAAAATGAACCTCACTTGATAACAGGTTACCTATAATCTATGTCATTTTAGCTGTGCAAACATAGCATAGATGATCATAATAAAAATATTATTTTATTTTTATTATTATTTTAGTTTAATAATACCTCTTAATTAAAAATATATCCAAGGCTTAATATCCAGAATTACTTTTCTACCATTTGTCATGGCATTTTACGTGATTAAACATTCTAAAAAGACTTGCACTTCTGTTTGACATTTTCTATTGACTTATAGAACACAAAGACATAAGGAGAAGAGTATGAATAAATCAGTCCCTACATTATGGCTATACGGCATGGTGCTGAACCCATGAGCATGATTAAACTGCTTGATTTTTTACAAGCTTTGTAAATATTACAGTTTACAAAGGTTTTTATTCTGTGATGGTTGATATGCATGTGAGTATTCTTTGTGTATATTGCTCTTAGCGGCCCATTCCACTAAAAAAACAGCATGGTAACAGGAACTAGTGAACATCTAGTTGGATTGAACAGTACACATTGAGTGTGGCTATTTGCTTCAAAGACAGGGGGCAGTCTACTAGATGGCGAATGAGGTTTTCAGCTATTATCTTGGTTGATTGTATTTATGGCTTTTGGGTATTTTGTTTCTGAGTGTGATTTTTTGGAGTGACAGGAACAGTAATAGCACATTCTGTTGAAGAATCATAGCAACAGCACAAAACAAAGAAAAATTTAAATGATATCACATAATTCAGTGTCTATAGAAAATAAACACAGTGAAACCTGAGACTTTGAGACGACCGCCAAAAATTGAATTGAAAAGTTGTCTAGGGAGAGTGGTCTTCTCGAAGACGATGGCCATTATAGTCACAATAAATCTGCTCTACATAAGTGGGTGGCCTTGTTAAGGAGGTGTTTTTTTTGTTGTTGAAAAATCACTATTTAAATTAAATTGTAGAAGATTAGAATAAGTTTGAAGAAGATAAAATATAGAAGATTATGGACAGCAGAATTTTTTTTATATATATAAAAGAAAGACTTGTTTAAAAGAAAGATTGTTTAAATAAAGTTTTTATCTTAAAGGGAACTTGTCACCGGAATCTGATGTATAGAGCTGAGGACATGGGTTGCTAGATATGGGAATCTGGGTATTGTGGATGTGCTAGCGACCATCTAGCAACCCATGTCCTCAGCTCTATACATCAAATCCCGGTGACAGGTTCCCTTTAAGCATGTTTTTTAAGAATTTCCATGATACAATTTGTACTTTAAATAATCCCAAAGTTTTTCAGTTTTCACTCTGACCGCTCAACTTCATAATAGTCTTATTCTTCCTTTTCTGTAGAGATAACTTTTCAGCAGCCATCTCATTGTCATCACACGCTGGATTACAATGAACACTAACACCTATATTTAGATAATACAGGATCCACCTTTCATGCGATTTTATTAAGTGAGATATATACCTGTACTTGTGGGGTATTGGACAGCGCTACAGCCAGGGAGAAGGATACGCCCACGGAGAAAGACTCAGTCTCCTCCTCATTGCTCCAATGCTCAGTATTAGCATACTGAGTGGGAAAAATCCAGCAGGGCATAAGAGGCATATTTTAAAAAATCAAGCATGGTGGCAGCATCAGCGGGGGGTATCCCGCAAGTACAGGTATATATCTCCCTTAATAAAATCGCATAAAAGGTCCTCTTTAAAGGAAACCAGATAGCAACATATCTTTTTTTCTAATCGGTTTTTAGTTTTAGTTTTATTCTTTTTTCTGAACATGATTATGGGGGTGGCCATCCTTCCCAAGCTGTTTTTAACAGAATTTAGAAAACATTTAAAGAATTTGTTTATGGCACCCACATGGGCTATACACTCAATGGACATGAGCTGACATTATTGACTTCTATGGGTTAGTTTTATAGGCATACGCTGTGACCTGTGCAGAGGTCATTGTACAAGGAAAGAATAGATATGCTCTGACAATCGCCTATTGTGAATGGTGGATCCTGTCTTATCTATACACAGAGGTGATATCATTACAGGCAGCACTAGAATGACAATTAAGCAGGTAACTGTGGTAAAGTGATCTGTACAGACTCTGTATTAGGCTTAGTGGCCAGTGTGAAAACTATAGGATTTTAAGTTTTTTGTTTAAATATAGATATTGACATAATTTTTTTTTTAAAAAGATGTTAAAAGGGTTGGTCTATCTTATAGATTGGCGGCATATTGCTAGGATATGCTCCCAATGTCTGATAAGTACAGGTCCCAGAGGTCTCTAGTGTCCATGAATGGAGCCCGCACAGTGAAGTAGAATACTCCGCTATTTTCAGAAGACCATAGAAATGAATGGGAAGCACACTGAGCAAGCGCAGCCGCCGCTCCATTCACTACTGTGGGGCTGATGGAAATAGCCGAGCAGTCCACTCTCCTTCACGTTGCGGGCCCCGTTCTAGAGATGTACGGGTCCCAGAGGTGATGACTACTGGATGACATCTGTTGGAGGCATCCCTTTTTTTTTTTCTGTAGCTCTCAGCCTTTTAAAGAGCCAACATGCAGCCAAATGCTTCCCCAGCCAATGGCTGGATGTCTTTGATGGGAGAATGCCTGAACTTTAGGTTTTCTAGCATCTAATTTACCATTGAAAGTGCTATATCCTGTCTGAATACCTGTGTACCGAACTCCTGCCTAACTAGCCACTCTAACTTTGCTTTTACTTGTTCCTCATATTGCTCCTCTAGCCCTAAACTCAGATCTTTCTTACGCTAGGTTACGCTAGTACCGGCCTGCCCTGACCTTGTCCATACTCAGACTACGCTTACTGCTTGACTCCTCGATGCTGAGGTGACTACGCTTACTGCGTGACTCCTCGATGCTGTGGTGTCTCTGACTCCCGTGGGTCAGCCACTAACCACACTTGGACTATCTGAGAAAGTAGCTTCCTGGTGGCTTCCCACAGCAAAGTCCAGATCCTTGTACAGGAGTTAAAGGGTGAATACTGGGGGAACTGCCAGGATGACACCCTTAGAGTTGGCTCACACTCAAACTGGTTGGTTGGTACAGTGAGGCCACACCCACTGACTTACATGCGAGCCTGACTTTAATGTAGATTTATCAAAGCTGGAGCCAAGGAGAAAGTGGGGCAATGGCCTGTATAAACCAATGAGACTTCAGCTTCCATTTGTCTGAGGGGTTTTAAAAAATGAAAGCAATAACCTCATTGGTTGCTAACTACCCTACTTCTCCATTCCACTAGGTTAGATGAATCTTTCCCAGTTTTCTACAATTACAAAATCTATAATTTTTTATCCTTTGAGAAGGTAATACTTCTAGATACTGTGATGTGATTTCTAACATAATCGGAGAGCGAGAAATGCAGAGCCCACAACCATTCATTTTGATAAACGTACATTCGTCTGTGTGCGAATAATTTAAAATGCATTTTTTATGCTGTTGGAAAACTCATTTGAAATTAAAATTGTAATTTCTAATGTTTTGTTGGGTACACAGCACGGCTCGATGGGGTTTTTTCTTCCTGGCTGCCTTTGTCATTTCTTGTTATGATTCTGATTAGAATCCAGTCAGATCAAGCAGTAATGAAGCCATCATTTGTGACCTCAACCTCCAAATCTAACGCTTCCATGGATGTAATTACACACTTTCCTGTCCCATTCAAGAGGATATGAGCTACACTTTACCTTCAGTATCTGAGAATTACTGCTTTAGCTCCTGTGTGAAAATGTTGTAAGGGTAAAGTCATTGACTGCACAAAAAAACGAGGCCTGAAAGAATTAATGTCATGAGCGGTAATTTAGCCTGTAAAGTGGCCTCCTCTGCAGTGTGTATGTGATGAAGTATGGCAATACACTCTCGATAGCTGTTTGGCCGAATGCTTGTGTTGGCCGACAATTATCTCTCTTGACCCCCGATACACAGGCATGATCAACTCTGCTGAGCCTGCATGTGTTCTGAATGGGGAGCGGAAAATGAAAGGATTGGGCATGTTGAAATTCACCAGCCTGATACTTGTTTCCCCCAATGACTTATAATGCGCGTCATAGGGTTATGTTAAAGCAAAAATCACAAAGAGGAGGCAGGCAAGAAAAGCCCATGAGAACTGGAAATGGCCCTTTTGGCCATTATAAAAGCCAATAGCAAGCAGGGTAATCCATTTCCATATGGCTTTGAGCAGTGGGATATATATATAAAACCTAGTAACATAATGTTGATATATATATATATATATGTGTGTGTGTGAATAATGAGCTCACCATTATGTTACTTGTTTTTGTCACCCAGGCCCAGAGATGGGCCTGATGTTTGTTTCCTTGTTCTTATCCTTAGCATAACCCTAGGGCAGTGGTGGCGAACCCTCTGTGGGCAGCCAGCACCTTGGAAAAAGTCTATGGTGTACCAATCTGCCTTAGACTTCCTACCATTCATCAGCACAGAATGAACTATGAACAGCACACGCAGCGGAATGAACACGGACAGGCTATTATAGCTAAATTATAAAGTACATGAAAGATATACTATATTGGACTGTAGTATTCAGGTGAAATTGCCGTGTTGGCACTTCACAATAAATAAATGGGTTGTAGGGTTGCAGTTTGGGCACTCGGTCTATAAAAGGTTCGTCATCACTGCCCTAGGGTCATTCCCTGTGCCATAAGGGAGGGGATCAACAAATGCTGGCTCTTCTCTTCAAGGGCCCTGTAGCAGACACATGAAGGGAGATTTATCAAAACTGGTGTAAAGGAAAACTGGCTTAGTTGCCCATATCCAGGGGTGTAGCTATAGGGGAACAGAGGTAGCAGTCGCTATCATACATATCTAGGAGGAAAAACAGAGGAATGCTAAAAGATGTTCCTGATGTTTTTTTATATTATCTGGAATACAGGAGAGCTGACAGAGTCTATTTGCTGTGATATTTGCTAGAACAATATGAAAAATTATTGCTCTAATTTCTTTTGGACTAATAAGATTAAGGAGTCAACCGGCTTGGAGAACACCTAACTTTCTACACATCTACGTATTTTGGAACATTCATGTTTTTGGTTGAGTTGACCAATGTAATTAGCATGACGATTCTGTTTGAACCATAGCACTGAACCATATATTGTATACCGTATTTTTCGCCCTATAAGACGCACCTAGGTTTTTGAGGAGGAAAATAAGAAAAAATATATTTTGAACAAAAAGGTGTGCTTTTGGTGGGTTTTGAACTAATGGTGGTCTGTGGATGACACTATTATGGGGGATCTGTTGAGGACACTGTTATGGGGGATCTGTGGGTGAAACTGTTATGGGGGATCTGTGGGTGACACTGTTATGGGGGATCTGTGGGTGACACTGTTATGAGGATCTGTGGGTGACACTGTTATGGGGATCTCTGGATGGCTCTTATTGGGGTCTCTGGATGGCACTGTTATGGGGATCTGTGGATGACATTGTTATGGGGGGATCTGTGGATGACACATATGTGTCAACCACAGATCCCCTCGATAACAGTGTCCCTGTAGTGTGAATGACCCCCAATACAGGGGGTGGGGGTCGCATCTGGTTTTATAATGACAGCGTGGCCCGTGCAGTGACTGTATTATACTACACGGGCCCCGCTCACTGTATATACCGTAATCTTATCTATAATTGTAGGCATTATTAATATATACAAATTCAGGGTAATCAGCGCCTGTATTTCTTACAACAAGCGCTCGGTAGCAGAGAGGAGGGAGGAGGCAGGACGGGCGCTGGCAGCGTGAGTCACTACGTCATGCGCCCACGCCGCCTGCTTCATTCATAAAGTGGGTGGCGCAGGCACATGACGTAGTGACTCACTCTGCCAGCGCCCATCCTCCCGGCCTGCCTCCTCCCTCCTCTCTGCTACCGAGCGCTTGTTGTAAGTAATACAGGCGCTGATTACCCTGAATTTGTATATATTAACAATGCCTACAATTATAGATAAGATTACAGTATATACAGTGAGCGGGGCCCGTGTAGTAGAATACAGTCACTGCATGGGCCCCGCTGTCATTATAAAACCAGATGCCAGCCCCCAGCCCCTCCTCCCTCTCAGCTGATACACCCGCGGCGCGGCATCGCGGCACGGCATATCATTGACAGTTCGGCAAAATGCAGCATTCGCCCCATAAGACGCACTGCTATTTTCCCCACACTTTTGGGGAGGGAAAAGTGCGTCTTATAGGGCAAAAAATACGGTAATATCCATTACATTTCGGAAACATATAAACCCCTTGTGCCCATAGACTAATAGGCTGCAGTATACTGCTCATCACGGTGATCAATCTGATAATAAACACTTCATGGAAAGAAAAGAGAAAAATATCATTACATTTTTTAGGAAGTGCTGTGTTTTATCGAACTGCAGTATGTCTGATTATTCGAAACCTCATACATACATTCAAAATGCATTCCTTTATTGATCCAAATGTGCTGGAGTGTTTATACCAGATCTCTGGCTTCAGACGTATCATAAATGTAGAAGTGGCACGTGACCGTCATGGCAATAAGGCACTTCAGTATCAGTTTAATCAGATCACTGAATTGTAAAGAGACAAGCCAAAGCCGCACTTTCCCTTCCCAGGAACTCCATTGCTAATTAGGATGTGCAAGAAGGGCTGAGAGGGTTAGGGATGTATTGATTTCTTTCAGGATCCCTACACGAAGGGGAGGGATATGTTGTTTCATTGTACAAACACAAACCTCGTGAGACACCTTTTGTATTTTCTAGAAAATCTCTGCAAAGATTACCGTACATTGCGCCGCATAGGTAGAAACCATAACCGTGTGGGATGAGTATCTCCAACTTTAAGACTTTGGAATTCAAAATGTTTTCTGTGCTGTCAACTCGAGGTACTGCGAACGAAAGGTCATCTGTCTTGAGGGCTAGGGTTTTCAGAAGCTTTGAATGACCTAAAAGAACAGTTGTATCAATACAATGGGTGTAATTAAACCAATACTTTACACAAACTTGCCCTTTTTAGACAACATCTAACTTTCCTGGAGTATTCAGCGAATATGGTATTCAGTGAAGGCAACAACTGGTGGATAGGGGGAAATACATAAAAAATCGGCCAGATGACTCCAGACTCCTCCATAAATATGCAAGCTCCAGCTCAGCTGGACTTCCATGTTTATTTCAGTAAGTAGAGGGGAATAAATCACCACCAGACCCCTCTTGCAGAATCTTATCTCCCATGGGAACAAAAGCCTAAGGATGTCATGATGACTGTTAATACAAGCCCCTTTACATTGCTCAATAAGGAGTAAGGAAGGAACAGTTCATTCCCGACAATCACCCGCTCGTCAGTGAAAGAGACACAATCCACTCCAGTTTGGTAAAGTAGGTAGGAAATCAGTTGTGGTCAGTGTTGGGCTGTGATTCCTTGGGCCCACTAAAGGAAATTATCCTTGGAACCCAATATCATTATTAATGTCTAACAGCTTTTAAATTAAAGAAATTGACCCTAAGAACAAGTGATTACCTTCAGAGGCAGCTCCAAATGGTTTTTTTCTCCTGGACTTTTGGGGCCCACTAATGCATGAGAGCCTGGACCAACCAGAGGACTCTGGTGGATCAGAGTGGATCAGTTTGACTCTAGGTATGGTTGATTACATTAATTTGTTTAACTCCAAATTTATCAACTGTGACTATTTCAAAAGTTAAAAAAAATTGTTCAGCTAGGGGGGTAGAATAGAAAAACTATAGCAACATCTCTAAACATGAAACATTTTACTAAACATGCACCAATTTTGGAAGTTCTGACTTCAAAAATTCCCCTATAAAAATTTCCCCTATTCAGTTGTAGCATCTAAAGCAATAATTGTAAGTAGAGTATATATTGCTTATCTTCAGGTCTATCTCCAGTATGTATGCTCTGAAAAGGAAATATCCACTGGTTTGAGCTAATAACTAATGTAATTTCTTTATGAGACCAATGAATTTATAAAGGACTGAAGCTAGTGATGGTGGCATCATCATTTATAATACATCTGTCCAGAAAAGGTCCAATGGGATGTAGCTGAGATTAGCTGTAAGTTCTGCTGTGTATACGGTAGAGTGCTACTGGGTACAAAATAGCAAACAAAACAAAAAATATGCCAAGGCTAAAAATTCTATTGATTTGCTTTGACACATTTCTTTGATAACCGTGGCTAAGAATTCTGGACCTAGAATTACACCATGCAGAAATCAATAGGATCCTTTTCTGTGTATCATCTATTGAGGTGTGTTTCATCCACAAATGACATTGCTATTGCATTTATGTGAAAAGTGGAATTTTCGCCCATGATTTTCTTGTCATTGTAGCAGAAGTACAGCAATTTGAGGATAAAAAGAATTTTACCAGGTGTTATAAAAATAGAAAAGGGTAATTTGGTAGGTTTTCTTCCTGTTCTCTCATACCTTTGCCTATCCTCAAGAGATTCCAGATATGCATTATGTGTAGCCAAAGTTTTGATAAAGAAAATTGTATACATGTAAATCCCATCTTCCAAACTATTCCTAAATGGTTTGCTATTGGGTCTAGATATGGGTTCCTGTGCTTCCTTCACTAATGGCATGATGTCTACAAGCTTATCATTTAGATTTTGTGATTCATTCTCGAAGTATATTTCCACTTAAAAATGGAATTCATACCACAAGAACTGCCGATTTTAGTGGTCCTGTTCATTCAGAAAAAGTAGGCAGTCTGCTCGAATTTCCTTATATTTTAATAGCAGTGAGGTGTAGAGCAAGTTCAAGAATCAGCACTGCCATCTTGCACTGGAGTTCTACATGTTAATCTATCCAAAAATATATCTTCTATAAAATTAGCACAAGGGAAATTAGATTGTGAGGTGATGAGTAAAGGCCCCTTTACACGGGCCAATTTTGCAGGTGATTGTCAGGAAGGACAAGGCAATTGGCTGCTCATCAGTGGAGGAGACCGGTGCATTTACATGCAGTGATCTCCTCCCCAGTATGGAGAGGAGCGATTACTAATGCCATTACCTGTCCCCATACAGATTCGTTGTTATCTGTGTTGTTGTTGTTCAGAGTTGACATTGTACTTCGCATGTCATCATTCCCTAAACTGAGATTACTAAAACCCTGGAAAAACATTTACAAAATGTTGAACTTAATAGTAAAAATTGAACAGGAATGGAGCCTCACATCAACACATAGGCTCTCCATGTGCAACCATATAGAGAAACACCATATTATTAGGTTTTTTTGTCTCATAGGCAGTGCTTCCAGGGGAGAAATCTACCATAATCCAGCATACTTTGATCATTTCATGGAAACATACAAATGTGGACAACTTGGAGCTTGTTCGAATACCTATTATGGCTGTGAGCAAAAGCCCAAGGAGACTCTGCAGTATGCCAAATTTTGGATCTTATAGGTACTATACATACAATACATCCAAAAATATATGTTTTTCCTTAGCTTTCCTTTTGGCTCAAGATATACTGAAAGGATTGGCGCAAGACGACCAGCTTGGAAAAAAGACTTTGATATTGCTCACAATGCCCATCAATGCAAAAGTGGTTTCTTCAAAGTCGGTCATCTCGCGCAACTCATCTGGAGAAATCTCAAGCCCAAAGGAAAGGTAAGGGAGGACGCCCCTAGGCACAAAAGTAGAGACATGTTCCACTGACATGTTGCACTGCTGCCGAGGCCCCATTCATAAAGTGTTTACGGCCCGTACTCCGTACACCGCTGAACAGTCTGCGTTGTACAGAAATGTCAATTTTAAGAGCACCGGGAATGGTGCGCTTTCGGGGGTGGAAACTGTAATAAAAATACAAAATGCCTTAATAAAGTATATTAGAAAAACTATTATTAGGGCAATCTTATTAAAATTTTACTCTTAAGTCTGCATGGATCCTAGGGTTTCAGCAGTCACTCAACTAAATTCCTATTGGTCTGCAGTTTGTAAATTCATAAAGTTACAGAGTGATATCAGGCACCAATTAGGCACTTCCTTTCATTACGGCAGTATTTGTCTGAAACAAACATGACTGATATTAAGCAAATGGCTGAAAAGCACTAGAGAAAAAGTTAAACCAATTCATTTAGTGAAAATTCCAGGAATGCTGTTATAAATCCATACCATAGTTATATGAATGCACAAACCCCTTTAATAATAAGGATTATGACAGTAATGAGTAAGTGGGGATTAAAATCCTGCATTAACTTTTTCTGACGTCCCTGCCATATAATTACAGCTTGGACGCAAGTGGTATTTGTGTGTACATACGTGTTAACACTTTTCAGGGGGCTCTAAAATTTGTCACCTTCCATGGATGATTAGAAGGATTATGCTAAGACGGTTACATTGTCTTAGAGTATTAGCAAATAATTCTGTACTTGATTTATTTACCTACTCTCATGGGAGTAATCGGTTTACAAATGATCACATTAGCGCTTCCATGTACGGTATTTCACAAACAGCATGAAAACAAATTTTAGGTGAGATTGTTTTTTTTGGTGTTTTTCCGTAACATTTCCCATCTGTGTTATAAATTGAATTTATTGTTCGTTACTATTACATGTTTAGCAGGGCTTGGTTAAATGAATGGTTATTGACTCAGAGAATCCTCTATTCTAGTTGTACTTTAATACAATACATTTAGAACTGGCAAACATTTACTCCTTAGCAGAAATGGAAAAGCCTCCTAAAAGCACGGTGACAATGGTCACGCATTCATTTTGGTATGGTTGTTTTATCATCAGTGTAATCTTTATTATATCATTTTACCGTGACTTATACTAGGTACTGGCAAATATAGCTATGACTACCATAATATCCAAATGATGGTTCCATACTATAATTGGTATTGGATTATATTATAGTAGTAGTGCTATATAACACTCACTGGTATCCCCAGAGTATCTACCGCCACAGTTAAAGAGCATCTATTAGCAGGATCAAACTTATTAAAACAGACATACTACCTGGTACAGTTGATCCTGCTGAGGGAAGTGACTCCTTTCTTCTTGAAATCCATGACCTATTTTTTTTTTAAAACTGTCTTTTATTGCATATGCTAATGAGGTCTTCAGTGCACTCAGGGGTGGGCCTAGCACCTTGAAGCACCACTTCACCTCCACCTTCTCCACTTGGCTACTCTCTCCTTACCCATAAGTGACAGGGCCAGGCATCCTCGCTGTCTTCCTGCCTGGCCCTGTAATCCTATGCATGCACTGTTGAATGTTCAATCTCTGCATGCGCAGGTCAGATCTCAGCACCAAGGAAAGCTGACAGTGGTGTACTGCACATGCGCCGATTGGACATCTGCTCATGCACAGGATTACAAGGTCAGGCAGGAAGACAGGAAATTGACTTTTTGACTGTTATAGAAATATTTGTTTAGCAGTGTAAACATATGCATTACTTTTTAAATGTAGAATCAGTTATTGCATGCATTGTTCTGATATCTAGTACACATTCATATTACGGTATTCCCTGACACATTACTATTGGCATGTTTTGGATAATTTTATATGTTGAATGAATAGACTCTTGAGCCCTATTAAGAGCAGCTCTTGCAGTCATAGTCACAAAACCAATTTGGTTGGTCTTAAAATATATATTTGTTGAGGGGCCTTGAATCTGTCCTATAGGCAACGGCACACTCAACCAGATGGTAGAGTAATTATTTCCTTTGCAGAGTGCGTCATTGGAGTGCATAAAGTGGCAATGCATAATATGATACTGAGACTTTTACACAAGTGAGTTCTTTGCCTAAATTAAAGTGGGAATTTTTCCCTGATTAGCATCACTGATAGCATTAGTAGTAGCAGTATTCAGCTTCATATTACTGGCCTCAGTTCTGTACCTCTACATGGGATGTTACCTCTTCTACTGTATATAACATGGTTTTCCCATTATCATCATACTTGCCCGACACTTTGGTATTGCTGGCTGCAGTTCACACTACAGCCAGTCTAAACTCCCTATTATTATTGCATAATCTACTCACCACAGGGCTACTATACACAGATTGGATTACATATAAATTAGTTATTTCACTATTTCTTCTTTTGTACTCTAAAGCTGGGTATAAGTGTTAGATTAAAGGTGGTCAAGCTCGCAAATTTAAGTGGGACTCGCCAATCCTGTCTTGTCTGTGGGGTTGTCCTGACTTCCCTCTGAAAGCAAATGTTGCGAGAATCAAGGATCAGGCTATTGAAATCAACATGCCCCATCCTTTTTTTCTCAGGGGAGATAAGCTGTGCCAAGCGTGCATGGTTATGGAGATAGTTGAGGGGTAGCTTTCAGGTACAGTATCTAGAGCAGGGGTGCACAATCTGTGGCCCGAGGGACAGATGCAGCCCTCGATACCATTGTGTGCGGCCCCCAACCATCTGGAAACAGACATGTATGTATATGTCTTGTGGCTGCTTACCATGCATTGTTCATGTATTCTTCCATTAGATGGGAATCCTGAAGGTCTAACCAGACATTTATAGTATGTACTATATGTACAATATGCCATAAATACAGTATTTCAGTTGGTAATACTCATTTAACTTTTTTTTTTGGCCCTTGGGATTCTTTCAGTCTGACAATGTGGCCCCCAACCAGAAAAGGTTGTGCACCCCTGATCTAGAGTATATACCCAGCTTTAAATAGCTCAGTAGGTTTATCTAAAGTGCTAGAAAACCACATGTCATCAATACATTTGATAATGAGACACATCATGTCAAATAACTAACCCTGTTGCACTGACACCTGGGAAGACATGTGGACAACAAATTACAGATACTCTAAAAAAAACTGAACTACTTTGTTCCATTTTGACTGCTAAACAGGTGACTAAATCCCAATACAAGGATTCTCAAAAATCAATATCAGCCATATATGTCAGGCACTCTGTTAGCCTTCTCAGTCATGTAGATGAAATTTGAGGGGTTATACAACATGATTGTCTGGAAGCATAACTTTCAAGAAACCAGGAGCTCCCTCAGCTGTTTCTAAGGAGTATGTATCCACTGCACTCTGGGGTCGAGTGGAGGGTGGACCATAGGCGCAAAACACAACCAGAGTTTGTTTCAAACCAATAGGTTTTTTTAATTGTTTTTGTTATCGTGACAACGCGTTTCGGGGTACTGTGGACCCCTTTTTCAAGTCTGTGAAAATGCTGCTGATGGAAATTGCGCTGCTCCCAGCTTCTGGCCCGTGCGGCGTCCAGATGCTGTGAGCACGTGCCAGAAGCTGGGAGCAGCGCAATTTCCATCAGCAGCATTTTCACAGACTTGAAAAAGGGGTCCACAGTACCCCGAAACGCGTTGTCACGATAACAAAAACAATTAAAAAAACCTATTGGTTTGAAACAAACTCTGGTTGTGTTTTGCGCCTATGGTCCACCCTCCACTCGACCCCAGAGTCCAGTGGATACATACTTCATACACTGACCCGGACGGCGGCTTGGCCCCCGCCAAAGGTGAACACGGACGTAACCGGCAGCACCAACCAGCAACACCTAAACCACTCCTACTCGCCTCCAGTATAGTTGCACCAAACATTAGGTGCAACAATAACAGGTGAGCAGTACCACTCTTCCTGTATTTGGAAGCTTGTTCTGAACCTACTCACCCTATGAGCGCCTTTTTCCTCCTTTGGCCACTTCTTACTGTTTCTAAGGAGTGAGTAAGGTTGGGTTCACTTATTATGGACCCTGACTTGCAAACAAGGGTATTTAGTAGCCACACATAAGAATAAGATTTTCCTTCAAACTTCATTGTTCCATCGTATTCCTGGATTATATTATAGTAGTAGTGCTACATAACACTGGCATCCCCAGAGTATCTACCGCCTACAGCCACAGTTAAAGAGCATCTATTAGCAGGATCAGTCTTATTAAACCAGGCATACTACCTGGTACAGTTGATCCTGCTGAGGGAAGTGACTCCTTTCTTGTTTAAATCCATGACCCATTTTTTTTTCCAACACCACTTCACCTCCGCCTTCTGCCCTTGGCTACTCTCTCCTTCTCCATAAGTGACAGGGCCGGGCATCCTCACTGTCTTCCTGCCTGGCCCTGTAATCCTATGCATGCACTGTGGAATGTTCAATTTCTACATGCGCAGGTCAGATCTCAGCACCAAGGAAAGGTGACAGTGGTGTACTGCAAATGCGCCGATTGGACATACATTCCATCAAACTTCACTGCCATTGTGGTCAAGTTCTGCATGGAGACTTTACAGGGGTTCTCAATAGCAGATCGATGGCCGTTCAACTCCCTTGCACCCCTGCCAATCAGCTGTATAAAAAGGCCATGGAGATGCATAAGTGCTTAGGCCTCTTCCTAGGCTAGTGATGTCATGTTCATTGATCACATGGCCTAGATCTGTGATGGCTAACCTCCGGCACACTTGCTTGGCTGAACTCATGCTGGGAGTCATAGTTTCACCATGCTGGGAGTCATAGTTTCACCACGGCCTGTTCAAGAGAATGGGGGTGAGCTGCAATACATCTAATCGATGGCTATGTGCTTGGTAACACTGCACTCACGGAAGCTCCATTGAGCACTGTGGCTTCCTCAAACAGCTGATCGGTCGTGGTGCCAGAAGTTAGACCCACTTTGATATGATATTGATGATCCTGCAGATAGGCTATTAATGTGAAAATCCCAGAGAACACCTTTAGGATGCCACATGAAGTCCCTGTGGTCCCGTACATAGGCATTGCATCAACTACAGTACAGATATATTCTTTGTTCTAGGGCATCTAATTAAAGATAGCATATTTTCTATTAAAAGAGTCTGGGAAAAACATCTTTGCCTCCATATGATATTATGAAATTCTGGATCAATCTTGATTAGTATGAAGTTAATTATGATCATGTAAATATGCTCATTGCAAAAAAAATCATCACATTACAAAAAAGCATCACAGAAATCAGAAGGCCATCTTACAGATTTTACAATCAATCTTAAAGGGGTTGTTGGGGATTAAACTTCTCCCTATCACTGTGCCTCCACTGCCAGACCCTCTAACCTTTTAATACACTTGCCATGCTAATACTTATTCCAGAAATCATTATCTTATTCCAGAAATCCTCATGTGATCGCCCTTTCCCTGCAAGCTGCATGTCCAGGCCTTCCTTCCTGCACTTCGACAGAATCCCTGGCCAAATGGTCGTGACATCTGTCCTATATGACTGTGATGTGGGATGGGGAACTGACTTGATGTGTAATCGGCCAGCCAGCGCATGTAAGGTCACTTCCTGGAGGTTGGAGGAGTGGCGTATGAAGGAGGCAGTGGAGGATGAAAGATGTGGTGGGCAGTTTGCTGCCAAGGAAGAGGTATAGGGGGCATTTAAAATTTGGGATTAGCTGTCAGCACACAGCACTATGGGAAGTGTTGCTGCAGCTCTGAAACGCCCACCAACCGGAAGTTCGGATTGTCAACAGTGGGAAATTCTAGGAAATTCTATTTATGGAGAGAGGTACAGCAATATGCTCAGTATGCTACCAGAAGACCACAGCACAAACCATAGCAATAGATTTTTATAGTGCCCAGACAACTGATTTAATAATCTCTATATGTGCTGCAGACAAATATTACCAAATATTTCCAAATATTTTTAGTGTAAATTTAAGTAAAGTCATTGGATTGCCCTTTTCAACATAGTCACCTGGAACGCTTATTGTCAGCACAGCCATATCTGCTTTGCATGCATCCTCACTATTCATCACTTGATGAAGTCTCTTTCCCACCAGTCATTCCATGTTTGATATGAAGCTTCATTAGCGCAATTGGATTCAAGCAGAGAAAGCCATGTTGTAGCTTGAGAGCGAGCAGTTTAGCAGACTGGCAGATTAGCATCATATCTTTTATTGGATCAACATGAAAATTTTTGACCTGCTGTGTCCATGAATGTTTTGATTATTCTATGGTGATCTGTGTACTATGGTTATTGATTCCACGTTGTACTAACGCCACGAGGCCTGACAATTATTCAATAATGTCTCTTTTACTGTGCAGATCAAATCTAATAAATGCTCTAAAGCTTTGGTTCTTCAATTTGATACATTATAGGCACACGGAAGGCTAACAAGGAGCTGAAAAATAGATACCTATGAATGTAATACAATGTTTGTTTCAGACTGTTACTGTTTTAAATCCTTTTTGATTCATCATAGTGTTTGTTTCTAACCGTTCACATTAAGGTCTCTCGGTTTATTGAAAAGATATGAAATACTATTTATAACATGATTTGGCTTCTGAAAGTACGTCTTAGTCTACTTTCACACTCGCGTTTTGGCTTTCCGTTTGTGAGATCCGCTGCTTGCAGCGTTTTGCTGTTCGCCTGATGAAACTGAGCCAAACGGATCCGTCCTGGCACACAATGTAAGTCAATGGGGATGGATCCGTTTTCACTGACACAATCTGGGACAATAGAAAACTGATCCGTCCTTCATTGACCTTCAATGGTGTTCAAGACGTCTTTCTATGTTAAAGATAATATAAACAGATCCGTTCTGAACGGATGCAGACGGCTGTATTATCTGAACGGATCCGTCCATGACGGATCCGCACAAAACGTGAGTGTAAAAGTAGCCTTAGTCTAACCTAATAATGGAATGACTCAACCAATATTTTTAAAGAAGAATGCACATCTAGGTCACTACTCATACACTGCCTGTCCCCCCAAAAAGTCGCCACCAAAAAAAAAAAAAAAAAAAGGTCACACACTGTAATATTTAGTTGGACCGCCTGTAGCTTTGATTACGGCACGCATTCGCTGTGGCATTGTTTCAATAAGCTTCTGCAATGTCACACGATTTATTTCCATCCAGTGTTGCATATATTTTTCACCAAGATCTTGCATTGATGATGGTAGAGTCTGACTGCTGCTCAAAGCCTTCTCCAGCACATCACAAAGATTCTCAATGGGGTTAATGTCTAGACTCTATGATGGCCAATCCATATGTGAAAATGATGTCTCATGCTCCCTGTACCACTCTTTCACAATTTGAGCCCGATGAATCCTGGCATTGTCATCTTGGAATATGCCTGTGCCATCAGGGAAGAAAAAATCCATGTTCAGGTAGTCAGCTGACCTCATTCTTGGTACACATACTGTTGCTGAACCTAGACCTGACCAACTGCAGCAACCTCAGATCATAGCACTGCCCCCACAGGCTTGTACAGTAGGCACTAGGCATGATGGGTGCATCACTTCATCTGCCTCTCTTCTTACCCTGATGCGCCCATCACTTTGGAACAGGGTAAATCTGGACTCATCAGACCACATGACCTTCGTTCAATCTTTATGCTCCCTAGCAAATTGAAGCCTTTTTTTCTGGTTTGCCTCACTGATTAGTTGTTTTCTTACAGCTACACAGCTGTCCAGTCCCAATCCCTTGAGTTCCCTTCGCATTGTGAATATGGCAATGCTCTTACTTTCACTATTAAACATAGCCCTGAGTTCTACTGTTTTTCTTCAATTTGATTTCACCAAACGTTTAAGTGATCGCCAATTACGATCATTCAGGATTTTTCCCCCGCCACATCTCTTCCTCGAATACGATGGGTCCCCACTATCCTTTCAGTTTTTAATAATGCATTGGACAGTTCTTAACCCAATTTTAGTAGTTTCTGCAATCTCCTTAGATGTTTTCTCTGCTTGATGCATGCCAATGATTTGACCCTTCTCAAACAGACTAACATCTTTTCCACGACCACGAGATGTGTCTTTCGACATAGTTGTTTAAGAAATGAGAAGCAACTCATTGCACCAGTTGGGGTTAAATAACTTATAGCCAGCTGAAAGATAATCGCCCATGCTTCAATTATCCATTAGGAGGCTCATAACTATTTGCTTAGTTAAATCCAGGTGGCGACTTTTTTTTGGACAGGCAGTGTATATTCACTGTCTTAACGAGCCGGTTACCATTATAAAAGCCTAGACAATTCATCAATTCATGTCTAGCAAAAAAAAAAAAAAGCAGGGTAGCTTTGAAGATATGCAGCCTGATTCACTACAGCTTACCTGTGCAGACAGATGAAAACAAAATAACATTTTACATCAATTTTGCTTCATGCGCACAACCTTATTAAGGCTCTGTACAGTACCATAATAAGACACCCCTTGAGACCTCTGCTGTACTTTCTTATGCCATGGATTTCATATCCTGATTATTTTTTCTACTTTTAGATTCTGTAAAAATCTAACAGAAATAAAATTGTACCATATTCCATAGGACAATGTATTCCCTCTGGGAAGCATTCCTTATGGGGAGGATATCTTCCAACGTACAGGTCGCAACGTTCTGTGCCACCATACAATCTCATGCACATGGCTGTGTAATGATATTTGATTTTGCCACATTCCACTAGATACAATATTACATAAATATTTTGTCCTTGAAGTATTTTTTTTAGGGGAGAATACCTCTGTGATTTATGTTTCAAATATCATTTATTGGGATTTTTAGCCTAGGTAAGCATAAAAACGTACAATATTAGTTAACAGATTTTGTTACATAGAACAGATATATTTCTTAGAGGTATACATATATTTGTTCGCAATTTTCCTTGCACCCAAAATAACAGTGATAGTCTTCCAAATATGTGGAGTAATTACATTGAGCAAACAGAGGCATATTATATCACAATAATAATACAGAGCTTATAAAGATATACTGTAACGTATGTCTGAGGCATGGGACGAAGACAACCATGGTTCCCACACTTTTTCGTAGGTAGAGAATGTGTCAGTACGAATATACCTCTGTGATTTAATGGGACCAATTCCCAGCATATGAAATACCTATGATTCTGTCTTGTAGGATGATCTGTAGCAAACAGCAGCCATTGTACAGACTCTTTAAATGAGGCTTTAAAGAGGACCTTTCACCGATCCTGACATTGTGAACTAAGTATCATGACATATACAGCGGCGCCACCGGTATGTTCGGGGACTTTGTTGTAGTAGGCTGGGTCTGCCCTTGTTCTGTTGGCGTCTCCTTCTCCTAGGCTGGCCAATCGCAGCGCAGAGCTCACAGCCTGGGAGAAAAAAACCTAGGAGCCTAAGAGAAGGAGACGCCCGCAGAACAAGGGCAGACTCCGCCTACTATAACCAAGTCCCCGAACATACCGGAGGACATAACGGGAGAACGGAGCGGCACCCAGGGATAATAGTAAGTGCAGTGAGATCCCTGGGCGCCGCTGTATATGTCATGATACTTAGTTCACAATGTCAGGATCGGTGAAGGGTCTGATGCAATATTTCACAATAGATACGGCAATTATTATTAAATAGATCTCTTAGACCTGATGAGGCTGGTGGACTTTCTTTGAAAATCGATGTTAGAATGACTGTATAATACTTTTTGAAAGCTTTCCCTCCTGGTATTCAAATGAGTGTAGCTAGAGAATGCCAGAGCTCATGAGCTAAACTCAAACTCTGCAGCTTATACTGAACAATGTGAGATTACAGCAGCAGCGGAGGAGGTACACTGGAAGGAGCTTGTCAGTTTTGCTTTCTCACTGTTTAGCTGGATTCACAAAATGCTTATTTTAATATCGACCAGGAAAGCTTTCCAAAAGATTATACCGCCATTCTGACATGGATATCAAAGTGTGTGCAATAACCTCCTTAAGGTTGTATTACACAGCCCGATGCGGTTGTCAGGAGGGAAGCGGAGGAGACCTCTGCTATTACATGCAGCGATCTCTTCTGCAGCATGGGGAGGAGCGATTGCTATGCCATCCATAGTGGTTTGCCGGTGGCAGATCATTATTAGACACTACAATCTGCCGCCATGCTTTCATGTCAACGCTTATTAGCAATTATCTGCTGAAAAATCCGGTAGTGTAATACAGGCTTTAGGTCTAAGAGATCTATTTAATAATATAAGCAATTTTTATTGGGAAATCTGGTGATAAATCCACTTTAATTACTTTATTCTACTGTTGATAAGAAATCAGCTTGTCACCGCAGAGACCCTCACATTAATAGAGTTGTCTGTGGCGAGACAATCCCTTTTAACAAAAGATAAAGTTACACTGAAATTAACTGACATATATTTTATCCCAACTAATATTTTTTTGCTGTCAATGTGAACAGTATATTGACAGCATGTTGTACTTTAGGCCCCTAAATGTGATGATAGCTGAACTATAGTTATGTTTTATCTGGGTCACTAGTTATATCATTTAAAGTGAATGTGTCATCAGAAAATGACCTATAGTTTAAATCACGTTTTAAATCACGTATGGCGGCTTAAAACAACCCCAACACTTGTTTTGCATTGTGCTTCCTCAGGGGGTAGAGAAACTCTACCCCCTGAGGAACCACAATGCGAAACACATGTTGGGGTTGTTTTGAGGCACCATACTGGCAGGGGTGCATCTAGCCTTTCTGCTGCCTGAGGCAAAAACTGAAATGGCGCCCCAATCGCCCAATGCCAATTTCATAACCTAACCCTTTCCCTCCAGCCCTACTGTTAAAGACATACTTGGAAAACATTACACACAGAGCTACAAAACATATAGGGTAATACAGCGCCACATACTGTGCCCACTGTGCTTCCCAATACTATACTTCAGAAACAGATAATCCCCCTTCTGCTGCCCTCCTCTTGCCCCTACCTGGTGCTGCCTGAGGCAATCGCCTCACCTCGCTTCATTGGTGGTGCACCCATGCATACTGTGTCTATATTACTTGTCTGTGCAGTTTTGTATATCAATTTGGATGTATGTCCTTCTTTACTTGATTATGTTTTTTTGCTCTTTTTGTGTCATATTTGACCACGTACTTGGCGCCTCATCTGTGGTGTGTGTCAATACCTTATATTTGTTTTTTAATCGTGCATATCATGCATCATAATAAAGTATCTTAATTTTTACAATTATATATGTAGAGTGCATTCTTTATCAGTGTCGCTAAAGTAGAAACCTATGTACACTTATCACCTTTTATTTCATCGTAAATATCGTCATATAAGAAAGAGCCAGAAATAGATGTGTGTTATGTTGTAATGGGCTGCTTTTACTGATTGCTGCCTGACTCCAGTGTGTCATTTTATTCAACATCCTCTCTGCTCCTGTGATTGGAATATCTAGTGCTCTGCCAAATTTAAATCAGGTTATGACTGTGTGGCATAGAGGATATGTATCTTATGCTAAATTAGAGTAATCATGGTACCTCATGTGGATTTAAAGACTCAACACCCTGCCAGAAAGCAGTCATATGCCCTCGCTTTGTAGGACTTCATCCAAATGAATGTGCAGAGAAACCTGGATGGCATATAGAGAGATATAAGTGCCTGCGTTTCGTTGATGGTGTTTTACTACTCGAGTTCAGATTCCACTCTGTAGAGAGAACCAGCCGAGAGGAAAATGAAGCATGCTTATATGACACAATCAAATACTTTTAAGAAATGATATTCAACCTGTTGCTTGGAAGACACATACGGCTCTTCAAAGACAGGCGAGTGGCATTTTGGATCCACACATTGCTCCGTATGGCACAGAATAGATTAGCTAATGCACTCATACGGCACAATTACAACTAAAGAACATCCGGATGAGGATTTTTGAGAGTCAGATCGTTGCTAGAGTGATTCTCCTTCAGTTATAAGGATTACATGAAATTGCTTTAGAGAATAAAACATATCTGCCAATTTATCTTTTCCTCTAGGGCAATGGTGTCATGATCTAGATGTAGGGCACTTAAAACAGGACAGTTCTTGTGAGGGCAAAAATGGGTTGTAGCTTGTGAAGAGTATTTCTTGAAATGACCTGGAAGTTTAGAAGTAACTTTAATCCATTATTTTCTTCCTTAGAATAGCAATTTGCCGAGATGCAACCGTAAAAGAAGAACCCACTTTTCTACAACTTTCTTTTTTTATTATAATCATTTAAATTTTTCATTTTATATTGTACTAGTTGTGTGTTATACCTTGGCTTAGGCACCACTAGCATCCACAGCTGCACTCAAAATAATGCTCGATCAAGTTACCAGAGTGCAGTGCATTGTGCTTTCCTATAATGAACAATTATTTGATCGCTAGGGGTCCAAATGTTGAGTATGGGGTCCCTTGTCCCTCATTTGAATGGAGCAGTGGTCACTCGTGCACACTACCTATTTGTTCAATCTTTATAGGACTGATGGAGAAAACTGGGTGCAATGCCCGGCTATCTCTGTAGACAGTGAATAGAGTGGTGGTCACGACTACTCCATTAACCCGGGGTACTTGAAAATGCCTGTTCTTGACGTCCCAGAATTCAGACCCCCAGCAATCAGTTATCCCCTATCCTGTGCATAGGTTATAAGTATTGATTATGGGAAAAGCCCTTTAACTATTCTTAGCTAATATAGACTGGTCCCACTTCATGACCTATCTGATCACAAGAGGTCCCAGCTTTGAGACCATGATCACCTTATCATTGGGGATCCTTTCTAGCAAAAAAGCAAAGACCATAGTGGACAACTTCTTAAAATTGTAATTGTTAGTTGATCTATCTATCTATCTATCTATCTATCTATCTATCTATCTATCTATCTATCTATCTATCTATCTACTGTCTTTCTGTCTGTCTATCCAGTATCTATATATCTGTCTACATAGTATCTATCTATCTATCTATCTATCTATCTATCTATCTATCTATATATCTATTATCTATATATCTGTCTATATAGTATCTGTCTATCTATAGTATCTACATATCTCTATATATCTATCGCCATATTTATCAATCTAGTATCTATATTTCTATCTGTCTACATAGTATTTTTATTTCTATCCATCTATATATATATATCTGTCTACATAGTATCTTTCTTTCTATCCATCTGTACGACTGCCTATCTATCTATCTACATATCTCCATATCCATCCTTCCAAATTTCATTACAATTCCTTGCCTTTCTAAACTCTGCCTTCAGCATCTGTGGACATTTTAGAAACCTTAGCCTGTTGAGAACGGATGAAAGATATAAAACTCTTATGGGAACCCTTAAGTTTCAGAAAAGTAAACAGGAATAAACTGACCACCCATCTTAGATTTACATCACTTGTTTATTCATGCACCATAGAGATGCACTTCATTATATATTCTCGAGCTGTTCTCAAGTTCTGCTAATACAGGAACCCTACTGATGCCATCACCTGGACTAGCTAGAAATTCATTAGATGAAAATATTCCCCTATTGGAAACAGAAATTATACTGAAGCAATCCGTGTTTAAATTGTGTCACATTTCTGTTAGTATGCCTCCCTAGCACTTAATGAAATGGCTGTAATATCAATGAGCTTAGCCGAGTAACAGTCACACATTATCCTCTGCAGATATTCGCTATTTCATATCTAAAATATGTTTCCACCTTATAATAAGAAATGGATTGAAGGGAAATTAAAGGCATAAGAGAGCTAAATTTAGCACACATCCTTATAAAGGAATCATTTTCACTAAATATTCCAACTTTTGATGGAAGTTTTATCTATCACAGGAGTGAGAATTTGTAGGGCTGAAAATCTTTTAGCATCCAAAACCAAATAATGCAGTAAGTAATTGTATCTAAAATGTATCTAAATGTATCTAAAATTAGAAAACGTAAAAATCCTATTATGGAAAATTTCAGATTATAGACCTTACTGTATGTTGTCATTTATAATAACTATTTGAGTAGCTCTCCTAGTACCTCAAGGAGCCTCAGATGCAAGGCACTTAGTGATCATCACCATACCACAGTCCTTCTGTAAACCAGAAGAAGGTGCTGAAGTAGAGAGGCAGCAGCTTCAGATTGATAGCTACTGTAGGTTCTCCTTCACCCAGGGCAAACTGTAAAGGGTAAATGCACCTTCACAAACTTCACATCTGACCGAGACATTTAAGAAGTTTTGATTGATGAAGTTTAGGTACTAAGACCCCTACTATTCGCAAAAATGAATCCTTTGAGTCCAGCTTCAGCTAATTGGCTGAAATCTTCTGCCCTTTTGTTTTTGCAGTTAGTCTGGGTTTCAGTACCTGCACCCTTAGGCTACTTTCACACTAGCGGCAGGACGGATCCGACAGGCTGTTCACCCGACGGAATAGCCTGTCCTGCCGCTAGTGAACGTGTGCCCCCAGACTATGGCTCCGACACCATTGACTATAATGGGAACGGGGCGGAGTCCTGGCGGAGGCACGGCAGCACACGGCGAGAGGCTGCCGGAATAAATGTCGGACATGTCGTAGTTTTATTCCGGTAGCCTCTCGCCGTGCACTGCCGTGCCTCCACCGGAACTCCGCCCCCATTATAGTCAATGGGGACGGAGCAGCAGTCCGGGGGCAGGGCACACGTTCACTAGCGGCAGAACGGATCCGACAGGCTGTTCACCCGACGGAACAGCCTGCCGGCGGTCCTTGCCGCTAGTGTGAAAGTAGCCTTACATATTAGAACTTCTCACATGTGTCTTTGATGTGTCAAACATTTTGTGAAACGGCAGTTACATTTTAAAGGAGTTGGCCAGTTTGTAAAGAAAACTGTTTTGGATTAGCCCCTAATCTATTGTTGATGGGACATACATCTGTAAGTCACATCATTATTTACTCCGGCATATAGCAGAAAGCCTCCTGGTTCCATCTGTGGCCTGTGTAAATATCTGCAATCCTCTGGCACTACATCGAAAAGGTGCAAGATGATGACTGTGACATGATTCTCCTATGCTTTCTTTGCTGTACCTGGACAAATACTCCTCTGTGCATGTGCTGAACAGTAAGTGAGCATGCACAACACAAGCAGAGAAGAGGATCCATCCCGGGACAGCACAGAAAAAGTTGACATATGTAAATCACATCACCCTCTTGTGTCCTATGGACGCAGTGCTGGAGAATCGCAGATGGAAACCATGGGTTCTTTTGCTGCATGGCAGAAGTAAGTTATGATGTACTGTATGTCACATTAGCGATAGATTAGAGGCTAGTGCAAAACATTTTTACAAAATCACCAACCCCTTAAAAGTATGACTGCTATTTCACAAAACATTTGGCACATCAAAGAGACATGTCAGAAATCTTAATCAGTCGGGTCCAGGTGTTCAGACCCCCACCAATCGCAAAAACAAAAGGGGGGAAGCTTTCAGTCAATTAGCTGAAGCCAGACTCAAAGATGGCCCCAAAGGATTCATTTCTGTGATAGGTGGGTTCTTAGTACTGAACCCCCATCAATCAAAACTTCTGTCACATCAACAATAGATTAGAGGCTACAACAAAACACCTTTTATGTTTGCTGGCCTAGCTCTGTAACTAGATGCCATCGCCAAAGCAGTGGTTTGTGTAGGCATTTTAGAAAATGCTCAATCCCATCACCAACAGATAAGTGTAGATATAGTGTATGTGCATTCTTAACAAATCATTTTTGTCCCATCATTTTATGTTGGTAATATATCTTCATATCAGTTGGAGCTTTGTTTTTCTGATATAGCACTCCAAACCGCCTGCCTAGAGAAGACTGAAAATATGAAATTCATTCTGTCTACAGTCACCACTAGGAAGAGCATGAGCCCCTACTGCACACTGTTTTATTAGTCATATAAAGTATAAACAGTACAGCTCCTATGCTCCCTCTAGTGGTGGCTGAAGTCACTCAGAATTCAATCAGTTATTTTATGGCTTTGAAGTGGATATAGAACTCTGCGTTATAAAATACAGGGCTCAGGCCACTATAAAGATATATTAAGAGGTTGATTGACATAATATTGTTGACAAAACACTTGTCCTAGACTATAGTGATCCACAATATGCCTCTTCAGAGTGCATTTAAAAGTTACAGAGAAACATTGCTCATACTGTACTATAGATAATAATGTTGAAGTCTGAGGTGGAACTGCTGCAGATAGCCAAGTCCAGCGCTTGGCTATGTTTCGGCAGTTCCATAGAGGCTAAATGGAGCGCACCACACGTGTTGCTGCTCTATATGCCTTTGTACAATATCAGAGGCATATGGAGGTACATTGTAGGGTTCATGTACAATAGCAGGAACCCTATTTTGGCTCCTTAGAAAACTGAACCACAATATGACTGTATCTGTGAGCCCTTTGACTAGTTGATTGTGAAATTGTATTTTTCTTAATAAATGACATCATAGCTATGTGTAGCTAATTATATTGAAGGCAATGAATCTCTTTGCATTCAAATAACATTTAAAACATGCTTTTTCTAATTTAGCGTAATCTCCCTTATTAAGTCTTCTGACCTAGGAAAAGAAAATATATGAGGGCAAATGTTACCTTCATCAGATTACACTGATGAGTTTTGCAGCTTCTGATCACCCACTTTTCTTGAATTCTCTGTTGTATTCACGACAGATTCACATTTAACATTTTTTTTTTTTTACAGAAGGATAATGAGTAAGAGGATAGCGTTTGGGAAAATGACCTTTGAATATAAGTCCATGATATTTTAAACAATCTATTTTTAATGGAAGCTTCATTATTTAAGATGTCCTTACCTCTATGTTGCAAGAGCAAAATATACACGGAGTTGGCATATTTTTAAAGTGATAGACTGTATGTTTCACCACAGAGTTTAGGTTTTGCTTATGCATCAAGAAGTCTAGGAAGAACAATAACTTGCTAACAGTACTTGTGAGCATGTAATTAAATGGAATCTGTTGGCAGTTTTGATCAGGCTAAACTGCTGACTGCACTAGTTAGAGGGTTTGGGAGAGCACAACCAACATACCTTTTGTAGAGCTTTTCTTATTAGAAGTTGTGTGACTATGTCAATTTATTCTGCATGTTCTGTGCTTGCAAGTGCCTGGTGAAGTATTCTCTGCATTGAGCTGATTCACAGCCCCTCCCACATTGAGTGACAGCTGTAGCATCCAACCAGGAGATCAGTCCATCTTTCACTTACAGCAGGGGGGGGGGGAGCTATGAAGCAGATCAATGCACAGAGCAGATTTCACTTTACAGTGAAGACCTGGAACACAGAACCTGGTAGAAAACACTTTCCATTCTCGTTAGGCCTCATGCACACGACCGTTGTGTGCATCCGCGGCCGTTGTTCCGTTTTCCGTTTTTTTTCGCGGACCCATTTACTTTCAATGGGTCCGTGGAAAAATCGGAAAATGCACCGTTTGGCTTCCGCGTCCGTTATCCGTTTTTCCAGTCCGTGAAAAAAATATGACCTGTCATATTTTTTTCACGGACAACAGTTCACGGACCCATTCAAGTCAATGGGTCCGTGAAAAATCACGGATGCACACAAGATAGTCATCCGCGTCCGTGATTCGTGTCCGTGATCTGTGTCTGTTTTTCCTATCATTTTCAATGCAAACTTGACTTAGTTTTTTTTTTCACTTTTCATGTCCGTGGATCCTCCAAAAATCAAGGAAGACCCACGGATGTAAAAACGGACACGGATCACGGAACAACGGAAACCGTTTTTGCGGACCGCAGAAAAAACGTCCATGTGCATGAGGCCTTACTGTGAAAAACTCCATAAAAGGAATGTTTATACTGCTCTTCCCTGCTGGCAGATTCCCTTTAAGGGTCCATTCACACGTCCGTTGTTTCTTTCCTGATCTGTTCCGTTTTTTGCTGAACAGATCTGGACCAGATCTGGACCCATTCATTTTCAATGGGTCCTGAAAAAAATCAGACATTGTGCTGTCCGTTTTTTTCCATTGAAAATGAATGGGTCCAGATCTGGTCCAGATCTGTTCGGCAAAAAACGGAACAGATCAGGAAAGAAAAAACGGACGTGTGAATGGACCCTAAAGAGGATATCTACTTTTCCAATCAAAGAATTCCGGAGTGTCTTTTCTTCCTTGTTGGGGAAGGGCGTGTCCCTGCACAATCTGACATTATCCAATCACTGTGCAAGTGTTAGACTGTGCAGGGACACCTCCAACTGGTAACACCCATCTGGACTTTTATTACAAACTGGCAGAAATTCATAACTTCTAGAAGGATTAATAAAGGAATGGCACATCAGAGTCATTAGATCACATGTTCCAGAATTGTTATTGCATGGGGAATACAAGTACAGACACGTCAGAAGAGGTGACAGGTCCTCTTTAACAATTAATAAGGGTCCATTCACACGTCCGTTGTTTCTTTCCTGATCTGTTCCGTTTTTTGCTGAACAGATCTGGACCAGATCTGGACTCATTCATTTTCAATGGGTCCTGAAAAAAAATCTGACATTGAGCTGTCCTTTTTTTTTTCAGGACCCATTGAAAATGAATGGGTCCAGATCTGGTCCAGATCTGTTCAGCAAAAAACGGAACAGTTCAGGAAAGAAACAACGGACGTGTGAATAAGGCTATAGTCAGTGCCCTTGAGTCTTTGTTTCCTATTCGCTCTCCTTCTGTTTTTTTCTTTTTCAATACATTATATCTGCAGCATCTGTATTTGCATTAAGTATATGTATATTCAGAAATACATTTTAAAAATAATGAATGCTTGTTCTTTTTTCTCTTGTTACAGGATGTCACTTGGATCTATTTTTGGTTCTTTTTGGACTGCAGTTGCCTTTTATATCACTATGCCCTATAAACTGTATATGCTACCCTTCACCAATGACTGTCAGCTGCCAGGCTCACAACTTTGGAGGTGTACCAGAAGGGATTCCAGAAATCAGCGAGAGGATATTTCTTCAGAACAATCAGATAACCATGCTCCTAAGAGGCCATTTTAGCCCTTCATTAGTCACTCTGTGGCTTTACAGCAACAATATTACCTTCATTGATCCAGAGACATTTGAAGGGTTTGAAAACCTTGAAGAACTGGATCTTGGGGACAATCGGTATTTGAGGGCTTTGGCAGGAGAGACATTTCAAGGTTTGTCTAGACTTCATACCTTGAATCTGTACAAATGTGGCCTCAGTTCCCTGCCTAATGGTATATTTAATGGACTTCACAGTTTGCAATTTCTTTACCTTCAAAACAACCACATTGAGTTTCTACAAGATGACATCTTTATAGATTTAGTCAACCTGAGTCATCTTTTTTTGCATGGAAACAAGCTTTGGAGCCTTCATGAAAATACCTTTAGAGGTTTAGTTAACCTGGATCGTCTCCTCCTCCACCAGAACCAACTTCAGTTCATTCACAGAAATGCGTTTCATGATCTTAAGAGGCTGACTACACTATTTCTGTTTAACAACAGTATATCAGAACTGCAAGGGGAGTGTTTGGCACATCTTTCTGCACTGGAGTTTTTGAGGCTTAATGATAACCCATGGGACTGTGACTGTAAAGCCAGATCCCTGTGGGAATGGTTACGAAAGTTTAGAGGGACTAGTTCAAATGTTATTTGTGAGTCACCTGATAAAATACAGGGCAGAGACCTTAAAACTCTAAAAGTCGAAGATTATGCGCATTGTTCTGGCTCAGAGTCCCTTCACCAAATTAAGACT
This sequence comes from Bufo bufo, assembly GCF_905171765.1. Taxonomy (NCBI): domain Eukaryota; kingdom Metazoa; phylum Chordata; class Amphibia; order Anura; family Bufonidae; genus Bufo; species Bufo bufo. Next base: position 128,265,412 of record NC_053391.1, on the reverse strand, counting down.
CATACCTACAGCACCACTCATCAAATATCACATAAAGGCCACCACTCACACCATTCCTCCAAGGAAAAAGGGAAAGATTCGCACCAAAATGAGCCAGCTGCCCATCCAGACCCACGTCCAGGAACAAGGAAACATGGTAAGAACTGCACCAGTCACAAAAATCGAAATCGAATCTCAAAACCCCTATCTGGGAAGAGCTCACATGACTTACAGGATTATGTACCGGATTACAAATTCAATTTCGACAGTATGCCCACTCCTTCAACAAAGAGGAAGACTAAATGTACACGGAGGACGTCCATGAGAATGCCAAGTGGAGTGAAGCAGGCAACAGAAAACAACAGGTGTGATGGGGTCAGGGTGTCCCTGCTGCTCTTCCTCCTGGTGTTGGCTGTCATTGTACGCTGACCAACTTTGGAAGGAACTCTAGCCACTGCCACCACTTTCTAATGGACGCATTTCTTTCTGTTATTCTTCTTTATTTGTGTATGGAGGATTTGACAAGGAGGATGAATGAAAGTGGCTTCTCATGATCAATTGGCTTGTGTTGATGGATTATAAATGTTAACTGGATGCAAAGCAGTTTGGGGGCAAAGCTTTATCACAAGCCTACAACATGCTGCCCCAACTTTGCATGTACAAAGGGCAACGTCGTTTATGGACATTGCAGAAAAAAAATCATTACTCATTCTTGACATGCAAAACGAGGAATTCTTACTAATCCTTCCTGTTTGTTTTTTTCTATATTGTTTGATCTTTAAAGTGGGAACATAATTGTTAAAATCCCACAAACATTACAAGCCAGGCCTCCTACACATGCAAAAGACACTGTGTGAGTAATGTCTCCAACTGGTTTTGTTGGCCTATACATTTGTTATTGGTCTTTGGGCCAATGCTGCTCAGAAGACAATCTACAAATCCTGAAAAAAACTCAGGCATATTATCTTATTCTAGCAGGGCTTAGCTGCCATGCTACCAAAGGAAGTTTGCAAGCGTACAATAGACTTGTTAAAAAATAAAACTAGAAAAGAGATTCCTGCAGGCAGCCTGTTTATTTTGTATCTGTATCCACATAGTTATTTAATGACACAGCCCTTTACCTACCCCTCTTCTGTCCAAATATCCATAAATGTGTCTATAAATGTTTCTATGGCTATATCTGAAAAAAAAAAAAAAAAAAGGAACATCAGAAAAGGAGAACTGTGCTGTTTGTTTTATAGCAAATAGGCATTATTGGCTTTCAGCTTTGGCATTAGTTATTTTGGGGAGGGGAGTATACCTCATAATTCACAGCTGCCAGAAGTAGTGAATGGTGGCAAAGAGCCATACGAGGAGAACTGCAGATTAATTCACTGGAAACAATGGCCCATGGAGTGAAATTTTAACCCAAATACAATAACATAGGCAAGGGTATCAAAAGTTAACCTGAAGAATAAACAGGTGTCAAAAAATATATACAGGTCGGGTTCACCATAACTATTCAGCCATAGAAGTCAGTGTCTTATTTGGGAGAAGGTGGTGAAAATGTAGTTGGAAAGAAAAGGGCGCTCCCATCAGTGTTAGTTGATATGAGCCTTATAGCTGGTCTAGAGGTATTCACAGGCTAGGGATAATTGTCCAACGTAATCTGTGTGAAGACAACTTTGTCAGGAAAATGTCAGACATAGGGATAAGAGTACAGTGTAATGTGTATGAAGAAAACAACCTTATCAAAAATCTTCATCAGACATGGGCCATCTATTAACTTGTGGGTCCCTATGGCACAGGGACTCCGCAAGCGATCCATAAGCAAACTTCAGAGACAGGTAGAAGCAGAAGTCAACGGGGTTGCAATTTGTAAGAAGATTATTGGTATACTTATGGGGAGGTCAACATGTGCCTATGGCTACTTGCAGAGTGTGCTGTGTCGTAACTCTATATCCTCAAAATCTTTACTGAAAGTCAAATCATGTTTTGGGATAAGCTCTACAGTATGTGCAGAACTCTGGGGACTATCAAAAGATTACACTCAAGTTTTACCAAGAGCAAAAAAAAAAAAATATATATATATATATATATGTATAATATATATATATATATATATATATATATACACACTATTTTAAAATAAATATATACCTAACCTTCAAAAAGTCCTATTCCTAAAAAAAGGTGTTTTTTTTTTGCCCTGGAAAGCTCAAAGAGTTCACATCATGATAGATGACCCCACTGCCAGTAAAAAGTAGCAGTGTTAACCAGATATAGATAACAGATCTAGTGAGTATTGCACACACAATAAAATGTTATTTCCTTGTAAGAGAACTTGTGTGACCAGAAGAGAACACGGAAATAAAACTATAATAAAAAATTCTTTGCTTGCTTTTTTTGCTTTTTTCTTTCCGAGTTTGATGTGCTGAGAATACAGTGCTTTCAGGCTGTTTCCAGTCATTCCCTTGCGTCATTGTTTTCAAATGCAAAGCATATTTGTATGTGCTGGTTATGCTGTCTTATTACCATATTTTAATGTGTTGACCACTGGTTATTACAGTAGTAATGGCCCCTAACATTGTATTTGTGATGTGGTATACTACATGCATAGAACGTCAATGTCTATTATCTAATCAAGGAGGCAAGTGACAAGCAAATTGGATTTTTGTTCCCTCTTAGCAATGTATTTAGATGGTAGAGTTCAGGAATTCGCAGAATGTGCAGCACATTCTATTGCATTCACTCCAAAAGATGTCTGATAACTTCTTTTACCTTTATAAATTGGTACCACAAGGAATTAGCTTTAACCACCTCAGCCCCCAGTGCTTAAACACCCTGAAAGACCAGGCCACTTTTTACACTTCTGACCTACACTACTTTCACCGTTTATTGCTCGGTCATGCAACTTACCACCCAAATGAATTTTACCTCCTTTTCTTCTCACTAATAGAGCTTTCATTTGGTGGTATTTCATTGCTGCTGACATTTTTACTTTTTTTGTTATTAATCGAAATTTAACGATTTTTTTGCAAAAAAATGACATTTTTCACTTTCAGTTGTAAAATTTTGCAAAAAAAACGACATCCATATAGAAATTTTGCTCTAAATTTATAGTTCTACATGTCTTTGATAAAAAAAAAATGTTTGGGTAGAAAAAAAATGGTTTGGGTAAAAGTTATAGCGTTTACAAACTATGGTACAAAAATGTGAATTTCCGCTTTTTGAAGCAGCTCTGACTTTCTGAGCACCTGTCATGTTTCCTGAGGTTCTACAATGGCCAGACAGTACAAACACCCCACAAATGACCCCATTTCGGAAAGTACACACCCTAAGGTATTCGCTGATGGGCATAGTGAGTTCATAGAACTTTTTATTTTTTGTCACAAGTTAGCGGAAAATGATGATTTTTTTTTTTTTTTTTTTTTTCTTACAAAGTCTCATATTCCACTAACTTGTGACAAAAAATAAAAAGTTCTATGAACTCACTATGCCCATCAGCGAATACCTTGGGGTCTCTTCTTTCCAAAATGGGGTCACTTGTGGGGTAGTTATACTGCCCTGGCATTCTAGGGGCCCAAATGTGTGGTAAGGAGTTTGAAATCAAATTCAGTGAAAAATGACCTGTGAAATCCGAAAGGTGCTCTTTGGAATATGGGCCCCTTTGCCCACCTAGGCTGCAAAAAAGTGTCACACATCTGGTATCCCCGTACTCAGGAGAAGTTGAGGAATGTGTTTTGGGGTGTCATTTTACATATACCCATGCTGGGTGAGATAAATATCTTGGTCAAATGACAACTTTGTATAAAAAAATGGGAAAAGTTGTCTTTTGCCAAGATATTTCTCTCACCCAGCATGGGTATATATAAAATGACACCCCAAAACACATTCCCCACCTTCTCCTGAGTACGGAGATACCAGATGTGTGACACTTTTTTGCAGCCTAGGTGGGCAAAGGGGCCCATATTCCAAAGAGCACCTTTCGGATTTCACTCGTCATTTTTTACTGAATTTGATTTCAAACTCCTTACCACACATTTGGGCCCCTAGAATGCCAGGGCAGTATAACTACCCCACAAGTGACCCCATTTTGGAAAGAAGACACCCCAAGGTATTCCGTGAGGGGCATGGCGAGTTCCTAGAATTTTTTATTTTTTGTCACAAGTTAGTGGAAAATGATGATTTTTTTTTTTTTTTTTTTTTTTTTCATACAAAGTCTCATATTCCACTAACTTGTGACAAAAAATAAAAACTTCCATGAACTCACTATGCCCATCAGCGAATACCTTGGGGTCTCTTCTTTCCAAAATGGGGTCACTTGTGGGGTAGTTATACTGCCCTGGCATTCTAGGGGCCCAAATGTGTGGTAAGGAGTTTGAAATCAAATTCAGTGAAAAATGACCTGTGAAATCCGAAAGGTGCTCTTTGGAATATGGGCCCCTTTGCCCACCTAGGCTGCAAAAAAGTGTCACACATCTGGTATCCCCGTACTCAGGAGAAGTTGAGGAATGTGTTTTGGGGTGTCATTTTACATATACCCATGCTGGGTGAGATAAATATCTTGGTCAAATGACAACTTTGTATAAAAAAATGGGAAAAGTTGTCTTTTGCCAAGATATTTCTCTCACCCAGCATGGGTATATATAAAATGACACCCCAAAACACATTCCCCACCTTCTCCTGAGTACGGAGATACCAGATGTGTGACACTTTTTTGCAGCCTAGGTGGGCAAAGGGGCCCATATTCCAAAGAGCACCTTTCGGATTTCACTCGTCATTTTTTACTGAATTTGATTTCAAACTCCTTACCACACATTTGGGCCCCTAGAATGCCAGGGCAGTATAACTACCCCACAAGTGACCCCATTTTGGAAAGAAGACACCCCAAGGTATTCCGTGAGGGGCATGGCGAGTTCCTAGAATTTTTTATTTTTTGTCACAAGTTAGTGGAAAATGATGATTTTTTTTTTTTTTTTTTTTTTCATACAAAGTCTCATATTCCACTAACTTGTGACAAAAAATAAAAACTTCCATGAACTCACTATGCCCATCAGCGAATACCTTGGGGTCTCTTCTTTCCAAAATGGGGTCACTTGTGGGGTAGTTATACTGCCCTGGCATTCTAGGGGCCCAAATGTGTGGTAAGGAGTTTGAAATCAAATTCAGTGAAAAATGACCTGTGAAATCCGAAAGGTGCTCTTTGGAATATGGGCCCCTTTGCCCACCTAGGCTGCAAAAAAGTGTCACACATCTGGTATCCCCGTACTCAGGAGAAGTTGAGGAATGTGTTTTGGGGTGTCATTTTACATATACCCATGCTGGGTGAGATAAATATCTTGGTCAAATGACAACTTTGTATAAAAAAATGGGAAAAGTTGTCTTTTGCCAAGATATTTCTCTCACCCAGCATGGGTATATATAAAATGACACCCCAAAACACATTCCCCACCTTCTCCTGAGTACGGAGATACCAGATGTGTGACACTTTTTTGCAGCCTAGGTGGGCAAAGGGGCCCATATTCCAAAGAGCACCTTTCGGATTTCACTCGTCATTTTTTACAGAATTTGATTTCAAACTCCTTACCACACATTTGGGCCCCTAGAATGCCAGGGCAGTATAACTACCCCACAAGTGACCCCATTTTGGAAAGAAGAGACCCCAAGGTATTCGCTGATGGGCATAGTGAGTTCATGGAATTTTTTTTTTTTTGTCACAAGTTAGTGGAATAGGAGACTTTGTATGAAAAAAAAAAAAAAAAAAAAAATCATCATTTTCCACTAACTTGTGACAAAAAATAAAAAATTCTAGGAACTTGCCATGCCCCTCACGGAATACCTTGGGGTGTCTTCTTTCCAAAATGGGGTCACTTGTGGGGTAGTTATACTGCCCTGGCATTTTCCAGGGGCCCTAATGTCTGGTAAGTAGGTAAATGACCTGTGAAATCTGAAAGGTGCTCTTTGGAATGTGGGCCCCTTTGCCCACCTAGGCTGCAAAAAAGTGTCACACATCTGGTATCTCCGTACTCAGGAGAAGGTGGGGAATGTGTTTTGGGGTGTCATTTTACATATACCCATGCTGGGTGAGAGAAATATCTTGGCAAAAGACAACTTTTCCCATTTTTTTTATACAAAGTTGGCATTTGACCAAGATATTTATCTCACCCAGCATGTGTATATGTAAAATGACACCCCAAAACATATTCCCCAACTTCTGCTGAATACGGAGATACCATATGTGTGACACTTTTTTGCAGCCTAGGTGGGCAAAGGGGCCCAAATTCCTTTTAGGAGGGCATTTTTAGACATTTGGATACCAGACTTCTTCTCACGCTTTGGGGCCCCTAAAATGCCAGGGCAGTATAAATACCCCACATGTGACCCCATTTTGGAAAGAAGACACCCCAAGGTATTCAATGAGGGGCATGGCGAGTTCATTGAAAAAAAAAAATTTTGGCACAAGTTAGCGGAAATTGATTTTTTGGATTTTGTTCTCACAAAGTCTCCCTTTCCGCTAACTTGGGACAAAAATTTCAATCTTTCATGGACTCAATATGCCCCTCAGCGAATACCTTGGGGTGTCTTCTTTCCAAAATGGTGTTATTTGTGGGGTGTTTGTACTGCCCTGGCATTTGAGGGTCTCCGCAATCATTACATGTATGCCCAGCATTAGGAGTTTCTGCTATTCTCCTTATATTGAGCATACAGGTAATGAGATTTTTTTTTTCCGTTCAGCCGCTGGGCTGAAAGAAAAAAATGAACAGCACAGATTTCTTCATTCGCATCGATCAATGTGGATGAAAAAATCTCTGCCAAAAAAAGAAAAAGGAGGGGAAAGGCGTCTGCCAGGACATAGGAGCTCCGCCCAACATCCATGCCCACTTAGCTCGTATGCCCTGGCAAACCCGATTTCTCCATTCACATCAATCGATGTGGATGAATAAATCATTGCCGGGATTTTTTTTTTTATATATACAAAGTGTTTGCCAAAGTATATGAACACCGCCACCTCCTCAGCTCATATGCCTCGGCAAACGTATCTTTTACTGCAGAGGAGAAATCTCGTCTTGCAGCGCCGCATACACCGACTTGCGTGTAATCTGACAGCAGCGCAATGCTTCTGTCCGAATGCACATCAGTGCTGCAGCTAGTCGATCGGTTGGTCCACCTGGAAGGTAAAAAAAAAAAAAAAAAAGAGAAAAAACCAGGCCGCAACACAATAATTTTATTAACTTTGGAAGAGAACATAGAAACTTTAACTTTTTGAACTGAACATTAACCTTTTTGCTTACTGGTGTTTTTTTTTTTTTTGTTTTTTTTTTACCTTTATAGAACAAACCTCTCCTTCCCCATGGGTCAATGTGCAAAGCGCAAATCGCCCAAAGATGTGGCGAAGTACGTTATGCACTTTGTCCCATGTGAAAGGAGACGTTTGCAGCAGCTGTGAGTGAATGGGCCCTAATAGCCCTGTGTGCCTGTCCTGGTGAGATGTGATCCCTATGCTAGGTGTACCTGTGTGTGGTACTTCCGGAAACACTCTCCTAAGCATAGGGCAGGGTGGTCAGGGCAGTCAGGACAGAAATAGCGGGTGTCACGCCTTATTCCACTCCTGCTACAGACACGACATCTTTTTCGGGGTGACGGTTGGATTGAGGTACCAGCAACGACATTGGGGAAATGTCGCTCGTGTAGACGGCTAACTACACTGGTGGATGGGGCCACGGAACCTTCTGGATACAGGAGGTTCTCGATGATCTCTTCCTGGAATTTGAGGAAGGATCGTGTTCTCCCAGCCTTACTGTAGAGAACAAAACTATTATACAGCGCCAATTGAATCAAATATACAGACACCTTCTTATACCAGCGTCTGGTTCTGCGGGAAACTAAATACGGAGACAACATCTGGTCATTGAAGTCCACCCCTCCCATGAGCAAATTATAGTCGTGGACTGAGAGGGGCTTTTCAATGACACGGGTTGCTCGCTCAATTTGGATTGTCGTGTCTGCGTGAATGGAGGAGAGCATGTAAACGTCACGCTTGTCTCTCCATTTCACCGCGAGCAGTTCTTCATTACACAAGGCAGCCCTCTCCCCCCTTGCAAGACGGGTGGTAACAAGCCGTTGGGGGAAGCCCCGGCGACTAGGTCGCACGGTGCCACAGGCGCAAATCCGTTCTAGAAACAAATGCCTAAAGAGGGCCACACTTGTGTAGAAATTGTCCACATAAAGATGGTACCCCTTGCCGAATAAGGGTGACACCAAGTCCCAGACTGTCTTCCCACTGCTCCCCAGGTAGTCAGGGCAACCGACCGGCTCCAGGGTCTGATCTTTTCCCTCATAGACACGAAATTTGTGGGTATAGCCTGTGGCCCTTTCACAGAGCTTATACAATTTGACCCCATACCGGGCACGCTTGCTTGGGATGTATTGTTTGAAGCCAAGGCGCCCGGTAAAATGTATTAGGGACTCGTCTATGCAGATGTTTTGCTCGGGGGTATACAAATCTGCAAATTTCTGGTTGAAATGGTCTATGAGGGGCCGAATTTTGTGGAGCCGGTCAAAAGCTGGGTGGCCTCTGGGACGGGAGGTGGTGTTGTCGCTAAAATGCAGAAAACGGAGGATGGTCTCAAATCGTGTCCTGGACATAGCAGCAGAGAACATGGGCATGTGATGAATTGGGTTCGTGGACCAATATGACCGCAATTCATGCTTTTTAGTTAGACCCATGTTGAGGAGAAGGCCCAGAAAAATTTTAATTTCGGAAACTTGGACTGGTTTCCACCGGAAAGGCTGGGCATAAAAGCTTCCCGGGTTTGCGGTTATAAATTGTGTGGCATACCGGTTTGTCTCTGCCACGACTAAGTCCAAGAGCTCCGCAGTCAAGAACAGCTCAAAAAATCCCAGGGCCGAACCGATTTGAGCCGTCTCAACCCGAACTCCAGACTGGGCGGTGAAAGGGGGAACTACAGGTGCGGCTGAAGTTGGTGACTGCCAATCAGGGTTTGCCAGCACCTCAGGGACTCTAGGGGCTCTACGGGCCTGTCTGTGCGGTGGCTGCGACGGGGTAACTACTGCACGTGCCACCGTACCAGCTTCAACTGCCCTTCTGGTGCTCGCTACTTCACCATGTTGTACGGCAGTGCTGGTACTAGGTCCAGGAAGGGCTGCGCTGCTGGTGTATGCCTCACCACGTGATCCGGCAGCGACAGCCCCACTCTGCTGCTCTTGAAGCGGATCCTGCGTAACCTGTGGTCTAGCGACACGGGGCCGGGTACGCCTGGTGCTATCAGGGACCTCAGCCTCCTCGTCCGAACTTTGGGTCAGAGAGCCACTGCTTTCCACAGGTTCATATTCTGACCCGCTAGATTCGTCAGATGAGGGTTCCCACTCCTCATCCGACTGGGTCAGAATCCTGTAGGCCTCTTCAGAAGAATACCCCCTGTTTGACATTTTGGACTACTAAATTTAGGGGTATTCCCTGAGACTACCCAAGAAAAAAAGCAAACCTGTCTTACAAAGGGGAGGCTAGCGAAGTACCGGAGGCCGCTGCGGTTGATAAAAAATATCAAAACTGATTTTTTTATCGCCGCAGTGCGTGTACAGTGAATGTGCAGTGATCAAAAAACAAAAAATTTTTTGTCACTGCGGCGGGGCGGGCGTGGGTGAACGCACGTGTGGGCGACCGATCAGGCCTGATCGGGCAAACACTGCGTTTTGGGTGGAGGGCGAGCTAAGGTGACACTAATACAAGTATAGATCTGACAGTGATCAGTTTTGATCACTTACAGATACTATAAAAGTACAAATGCTGATTAGCGATACGCTAATCAGCGAATAAAAGTGACTGCGGTGCAGTGGGCTGGGCGCTAACTGACGCTAACTACCTAACCAAGGGGCCTAAACTATCCCTAAAACCTAACAGCCAATACTAGTGGAAAAAAAAAAGTGACAGTTTACACTGATCACTTTTTTTCCTTTCACTAGTGATTGACAGGGGCGATCAAAGGGGTGATCAAAGGGTTAATTGGGGTGCAGGGGGGTGATCTGGGGCTAAGGTGTAGTGTTTGGTGTACTCACAGTTCAGGGGTCTGGGTCATATTGTCTTGTGGTGAGGGTCCACTGAACTCTTCCCCACATCTCCTGTACACCATTATGTACCTTTTCAGGACCATTCCATGAACTTGGAGAGTCTCTGGAGAAGGGGATAAATGAGTCTTGTAGGGCTAGCTCAGCAGAATGCAATGATAGCTTTCACTTAGCAATGTGTTGTTTCATTCTGGATTAAAAGTACTTTTAAGCTATATGCAAATGAGCAGTTAAGTGCACTGAGGGCTCGCCCACTCCATCCTCTACACCCTTATTCCTCCTGCTTCCTCGGCCAGCCTCTTCATTTCCTTCTTCATCGACAGGGCCAAGGGAGATGACTATGCGGAAACCTGGTCCTGTCAATCAAAAAGGAAAAGAAACGACTAGCTGAGGAATCAGGAAGAGCAAGAGTGCTCAAAGTAACTTGGGCCCTCCCTTGGTGCACTTAACTGCTCATTATGTGACAGCCAACCTTCTTTGAATTATATTGCCTGGGCCACTGACAGTACCAAATCTACCGATCTGATATTCGCTATGCTGCCTCCACTCGGCTTTAATAATAGAATAAGAGAATGGAAGCGACAATAACAAAATGCAATAAAGATGGTTGTAAAGGAAAAAAAGAAGACAACAATAATCCTAACCGTACATATGCTGAAGTCACTTGCTGATGAAGAGGATCATGGTTCAGTAGCCCTTGTTCAAGAGTTGATGTGGAGCCAAATGGATATTAAAGGATGGTTCATATGTGTTACAAAATTCCCTATAGGATGTGAAACATATCTTTTAAAAAGCAAAGGTTATGTAGGGACAGTATCCCATCAATGGATTGCTCCTGTAAATATGTCTATTCTATTATAAGACCCTTGGTCCACATTTACTTATTCTATCTAATATTGCAAAGTTAGATTAGACAGGCACAAGATGTGTCAGTTTTATCTCAGTCGCCAAGTCTTGCTTTGTTTATTTTAGACCATTATTTTGAGCCTGCAAATGGTACAAGTCATTAACAAACGGCTCTACAAAGCTATGTCTGCTTTTCTCGGCACCTTTGTAAAGTGCCTGCAAGGTGCAACCATTTATTCTTATTGGTGCAATCAATAATAAATTTGTCTAAAAATAAGTTGCAGCTCATCCCACAATTCTGGCACAAGGACCTCTGTAAATCTGAGCCTTTGTGTATGGAGGAGTAGCAAGATTTATAGCAAAAATTTATTTCTAAGATGGTTAAACAGCTTATGTTTCAGTACACGATGGCCCTATTGGTAATTATTAGCTCCCCCCATTCTAGACATGGGATAAGGGGGTTGGACCATATGAAAACAAGACCCCAACTTTCCATAGTCCATTTTGCAATAGGAACTGCCTTTGTGATGCCAGTATAATGATTTTACTTTTGTATATACAGAGCCTAGACTGAACTGTCAAAGAAGCTTGAAGGCTAGCTTATAGAAGTGCAGACTTTGTTTTGATGACACTTTATGTCCTTGTAAAAGCCACTTTATCTTTGTACCACAGCTACCAAAATAACTACTAAACTTATGAAAGACACTTACAGACTCTATATTGTTCTGTATCAAAAGATTAAACATGTACATATCTACTCAGACAGATTCTTTTAGCAGAGCATGCAATAAGAACTTTACAGAATCCAATAGATATTTATAGCACATTTCTGTTTCTGAAGAAAATATGGAGAAAACTGGAAAATACATTTACAAATAAAGTACTGCGAAAAGAGGCTGACTTGGATTATGCCATAAGGTTTTCCAGAAGTACAATTGCTAAATGTTATCTGAACCATAGTTTGGAAAGAAGTGCAGGAGTTATCCTTGGAACAGAGAGTCCTGCTTCAACTGGCAGAACATTAAGGACCTTGTAAATCCTGTGAAATTACCCCCAGCTTGTACTGCCAGTGTCAATATATACAGTCTAAAATAGCCAATGTTTCAAATCAGACTTGGTAAAACTGAATACACACATTTTGAGTGAGGAAAGAAATCCATTTAGTGGTACTCATTAATAAAAAATGTGGGCTTTAAAAAAAAGTGTTGACTTCCTAAAAGAAACAATGGTGTATATTCTAAAGAAGAATTGTCTTTAACTTCTTGTGTCTTAAACCTAAAAGCTGTGTCATATGTATCAAGTGGATGTAAACTCACTGATTTGCAATGAATTTGACTTAGTGCTAGATATCAGAGAAATGTCTAAAGGATTCCTCTAAATTTGCCCTTTAAGTCCTGTACAGGGAACTGGTCTTTGCTGCATGGAACCCCAAAGTCATTACCACAGGAGTAGTCTCCATCTGCAGCAGCTTATAGTAACATAGTTTATAAGGCTAAAAAAAGACATCTGTCCATCCAGTTCAGCCTGTTATCCTGCAAGTTGATCCACTAGCTAGTGATACCAGGATGTGGTTCAAAACTAGAAGGTAAAATTTTAGTAAGGCAGACAGAGTTTAGGGTTGGAGAAGTTCAGGCAATACAGTAGACAGGCAGAAGATCCATTCAAGCAAGAAAAGTAGGTAGTACTAGCTGGGTCAGAAACAACAGAAGCAAACAGAGAGTGAACAAGCTATCATGGAACTGAAACACAAATTAACCTATTACTCAGGCCCAGAGTGAAAAGAGGTGTCTCAAAATAGCCAAGGATAGCAAAGCATAGGTTGAAGCAGGACACTATTGGTGTGCTTTATCTCTTAAAAAAGCTCAGGTCAGCGCTGATACACTCTAGAGGAAACACCAAAGGTCCCAGCAGAGCAGCATCTGCTTCAGGCATGAGAGAAGAAAGGGAGAAAAAGCAGGGACATATGACAGAACAGCTGGGGCGTAAGAGCAGTACACTGACCTGAATGATGGACCTTGACATACACAGATTACTTATTTTACAATCAGGATTTTAGACTAAGATCCAGACTGGTGAATTGGAAATGCTACACTACTTTTGAAAATCTGCCTGGTTGTCTGCTACAGAGAGATAACTAAGGGTCTACCAGATGTACGGGTGGTGCAATCTCCAAACCTCTGACTGTACTTTTTTATAGACACACACCATGAGGAGTTATTTGACAATGCCTAATAACTGTATAGATAGCTTAGGATGACAAGCTCTTTAGTCTCTACCCTCTTCTAAAAATATGGAAACCAACCTCCCATTAACCTTAAGGTAAGGTATGCAAAGCACATTTTAATGGGAATCAGGCCCTTTGGCAAAGTCGCCTAGCTTAAGTGCATCCTATTAGCTTGGAGTCTAGTTCCACATCTACTAAATGGTGAGTAATACTGTTGATAATTCTCAAGGTTACCTACAGTAGCACAACAGTCAATACAGCATTAGGATTATGCCCCCTCTATTACCATACACTGGCTTAAAATAAAAAGCAGGATATCTTTATTCAAATTCTTTTTTGAAGTTTTTTTAAGGGGTTTGTTCATAGACAGCCAACTCAGGGAATATGGAGCTCTGTGGTGTTAAGGTGATAATCTAGGTATTATGTAGGTATCTATAGGGTTCCTAATAGATTAAACCAGTTAATGCACCTCACATTATAAATGCCCAAATCTGTATACTATAAGTATACAGTGGCATGCAAAAGTTTGGGCACCCCTGGTGAAAACTACTGTTACTATGAATCGTTAAGCAAGTTGAAGATTAAATGATCTTCAAAAGGCATATTGTTAAAGATGACACATTCCCTTTGTATTTTAAGCACAAATATGTTTTTTTATTTCATCATTTACATTTTCAAAATAACAAAAAAGGATAATGGTCTAAAGCAAAAGTTTGGGCACCCAGCATGGTTAGTACCTGTGACAGTAACGTACACTACACACCCTCACCCCTGGCCCTGCCTACTTGCCTCGCAAGTCCTAATGACAGGGGACAACTAGACGGCAGTCCCTAACTTAGGATACGTGCTGGGAAGACAGACAAGACAAATAACGGAACGTGAACGGACCGGGTCAATACCTAGAGAGCTACGCAGTACTAAGGAATGAGCAGAGAATAGTCAGGAAAAGCCGAGGTCAAATACCAGGAGAGAAACGAAGTGCAACAGGAGTCCGCAAAGAATCGTCAGGTGGAAGCCGGGGTCAGGATACCAGGAGAGATGCGCAGTACAGGAGGAGCAGGCAGAGAATCGTCAGGGAACACAGGATCAGGTAAGTATGCAGGAACAAAACAATCACCAGATACCTAAAATTAACAGGCAACCTGTGGCCAGCAGGCTGCCTGTATTTATAGTGGGGAGTGAGGGTAATGTGACGTGGCCAGCATCACATGACCGACCAGTCGAGCACCGAGTGATCAGCTCGGCGCTCAAGGCAGACCTAGGAGCAGGGAGCCTCCCAGCTAGCAAAGCTGCCCTGGGAACAAGGTCAAACACAGATGGGAGACCGAGTGCGCCTTCGGCACCCCGTTACAGTGCCCCCCCTTTTACGAGGGGCCACCGGACCCAAGACTTCAGGCGATGGCCTTTCAGGGTGTTCTAAATGAAATTTTCAAACAAGTCTAGGAGCATGAACCTCCCTGGCAGGGACCCAAGATCTCGCTTCAGGTCCATACCCCTTCCAGTGAATCAGGTACTGCAAGGAATTACGCACCTTCCTGACATCCACTATTTTAGACACCACATACTCAACAGCATCATTAACAAGAACCGGCAGAGGCGAGGCTTTTGATGGTACTACTGGTTTAACATATCTTTTAAGTAGAGATTTATGGAACACATTATGAATGTGGAATGACTCGGGCAGCTCCAACCTAAACGATACCGGGTTAATCAGCTCCATGATCTTATATGGTCCAATAAAAGGAGGAGCAAATTTTTTAGAATCTACCTTGAGAGAGAGATTCTTGGAGGATAACCACACCTTATCCCCAACCAGAAAATTTGCGCCCCTTGAACGTTTCCTATTGGCTTTGAGTCTTTGAGAACTTTGAGCCTTTTCTAGGTTCATTTTAACCCGGGCCCAAACTGTGCACAGTTCAGAAAAGAGCCTATCCGCCTCAGGGTTAGAGGAGGACACGGATGACCCAGAATGAAAACGGGGATGAAAACCATGGTTACAAAAGAAAGGGGAGACCCCAGCAGAAGAATTGACACGGTTATTCAAAGCAAATTCAGCCAACGGAAGGTATTTAACCCATAATTGCTGGTCATCAGCAACATACGACCTCAGGAATTGTTCCACAGACTGATTAAGGCGTTCAGTCTGCCCATCAATCTCAGGGTGGTAGGCGGAGAAAAAAGACAACGAAATCTGACATCTTTGGCAAAAAGCCCTCCAAAATTTGGACACAAACTGCACACCCCTGTCAGATACAATATTTTCCGGGATACCATGTGACCGTACAATCTCTTTCCCAAAAATAGATGCCAGGGTCTTGGCATTCGGGAGTTTAGACAGAGGAATGAAATGAACCATCTTGCTAAACCTATCGACCACTACCCAAACCAGAGTCTTACCCTCCGCCGGCGGCAGGTCAGTAATAAAGTCCATCGAGATATGGGACCAGGGTCTACTGGGAATGGGTAGGGGTCGTAGGTTACCAGCAGGGCGAGTCCTAGGTGTCTTAGACCTAGCACAAACCTCACAGGCTGACACGTAGGACTTGACATTCCTAAATAGAGTGGGCCACCAATAGGATCTAGAAACTAGCTCTCTAGTGCCCTCAAAACCAGGATGTCCACAAAAGGCAGAATCATGACACTCACCCAACAGCTGGAGACGAAATTGTATGGGAACAAACAACTTATCTGTTGGGGTGGTTGCCGGTGCCAGATGTTGTTCAGCCTTAATGAGAGCCGAGATATCTTGGGTTAAGGCTGCTACGAAGATATTTGCTGGTAGGATGGATTCAGGCGGTGCCTCTGTAGGCTGAAAAGCATGGAAGCTCCGAGATAATGCATCAGCCTTCACGTTTTTACTTCCAGGCTTGAAAGTAATGGAGAATTCAAAACGAGTAAAAAACAGTGCGCATCTAGCCTGACGGGGATTCAACCTCTTAGCAGATTCGAGAAACATAAGGTTCTTATGGTCAGTGACAACAGTTACACAATGCCTTGCCCCCTCCAGAAAATGCCTCCACTCCTCAAATGCCCACTTAATGGCCAGCAACTCCCGATTTTCCTATGTCGTAGTTTCTCTCGGTTGAAGAAAATTTTCTGGAAAAGAATGCACACGGTCTTAGGTTAGTTAGACTAGCAGGACCTTGTGAAAGGACTGCTCCTGCGCCGTTCTCAGACGCATCCACCTCCACAATAAAAGGTCTCTCCTGATCTGGCTGGATCAGAATGGGAGCGCTACTGAATGCCTTTTTTAGTGTTTCAAACGAAGTAATGGCCTCAGTAGACCAGTTCTCCAAATCCGCCCCTTTCTTAGTAAGGTCGGTCAACGGTTTAGCAATTACTGAAAAATTCTTAATAAATTTACGGTAGTAATTGGCAAAACCTAAGAACCGTTGTAAGACCTTTAAGGATGAAGGCCTTACCCATTCCTTAATAGCTAGTACCTTACCAGGATCCATCTTGAAGGCGTGAGGGGTCTGGACATGCCCTAGAAACAGTATCTCCTGTACACCAAAGACACATTTCTCTTGTTTAGTGGACAACTGATTCTCCCTCAACACCTCTAATACTTGTCTAACATGAGACACATGAGATTTGAAATCAGGAGAAAATATCAAAATGTCGTCAAGATAAACAATGACAAATTTACCTAAAAACTCTCTAAGAATATCATTCATAAAGTTTTGGAACACAGCTGGGGCATTGCTGAGTCCAAAAGGCATAACCTGATATTCAAAGTGCCCTGCCGGAGTATTGAATGCCGTCTTCCATTCGTCTCCCTCCTTGATTCGGATTAGATTGTATGCCCCTTTCAGGTCAATCTTAGAAAACCAAGTTGCCCCCAGAACCTGGTTAAATAAATCCGGAATCAATGGGAGAGAGTATCTATTCTGGATAATGATCTTATTCAATTTCCGGTAATCGATACAAGGCCTAAGACCACCATCCTTCTTCTTAACGAAGAAAAACCCTGCTCCCATAGGAGAGACAGAAGGTCTAATATGCCCCTTACCGAGGCTTTCCTTAATATAATCCTCCATGGCCTTGCGTTCGGGCTGAGAGAGATTATAAATACGCCCCTTAGGAAACCTGGCACCTTCTACTAACTCTATGGCGCAATCATAAGGTCTATGGGGTGGTAGAACCTCTGGGGTAGGTGATGAGAACACATCAGAATATTCCCTAATGACCATGGGTAATATATCAGATTCTACTGAGACCCCAGCTTGTACCACAGACAAGCACAAGTCATACTTAGGTCCCCATTTCACCAACTCCCCCCTGGACCAATCAATAGTGGGGTTGTGTAATAGGAGCCAAGGCAACCTTAGTACCACCTCGACCGGTAAGTTCTCCAGGACTAAGAGGGAACATTTCTCAGAGTGGCACACCCCCACGGTTAAAGAAATCTCTGAGGTACATGACCTCACCATACCACCTACCAGGGGAGTGGCGTCAATAGCCATGAAATGGATAGGTGTAGGAAGAGAAAAAATTTGAATACCCAGTCTAATGACGTACTCAGAGTCAATAAAGCTGGCCGCTGAACCAGAGTCAATAAAGGCCTTACCCGGCCATTTATTAACCCCCAGAGATATTGTTATAGGTACCAAAAGCTTACATTTTGTATTATCAGGGTGTACCTGGTCTTTAGGTTGCCTTGCCTTGGGAGACTTAACGGAGAAGGCCTTCTTTGGACACTGGTTGATCCAATGGTCAGGATCTCCGCTGTAAAAACACACTCCACGTCTGCGGCGCAGATTCCCTTGAGTCATGCCGACCTGCATGG
Organism: Bufo bufo; assembly: GCF_905171765.1. NCBI lineage: Eukaryota > Metazoa > Chordata > Amphibia > Anura > Bufonidae > Bufo > Bufo bufo. Next base: position 128,247,506 of record NC_053391.1, on the reverse strand, counting down.
GTTCTTCGGTAGAGACCTCAGCGTTGTTTCTGGGATAGACCTCAGGCTGGACCACCATCTGAGACGAGAACTGTCGTTCCTGTCGTCTCTCTCTAACCCGTCGGTCAAGTCGGACTACAAGGGTCATCATCTCCTCTAGAGTCTCTGGAAGCTGATAACTCACTAGAAGATCCTTTAAGTTATCAGACAGACCTGACCTGAACTGACTCTTAAGTGCTGGTTCATTCCATCCTGAGGGAACACACCACCTTCTGAATTGAGTGCAATACTCCTCCGCAGGTAGATCGCCCTGAACCAGAACTTTTAGAGCAGTCTCGGCTACCAGTGTCCTGTCTGGTTCATCATACAGGGTACCCAGGGCCTGAAAAAACCCCTCCACTGATGTTAAACAACTGGCGTCAGCAGGTAAAGAAAATGGGGATCACCCTGTAACCGGGAAATTACAATGCCCACGCGTTGACTCTCGGGGCCAGAGGATACGGGGCGCAAACGGAAAAAAAGTTTACAATTTTCTTTAAAGGAAAGAAACTTCTTCCAATCTCCAGAAAAGGGCTCAGGAAGCTTAATCTGGGGCTCTAAATGTGGACTGGAGGCCTGAGGGATGGAAGTACCTTGTCCTAGCTCAAAAGAACAGAGTTTCTCCCCTAGCTCCTGCACCATCTGCGTCAGGTTAGAGACATGGTCAGTCAGGGTCACCAGAGGATTCATGATACAGTGGTTAGGTTACGGCCTGTTAATCTGTGACGGTAACATACACTACACACAGGGGAAAGGATAGTGACCACTAGGCTCCACCCTCACCCCTGGCCCTGCCTACTTGCCTCGCAAGTCCTAATGACAGGGGACAACTAGACGGCAGTCCCTAACTTAGGATACGTGCTGGGAAGACAGACAAGACAAATAACGGAACGTGAACGGACCGGGTCAATACCTAGAGAGCTACACAGTACTAAGGAATGAGCAGAGAATAGTCAGGAAAAGCCGAGGTCAAATACCAGGAGAGAAACGAAGTACAGCAGGAGTCCGCAAAGAATCGTCAGGTGGAAGCCGGGGTCAGGATACCAGGAGAGATGCGCAGTACAGGAGGAGCAGGCAGAGAATCGTCAGGGAACACAGGATCAGGTAAGTATGCAGGAACAAAACAATCACCAGATACCTAAAATTAGCAGGCAACCTGTGGCCAGCAGGCTGCCTGTATTTATAGTGGGGAGTGAGGGTTATGTGACGTGGCCAGCATCACATGACCGACAGACCGACCAGTCGAGCACCAAGTGATCAGCTTGGCGCTCAAGGCAGACCTAGGAGCAGGGAGCCTCCCAGCTAGCAAAGCTGCCCTGGGAACAAGGTCAAACACAGATCCTCGCTCCCGATGCTAAGCAGCAGGTCTGCGGCTGATAGGAGACCGAGTGCGCCTTCGGCACTCCGTTACAGAACCTAGTAACACCCACTTTTACCTAAAGGTTTTACCATTGCCCTCACATTACACTTATCTGAACTTCATTGAAAATCTGTGGATAAACCTCAAAAGAGCAGTGCATGAAAGATGGCCCAGGAATCTGACAGAACTGGAAGACTTTTACAAGGAAGAATGGATGACAATCCCTCAAACAAGAATTGAAAGACTTTTGTCTGGCTACAAAAAGCGTTTACAAGCCATGATACTTGCTGCTAGGTAGAAACCATGCAGGGTGCCCAAACGTTTGCTTCAGGCCATTTTTCTTTTTTTGTTATTTTGAAAAAATAAAAAATAGAAATACATTTTTGCTTAAAATACAAAGAGAATGTGTCAACTTAATGCCTTTTCAGAGATCATTTCATCTTCACCTTGCTTAACTGTTCACAGTAACAGTAATTTTGACTAGGGGTGCCCTAACTTTTGCAAGCCACTATATATATATATATATATATATATATATATATATATATATATATCTATATAATGAAATAACGCTCTCTCAAAAATGATGCTCAGAAAATGGATCAATACCAAGCTTGGAATTTGTTTGTTTTTAATATCTGGACATTATACCTGAAACAACTCACTAGAATAATGCCAAAAAGCACCAACATGCCCTAAATTTTACTTCACTTTCTGCTGAATTCATAAATATGAAGCAGCGTCTGTACAGGTTCCTGTTGATTCCCTTAAACTATCTAATGTGTACTGTTTATACAAAATGTAAGAGTTTATTTGCCTCTCGTTGACTACATGTACAGCACAGACCTCCCTAGCTATGTTTTCTGAGAGGTTGTCCAGTGGTTCCCTGCACCAATGTGTGCTTAGCCTACATGCCATGCTGTGCCCAAATAATGCCATCACACAAAGGAACAACATAATGTACAGTACAGACCAAAAGTTTGGACACACCTTCTCATTCAAAGAGTTTTCTTTATTTTCATGACTATGAAGGCATCAAAACTATGAATTAACACATGTGGAATTATATAACAAACAAGTGTGAAACAACTGAAAATATGTCATATTCTAGGTTCTTCAAAGTAGCCACCTTTTGCTTTGATTACTGCTTTGCACACTCTTGGCATTCTCTTGATGTATATAATTCCACACTATCAGCTGTGTATCCACCTGACTTCTCCTCAACGCAACTGATGATCCCAACCCCATTTATAAGGCAAGAAATCCCACTTATTAAACCTGACAGGGCACACCTGTGAAGTGAAAACCATTTCAGGGGACTACCTCTTGAAGTTCATCAAGAGAATGCCAAGAGTGTGCAAAGCAGTAATCAAAGCAAAAGGTGGCTACTTTGAAGAACCTAGAATATGACATATTTTCTGTTGTTTCACACTTGTTTGTTATGTATATAATTCCACATGTGTTAATTCATAGTTTTGATGCCTTCAGTGTGAATCTACAATTTTCATAGTCATGAAAATAAAGAAAACTCTTTGAATGAGAAGGTGTGTCCAAACTTTTGGTCTGTACTGTATGTCAGCCATAATGTAAGCAGTCAGTGTTATGCTATAGAGTTAAGCCCTATTAGACCACATGATAATCGGGCAAATTATTGGAAACACGCGTTCATTGGAAGGCTCATTCCTAATAATTGGCTCGTATAATTGAGCAGTTGATCAGCCGATGAGGACCAAACACTCGTTCATCGGCTGATGGGCATCTTTCATCAGGTTGAAATATGCCCAATTATTTGCAGCACATCCTTCTATGTAATAGAGATGTGCTGCTGATAATGAATAGAACAGAACGAGGGAGGAATGAATCTTTCCTCCTTCATGCAGCTTGCTTCGGTCTGTGTTATCAGGCCGGTGCAAACGAGCGCCGCTGGATGTGTTATCATCCATTGGTGCTTGCATTGCCAAAGATCGGACATTGTAACACCACCCTAACATTATCCTAAATTATTTGCCCAGTGTAATGCACAATTTCCCCATCAAAACACTTCTGCAATGCTTCTCAATAGGAATACTACAGCTCTATACTGAAGGTGCTGTAGACAATCTTTGTGCCAAATGATGCTCTGTACAGCGCCCTGTTACGGAACAGCAATGCTTCTTGGGGAGATTTGCTCTGTAGTATGGCATCCGCTGAAGCGTGTCACAATATTATTTGTATTGAATTTATATAGAATCTGCCAGAAAACGCCTCTGATGTACAGTAGGGCTATAGCTGTAAAAAACATAAAGAGGTTATCACATGACTAATGTAAAAAATGAAAATCAGACATCATATAGTACACGATAACCTCTTTCTAACAAAGCCAGAACCAGTCCTGTACCTCACATAGATCCAGAGATCTCCCCATTCATTGCTCTCCTAGATTTATATCAAGCTGAAAGCTCAAGGGGAGTGTCTTTTCTGTTGCAGCTATGGGGGCGTGTCTCAGCTCTCCCTATCACAACCCAGGAAGCAGTTGAGGTGTAAAACTGAGCATGTGCGGCCTTCTCAGTGAGCAGGACAAAGAAATAAGAAAAAAAAAAGCATCAGGTTGCGGTATTCAGTTAAGTTTTTGCATTTTAGTACTGCCATTTAAAACTTTTTTTTTTCTCTGCTGGGTGTTGCCATATTTTTTTTCTCTGCTTGATTAAGGGGAGTGGCCTGGGCAACCAGGTGCTATAAATTGAACCACTAGACTCTCTAGAGCTTGCTCTTCCTGAGGCTTGCTCTACTAAGTGGGCTTATTATTAAGTGGAGTTAAAAAAAAAAAAGGAGTTTAAGAAAAGGAGTTGGAAACTAAGGTTGGATATAATTTCCTTGTGTGTTGTTGGCTTAATTCTAGGTAGTCCTTCAACTACAGCAGACAGGGTCTAATTCTAAATCATATTTACTGTTTTACTTTTTTACTGTTGTAATGCCCATTTAGTATGTGTTGCATAATTGACAACGCAGTCCAGTGCACATCTTGCATGATGTATGCAGTCCTGGAATAGCCGTTCGAGGGTGTATATCTTTGTTCCAGGTGTGAGCGTTTGGAATTGCAAATCGAGTCTCTAAACGGGCAAGTTGAGACACTGAGAGGCATTGAAAATTTGAAAAAGAGTTTGCTTCTCACCGAGCAAGCACTCTTTGGGGTAGATGAGGTGGAGGGTGACAGAGAGGAGGCTGAGCAAAGTGAGGTAGCTAGCTAGGTGACAGTTAGAAAGCGGGATAGACGGAAGAGTGCCAGGGAGGCTAGCCCTGATCTGACACACCCCAACAAGTTTGCACGTTTAGCAGATGAGGGGGATGTCAATGCTGTGCTGGGGAAAAAGATGGCTAGAAGGTTGGAGGAGTGTTTAAACTAGGGACTGGGGGGGAGGGAAATTACACTATAGGAGGGTAAGATAGTGCAGATAGAGACCGGGGGCAAGGTAGTGGGACTGGGGGAGGCATGGAAGGAGGGACTAGAACAGTTCAGAAGGAAAGGTGTAGGGTAAAAAATATACATAAACTTCTCAAATGTATGTATACTAATGCCAGAAGCCTGGCTAATAAAACTGGGGAGCTAGAATTAGTGATGTGTGAGGAGAACTATGACATAGTGGGAATAACTGAGACATGGCAGGATGAGAGCTATGACTGGGCAGTTAATGTACAAGGTTACAGTCTGTTTAGAAAGGATCGTCAAAATCGGAGAGGGGGAGGGGTTTGCCTTTATGTAAAGTCCTGTCTAAATCCAACACTCCGTGAAGATATAAGTGAGGGCCATGAACATGTGGAGTCACTGTGGGTAGAGATACATGGAGCTGAAAACAATAATAAATTACTAATAGGAGTTTACTATAAACCACCTAATATACCAGAGTCCACAGAAAATCTACTACTAAACGAGATAGACGAGGCGGCAAATCATAATGAGGTGGTTATTATGGGGGACTTCAACTACCCAGATATAGACTGGGAAACTGAAACTTGTATATCTCATAAGGGAAACAGGTTCTTGGCAATAACCAAAGACAATTACCTCTCCCAACTGGTTCAGGACCCGACTAGAGGGACGGCCATACTGGACTTAGTATTAACCAATAGGCCTGACAGAACAACAGACTTGCAGGTTGGTGGACACCTGGGAAATAGTGACCATAAAGTAATAACCTTCCAATTATCATTCAAAAGAGCGTTTCTACAGGGAGGAACAAAAATACCAAACTTCAAAAAAGCTAAATTTAGCCAACTAAGAGAGGCCATAGGCCTAACTAACTGGGACAAAGTCCTTAAAAATAAAAATACAGCCACAAAATGGGATATATTTAAAAACATCCTAAAATCTCATAGTGAGAGGTACATACCGTATGGGAATAAACGGTTAAGGAACAAAAAGAAACCAATGTGGATAAATAGAACTGTAAAGAAAGCAATAAATGACAAAAAGAAAGCATATAAATCACTAAAACAGGAGGGTAGCACGGAAGCACTGAAAAACTTTAAGGAAAAAAATAGAACATGTAAAAAACAAATAAAAGCGGCCAAACTAGAGACCGAGAGATTAATTGCCAAAGAGAGTAAAACTAACCCTAAAATGTTCTTCAATTATATAAATGTTAAAAAGTATAAATCTGAAGGTGTCGGCCCTTTAAAGAGTAATGAGGGGGGAGTCGCAGAGAGCGACGAGGAGAAAGCAAAGCTGTTAAATATTTTTTTCTCCAATGTATCCACTGAGGAAAATAAACTGTCAGATGACATGCAGAATGTAAAAATAAATTCCCCATTAAGTGTCCTGTCTGACCCAGGAAGAAGTACATCAGCGATTAAAATAGACAAATCGCCAGGACCGGATGGCATACACCCCCGTATCCTAAGGGAATGAAGTAATGTCATTGCCAGACCCTTATTTCTGATATTTGCGGACTCTATACTGACAGGGAATGTCCCACAGGATTGGCGCATGGCAAATGTGGTGCCAATATTCAAAAAGGGTCCAAAAACAGAGTCTGGAAACTATAGGCCGGTAAGTTTAACATCTGTTGTGGGTAAACTGTTTGAAGGTTATCTGAGAGATTCTATCTTAGAGCATCTCAACGGAAATAAGAAAATAACACCATATCAGCATGGCTTCGTGAGGGATCAGTAATGCCAAACTAATTTAATCAGTTTCTATGAGGAGGTAAGTTCTAGACTTGACAGCGGCGAATCAATGGATGTCGTATATCTGGACTTCTCCAAAGCATTTGACACTGTACCACATAAAAGGTTAGTATATAAAATGAGAATGCTCTGACTGGGAGAAAACGTCTGTATGTGGGTAAGTAACTGGCTCAATGATAGAAAACAGAGGGTGGTTATTAACGGTACACACTCAGATTGGGTCACTGTCACTAGTGGGGTACCTCAGGGGTCAGTATTGGGCGCTATTATCTTCAATATATTTATTAATGATCTTGTAGAAAGCTTGCATAGTAAAGTATAATTTTTCGCAGATGACACTAAACTGTGTAAAGTAATTTACACTGAAGAGGACAGTATACTAACTACAGAGGGATCTGGATAGATTGGAGACTTTGGCAGATAAGTGGCAGATGAGGTTTAACACTGACAAATGTAAAGTTATGCACATGGGAAGGAATAATGCAAGTCACCCGTACATACTAAATAATAAAACACTCGGTAACACTGACATGGAAAAGGGTCTAGGAATTTTAATAAACAGCAAACTAAGCTGCAAAAACCAGTGTCAGGCAGCTGCTGCCAAGGCCAATAAGATAATGGGTTGCATCAGAAGGGGCATAGATTCCCGTGATATGAACATAGTCCTACCACTTTACAAATCACTGGTCAGACCACACATGGAGTACTGTGTACAGTTCTGGGCTCCTGTAAACAAGGCAGACATAGCAGAGCTGGAGAAGGTCCAGAGGAGGGCAACTAAAGTAATAACTGGAATGGGGCAACTACAGTACCCTGAAAGATTTTCAAAATTAGGGTTATTCACTTTAGAAAAAAGACGACTGAGGGGAGATCTAATTAATATATATAAATATATCAGGGGTCAGTACAGAGATCTATCCCATCATCTATTTATCCCCAGGACTGTGACTGTGACGAGAGGACATCCTCTGCGTCTGGAGGAAAGAAGGTTTTGTACACAAACATAAAAAAAGGATTCTTTACGGTAAGAGCAGTGAGACTATGGAACTCTCTGCCTGAGGAGGTGGTGATGGTGAGTACAATAAAGGAATTCAAGAGGGGCCTGGATGTATTTCTGGAGTGTAATAATATTACAGGCTATAGCTACTAGAGGGGGGTCATTGATCCAGGGAGTTATTCTGATTGCCTGATTGCAGTCGGGAAGGAATTTTTTATTCTCCTAAAGTGGGGAAAATTGGCTTCTACCTCACAGTTTTTTTTTTTTTTGCCTTCCTCTGGATCAACTTGCAGGTTAACAGGCCTTATGTACTATGTTACTATGTTACTATGAATAACTCAGTGGCTATGCAAAAATTTTAATTACATGCAATTACAAAAGTATTCAGATCCAGGTGCTGGTTTAAAAACTGTAGAATATTTTTTGTGGGACAACCCCTTTAAAGGTTTTGGTTGATGGCCATTATACTCTTAAGTGTATAAGGCCTATTTTCATATTGGAGAATAAATGAAAACAAAACAGTGGTATATAGTATCTTTCCATAGGTTGCACATAGAGTACTATAGACCTAAGACAAATTGATCATGTTCTTGCACATATTTAACATTAATTGACATCTATAATGAAACATGGAAAGCCTTTTGTACGCTCAGCACTTCTCATATCTCATCGGTACACCTCACAATGCTACATTAGCTTTCTATTATAATCAGTATTCAATTTCTTGGGAAGAGTAACTGTGGACAAGTCTGTATAATAAATGTGTATTTCGGTTTATAGACAAGTCTAGTCATCTTCCATAAGCTAGATACAAATTATATACTTTGCAGTGAAATTGTAAGTATGGGTCAGTAAGGTTCAGACGAGTATGAATTGGCTTGATACTACTCTCTGCGAGGGCAATCCGTTTGCTTATTTCTTAAAATCTTGTCCTTTCCCATGATTCAAAGCAAAAGCTAAGTGGTTGTGCAGATAAATAATTGACACGCATCGCTGTTCTCCGTACAAGACTTAGTGTATGTGTGGGGGAAGAACGCTGACGTTGGTTTTGAATTAAGGCCAATTTACATCTCCTTCCTCCTTGTGTTTATTTTCTGTTTCTTACATGTTTTATTCCAGCCAAATAAATCACAGCCGAGGTTTGATTTCACGGGTTGAGGTGTCACTTCTGAAGGATAAAGTCTTCCCATCTTCATCATTTCACTTGCAAATTTAATAAAACTTGAAAACAGCCAGAGGCGTCAAGAAAGAATGTGACTGCATGAAGAGAGACCCCCAATGGCAGGAGGGAGGGGATGCGAAGGGCCTCTACCTGTCAGAGAAAGGAGGGCTCAGGCTGTGAAAGAAATAAAAATGCTTGTAGCTGTTTTCAGGTTGCCAGCCATTTCCCAGTGAGACATATCCTGGAGCTACTGGTCTCTGAAGGGATCTAGCCCTGTTTATGATAAGGACCAGCGTCAGATTCCAACATATGTGGAATGGTCCCAGGAGCTTTCTCCTCATGTTGTTCTATATCTTAAATGCTTTGCATCACATATACTTACCAGAATGCCAAATCATGGGAGCAAAGGATTTTTGAAGTATTATTATATAGTGGTAGTGTCACATTTTTATATACAGTCAGGTCCATAAATATTGGGACATTGACACAATTCTAAAATTTTTGACTCTATACACCACCACAATGGATTTGAAATGAAATGAACAAGATGTGCTTTAACTGCAGACTGTCAGCTTTAATTTGAGGGTATTTACATCCAAATCAGGTGAATGGTGCAGGAATTGCAACAGTTTGCATATCTGCCTCCCACTTGTTAAGGGACTAAAAGTAATGGGACAGAATAATAATCATAAATCAAACTTTCACTTTTAAATACTTGGTTGCAAATCCTTTGCAGTCAAATACAGCCTGAAGTCTGGAACGCATAGACATCACCAGACGCTGGGTTTCATCCCTGGTGATGCTCTGCCAGGCCTCAACTGCAACTGTCTTCAGTTCCTGCTTGTTCTTGGGGCATTTTCCCTTCAGTTTTGTCTTCAGCAAGTAAAATGCATGCTCAATCGAATTCAGGTCAGATGATTGACTTGGCCATTGCATAACATTCCACTTCTTTCCCTTAAAAAACTGTTTGGTTGCTTTTGCAGTATGCTTTGGGTCATTGTCCATCTGCACTGTGAAGCGCCGTCCAATGAGTTCTGAAGCATTTGGCTGAATATGAGCAGATAATATTGCCCGAAAACACTTCAGAATTCATCTTGCTGCTTTTGTCAGCAGTCACATCATCAATAAATACAAGAGAACAGAGAACCAGTTCCATTGGCAGCCATACATGCCCACGCCATGACACTACTACCACCCATGCTTCACTGATGAGGTGGTATGCTTAGGATTATGAGCAGTTCCTTTCCTTCTCCATACTCTTCTCTTCCCATCACTCTGGTACAAGTTGATCTTGGACTCATCTGTCCATAGGATGTTGTTCCAGAACTGTGAAGGCTTTTTTAGATGGCAAACTCTAATCTGGCCTTCATGATTTTGAAGCTCACCAATGGTTTACATCTTGTGGTGAACCGTCTGTGTTCACTCTGGTGAAGTCTTCTCTTGATTGTTGACTTTGACACACATACACCTACCTCCTGGAGAGTGTTCTTGATCTGGCCAACTGTTGTGAAGGGTGCTTTATTCACCAGGGAAATAATTATTCGGTCATCAACCACAGTTGTTTTCCGTGGTCTTCCGGGTCTTTTGGTGTTGCTGAGCTCACCGGTGCGTTCCTTCTTTTTAATAATGTTCCAAACTGTTGTTTTGGACACGCCTAATGTTTTTGCTATCACTCTGATGGGTTTGTTTTGTTTTTTCAGCCTAATAATGGCTTGCTTCACTGATAGTGACAGTTCTTTGGATCTCATCTTGAGAGTTGATAGCAACAGATTCCAAATGCAAATAGCACAGTTGAAATTAACTCAGGACCTTTTATCTGCTCATTGTAATTGGGATAATGATGGAATAACACACACCTGGCCATGGAACAGCTAAGAAGCCAATTGTCCCATTACTTTTGGTCCCTTAACAAGTGGGAGGCACATATGCAAACTGTTGTAATTCCTACACCGTTCACCTGATTTGGATGTAAATACCTTCAAATTAAAGCTGACAGTCTGCAGTTAAAGCACATCTTGTTTGTTTCATTTCAAATCCATTGTGGTGGTGTATAGAGCCAAAACTGTTAGAATTGTGTTAATGTCCAAATATTTATGGACCTGACTGTATATGGAAATTCTTATGCTGACTGACAATATGGCAAACTTTATTAATGTATTTGTAATGGATCTCCTGGCACCCCAACCGGGTACCTCCGTCGATGGATGCTCCTAGCGCTTCCCGAGGACTCCAAGCACTCCACTTGACACCATAACCGCCACAGACCCCACGAACCGCCGAAGCTTGGTTGAGGTCTCGCTGTTTCCTACCCACCCTGGACCTAAGACAAGGCTCCAGACTCCAGTGGGTGCACCTCTCCTAAATCAAGAGAGCAGGAACAGCTCTTACAAGAGCTAGTAGTTATAGCCAGGGGAGTATGGCAAATCTTCAGCGTATAGCAATCCCCAGTGTCGATCAGTTACCCAAACACCAGCCTCAACATGATGAAGGGTAAAACAGGAACTCTTTATTGAACACACAGCATTGACTTATATACACATTTTACAACAAGGGTACCACCCCTGTGGACCTGGTTGGGAACTGAGGACATGACATAGCAGCCAATCCTGTACAGTTTAAACACAAAAGCTAACACTATTCAGCAAACACAATGGCATTGTCTGTGACGAAATTAACAAACACACTGGCATTGTCTTTGACGCAATCAACAATCAGCATGCAAACTGATATCTTTACCCCCTCCATAATGAATGAATGGGAAGAGGAGACACATGTGATGGGATTATCTCCTGAGTGCATCAAATGGTGATCTACTCATCTACGAGTCGGCTGCCATTATAATCAACCATCTTAATCCCATCACCAACACAATCAGTGGGAGTCTCAGTGCAGAGTTAACCCATTTTGTGTCGCTGAAACCACACCACGCCCCCCCAATGGGCCATAGGAAATATGTGGCATATAAATTACATACATAAATCATGGTTCATAGTTCCTTGTAACCCTAAAAGGTCTCAGGGGGTCTCCACAGTTCTCGGTCCATAGTCGGCAGGAAGGAGGCTGGCCCTCGGGCTTCTCCAGCAGCCCCAGTGATAGTTCAGTCCATCACATTTCTCCCCTCCCAACAGTAGACTAACCAGGTACCTGACCTCCTGTCGGTCGGTGCCTGAGTTAGTCGAGTAGCCCACCCATAAACAAACACTGGTCCTGTTGAACTCTGGGGCCTGTCTCTGTCCTGTATGTCCCCAGCTGTTGAGTGGGCATCTGCTACTCCTTGCTTCATTGTTGTTGGAGCTGTGGGTACTTGGTGGGCAGAGGCCGACTGCGGTCTGCCCAGATGCCAGCTCTTCCGCTAGGGTAGCCAGTGGGGAGTCAGGCTCTGGACAAGAGGAAAGGGGAGGGCAGAGGCCAACTGCCCTCTGCCCAGATGCCAACTCTTCCGTTGGGGTAGCCTGTGGGGAGTCAGCGTCTGGACAAGAGGATAGGGGAGGGCAGAGGCCAACTGCGCTCTGCCCAGATGTCAGCTCTTCCGCTGGGATGGGGTCATGGAATGCTACCCCCAGGACCTTGTTGCTGATCAGCTGTGGAGAGGATGGAGCGCTTACCTCCTCCTCCTGGCATTCCTGCGGGGTTGGTGGGGGATCTGTACCGGCCGTCCAGCATCCCGGTAGGCCTGGTGCAGAGACTGCGGTCCCACATGCACCATCGTAGTTAGGGGTGCTGTCCCCCTGTGGTTGGGGAGAGAAACCGGTTGTCTCCTCTCCCTTCAAGGTACACTGCCGCTGGGGAATGAAGACGATGCTCTTCTCTCCCTGCAAAACATACTGCCGCTGTGGACCTACTCCCTGAAAATCCGTCTGCCGTTGGGGATCTGGGCCGACTGCCCAGCATCCCTGTAGGGCCGGTGGAGAGACCTCGGTCCCATCTCCACTGTTGTGGAGCTTACTGTCTCCCCCTGGTACGTTAAGCTGCCGCTGGAGAGAGGGGGTAACAAGCTCCTCTCCCATACCTACTTCCAGCCGCTGGGGATGGCGACCGACTGTCTCTGCTCCCAATACAGTGTCCTGCTGCTGGGGAAAGGAGACTGGGCTCTCTATTCCCTGCTGGACACTCTGCCGCTGGGGTGGGAGGACAAAGCTCTCCTCTCCCAATAAAACCCTCTGCTGCTGGGGGACAGGAACGACTGTCTCTTCCCCCTGTAACTCAGCCTGCCGCTGGGGAATGGAGACTGGGCTCCCAATTCCCAATAAATCACATTGCCGCTGGGTAGAGGGGGTAGCAAGCTCCTCTCCCATACATACTTCCAGCCTCTGGGAAGGGAGACCGACTGTCTCTGCTCCCAATACAGTGTCCTGTTTCTGGGGAAAGGAGACTGGGCTCGCTATTCCCTGTAGGACACTCTGCCGTTGGGGGACAGGACCGACTGTCTCTGCCCCCTGTAACTCAGCCTGCCACTGGGGGGATGGAGACTGGGCTCCCAATTCCCTGCAGGACTGGTGGAGAGACCTCGGTCCCACCTCCACCGGCCACCTGGGGTTCTTCCCAGTAAACCTCCACAATATCATCCCAGCTGAAAGGCCCTGGACCTGGGTCTGCCACCCAGCCCTCTGGCAGTGTATATTGGGGCCGAATTGAGCTGAGGAAGTATTGGTAATTGTGGCAAAACTAACCTCGCCACTGGGTTTTGGAGGGGCCTGGTTGCCAGCCTCTTGCCCCAGGATTATGGGCCCTCTCATCAGCCATGCTTCCTTTGTTCACAAAGGACTTTTACTAACTTTTGAACCCCTTGTCTAATTCGTGCCATTTTGGGATATGTTAAATGTCTATGTGTACTGTAAAGGGTGGGACATTGTATGTTTGAGTGGTGATGTCTGTCCTATTGTCTCCACATGTGTATTGGCGATTTCCCTTTGTCCTGAGAGATAATTGACTTACTCCTCGGTTGTCTCCAGGACAGAGGACATTGTGTATTCTCCTGCCTGTGATAATTACATCAACCCATTGTACCATAATTATATCACAGGCAGAGGGGAGGATTTTGTGTGTGTGAGTGTTTTACTGTATTGTACGTGATTATTGGATGTTTTTACAAAACCCTGTGGGTGGTACTGATGTGTACCAATGTTATATAAGATCAATAAAACGCACAGCTCTGGGTGACCACTGCTTGACCCTCAACACGGAGTCTCGTCTCGTTCTTGGGGGGATTCACTGTATTCTGTTAGAGACTGATTGCTAGGAGTGTAAGCCGCTTGGGTGCGTTTCCTATTAGTCTGCTAGCAGCTATTCGTGAGGTTCCGTTCGGGAGTTTGGAGCATTCCCTTGTATGCCGTTACAATTGGTGGCAAGCGGCGGGATCGTTCTCACAGCCCAGAAGGACAGCTACAAAGAAACATCATTCCCTGGAATTACAATTTGAGGGCAACACATATCCCAGTACAGCGTCCCTGACAGAAGCAGGATGGAACCAGCAGTGGCATACGATGAGGAAGACCTGGATGGCTGGGATGCATTAAGGAAAGGCATCTGGTACCAGGCCCTGGATAATGTACAATACCAGCGAGGCGAGAGTCTCCCTAGTGAAGAGCAGCGATTGCAGAAGCAAGTGGCCCTGCGGATGCCCTTCCTGGGAGAGCAGTCCCTGGAGGAATGGGTGAAGGAACTAGAGCATCGGGTATGGCAGGAGCTATGACTGGAGGATGCCTACCAGGCGCTCTGGTAGTATATGGCACAGTATATACCCTGGACAGCTGAGCATGACAAGCCAGAGGGAGAGGAGTTTGATGGTCCTGGCTTGTTATGGGAGTCCTTTGCAGAGCCTGACTTCGGGAGCCCTGCACAGTCCAGACTTCAGGACATTTTCTATGAGAGGGAGGCTAGGCAGGATTGGAATGACCCCCATGAGGTAGAGAAAGACTTGGCTCACCTAGCAACCCTGGAGTGGGAACTGGAGCAGGACTACCGAGATCTCTTTCACTCCATTGGGAAGGCTCAGCAGGACAGCAAGATGACAGACCCAGGTCCAGAGCCCTTCAGCTGGGAGGGTATTGTGGAGGCTTACTGGGAAGAACCCCAGGTGGCTGGTGGAGATGGGACCGAGGTCTCTCCACCAGTCCTGCAGGGAATTGGGAGCCCAGTCTCCATTCCCCAGTGGCAGGCTGAGTTACAGGGGGCAGAGACAGTTGGTCCTGTCCAACCAGCGGCAATGTGATATGCAGGGAATTGGGAGCCCAGTCTCCATTCCCCAGCGGCCGTGTGATGTACAGGGAATTTGGAGCCCAGTCTCCATTCCCCAGCGGCAGTGTGATATGCAGGGAATTGGGAGCCCAGTCACCATTCCCTAGCGCCCGTGTGATGTACAGGGAATTGGGAGCCCAGTCTCCATTCCCCAGCGGCAGTGTGATATGCAGGGAATTGGGAGCCCAGTCTCCATTCCCCAGCGGCAGTGTAATCTACAGGGAATTGGGAGCCCAGTCTCTATTCCCCAGCGGCCGTGTGATGTACAGGGAATTG
Organism: Bufo bufo; assembly: GCF_905171765.1. NCBI lineage: Eukaryota > Metazoa > Chordata > Amphibia > Anura > Bufonidae > Bufo > Bufo bufo. The sequence continues at coordinate 128,232,293 of NC_053391.1, read as the reverse complement.
GGAGCCCAGTCTCCATTCCCCAGCAGCAATGTGATATGCAGGGAATTCGGAGCCCAGTCTCCATTCCCCAGCGGCAGTGTGATATGCAGGGAATTGGGAGCCCAGTCTCCATTCCCCAGCGGCCCTGTGATGTACAGGGAATTGGGAGCCCAGTCTCAATCCCCCAGCGGCAGTTTAACGCACCAGGGGGAGACAGTAAGCCCCACACCGTGCAGATGGGACCGTGGTCTCTGCACTCACAGCACAGGGGGTAGGGACAGTCAGTCCTGTCCCCCAGCAACAGAGCTATTTAGCCAAAGGAGAGACAGTCGGTCTTCCCCCACAGCAGCATGGTGTTCTATCTAAAGGGGAGACAGTCGGTCTCTCCCTACAACAGCAGAGCGGTGTATCTAAAGGGGAGACAGTCGGTCTCCCCCTCCAACAACCAAGCTCCAACCAGGCTACTTCAGTGGTAGCGCTGGCACCAGGGCAGAGTACCGCTGGTCTCTGCCCACTCAGCAACCCACCAAGGCATAATAATTATATCACAGGCAGAGGGGAGGATTTTGTGTGAGAGTGTTTTACTGTATTGTACGTGGTTATTGGTTGTTTTTACAAAACCCTGTGGGTGGTAGTGATGTGTACCAATGTTATATAAGTGTCACGAGGGTGTCAAGAACCACGCCTGACTCCGTTATACCCGGGGTCAGGAAGTCGCAGCGGTTGGCTGCACGCTCTATGTAAGATAGGGCTGTTTCCTTATGGTAGCTTTCTGGGTTTGCTTTGCAAACCCTTTTGGCTCACTCAGGGATCCGTAGCTCCTTCTCCTCAGCTGTTCCTTGTCCAGCACTCCCAAACCTCCTTATATTCCCCTCTCACACTTCTCTGGTTGCCAGATATAGAGCTTCCTGCCTGGACATCTATTCTGACCTTCTGGAGCTGTGTTGCTGCGTTCTCTGGTAGTTGGTCCAGAACGCTACCCTCCGGATCCCTGTTGGACCTTTGTGGTCTATTGTGGTCGCCCACCTGGGTGTATGTGTTTGTCTGTTTTATCTGTCCTCTCCCTGGTGTTTCCCTCTTAGTGACAGTGGTGCGGACTAGCGATCCCACCGGCCCGTTCACTATCTAGGGCTCATTTTAGGGAAAGCCAGGGTTTAAGCACGTGATCGCCGCACGGGTGAGGAACCCGTCTAGGGACGTCAGGGCAGTCAGGTGCCAGCTGCAAGGTGAGTTAGGGGTCACCACCTTTCCCTCTCCCTTGGACAGGGCTTTCCCTTTTTCCTCCCTGTGCGTGACGCCGGTCATTACATTATATCTGGCCCTTATTTTGTGTAGGTTAAAAAAAAAATAAAAAAATTATATTTTAAACTGCGCCCTTACTCCTCTGGTAATGAAGAACAGTGGGTGGGGGTTGTTATTTCCCTGCTGCAGGGGGACCTGCAGTCCTGGGCGTTCTCTTTACCTACTGATTCCCAGGCTCTTCGGTCAGTGGATGAGTTTTTCGGGGCCTTGGGTCTCATATATGACGACCCTGACCGAGTCGCACTGGCTGAATCAAGATTACGGAGACTCTTACAAGGAGAGCGGCCGGTAGAGGAGTATTGCTCTAAATTCCGTAGGTGGGCTACGGATACCCAATGGAACGACCAGGCTCTCAGGAGTCAGTTCTGCTCTGGGTTATCCGAAAGGGTTAAGGATGCGCTTGCATTTTATGAGACCCCCTTTTCCCTTGATGCGGTTATGTCCCTTTCTATGTCTATAGATAGACGCCTTAGGGACAGGTTGAAAAAACCGGAGCAATTGGTAACCCCTCCCAAGCAGCAGTTAGTCTGTACGGACTTAGACGAGCCTATGCAGCTAGGAGGAACTACTTGTCAGGTCCGTCCTCCTGAGGCTCGCCGTAGGCGTGGGGTTTGTTTTTTTTGTGGGGAGAGGGGTCATTTCATTAATGTCTGTCCTTCTTTCCTCAGAAACAAAAGACCGTCGGAAAACTACTAACCCCAGGCTGTGTGGAGGATGTCAGCCGGGGGGTATACGTTTCCTCCATACCTACATCGCAATTTGTGTTGCCAGCGGTTATTGTTTTTGGTGATAAGACGGAGACTATTTCTTTCTTTCTAGACAGTGGAGCAGGGGTAAATTTGATAGATGCCCATTTTGCCCGCACTATGGGTTTGTCTCTCTGTACGCTACAGAAACCTATTCCCATATTCGCTATTGATTCTGCTCCTCTGTCTCAGAGAAACCTCACCCACATTGTTCATAATTTACACCTTCGGGTAGGGGACCACCATAACGAGATGCTTTCATGTTATGTTCTGGAGGGGCTTCCCACTCCGGTAGTGCTGGGTCTTCCCTGGTTGGTAGCGCACAATCCAGTGGTGGATTGGCAGGCCAGGGAGATATTGGAGTGGAGTGAGCAGTGCAGAGAAAATTGCTTAAATAGCAATTGCTTAGTCGCCTCCATAACTACCCTACCTACATTTATTTCGGATTTTGAGGATGTTTTTTCTGAAAAGGGTTGTCAGAAGTTACCACCTCATCGTCCTTATGATTGCCCGGTTAACCTTATTCCTGGGGCAAAATTACCCAAGACCAGGTTATATAATCTTTCGGGTCCAGAGAGACAAGCCATGAAAGATTATATCTCCGAGAGCTTGGCTAAAGGACACATCAGACACTCTTCTTCACCCGTGGCTGCAGGGTTTTTCTTCGTTAAAAAGAAAGATGGGGGCCTGCGTCCTTGCCTAGATTTTCGCGAATTAAATCGGATAACCATCCGAGACCCATACCCTCTTCCTCTCATTCCTGACCTGTTTAACCAGATTGCGGGTGCTAGGTGGTTCTCCAAACTTGATCTTAGGAGGCCTACAATCTGATTCATATTAAGGAGGGGGATGAGTGGAAGACAGCTTTTAACACCCCTGAGGGGCATTATGAAAATCTAGTTATGCCTTTCGGTCTGACCAATGCTCCTGCCGTCTTTCAACATTTCGTTAATGACATTTTTAGTCATCTAATCGGCAGGTTTGTGGTAATATACCTAGATGATATTTTAATTTATTCGTCTGATCTGAGAACACATGAGGTGCATGTCAGACAAGTACTGCAGGTCCTACGGACGAATAAATGATATGCTAAAATTGAAAAATGTGTCTTCGCCGTTCAGGAGATACAATTCCTAGGTTATTTTTTATCTGCGTCAGGTTTCCGTATGGATCCTAGGAAGGTCCAGGCAATTTTAGATTGGGATCTTCCTGAGAACCTCAAAGCACTACAACGGTTCTTGGGCTTCGCGAATTTTTATAGGAAATTCATTAAAAATTATTCACTTATTGTAAAACCCCTTACTGACATGACTAGGAAGGGGACTGATTTTTCTAAATGGTCTGACGCCGCTAAAGTTGCTTTTTCCTCTCTAAAAGAGAGGTTTACCTCAGCACCTGTACTAGTCCAACCTGATGTCTCTCAGCCTTTTATTGTTGAAGTCGATGCGTCAGAGGTGGGAGTGGGGGCGGTGCTGTCTCAGGGTCCGTCTCCTGGCAAATGGCGTCCTTGTGCTTTCTTTTCTAAAAAACTATCTGCAGCAGAAAAGAACTACGATATTGGCAATAGGGAACTATTAGCTATTAAACTTGCGTTTGAGGAGTGGCGTCACTTTTTAGAGGGGGCAGTCCACCCCGTCACTGTGATTACGGACCACAAAAATCTTCTGTACCTCGAATCAGCTAAGCGTCTCACCCCTAGACAGGCTAGGTGGTTGCTATTTTTTTACCAGGTTTAACTTTGTGATTACCTATCGTCCTGGGGCAAAGAATACCAAGGCTGATGCACTATCTCGTTGTTTCCCTGGAGGGGGTAATGTGAGGTAATGTGAGTGATCCGGTGCCCATTCTTCAAAGAGGAGTGGTTGTTTCTGCGGTACACTCTGTTCTGGAGGGGAAGGTGTTAGAGGCCCAGGGGGACGCCCCGGTCTCTTGCCCCTCAGAGAAATTGTTTTTACCGTTGAACCTGCGTTTCGAATTATTAAAGGAACATCATAATTCGGCACTTGCTGGGCACCCGGGTAGTAAAGCAACCTTGGAGCTATTGTCTCGTCGTTTTTGGTGGCCAAGGTTGCGTCAGGATGTATTGGATTTTGTGTCTTCTTGTTCTACCTGTGCGTTTCACATACACGTCCTGCAGGGTCTCTATTACCACTCGTCATTCCCAATAGACCGTGGACACATCTGTCAATGGATTTTATCACTGACTTACCTTTGTCTGCGGGTAAAACAGTTATTTTGGTAGTAGTGGACAGGTTTAGCAAAATGGTACACTTCATTGCGTTACCCGCACTACCTAATGCTAAGACTCTTGCTCAGGTATTCGTCAGTGAAATCGTGAAGCTTCATGGGGTCCCCTCCGATGTTGTTTCGGATCGGGGTACCCAGTTTATTTCTAAATTTTGGAAAGCTTTTTGTTCCCGTTTGGGGGTACACTTGTCCTTTTTCCTCAGCTTTCCATCCTCAGTCGAATGGACAGACTGAGCGTACCAAACAAAACCTTGAGACATATCTAAGATGTTTTGTGTCTGAAAACCAAGAGTTGTGGTCATCATATTTACCGTTAGCTGAGTTTGCCATAAATAATCGTCGTCAGGAATCCACTGGCAAGTCACCATTTCTTGGTGCATATGGTTTTCCTCCCCAATTCTGTACTTTCAAAGAGGAGGGGGCTTCTGAGGTTCCCGAAGAGGAACGGTTTTCATCATCTCTTTCATCGGTATGGCAGAAGGTGCAAGCTAACTTGAAAAATATGGGAGGTAAATACAAATGCATGGCTGATAAGAGACGGTCGCCAGGTCCGGACCTAGGAGTGAATGACTATGTGTGGTTGTCTACTAGGAATATTAAATTGAAGGTTCCCTCTTGGAAACTGGGTCCTAGGTTTATTGGCCCTTACAAAATTGTAGCCATCATCAACCCCGTGGCTTTTCGCCTGGAGTTACCTCAGACTTTTAAAATTCATAATGTTTTTCATAAGTCGTTACTCAAAAAATATGTTTCACCTCTAGAATATGGTGATCTACTCATCTACGAGTTGTCTGCCATTATAATCAACCATCTTAATTCCATCACCAACACAATCAGTGGGAGTCTCAGTGCAGAGTTAACCCTTTTTGTGTCGCTGAATCCACACCACGCCCCTCCAATGGGCCATAGGAAATATGTGGCATATAAATTACACACATAAATCAGGGTTCATAGTTCCTTGTAACCCCAAAAGGTCTCAGGGGGTCTCCACAGTTCTCGGTCCATAGTCTGCAGGAAGGAGGCTGGCCCTCAGGCTTCTCCAGCAGCCCCAGTGACAGTTCAGTCCGTCACAGTATTCTACACATTTATTCATGTTAATGGAAGGTTACAATTTCATACAACCTATGGAAGACACATGAAATCTTTTGAATTTATTCTTGAGACCTGATAATTATCTTATTTTTACAGCTACCTAATGTCATGGGGTTCCGAAGGTGCACTCGGTCCCCCATCGCCCGCAGACCTGTTGCTTAGCTTTGGGAATGAGGATCTGTGTTTGACCTCATTCCCAGGGCGGCTTTACTAGCTGGGTGGCTCCCTGCTCCTAAGTCTGCCTTGAGCGCCGAGCTGATCACTCGGTGCTCGACTGGTTGGTCTGTCGGTCATGTGACGCTGGCCACGTCACATGACCCTCACTCCCCACTATAAATACAGGCAGCCTGCTGGCTACAGGTTGCCTGTTAATTTCTAGGTTCCTGGCTATTTGTTGGACTGCTGAATACTTACCTGATCCTGTTCCTTGACCATCCTTTTGCCTGATCCTCCTGTACTGCGCATCCGTCCTGGTATTGTGACCTCAGCTCCCACCTGACTACTCTCTTAGGACTCCTCTTGTACTTCTCTGCTCTCCTGGTATTTGACCCCGGCTTCTCCTGACCATTCTTTGCTTAATCCTTTGTACTTTGTAGCTTTCCTGGTATTGACTCGGTCCGTTCACGTCCTGTTGTTTGTCTGTCTGTCATCCCTGCAATTATTCCAAGTTAGGGATTGCCATCCAGTTGTCCCCTGTCATTAGGACTCGCGAGGCAAGTAGGCAGGGCCAGGGGTAAGGGTGGAGCGCAGTGGTCACTTCCCTTCTCCCCTGTGTGTGTGTGTACGCGACCGTTACAGATTAACAGGCCCAATAACCACTGTATTATGAATCCTCTGGTGACCCTGACTGACTATGTCTCTAATCTGACGCAGATGGTGCAGGAGTTAGGGGAAAAACTCAGCTCTGTTGAGTTAGGGCAAGGCTCTTCCACTCCTCAGGCCTCCAGTCCGCATTTTGAGCCCCAGATTAAGCTCCCAGAAACCTTTTCTGGAGACCGGAAGAAGTTTCTCTCTTTTAAGGAGAGTTGCAAACTTTACTTCCGTTTGCGCCCCGTGTCCTCTGGGCCCGAGAGTCAACGTGTGGGCATTATCATTTCCCGATTACAGGGTGATCCCCAGGACTGGGCGTTCTCTTTACCTGCTGGCGCCAGTTGTTTATATTCTGTGGAGGGGTTCTTTCAGGCCCTAGGTACCCTCTATGATGAACCAGACAGGGCTCTAGTAGCCGAGACGGCTCTAAAGGCACTGGTTCAGGGCAATTTACCAGCGGAGGATTATTGCACCCAATTCAGAAGGTGGTGTGTCCCCTCAGGATGGAACGAACCAGCCCTGAAGAGTCAGTTCAGGTAAGGTCTGTCTGATAAATTAAAGGATCTTCTGGTCAGTTATCAACTTCCAGAGACCTTAGAGGAGATGATGACCCTTGTTGTCCGACTTGACCGACGGGTTAAAGAGAGACGACAGGAACAACAGTTCTCTTCCCAGATGGTGGTCCAGCCAGAGGCCTATCCCAGAGACAATGCTGAGGTCTCCACCGAGGAACCCATGCAGGTTGGCATGACCCGAGGGAATCTTCGCCGCAGACGTGGAGAATGCTTTTACTGTGGAGATTCTGACCATTGGATCAACCAGTGTCCTAAGAAGGTCCTCTCTGTCAAGTCTCCTAAGGCAAGGCAACCTAAAGACCAGGTACACCCTGAATTTTCTAAATGTAAGCTTTCGGTACCCATTACGATTTCTCTGGGAGTAGATAAATGGCTGGGTAAGGCCTTTATTGATTCTGGCTCAGCGGCTAGCTTTATTGACTCTGAGTATGCTGTAAGATTGGGTATTCCTATGTTTGCCTTACCAACTCCTATCCATGTCATGGCTATTGATGCTACTCCTCTTATTGGTGGTACGGTGAGCTTATGTACCTCGGAGATTTCTCTAACCGTGGGTGTGTGCCACTCAGAGAGATGTTCGCTTCTAGCCCTGGAGAACCTACCTGCGGAGGTGGTACTAGGGTTGCCTTGGCTCCGACTACATAACCCCACTATAGATTGGTCCAATGGGGAGTTGGTGAGATAGGGGCCTAAGTGTGACTCGTGCCTGTCCGTGGTACAGGCTGGGGTCTCAGTAAAGTCTGATACTTTACCCTCTGTTGTTAGAGAATTCTGATGTATTCTCATCACCAACCCCGGAGGTTCGACCCCCCCATAGACCTTATGATTGTACCATAGAGCAAGTAGAGGGGGCCAAGTTTCCTAAAAGACGAATTTACAATCTTTCTATGCCCGAACGCAAGGCCATGGAAGATTATATTAAGGAGAGCCTTGGTAAAGGGCATATTAGACCTTCTGTCTCTCCTATGGGGGCGGGGTTTTTCTTCGTTAAGAAAAAAGATGGTGGTCTTAGGCCATGTATCGATTACCGGAGATTAAATAAAATCACTGTCCAGAATAGATACTCCCTCCCATTGATTCCGGATTTATTTAACCAGGTCCTAGGGGCAACCTGGTTTTCCAAAATTGACCTGAAAGGGGCATACAATCTAATCCGAATCAAGGAGGGAGACGAATGGAAGACAGCGTTCAATACTCCGGTAGGACACTTTGAATATCAGGTGATGCCTTTTGGACTCAGCAATGCCCCAGCTGTGTTCCAAAACTTCATGAATGACATTCTTAGGGCGTTCTTAGGTAAATTTGTTATTGTCTATCTTGACGACATTTTGATATTCTCTCCTGACTTCGAATCCCATGTGTCTCATGTTAGACAAGTATTAGAGGTGTTGAGGGAGAATCAGCTATCCGCTAAACAAGAGAAATGTGTCTTTGGTGTGCAGGAGATTCTGTTTCTAGGGCATGTTCTGACTCCTCACGCCTTCAAGATGGATCCTGGTAAGGTACTAGCAATTAAGGAATGGGTAAGGCCTTCATCCTTAAAGGCCTTACAACGGTTCTTAGGTTTCGCCAATTACTATTGTAAATTTATTATGAATTTTTCCGTAATTGCTAAACCGTTGACCGACCTTACTAAGAAAGGGGCGGATTTGGAGAATTGGTCTACTGAGGCCATTTCTTCATTTGAAAAATTAAAAAAGGCATTCAGTAGCGCTCCCATTCTGATCCAGCCTGATCAGGAGAAACCTTTTATTGTGGAGGTGGATGCGTCCGAGGACGGCGCAGGAGCAGTCCTTTCACAAGGTCCTGCTAGCCTCACTAATCTGAGACCATGTGCCTTCTTCTCCAGGAAATTCTCTCCCACGGAGAGAAACTACGACATAGGGAATAGGGAGCTGCTGGCCATTAAATGGGCATTTGAGGAGTGGAGGCATTTTCTGGAGGGGGCAAGGCATTGTGTAACTGTTGTCACTGACCATAAAAACCTTATGTTTCTCGAGTCTGCTAAGAGGTTGAATCCCCGTCAAGCCAGATGGGCTCTGTTTTTTACTCGTTTTGATTTTTCCATCACGTTCAGGCCGGGAAGTAAAAATGTGAAGGCGGACGCATTATCTCGGAGCTTCCAGGCTTTTCAACCTACTGAGGTACCACCTGAATCCATCCTACCAGCAAAAATCTTCTTAGCAGCTCTTACCCAGGATATCTCGGCTCGCATTAGGTCGGAACAACATCTGGCACCGGTATCCACCCCAACAGATAAGTTGTTTGTTCCCGTACAATTTCGTCTCCAGCTGATGGGTGAGTGTCACGATTCTGCCTTTTGTGGACATCCGGGTGTTGAGGGCACTAAGGATCTGGTTTCTAGATCTTATTGGTCGCCCACTCTAACTAGGGATGTCAAGTCCTATGTGTCAGCCTGTGAGGTTTGTGCCAGGTCCAAGACACCTAGGACTCGCCCTGCTGGTAACCTACAACCCCTACCCATTCCCAGTAGACCCTGGTCCCATATCTCGATGGACTTTATAACTGACCTACCGCCGGCGGAGGGTAAGACTGTAGTGTGGGTAGTGGTGGATAGGTTTAGCAAGATGGTCCATTTCATTCCCCTGTCTAAACTCCCGAATGCCAAAACCCTGGCGTCTATTTTTGTGAAAGAAATTGTTCGATTGCATGGTATCCCGTAAAATATTGTTTCTGACAGGGGTGTGCAGTTTGTGTCCAAATTCTGGAGGGCCTTCTGTCAAAAATGTAAAATTTCATTGTCTTTTTCCTCTGCCTACCACCCTGAGAGTAATGGGCAGACTGAACGCCTTAATCAGTCTGTCGAACAATTCTTGAGGTCGTATGTTGCTGATGACCAGCAATTATGGGTGAAATTTCTTCCATTGGCTGAATTTGCTTTGAATAACCGTGTCAATTCTTCCGCTGGGGTCTCCCCTTTCTTTTGTAACCATGGTTTTCATCCCCGTTTTCATTCTGGGTCGTCCGTCTCCTCCTCTAACCCTGAAGCGGATAAACTCTCCTCCGAACTGTGCACAGTTTGGGCCCGGGTTCAATCGAACCTAGAAAAGGCTCAATGTTCTCAGAAACTCGAGGCCGATAGGAGACGTTCAAGGGGGGTAAACTTTCAGGTTGGGGATAAAGTATGGTTGTCTTCCAAGAATCTATCTCTCAAGGTAACTTCTAAAAAATTTGCTCCTCGTTTTATTGGACCATATAAGATCACGGAAGTGATTAACCCGGTATCTTTTAGGTTGGAGCTGCCCGAGTCATTCCACATTCATAATGTGTTCCATAAATCTCTGCTTAAAAAATATTTTGAACCGGTAGTACCATCAAAAGCCTCGCCTCCGCCGGTTCTTGTTAATGATGCTGTCGAGTATGTGGTGTCTAAAATAGTGGATGTCCGGAAGGTGCGTAATTCCTTGCAGTACCTGATTCACTGGAAGGGGTATGGACCTGAAGAGAGATCTTGGGTACCTGCCAGGGAGGTTCATGCTCCTAGACTTGTTCGTAAATTTCATTTAGAACACCCTGAAAAGCCATCGCCTGAAGTCTTGGGTCCGGTGGCCCCTCGTAAAAGGGGGGGTACTGTCATGGGGTTCCGAAGGTGCACTCGGTCCCCCATCGCCCGCAGACCTGTTGCTTAGCTTTGGGAATGAGGATCTGTGTTTGACCTCATTCCCAGGGCGGCTTTACTAGCTGGGTGGCTCCCTGCTCCTAAGTCTGCCTTGAGCGCCGAGCTGATCACTCGGTGCTCGACTGGTTGGTCTGTCGGTCATGTGACGCTGGCCACGTCACATGACCCTCACTCCCCACTATAAATACAGGCAGCCTGCTGGCTACAGGTTGCCTGTTAATTTCTAGGTTCCTGGCTATTTGTTGGACTGCTGAATACTTACCTGATCCTGTTCCTTGACCATCCATTTGCCTGATCCTCCTGTACTGCGCATCCGTCCTGGTATTGTGACCTCGGCTCCCACCTGACTACTCTCTTAGGACTCCTCTTGTACTTCTCTGCTCTCCTGGTATTTGACCCCGGCTTCTCCTGACCATTCTTTGCTTAATCCTTTGTACTTTGTAGCTTTCCTGGTATTGACTCGGTCCGTTCACGTCCTGTTGTTTGTCTGTCTGTCATCCCTGCACTTATTCCAAGTTAGGGATTGCCGTCCAGTTGTCCCCTGTCATTAGGACTCGCGAGGCAAGTAGGCAGGGCCAGGGGTAAGGGTGGAGCGCAGCGGTCACTTCCCTTCTCCCCTGTGTGTGTGTGTACGCGACCGTTACACCTAAATCTTTAAAAGGGTTTTCCAAGATTTTTATACTGATGAGATTAGAGTTGAGCGGACACCTGGCTGTTCGGGTTCGACGGGTTCGGCCGAACTTCAGAAAAAAGTTCGAGTTTGGGACCCGAACTTGACCTGAATTTGACCCCGAACCCCATTGAAGTCAATGGGGACCCGAACTTTTGAGCACTAAAATGGCTGTAAACATGTCATGGAAAGGGCTAGAGGGCTGCAAATGGCATCAAAATGTGGTTAAGAGCATTGCAAGTGCTCTGCAAACAAATGTGGATAGGGAAATGACTTTAAATAACATAAAATAGGTAAAAATAAAAAATAATAATCTTGATCTTGGAGGATGAGGTCCATATGGAGTAGGAGGTTGAGGAGGCGGTGGATGTGGCGTTGTAGGTGGAAGCGGCGGTGGAGGAGGAGGTAGCCTACGCTGCTTTTTGGTTTTAAATTTTATTTTTAAAATTAGGGTACACCCCAAAACATTGGGAAATATAACCTGTGATAACCCCCTCCAGTCATGCTAAACACACGTTCAGACAATACATTGGCTGCAGGGCAGGCCAGCACCTCCAAGGGGTAAAGGTAAAGCTCAGGCCATGTGCCCAATTTGGAGACCCAGAAGTTGCAGGGGCTGACCCCTGTCAGTTAGTTCGTGTAGGCGTGTGCACACTTACTGCCCCACCATGTCGCACGTCCCTGTGATGTTCACGATCCAATTTGATATCTGCTCTATCAACTTTCTATGTTCTTTTATGAGCCTACCATGGTGATCACGGGTGGCGGGGAATCAGGGTTCCAGGCCAGAGAGGGAGCGTGAGAAAGAGAGACCACATCCAAGGGAGGATAAATTTTTTCAAATTTAAAATTATAGAGTTGAAATATGGGAGAAATTATTAAAGCATAAAAGTGTGACAACTTTTCAAAGTTTAAGCATTGAATGAAAGGATGTGGTGCGCATTAATTACTGAATAATTTATAAAATTTTATTCCCTGTCACCTATGCATAGCAGGTGTTTATTCACATTTAAAATTGTATAATGTTAACCCAAGAATGTAACAGAAAAATTCTTGAAATTTATTAAGCTGTCAACTAGGTAGAGGAGGGGTATATTACACCCCAAAATTGGTGAATTTCACCAGAATATATAACTGACAATTTATTTTTATTTTTTAATGGTCTACTAGGTATAGCAGTGGTACTATACACCAAAAAATTGGTGAATTTCACCCGAAAATGCAAATTACATTTTTAATTTTTTTTTTCCGGACTACTATGTATAGCAGTGTTACTATACACCCAAAAATTTGTGAATTTCACCCGAAAATATAAATACATATTTTTTTTTTACCGATCTACTAGGTATAGCAGTGGTACTTTACACACCAAAATTGGTGAATTTCACCCGAAAATGTAACTGACAAAGTAGTGAAATGATATAAAATAAAATACGTCCAAATAAAAAAAAAAATTGGATTTATGAGGTGGAGTTCCATATGGAGTAGGAGTTTGAGGAGGCGGTGGACGTAGCGGTGTAGGTGGAAGCGGTGGTGGAGGAGGACGAGGTAGCCAACACAGGTTTTTGGTTTTAATTTATTTTTTTTAAATTAGGGTACACTCTAAAAGAGTGTGAAATATCCAAAATACAAGAATGAGCAATTGCGCTGCAGTATAACAATGGCTGCTTAGTGCCAGTATACATGTCTATTCTGCACAAGGTACGGACAAGTCCTGAGGGATCCATGCCTGGTTCATTTTAATGAACGTGAGCTTGTCCACATTGGCTGTGGACAGGCGGCTGCGCTTGTCTGTGATGACGCCCCCTGCCGTGCTAAACACACGTTCAGATAATACACTGGCTGCAGGGCAGGCCAGCACCTCCAAGGCGTTAAAGGCAAGCTCAGCCATGTGCCCAATTTGAAGACCCAGAAGTTGAAGGGGGCAGACCCGTCATTCAGTACATGTAGGCGTGTGCACACATACTGCTCCACCGTGTTGGTGAAATGCTGCCTCCTGCTAAGACGTTCCATATCAGCTGGTGGTGCTGGTTGTTGTGGCGTGCTGACAAAGCTTTTCCACATTTCGGCCATACTAACCCTGCCTTATGAGGTGCTGGCGGTGCCCCAGCTGTGTTGGCAACCTCTTCCTTGTCCTCTGCCTTCTCCTTGTGCTTCCACTGTGCCCCCGCTGTCAGGTGGGAATGCCACATCTTACGATCATGCTCCAGTGACGGAATTAAGGATGGTACGTTGTCCTTGTAACGGGGATCCAGCAGCGTGGCCACCCAGTAATCAGCACAAGTTAGAATGTGGGCAAATCGGCGGTCGTTGCGGAGACACTGCAGCATGTAATCGCTCATGTGTGCCAGGCTGCCCAGAGGCAACGAAAAGCTGTCCTCTGTGGGAGGTGTATTGTCTGTGTCCTCTGTATCCCCCCATCCACGCACCAGTGATGGCCATGAGCTGGTCTGGGTGCCACCCTGCTGTGAACATGGTTCCTCCTCCTCCATCTCCTCCTCCTCATCCTCCACCTCGTCATCCTCCAGAACTGTGCCCTGGCTGGACAATTGTGTACCTTGGGTTTGTGGGTGCAAGAACCCACCCTCGGAGCCACTTGGGAATGACTGGCCGGAAACCCTACGAAATGATCCCTTTTCCTCCTCCTCCTCCTGTGCCACATCCTCTTCCATCATCGCCAGGAGCGTTTTTTCAAGGAGGCATAGAAGTGGGATAGAAACGCTGAGTATCGGCACTGGCCATGTAGGTGGAGTACTCGAAACAGCGCAACAAGGAACACAGGTCTCGCATGGAGGCCCAGTCATTGGTGGTGAAGTGGTGCTGTTCCGCCGAGCGAGTCACCCGTGCGTGCTGCAGCTGAAACTCCACTATCACCTGTTGCTGCTCGCACAGTCTGGCCAGCATGTGCAAGGTGGAGTTCCACCTTGTGGGCACGTCGCATATGATGCAGTGAGCGGGAAGGCTGAAGTTACGCTGCAGCGCTTACAGGTGAGCAGCAGCAGGGTGAGAACGCCAAAAGCGCGCACAGACGGCCCGCACTTTATGCAGCAGCGCTGACATATCGGGGTAATTTTTAAAGAATCTCTGCACCACCAAATTCAGCACATGCGCCAGGCAAGGGATGTGTGGCAAACCGGCTAGTCCCAGAGCTGCTACGAGATTTCGCCCATTATCGCACACCACCAGGCCGGGCTTGAGGCTGACTGGCACAAACCACTCACGGTCTGTTGTTCAAGGCCCGTCCACAGCTCCTGCGCGGTGTGTGGTTTGTCCCCCAAACAGATACGTTTTAAAACTGCCTGCTGTCGTTTACCCCTGGCTGTGCTGAAGTTGGTGGTGAAGGTGTTACGCTGACCGGATGAGGAGCTGGTAGAGGATGAGGAAGCAGAGTAGGAGGAAGAAGCAACAGTAGGCAAACTGAAGCGCCCTTGTAACGGTCACGTCCACACACACACAGGGGGAAGGATAGTGACCACTGCGCTCCACCCTCACCACTGGCCCTGCCTACTTGCCTCACGAGTCCTGATGACAGGGGACAACTGGACGACAGTCCCTAACTTAGGATACGTGCAGGGAAGACAGACAAGACAAAATACGGAACATGAACGGACCGGGTCAGAACCAAGAGAGTTACGCAGTACAAAGGGTTAAGAAAAGAATGGTCAGGAGAAGCCGGGGTCAAATACCAGGAGAGTAGAGAAGTACAAGAGGAGTCCTAAGAGAGTAGTCAGGTGGGAGCCGAGGTCACAATACCAGGACGGATGCGCAGTACAGGAGGAGCAGGCAAAGGATCGTCAGGGAACAGAATCAGGTGAGTATTCAGTAGTCCAACAAATAGCCAGGAACCTAGAAATTAACAGGCAACCTGTGGCTAGCAGGCTGCCTGTATTTATAGTGGGGATTGAGGGTCATGTGACGTGGACAGCGTCACATGACCGACAGACCAACCAGTTGAGCACCGAGTGATCAGCTCGGCGCTCAAGGCAGACTTAGGAGCAGGGAGCCACCCAGCAGTAAAGCCGCCCTGGGAATGAGGTCAAACACAGATCCTCATTCCCAAAGCTAAGCAACAGTTCTGCGGGCAATGGGGGACTGAGAGCGCCTTCGGAACCCCGTTACAGCCCTGCAATCCTCAGTGGTTGAAGGACATGCGCCAAACTGCTCTCCGCCTCAGGCCCAGCCACCACTGCATTTACCCAGTGTGCTGTTATGGAGATATAACGGCCCTGACTGTGCTTACTGGTCCACGTATCCGTAGTCAGGTGCACCTTGCCACAGATGGCGTTGCGCAGTGCACACCTAATTTTGTCCCCTACTTGGTTGTGCAGGGACGGGATGGCTCGCCTTGAAAAGTAGTGGCGGCTGGGCACGACGTACTGTGGGACAGCCACCACCATAAGGCCTTTAAAACTATCCGTCTCCACCAGACGGAATGACAGCATTTCAAAGGCCAGTCATTTAGAAATGCTGGCATTCAGGGCTAGGGATCGTGGGTGGGTAGAGGGGTACTTCCTCTTCCACTCCAGCGTTTGGGAGATGGAGAGCTGATCGCTTCCGTGGGACATTGTGGAGATGCTTGGTGACCCAGGTGTTGGTGTTGCTGGCAGATCCTCTGTTTGTGGGGTGGCAGGTGGCACTGTCACTCCAGAGGTGGATGAAGAGGCAGAGACTGCAGCAGAAGAGGAAGCAGGAGGAGCCAGAGACCTTTCTTGGTTTTAGAGGTGTCTACTCCACTGCAGCTCCTGCTTTGCACTTAAATGCCTGGTCATGCAGGTTGTGCTCAGGTTGAGAACGTTTATGCCTCGCTTCAGGCTCTGATTCTACAGCGTGCAAACCACTCGTGTCTTGTCGTCAGCACATTGTCTGAAGAACTGCCATGCCAGGGAACTCCTTGGAGCTGGTTTTGGTGTGCTCAGTCCCTTGCTGCGGTGGGTAGTAACAGGCGTACTGTCTAGGGGACGGCCGCTTTTGCACCCTGCTCCCTCTTCTGCTGTGCTGGTGGCTCTGTGTGACCACCGCCTCTTCCTCCGAACTACACAGGTCACTCGCATGACCCTGATTCCATGTGGGGTCGAAGACCTCATCCTCCTCCACATCATCTTCCACCCAGTCTTCACCCCTGCCCTCCTTGTCGGTCTGCACACTTTCGAAAGCCCCAGCAGTTGGCACCTGTGTTTCGTCATCATCCGAGACGTGCTGCGATGGTCCTCCCATGTACTCATCCAAGATAAGTGAAAGATAAGTGGTTGGGCATCGGTGCACTCAATCTCTTCCACTTCTGGGGCAGGGCTAGGTGGATGGCCCTGGGAAACCCTGCTAACAGAGTCATCAAAAAGCAGAAGAGACTGCTGCATGACTTGGGGCTCAGACTGCTTGGATGATTTTCAAGGGGGGAGGTAAAAGACTGATGGACATTGGCTTCAGGTGTCAACTGTGGTCTTTCAGCATGAGACTGGGTGGGAGACAATGTGAAGGAACTGCAGCCACTGTCAGCAACCCAATCTACTATCGCCTGTACTTGTTCAGGCCTCACCATTCGTAGAGCCGCATTAGGCCCAACCAAATACCGCTGCAGGTTCTGTCGCCTACTCGCACCTGAGGAAGGGGTTTCACTTGTGCGTGTAGATGGCACAGATAGACCAAGTCCTCTCCCTGCAACAGCAGCACCACGACCTGGGCCACATCCCTTATTTGACGCTCTCCTCATATTTCTTGAATTTAGAATCTTGCCCTAAATGGGTGTTTAATTAAAAGTAGAATAGAACGACACTAAGTACAGGGTGTATCTCACACGCCCTGAACCAGACTAGGCCTCAATTAAATTTGTTTGCCAAAAATGGCTGTATTTCAAATACCTGAAAAAAAAAACTGTATTTAAAGGGTGTATCTCACACGCCCTGAACCAGACTAGGCCTCAATTAAATTTGTTTGCCAAAAATGGCTGTATTTCAAATACCTGAATAAAACCCCTGTATTTAAAGGGTGTATCTCACATGCCCTGAACCAGACTAGGCCTCAATTAAATTTGTTTGCCAAAAATGGCTGTATTTCAAATACCTGAATAAAACCCCTGTATTTAAAGGGTGTATCTCACACGCCCTGAACCAGACTAGGCCTCAATTAAATTTGTTTGCCAAAAATGGCTGTATTTCAAATACCTGAATAAAACCCCTGTATTTAAAGGGTGTATCTCACACGCCCTGAACCAGACTAGGCCTCAATTAAATTTGTTTGCCAAAAATGGCTGTATTTCAAATACCTGAATAAAACCCCTGTTTTTAAAGGGAATTTCAAACGTCTTGATGATGTAAGGGCGCAACAATTGTGTATTTTGCCCCAAAGAGGGTGTTTTATTACTAGAAGAATATAAGCCCTGTATATACAGGGTGTATCTCACACGGCCTGACCCACACTAGGCCTCAATTAAAGATTTGTGCACAAAATGGCGGTATTTCAAATACCTGAATAGAACCACACTATGTAAATGCTGTATCTCGCAATGACATATACAGCAAAGGCTACCAAATAAACTTTTTTTGCCCAAACGGGTGTTAGTTTAATAACTGAATATGACAGCAGTATATAACCCTGAAATTTCAAACGTGCTGATGCTGCAAGGCCTTAAAAAATTTGTATTTTGCCCCCAAAAGGGTGTTTTATTAATAGAAGAATATAAGCCCTGTATATACAGGGTGTATCTCACACGGCCTGACCCACACTAGGCCACAATTAAAGATTTGTGCACAAAATGGCGGTATTTTAAATACCTGAATAGAACCACACCATGTAAAGGCTGTTTCTCACAATGACATATGCAGCAAAGGCTGCAAAATAAACTTTTTTTTTCCCCCAAACCGGTGTTAGTTTAATAACTGAATATGACAGCAGTATATAATCTTGGAATTTCAAACGTGCTGATGCTGCAAGGGCGCAACAATTGTGTATTTTGCCCCAAAAAGGGTGTTTTATTAACAGAAGAATATAAGCCCTGTATATTCAGGGTGTATCTGTCACGAGGGTGTCAAGAGCCACGTCGGACTCCGTTATACCCGGGGTCAGGAAGTCGCAGCGGGTAGCTGCGCTCTCTATGTCTAAAGATATCGCTGTTACTTAATGGTAGCTTTCTGTGTTTGCCTTGCAATCCTTTTTGTCTCACTCAGGGATCCGTAGCTTCTTCTCCTCAGCTGTTTCTTGTCCGGCACTCCCAACCTCTTTATATTCCCCTCTCCCACTTCTCTGGTTGCCAGATATAGAGCTTCCTGCCTGGACTTCTATACTGACCCACTGGAGCTGAGCTGCTGTTATTCCTGGTTGTCGTACCAGAGCATTACCCTCCGGATCCCTGTTGGTTGTTTGTTGTCGCCCACCTGGGACTATATGTTTTGTCAGTATTGTCTGTCCTCTCCCTGGTGTTTCCCTTTAGTGTTAGTGGTGCGGACTAGTGTTCCCACCGCCCTATTCACTACTTAGGGCTCATCTTAGGGAAAGCCAGAGTTTAGGCACGTGATCGGCGTACGGGTGAGAAACCCGTCTAGGGACATAAGTGCAGTCAGGTGCCAGCCTCAAGGTGAGTTAGGGGTCACCATCTTTCCCTCTCCCTTGGACAGTGCCTTCCTTTTGCCTCCCTTTGCGTCACGTATGTGATCGGCACGCCGGTCGTGATATTATATCTGGTCCTTATTTTTTTTTCTGCCTATTTAGAATCCAGCATGGATCCTATTGTCGCTTTGACAAAGCAACTTCAAGGCCTGTCTTTGGAGGTGGCAGGATTGAAGGCGTCGGTCCTCCAGCAACAGCAGCAATTGCAACAGACCGCAAGTCCTGCAGTTGCTATGGGTAACCAGGTTGCTCCGGAACCCAAGGTTGTTCTTCCTGACAGATTTTCTGGGAACAGGGACAAATTTGTGACGTTCAGTGAGGCCTGTAAGTTATATTTTAGGCTGCGCCCCTACTCCTCTGGAAATGAAGAACAGCGGGTGGGGATTGTTATTTCCCTGCTTTAGGGGGACCCGCAATCCTGGGCGTTCTCTTTACCCACTGATTCTCCGGCTCTCCGGTCTGTGGAGGAATTTTTTGGGGCTTTGGGTATCATATACACTGCTCAAAAAAATAAAGGGAACACAAAAATAACACATCCTAGATCTGAGTTAATTAAATATTCTTCTGAAATACTTTGTTCTTTACATGGTTGAATGTGCTGACTAGTGTTGATCACGAATATTCAAATTTCGAATTTTTTATTGCGAATATAGGTACTTCGAAAATTCGCGAATATTTCGAATATAGTTATATATATTCGTAATTTTGAAAATTCGAATTTATTTTTTCGATTTTTAATATTTTTTTTCCTATTTTTTTTATTTTTTTTTATCAGTACACATGATCCCTCACTGCTTCTAGCTTGTGGGCCAATAAGAAGGCTGC